>NC_092505.1:96227101-96942101 GCF_047511675.1 Marmota flaviventris
GCCTCACAAGTATAAGCCACTGGATTTGATCCTTAGCACCACATAAAAATAAAATAAATAAAGGCATTGGGTCCATCTATAACTAAAAAATATATATAACAAATTATATGAAACAAAAATTAAAAACAGATACATGGGCACATGACAGGCTTGGAGTATAGCTCTGTGGCTGAGTACATGCCTAGAATGAGAGTACCTGGGTTTGATCCCCAGCACAGCAAATAAGATAAAATAAAATAGTATGGGGGGGGCTGGGGTTGTGGCTCAACGGTAGGGCGCTCGCCTAGCATGTGCAAGGTCCTGGGTTTGATCCTCAGCACCACATAAAAAATAAATGAAATAAAGATATTAAAAATAATTTAAAAAAAAATAGTATTATGGGACGGGGGAGGGGAGAATGATGTTTACAAAATGACAATCCTTCAAAAATGTTTACTTAATTAGTCAAGACAGTTCTTTCACATCAAAACAAATCAGTAAAACTGGTTTTAAGTAACAGGTCAAAAGGTGATTGTCTTAAATCTGTTGAGAAAGATGAAGTGAGCTTATGATCTATATGTACTCCAACATAATACACCACAATTAAATGTTTAGTTTCAAGAATGATGTTTTTTATGTTACAGAAATCAAATTATAGTACTGTCTTTGGCTGATCCTAGAGAAAAAATTTTCCCTACAGATTAGCATGCCCTAATGCCTACATGATTAACAACAATAAAGGTGATACAATTACAAATGAAAAATAACTGCAATTGTGAAAAATAATTATTACTATTGCCTCTGTGTGCCTAAAATTAAGAAAAAACTGGTATCAGAATTTAAAGATCACATACAGAAAATTTAACTTTTAATATAAGCAAGGCAAAGGCTACAGTTCCATAGTCTCACCCAGAAATTAGAACACACAATAGCGATTTGAGGAGAGAGAACTATGAATTGCATTATAAGAAGTCTATTTCAAAGAATTAATTTAATTCACCTCATAAATCTGTAAATTAAAATACTAGCTTAAGAAAATATCAGAATGAACAGCAACTTCCAATGCTTAAGTCTACAATAGCTGAAGTAAAACCAAATTTGGGGAAGGTTGCTACTAACCTTTTGTACAAATTGCAAATATTTTTTGAACACACTATTATTAAGTACTGCTCTAGACCCTGGCGTTCCATGGTGAACAAAGCAGGTAAGATTTCTGCTCTCATGGAGTCTATATTCTACTATCAATTAAAAACAAAAATGGGGGGGGGCGGTGGGCAGGGTGGTAACACACAGCCTATAATTCCAGCAGCTCCAGAGGCTGAGACAGGAGGATTACGAGTTCAATGCCAGCCTCAGCAATGGTGAGGCATTAAGCAACTCAATAACACCCTGTCTTTAAATAAAATACAAAATTGGGCTGGGATGTTCTCAATGGTTGAGTGGCCCTGAGTTCAATCCCTGGTACCCACCTCCCAAAAAAAGTGGGGGTGGGGGGCAAAAAAAAAACAGGGTAAGAAACAGGTATGAATGAGAATAAGGCTCCTTGAAGGACATAATATAACTAAGACTCAAATGACAAAGATCAGCCATGTGACAATATAGGAACAGAACCTTCCAGGCAAAGACAACATAAAGAACAAAGGTATTATAAAAATATTTAATGGATTATCTCTAAATCAAGTTCTTTTAATACAAAGAACTACTTAGTGACTTCAAGTGAGTTACAGTCTGAACACTTTGACTGAAAAAAACAAACAAACAACAAATAACAACAAAAAAAACCCCACTAAAATACAAACAAATGTATGAACTGATCAGGACAGAAGCAGTAAAAATAACACTAGTTCATGTTCATGACAGGAAGCATTTTATTAAAAGCATATGCTGTGTACTGTGATAAATTATTAGTCTCATTTCAGGTTGAAGATCTACTGGAAGATATCTATGACATTGATAATTAATTATATTTAAATTAACCTTGGATAGAGTGGGTAAAAAAATGATTAGATAGATTAAGACACTTAGTCGTCCTCTCAAATAACACAATTTAAATATCAAGTTGGCATTTCACTTATATTTGCGAAATGTTAGCAACTCATAATATCTGAGGTGGTAAGGGGAAAAATGAAAAGATCCTCTCATGTAATGTAGTTGTGTCATTAACCAGTTTAACATTCTTGTTAATTAATTTTTTTAACTGACAAAAGGAAAAACTGTATATTTATGGTGTACAATATGATATTCTGATATAAGCAAGTTAATTAACATATGCATTACCTCACATGCTTATCATTTGGTTTAACTTAAAACAATATTTATTAGTGCATTATAGTTATACATATATGGGAGTCACAGTAAAAAATGTATACAACATAGTTTACTCCATTTCAATCCCTAGTACTTCCTCTTTCTTTCCCCTCCTGCCTCCCCAATTCCTTTCTTCTACTCTGTCATCCTTTTATTTATTTTAATTGGTACATTATAGTTACACATAAAATTGGAATGCATTTTGATACATTCATGCAGGCACATAACATAACTTCATTCATTGGTTTAACATTTTTTGATGACAAACTCATGATGTACACATTCTGCAAATGACTATATAAATTATACTGTTTATAGTAGTGAAAAATGAGTCAAATGTCCATCAATAAGGGATTAAAAAATAAATCCAAGAAGCACCTACAACATGCAGCACAATGCAGTGCTAAAAAAGACAATGAGGGCTGGGGTCATGGCTCAGTGGTAGAAAGCTTGCCTAGTGTGTATGAGGCACTGGATTCAATTCTCAGCACCACATATAAATAAATTAATTAAATAAAGGTCCACTGACAACTAAAAAATATTTTTAAAAAAAGACAATGATTGGAATGGGTGCACACTAAAATGAAAAATGTCCAACACACCTTGTAAAAAGAAAATAGTATATAACAGTTTATAAGTTTATATTAATAAAAGTGTGTTAATAAATAATTTATAAGACATATACATTTGTGCCAGGTATGGTGGTACATGCCTGTAATCCCAGTGGCTCAGGAGGCTAAGGCCTGAGGATCACAAGTTCAAAGCCAGGGGCTGGGGTTGTGGCTCAGTAGTAGAGCACTTGCTTAGCATATGTGAGGTATAGGGTTCCTTCCTCAGCACCACATAAAATAAATAAATAAAGGTATTGTGTCCATCTACAACTAAGAATTTTTTTAATTAAAAAAAAAAAAAAAGTCTGAGGCTCAGAAACTTAGCAAGACCCTAAGTAACTTAGTGAGACTCTGTCTCAAACTAAAAAAATATAAAAAGGGCTAGGCGTAGTGGCGCACACTTGTAATCCCAAAGGCTCAGGAAGCTAAGGCAGGAGGATCAAGAGTTCAAAGCCAGCCTCAGCAATGGGAAGGTGCTAATACGCAACTCAGTGAGACTAAATAAAATACAAAATAGGACTGGGGATGTGGCTCAGTGGTTGAGTGTCCCTAAGTTCAATCTTTGGTATCCAAAATAAATAAAAAATAAAATAACAAGGGCTGTGAATGTGGCTCAGTGGGGATGTGGCTCAGTGGTTAAGTGCTCTTAGGTTCAATTCCGGGTACCAAAAAAAAAGACATACACATTTATATATGCACAGAAACTGTTATGGTTTAGATGTGGTATCCCCAGAAAGCTCACATGTGAGACAATGCAAGAAGATCTGGAAGAGAAATGATTGGGTTATAGCCTTAGCTTAACCAGTGAGTTAATCCCTAAACTAAAGTGGTAGGGTATGGCTAAAGGAGGTGGGAATTGGGGTATTGCTATGGTTTACGTATTTATATATGATAAGTAGAATCTCTCTGTGCTTCCTGAACACCTTGATATGAGTTGCTTCCCTCTGCCACCCTCTCCCACCATGATGTTCAGCCTCACCTGGAGCCCTGAGGAATGAACTAGCCTTCTATGGATTAAGACCTCTAAAACCGTGAGCCCTCAAATAGATTTTTCTTTCTTACAGTTGTTCTGGTCAGATCATTTAGTTACAGCAGCAAAAAAGCTGACTAAAACAGAAATTGTCTAGAAAGATATATAATAAGCTGTTACAAGTAATTCTTCTTTTACAACTAGTATTAGTGAGGAAGGAGAGGTAAAAAGGACAAATAGGAGGTTTTCTTTTAAATTTCATAAATCTCTCTACTACTTTTTTTCCTAAAATAGTTAAGAGAAACTTTTAAAAACTTGTTTAAGAAATGAAAATGCATTTGAATTACTGGTAACCTGGAACTGGAGTAATGTCTGTCCAGAGCTCCTGATACCAAAAATGGCTCCAAATATTGAGCTGAACATTATAATCATATTACTCAAAATAAAACTTTACTTGTATTCCAATTAACAGAAAACCATTATACAAAAGTAATGTATTTAGAGTAACTTTTAATTACACTCTGATGGCACTCTAACATGTAAAATAAAGTCTAATATAGTTTGTAATGTCTTTTGAGATCCAGCCCTGTATTTCTCAAACTTGCATATGCATGCAATTCACCAGTGGATCCTGCTAAAATGTGAACTCTAATTCAGCAGAGTAAGATGGAGACTGAGAGCCCCCCTTTCTAGTTAAGTTCTGCAGATCACAACTTTGAGTTATAAGGATCTAGGCCAAGTTTGTAACTACCTATACTTGATCTTTAGTGAATAACTTGATCTTTTGTGAATTATGTATTTCATACCTCTGTGCCCTTTTACACTTTATTCTTATCCTATATAGTTTTCCCAACCTCCTCCATCCCTAAAACTTTTATTCTCTGTAATAGGTTTAGTTCAAACATTGAAGATATTTCAGGTAGGTATAGGTACGACTTCTTTTGTATTCCCTGAAGACCTGTGTTTATATGTTCCAGAATTCATCACATTTGCTATACATACATCCATCTCCCTATCAGACTCTGAGTTTGAGTAGGAAGTATCTATTCTCAGCACACTGGTATTCTATAAATGCTTTGGAAGACAAGTCACTAAGGTATCAAGTTTCTGACATTACTGAAATAATGGTTATCATAATCACTTTGATTCCATAATATTTTATAGTAGCATTCAGTTAAAAGTAGGTAGTTTCTTAAAATATGATACAACATTTATATTATAAATTAAAGAAAACATTGCACTATTTGATTAGATATTTACCTTACTGCTGAAAAAAATCAAGTTAAATTTACTTCATTTTGGAGTAAAAAATGGTAAAACAAAGATTGTGCTTTATAGTACTCTTTTAAATACTTTAAGAAAAAATAAGAAAGATATTAAATTCTTGATCTACCTTTCTCCCTTAAATTTATTAGAACACTTTTATTATATTTTTAAAACAAAATGGCAGAATAATATCTTAAATCAGATGCTAACAGGCAGCCCTCTCTTTACCACTCACCTTCCTCATCTATCCATTTCATGGTAAAAAGCTGTTCATTGTCAAAAGAACACATGTCTCGAACCTCATTGCAAAGGCCCTCAAAGGAGATGGAAGGCTCAAAGTGTGTTATCATGATATCCCTGAAAAAGAAAAGGAGTTTTAAGTTTGAAAATGAATTAAACTATAATAATCTATATATTATTGAATGCTTAATAACTTGATGAAGTTTAGCCAACTTGTGTGTGCATCAGCATGTACTACTTCCAGAAAACTATCCTTTATAGTTTTATAAAGGAAAAATTTAAATATCAATATTAAATTTCTTAAGACAAATATGTTGGATTAATGAGAAACCTTAATTCAATCTCCCCTAATTGAGAAAGCCTACTCTAGCTGTTCTAACAGATGACAGTCCTACTTTTGCCTTAACATTAGTTATCAGACCTTTACTCCTTCGGGAGGAATTTTTGTTCTGCTCTTGAAAGGTTCACTATATAAGCTTCTACTTTATGTTTAACTGAAATCTGTTTTAAACACCAGTCCCATATCTCCCCTCCCCTAAGAGTCTACCCTTCATCCAAGAGATGCCCTTCTGTCGTGTTATGCCCACTAGCCTGACTTTCATAGATTAACCACCAATAAATCTGTTAATCATTATTTGTACAGCATAATTTCTAGATCTCTCTGTCTTCATTTTCACCTTTTACCCATAAGAATTACAGTTTGCCAAAATTGGTTTTAAAGTGACTCATATTTTAAGGTAAGTAACCCAAAACATATAGGAAGAGACATACAATATGTATTTCCTTTGGATCAGCATTAGATGAACGACAGTTTAAATAAATTCACAGAGCAGATATTCACTATAAGATTTAAAATTGTAACAAAATGTTTTAAAGTACAGGCTTGTGGTTTTCTCCAAGGAGCCAGCAGAAGGTTTCCTATGACCTAATCTCCACATAATAGCCACAGTGATCCTCTCAAATATAAGTTAAATAGATTGAAAATTTCTTTATTTAACACTTACATAGTGATCCCTATGTATCAGACTGTGTTCTAAGGTTTTTACAAAATTAATGTAGTTCATGTCCTTCCTCTGTTTTAAACTATTCAAATGCATATATAGTCATGCAGAGCAAAATCCGAAGTCCTTAGCAGGGTTCACAAGGGAACCATATGAACTGGCTCCAGCTACCTCTATAACCTATTTTCCCTACCACTACACTACAAATGCTTATAGTCCACCATCTGTCCCAGCTAAAATATAAGCTTGGTAAAGGTGAAAGCAAGGACTTTTTCATCAAAATCCTCCTAGTAGCCAAAGCAGAGCCTACACAGAATAAATAAATGGAAATGACAGCACTGTGAACTAACTTAGGTAGTTGGAACACAGAATAGGAAATAAGAAATTAAAATTTTAGTTATCTGCAAAAAAAGTTACAGCTGAAGTCTTTCAATACTACAAAGGTAAGCAGAAAGCCAAACAAGAATAGAAATCAAATGGTCTTTTCTTGGTTATCATTATTTTACCAAGCACCTCGTATTTTTCTGCCCCTCAGAACTCTGTGGCCTTGGCTTTTATAACAATATGCTTCCCTGACTCTGTCTACCATTCTGAACACTTATGTCTCCTTTTGTCTTTGATCACAAGACATTCTTTATACCTTCTCTCACATTCATTCATTCATTCTCTCTCTGAAATCTAATTCACATTCAGTGTTTTAACTACTATGTTTACATAGAGATTTCCTAAATTTGTAATTTCAACTCTGTGTGGTACTTACAACTCTTGATAATCTGGTTCTAATTTCTATTTTCAACTGGATCTGCCACTTCCAACTCTGATTTACTCACAACCCCACACATTAAGATATTAATTACTCAAGTCTAATCCAGACATTCCCTCAGTTTAGGGCTCAGTGTATGGTGGTGAATGAGGGAAACTACTCTGTGATGGGCCCTAAAACTTCCGTTAAACTGTCCAACAGGTATCTTACCATCAATTCACCACATACTGATAACACATCTTCTACTAAATTGTAAACAACTAGAAGATAATAGGAACTCAAATATCTCCCAACTGAATGCAGAAGAAATACTTTCAGATCTGGGATGTAGCTAGTACAGCACCTGCCTGGATGTGTGAAGCCCTGTTCCCCAATACAAGCAAATGCACTATTATTATGTTTTCTTTTTCTATAAACATTTACAGAATACTTATAATACTTATTATGCTTGAGGTGTTTAACAAGCCCTTATCTTATTTAATCTTTACAGTAACTGTCAGACTAGACACACAGAATCCCATCTTGCAGATTTATTTAAAAGGCACACAAGGGAAGATTAGGTACTTTGTTTTACTGATACTGTATTACCACTACCTTAAGCAGCTTCTGACCCACAGTGGATGTTCAAGTAGTTTATGTTCAGTGAAGAGAGGTGTCATATGTTGGACTCTAAGGAAGTACAAAGAAATTAAAAGCATCCCAGAAAGGCATATGAGAGGTAGCCCCAATATAGTGGTTAAAACTCTGAAATCTAAAACCAAAATATTTAGGGGTGTTTTTGGCACTGGGGAATAAACCCAGGGGTGCTTAACCATTAAGCCACATGCCCAGCTCTTTTATATATATTTTTAGAGACAGGATCTCACTAACTTGCTTAGGGCCTCACTAAATTGCTAAGGATGGCTTTGAACTCATGATGCTCCTGCCTCAGCCTCTGGAGCTGCTGGGATTACATGCATGCACCACCAGATCTGGCATGTTTGGGTTTGAATCCAGGCTCTATTACTTACCAGCTAGTGTGTGACCTGAAGTGAGTTACTTAACTTCTTTATGCCTTAATTTTCTCATCTATAAAATAGGAATAATAATACCTCAGATGACATAATGAGGATTAATAAGTTTAGTTAATTAACATTTGTAATACTTGGAATAATGCCTAGCAAATAGCATATTTATATGTATTTAATAATTTTTAAAAATTGTATATTCATACAGTACTCTAAGTAGGAGCGAAACCTCACTAGAGAGACAAAAATAATTTTACCTTCTATCTTTTAAAAACTTTTTTCTTAGTTGTAGATGGACACAATACCTTTATTTTATTTATTTTTGTGTGGTACTGAGGATTGAACCCAGTGCCTCACACATGCTAGGCAAACACTCTACCACTGAGCTACACCGGCCCCCTTTCTACTTTTCTTTTTCCATTTTTTCCTTTTTTAGTGGTACTGAGGCGTAAACCCATGGCCTTGTGCATACCAGTCAAGAGTTCACTACTACTGAATTCTATACCTGGCCCTGCCCCCCTGCCTTTTTTCAGTTAATTCTACCTTCTAAAAGCAACATACAACACTTCTAATATAGCTGAAGTAAACATATCTTTGTTGCTTTCTTCCTAAGGGTCCACTGACATGACAGAAAACTGAAACAACAAATTACTAAAGTCTTAATAACAAAAAAGGAACCAGAAGCAGAACAGAAAGAATGAGAAAACTCTAGATGATTAAAAACAGATGGGATAAATATGATTAAGAAAACATACCAGCCCAAAACATCAAAGAGAAACTTTTAAAAGAAAAATGTTTTATTGACATAAGATTATTTTTCCTTCTCTAAGCATTTAATCACATTTCTTGGCACTTCATCTTATAAATGTATTTTACAAAAGGCTAAGGGAAAATTTTTGACTTAAAGAATAGGATAATGTTTAAACCTTTACAATGTAAAATTTACAAAGAAAAATCAAGATGTGGAAAAAGTTAAAAGAAATGTAAATTCAAAAATGTCTCTCTCCTAGTGTCAATCCACTATTTAAAACTGAAAATTTTGAAAGTAGGGAAAAAAAAACAATTTAAAAATAAGCAAAAGATGATTTGAACAGACATCTTTCCGAAGACGATACACAAATAGCCAATAACCATATGAAAGATGCAGCATTATTAATCATTAGGAAACTGAAAATTAAAAGTAAATGAGGTATCACCTCATAGCCATTAAGATGGCTACTATCAAAAAAAAAAAAAAAAAAAAAAACAGGGAGGCTGGGATAAGAGACACAGCCTGTAATTCCAGTTACTCAGGAGGCTGAGGCAGGAGGATCTCAAGTTGAAGGCCAGTCTGGGCAACTCAGACATTGTTTCAAATAAGAAAAAGAGTTGGGGATGTAGCTCAGTGGTAAAATGCCTCTGAGTTCAATCCCCAATATTACAAAAAGAAAAGAGAACAAACAGTGCTGGGATTGTGGCTCAGCAGTAGAGCGCTAGCCCAGTGGGGCGGGACCCAGGTTCGATCCTCAGCACCACATAAAAATAAAGGCATTGTGTTGTGTCCATCTACACCTAAATATATATATATATTAAAAAAGAGAGAAAAAGCAAACAAAACAAACAACAAAAACCCAGAATAAATAAATGTTAGCAGGGATGTGGAGATCCAGAAGACTTGCACATTAGAAATGTAAAAGGGTGCATCAACTCTGAAAAACAGTGCAGAAGTTACTCAAAAAATTAAAAACAGATTTTCCACATAATCTAGCAATTCTACTTCTAGGTATATATGAAAAAGAATTGAAAACAAGATCGTAAACAGATACTTGCATACCCATATTCATGGCAACATTGTTCATAAGAGCCAAAAGATGGCACTAGGCCATTGATGGATGAATGGATAAGTAAGTACTTACATAAAATGGAATATTATGTTTCTTTTCTCAAAAAAGAAACCTCAACAAGGAAGGAAACTAACATAATTATAACATTAATGAATATTGAAAATATTATGTTAAATGAAATACTCAGTCACCAAAAAGCAAATACTGTGGAACTACTGATATGAGGTACTTACAATAGTCAAATTCATTGAAATGGAAAACAGAATGGTGATTGCCATGGAGGAGGAAATGTAGTTTTCTAATGGATAGAAAGTTTCTGTTTTACAAAATGAAAAAGTTCTAGAGATTGACTGCATGACAATGTGAATATAGTTAACACCACTAAACTGTACACTTAAATGGAAAAAAAAAATTTTATGTAAACATGACTAAAAATTGAAGTACAGAAAGGTATATTATTTAAGTTACAAATATAGCCAGTGCAGTGGTGCAAGCCTGTAATCCCAGCAGCTCAGGAGGCTGAGGCAGGAGGATCACAAGTTCAAAGCTAGCATCAGCAATTTAGCGAGACCCTAAGCAAATCAGTGAGACTCTGTCTCTAAAATACAAAATAGGGCTGGGGATGTGATTCAGTGGTTGAACACCTCTGGGTTCGATCCCCAGTACCCACCACCAAAACACAAACAAACAAAAAAGTCACAAATACAACAAGGAAAATTAAGCATGGTCAGAGAAAATACAATGCTAAATTCCCATCTTTCATAGTGAGCAACAGATATAATAGAACAAGATAATATTTAAAAGTTATTAACTGAGGGTGGTTGGAGGAGACAAAACATTTAAAAAGTCATACTTTAAGGGAGACTTCTGAATGAAAGAGACTTTCAATTTCTCTACCATGTAGAGGTATTTTGCCATAAAATTTATTTCCTAAGTAAATTTAAATGATATTAAACAAGTTAAAATAAGTTTTATAAATAGTTTTAAATTTTAAAAATATTAAAAAAGAAAATAAAAACAGAAAATAGTTCCTTCTTCTAAAACATTAAAAGAGAATTTTTTTGTCTCAAAGCAATTTTTCTTTTAAAGTGCCTTCTGTGAAGTCATAAGGATTTGGGAGAACGTATTTTGGAATTAAGTTAGAAGACAAGAAAATAATTCTATAGAATTTCTCTAGCAAAAAACAAATATGAAAGTATCTTTCTTGAGTGCAAGGGAAGGAAAATAGTATTGGATACCATCAAAATAGGACTCCCTTATTAAAATCCACCAGGAATTAAAATTAACATGTAGTAAGCATATCTGTAAGTAACAAGAATTTTCAGAAACCTGGCTTTTTAAGAGGTAACAAATGTTTATTAGAAGAAACGAATATTTTTAAAATATCTGTGTAATTCTTAAAAAAGCATCAGTATGTACAATTTTAAGAGACTCAATGAAGGAGTTATGCTTTATCACTACCAATCCTTAACCCATTTTTTCCCATTGTTCCAATGTGGAACACCTATAAAAACTTAAATATAGTATATAACATAATTATACATAATAAGAATATAATTATAATGTGCTAATTATATTAGTCACCAATAATATTGATCAATATTAATAAAATAATATTTAAGCTCTGGATTATTATTTCCAACCTATTTTATTATTTCCCACCTATTATTTCCAACCAACTGCACTGAAAAATCCATAGAATGGAAGACTTAGGACTTAATAGGTTAAGTGCTAGGAACTAAAACATTTAAGAAAGTTTTATGTAAACATTTCTCTAAATAACTGGGAAAGTACCATGATCATAACACTCCACAATCACCAGATCCTTATTATAGTAGCAAAGCTAAAAATGAGCTGCAAAATAAAGATTTTACATTGTAAAGGTATTTTTTAAAAAAAAATATGCATGGATAATTTTCTGGTTTAAGTTCAAAAACCAGAAAGAAAGGGGGAAAAAATTATCTTTGCCACAAAGATTCCTAAAATGGCAAATTTGGATTTAGTTTTACTTAAAAAGTGAAAAGGAAGAAAAAGGCATTTTTAATTATGCTGTCAGGCTTCAGAAGACAAACTGCTTTAAGCATTCAATTTCCTATGTTCTAATAAAAAATCTAAAGTTTTCCTAATGTTTTAAAAAATAACCCCCAAAAGAATCATAGTCAGTTCTGCTATTTTCAACATAAGCTTTTCTCTTAAATAACAGTCTATTTAGGAAAAAAAAAATATTTGTAAACACCAGTATAAACATTGGTTGAAGCTAGATTATCCATGGATGCTAAAACCACTGGATATAAGGTTTGGGGAGAATGAAATAGTCATATAATCTCAAATTAGCATCCTTCAAATTAACTGTTACAAAAAAAAGTCACAAAGCAACTTTCAGTTTTTAACATCTAGAAGACAGATAATGGGCTCAAAAATAACAACAGTGAGAATTTTAAAATAAAACAAAAGGCTGTGTTCTAAAGCCCCATCGACACAGAAAAAGGGAAAACAAATTCTGTTTGAAGCTTAAAACCCAGTTTTGTATTGTCACTGAATCTCAATACTAAAATCTGTAAAATGGAGATAATGATATCTCCCTTGAGCATCACTGTGAAGATTAAATTAAAACAAGCACAAAATATTTGCCATAGTTGGAAAGAGGGTAGGTACATTATAAAAGTATGTTCTTTAACATATTTCAAAGAGAAAAGGAGGGTAGGTTATCTTTGAAGACACTCTATGAAATTTTCTTCTTATCGATCTATTTCATTATGATAAAGGACCACTGCTGGAACTTCAACTCAACATTATCTGGAAAATTCTAGCCAGATGGTAAGATACAGAGAAATGAAGGCAAAACTATCACTTTTGTCTACTTTTAAAACTGGTACATTATTTACCTATAAATTCTAAGACAGTTAACTAATAAATTGTTAATAAAGTAGCAAATTCAATTGAATCATACAGAAATGGAGAGTATAAAAGCCAAGTGAGGTGGTGTGTCCTATAATTTCAGCTACTCAGGGGAAGTTAAAAACAAAAAAAAAAAAAAACAGGGCAACATAGCAACTCTCCAACTCAAAAACAGAAAACAAGAAACAAGCAAGCAAAAGAAATAGGAAAAAAAAAAAAAAGATGGTACATAGTAAGCCTTTAAGAATAAAAGGTTCCATTCATGAAAGCAACAAAATTATATATGAATAAACTCATCAGGAAATATGTAAGAGTGGAATAGGAACTATAAAACCTTGCTGAAAAATATGAAAGAAAAGAATAGGTGGATATCACATACTTTAAAAGCCAGCTCTGTATGATAAAATTATAAATTTTCAAATTAATCTATACATTAATATACTCAATATGATTCCAAATCAAAATAACAATAGGGGATTTTTGTTGTTGCTAACCCTTTCCCCCTTTGTTTTGAACTTATGAAAACCTTCTAAAATTCATCCGGGCAAGAAAATGCACAAGAATAGCCAAGAAAATTTGGAAACAGAAAATTAATAAAATAGACTTTTCCTAACACAGTAAAATTAACTATAATATTACAATAATTAGCCAATCCTAGCATATACAAAAACTGATTTCACTCTAAAAAACTAATGAAACAGAAAAGCACCAGCATATAACAAAGTTGTAATTTCAAATCAGTGGTGAAAGGATGACCTCTTCAAAATTGGCATTGGAACAAATTTTTAGCTGAGTGCAGTAATGAGTGTATGCCTCTAATCCCAATGACTCGGGGAAGATGAGGCAGGAGGATCACAAATTCAGGGGCAGCCTCAGAAATTTAGTGAAACCCTCTATCAAAATGAAAATATAAAGGGCTGGGGATGTAACTCAGTGGTACAGCATTGCTAGATTCAATCACCACTATCATCAAATAAATAAGTAAATAAAAGCAACATTAGAAAATTTTTTAAAAATAAGTTTTATCAGAATACTACAGATGATTAAATTTCCAAATACCATTCTTTGAAAAGATAATACTTTAAAAAGCTGCATAGGGCTGGGGTTGTGGTTCAGTGGTGGAGCACTTGGCCAGCACGTGTGAAGACTGGGTTCAACTCTCAGCACCACAAATAAACAAATGAATAAAATAAAGTCCATCAACAACTTAAAAAGAAAGCCACAAAAACAAACAGAAAATAGTTCCTTCTAAAAGAAGTCACTGAGGGGAAAAATTAAAAAGACAGCTTTGATTACATAAAAATGAAAAACTCAAGATAAGCAACAGATTGGGAAATGAAGACAAAGTTAAAAGAAAAAATGTCAGTGCCCCATCAACAAATAAGAAAAATAATACAACATAAAAATAGGCAAACAACATAAAGATAATCCAGAAGAAATATAATGAATAATGTACATCAAACTGAAATTTCAGCAAGAGCAATTAGGCAAGAGAAGGAAATAAAAAGGATACAAGCAGAAAAAAAAATCAAATTATCACTGTTTGAAGATATGATCCCATACTTAGAGATCCGAAAAGCTTCAACAGACTTCTAGAATTAAGAAACAAATTCAGCAGAGTAAAGGATACAAAATCAACATATACAAATCAATAGTTTTTCTATGCACCAATAATGAATCTACTGAAAAAGAAATCAGGAAAAAATCCATTCACAATAGCCTTAAAAGAAAAAAAGGAAAAGAAGGAAAAAAAAAAAAAAAAAACCCTAGAAAAAAAAAATCTGAGGTAAAAGATCTTTACAATAAAAAATATAGAACACTGAAGAAGACAATAAACGATGGAGAAACCTCCAATATTCATAGATAGGCAGGATTAATGCTGTTAAAATGACAATACCAAAAGTAATCCACAGATTCAATACATTACCTATCAAAATACCATGAAATTCTTCACAGAACTAGGAAAAAAAAAAAAAATAAAAGTCCTACAATTCATATGTAAGAATAAAAGACCAGGGGCTGGGGTGGTGGCTCAGTGGTAGAGTGCTCCCCTAGCATGCATGAGGCACTGGGTTCGATCCTCAGCACCACATAAAAACAAACTAATGTATCCACCTAAAAAACTAAAGATACATAAATAAATAAATATTTTTTAAAAAAATAAAAGACCATATTAGCAAAAGCCATTCCAAACACAAAGAGCAATGCTAGAGACATCACAATACCTGCTTTTAAATTTATATTACAGAGCTATAGTAACAAAAATAGCATGGTACTGGCATGAAAGCAGACACATAGGCCAATAGAATAAAAGACACAACTACAGTCATCTGATCCTTGACAAAGGCACCAAAAACATCCAATGGAGAAAAGATAGCCTTTTAAACAAATGGTGCTGTGAGAACTGGATATCCATATGTAGAAGAATGACACTGGATCCCTACATAAAAGTCAAATGAAAATGGATCCAGGATTTAGAAATTAGGCAATGGGGTTGTGGCTTAGGGGTAGAGCATTTGCCTAGCACTTGTGAGGCACTGGGTTTAATCTTCAGCACCACATAAAAATAAATAAAATAAAGGTATTGCATCTATCTACAACTGAAAAAAAAAAAAAAAAAAGATTTAGGAATTAGACCAGAAACTTTGAAACTGCTAGAAGAAAATAGAGTCAACATTCCAACATATAGGCATAGGCATTAGGACTCCTAAAGCTTGGGAAATGATGGAATAGCATCAAATTAAAGCTTCTGCACAGCAAAGGAAAAGATTCAGAGCATGAAGAGAGAGGCTAAATAATGGGAACATCTCTATCAGCTACTCTTCTGACAGAGGATTAATATCCAAATTATATGAAGAACTCGAAAAACTTACCACCACCAATGATAATAACAACCCAAACAGTAAATGCTAAATAAAAAGACACTTCTCAAAAAAAAAAAAAAAAATACAAATGGTCAACCAATAGATGAAAACAATGTTCACCATCTTTAGCATCAGGGAAATGCAAATCAAAACTACAGAGATGTCATCTCACTCCAGTTAGGATGGCAATCATGAAGAATACAAAGAATAATAAATGCTCCTGAGGAGGTGGGGGAAAAGGAATATTTATATACTCTTGATGGGATTGTACATTAGTACAATCACTATGGAGATTAGTATGAAAGTTCCTCCAAAGACTATGAATGGACCATCATATGATCCAGCTATATATCACTTTTTAGAATTTATCCAAAAGAATTAAAGTTAGTGTACTATAGTGATACATGCATACCCATGTTTATAGCAACAAAATTCATAATAGCCAAGTTATGGAATCAGCCTAGGTATCCATCAACAATGGATGGATAAAGAAAATGTGATATACATACACAATGGAGTTTTATTTATACATAAAGAATAAAATTATGTCATTTGCAGGAAAATTGATGAAACTGAAGAATATCAAGTTAAATGAAATAAGACTCAAAAAGTCGGGGGCATATATTTTTTCCTCATATGTAAAAGAGAAAAAAGGGGGATAAAGGAAGTTGGGGAATCTCATCAAAGTCGAACAGAGACCAGAGATTAGAGAAAGAGGACCAATGTAAGAGAAGACTTGAGGGAAAGTGAAGGTACTGTGGAATAAAATTGACCAAATTATATACATTTACAAATGTCACAAAAATTCCACTATTATGTATAATTATAATATACCAATAAAATTAGTTTTAAAATAATGTATAAACGCATACTTGTGCTGGGCACAGTGGCGCATGCCTGTAATTCCAGTGGCTCAGGAGGCTGAGGCAAGAGGATTGCAAGTTGCAAAGCCAGCCTCAGCAACTTAGTGAAGCTCTAAGTAACTCAGGGAGACCCTGTCTCTAAAGAAAATACAAAAAGGGCTGGAGATATGGCTCAGTGGTTAAGTGTCTCTGGGCTCAATCCCCTGTATCCACCTACCCCCTAAGAAAAGCATACTTGTTAGAAAGTTACTGTTTTGCTGATCCAATGGTCAAAAACTTAAAAGACACATAACATGCAATGAAAGCATAAAGAAACAGTGTCACTCACATACTGCTTCTGAGAGTGTAAATTAAGTTTTGAGGAAGAAAATGTCAAATTTTAAAATGAGAATATCTTTGGCCCTGTTTGCAAATATATTAAATATAAGGATGCTCCTCTAATATTATTTAAAGTAGTGACTTAATGAAGACAACTTCAAATGTTCATCAATCAGGGGGACAAAAAAGGATTTAATGGGGATGGGGACACAGCTCAGTGATTGAGCTACTTACCTAGCATGTATAAGGCCCTGGGTTTGATTCCTAGCATAAAGATTAAATTATGCTATAACAATACTATGGAACACTATATATCAATTACAAAGAAAGAGATCCATTTATCTACCATCTATCTATCCATGAAAAGATGACCAAGAATGAAAAAAAATCAAGTTGAAGAAGCACATGAAGAAACATGAACTCATCTATTGGAAAAATAAAAGGGTGTGTCTATGTGTTTGTATGTGAATACATGTCTCTACATATAGATACATTAATATCACGGAGGATAGCTCAGACAGTTAAAAAGGATTGCCCTAAAAAAGTGGGAATGTGAGACTACAGGGGCATTTTTCCACTTCATGTTTCTGTTTTAAATTTAACTTTAGTGCCTTGTCTTTGTGATCTGTATTTGGCCACTGATGACATTTTTTCTATCATTATTCTCAGCCACATTCCTATTGTTTAGTTGTCATGCATAGTGCTTGCCATACAGAGCAGGTACACAATAAATTATGTTCAGTTAATTCTGGACATTCCAACCTGGATGCCTTACAAGTACCCAGAACTCAAAATTGTTTTTGGCAATGAATTTCCCTCTCCCAGAAATCTTTTCCTTGTATATAACCTAGGTTCTCTCAAACAAGAAATATTTTTTTTAGTTTTCGTACTCCTCTAACAGCAATAAATCTCTAATTTATATCATTTCTACACCCTAAAATCTCCACCAAATCATTTCTTTCTTCCATCTCCTTAGATTATTTCATAAGCTTCCAAATTAGTCTTATCCTCCACCAATCCATCTCAAGTTCTGGTTCCAAGAGTGATCTTTCATGGGTCTTCAGGATCTAGCCCCTGTGAACTTTTTAGCCCATTTCTCAACAGTGCCTACTTTTTACTTTTTATTCTAATAAGGAAGGAAAATGAGACCAACAACTAAACTGACTTTAATTCCCCAACCTTATGCAGTTATTTAAAGCCTGGAATGACATCATTATTCACCAGGCAAATTTTTATTTATCCTTTTTTATGGAAAATGGAGAGATCCTGGGGATTGAACCTAGAGCCTCATGCTTGTGAAGCATGTGTTTTACCACTGTGCCAACCCCCTCCCTATTTATCCTTTAAAAGCTGTGGACATTTCTTCCTATAAGAGGCTCCCTTCACCCAAACTCCTCCCCAATATGCACCTTGCAAGTCCTCCCCATCAAATTTAATCCTTTATAACTCTATGTAGTTATAATATACATGTAACATATAAATGAGATATATATGTACATAAACATAAATATATATTTATCTTTCTCTTCACAAGTCTCTTAGATCTTCAAAGGCAGAAGCTTGTATCATCTATCTCTACATCCTGTGTCCAGGAGAGCCCATGGGTTCAGATTATAGCAGGTGCTCAACAGTATTTACTAAACCCAGTTCAAATAATCTCCAAATTCTAAGCAAGATTGGAATTTTTAAAATTCATGTTTTAACTAAGGTCATTTCAGCCATTAAAAAAACAGTCACTTGGGGCTGGGGTTGTGGCTTAGTGGTAGAGAGCTCGCCTAGCGTGCAAGGCCCTAGGTTCAATCCTCAGCACCACATAAAAATAAATAAATAAAAACAAAGATATTGTGTCCAACTACAACTAAAAAGAAAAATAAATATTAAAATAATAATATTTTTTACAAAAACCAGTCACTCAAGTTACCTTTGAAATGGGGCCTGGGCCTAGGCCAGGTGAGATGGCATATGCCTGTAATCTTGGAAGCTTGGAAAGATGAGGCAGGAGGATTGCAAATTCAAAGCCAGCCTCAGGAACTCAGTGAAGCCCTAAGCAACTTAGTGAGACCCCCTGTCTCAGGCTGGGGATATGGCTCAGTGATTAAGTACCCCTGATTCAATCCCCTATACCCCCCCCCCAAAATTGGTGGGGTAGGCCTAGGAGTTCTATGAGAAAGCTATCACAAACTAAGGACCTCTAGGAGAATTTTCTGTACAGAATGCTTCTTCCTTGTCAGCTCTTGTATCTTTAGACCTTTAGTTTGCATACAGTCAGTTCTGGCCTCACCTGCCTTGTTCTCCAACTCTTTGGCTTTAGTCCCCAGCGCTTGATAAGAGTTTATCTCCATATTATTCCATTCAAATTTCTGAGAGGGTTTCTTTTTCTTTTCTCTTTTGCTGTCTCTCTCTCTCTCTTTTTTTTTTTTTTTTTTTTCATTTGGCAGTAGGCCACCTTGTCCTATTTTTTTCTCTCTGGCCAAACTATGGAGCAGCTGCCCTATGGCTGAGTGCTATGCCAAAAACTCTAGGATCAGCCTGCTACCATTCCCCCAATGCTTAACTCAAGACACTGTTTTTATTTTCTCAGAACCATTACTAAACTATACTCTTAAAATAATTTTGCAACACTTTTCGAAACAAGTCTTGACAAGACTTGTTTACAGTGAGAAAAATCCTACACGCGCCTTCACCAAACCAGCTATAAAGTCCAAATATGCAGAGTTAACAATCTTAACTGGGGATGCAGGTTGGTGACAGAGCACCTACTTAGCACGAGTCAGGTCCTAGGTTTGATCTCCAGTACCACCAAAAGAGGGGAAAAAAAAAAAAAAAAAGGAGTTAACGATCCTTTTTGTTTCTAGATGTGCACAGAAGGTATCCTATGGTTTGTTATCACTGTTCAACAACAGCAGTTTAAAAAAGCATTTTTAAAAGTTATTTGCAAAATTTCTCATAACATATAATGCCATATGGATATGAGTAATCCAGACATTATGTGGTTAAATTCCACCCCATAATATCAAATAACTTTATATAAGGATATGCACATACAATAGCAATCTATCACTAACCAACAAAACCTGTTTCTCTTCCTCTGAACTAATACCACTAGGTAATGACTGAAGAAGGCCACTCACTGAAAAGCTCTCATGTTAGAAAAAGAAGGGTGCTGGCCATGAGACATCAACCCTTAGGTTGGTCTCCATAAAATCAGATTCTCAGTGCTATTAATCACCTGCTTGAAAACCAGGGGAGAAAAATCAAATTAAATGTTGATTATATCACACTTTCACAAGGATCAAATTCAGCAGAATAAGAATAGCATACATATCGCTGAAGGGAGAAGGCAATTTATTCATTTAAGAAATCTGGTTATCTCAAGATTCAACATTCATTGTAAAGAAATACTGTTATAAGGGAGTACGGGAAAAGTTAAGTGATAATGCCTGCTCAAGAGATCTAATGGAAAAGAAAACCTTTTTAAATGCAATTGTCCTTATATTTTTGAGTATAAAGAAGGGATGTTCTATTTTAATAACAGGTAGGTATTCCAGTTAGCCAATCTGTTTATTAACTACCCTTCATTGGTGACTCATTTTAGTTTCATATATATTAATGAACAGCTGACTATATACTAGTATAATCATCAGTTTAGACTATTGTGAATAAACATAATATTAAAAGATCTAATATCAGAGGACAGAAATTTGTACAGTTTAGAGAGTGCTGCTGTCTTGAAATAAAGGTAATATTAGAAAGCTTTTATAGAACAAAAGGCACAAAAGGGCAAGAGGTTATTGTGTCTTTCCTTAGCAAATTTTCTAAGTTTTAAAAGATAACATTAGGACTGGGGATGTACCTCAGTGGTAGGAGGCCCTGGATTCAATTCCTTGTACCATCAAAAACAAAAACAAATTAACTTGAATGTCTTAGACAAATTTTAGTTAAAAACAACTAAAAAGTTGTATGTCCTTAGTGTCTTCTTTTTTGTAATTGGATCAGTAAGTGAAGAAAATATCTACAGAATGTCTATATCTGAGCACAACAGACTGATTTCTTTCCAAAAGAGAACCTGTGCAGTGAATGTAGCTCACTAGTAGAGCACTTGGCTGGCATGTAGGAGGCTATGGGTTCAATCCTCAAACCACCAAAATAAAAAGGGAGGATGGAGACAAGGAGACATTTACAATATTTTTAACTTATGTTTATTTACACTTATTAAGTAAAAGTAGGAAAAATGAAGAAGCATTAATTTATCTTTCAGAGTCACTGGATGCCATCAAAATTTTAGTCAAGATTTTAGATTATTTAAAACCATGAAGGTAACACAGAGAACTAAATATCTTAACAGCCAAAACATGAAAGGCACTAGGACAGGAGACAAAGGTACTGTGCACTTAATTTCTCATCTTTCTAATGAAAAGAATCAAATACAATCTGAAATTGATACATCAAGAAATGAAAGTACAACTTTGAAAGTAATAAATTCAACCTTCAGAAAAACTAGAAATAAATTGCCAGCAGTGGTAACCTGTGGAAGTAGAGGGGAGAAACAGGGACACTTTTTATTTTACATCTCTGCACAATTTGTACTTTCCTGCATGTGCATGTATTTATTCTCAATCTAGATTGTTTGTTGAACTATCAATAATCATACACCTTTTAAAAAAAAAACTATATTTCTGCCTCTAATGACTCATGGACTGTTTGTCAACTTTATAAAAATGGAACATACTCCAAAATGAAATGTCTCATCTATCAAATTATGGATTAGATTAATTTTTTAAAAAGGAAGTTTTTTTCCTCATCTTACTAAATTGCTGGGCAACCATGAACCAAACTGGGCAACACAGCTACAAATATTAAAAAAAAAAAAAAAAGAAACAACAACAAAAAAACATTTATTGGTATTGTTTTTAAAAATCAAAACCTCTTTTACCTGTGTTTTAAGTAAAAACAGTTATAATACTGTCCAATATAACTCCTATAAACTACTGAATGCAGTCAACCTTTACAGAAGACAGGGGCTTCTTGATTTCAAACTAGTAAATCCTTACATCTAATAAATAAGACAAATGGGGATTATATTTTCTTTGAAATCAAAACGAGAGGCATTTCAAAAGTTTGTTATCTTCACTGATCCTCTCAGGAATGTAAAAGTATGCACTGCAGTTTCAATCTTGCAGTCCTTGAGTGTTTTCTTTTCTTTCTTTTTTTTTTTTTAAGCAATTTATTTCTGCCTAGACAAGCAGTAAGTTGGGCCAAAGCAGTCGGGTTTTCTGTTAATCCTTAGTGTCAAACTTTGTGCTTACACTAGCCTTTCACCTTACTAATACTCCTAAACATAATTACCTCCAAAAAATTTCAAACCACAGCTAAATTCAAACGAAGGGGAGTACTGTGCGTCACTGATGATAGAATGTGATTTAACACGATGATCTCAGGACTGAATTATTTCTGGTAACCAAAGTACTTACAGCTTAGGTAATAATATGAGGAAAGACCGCAGAATTTAAAGCTGTGACTCTTCCTCTTCTCACCTTATCAGATGGTCCTTGAAACAATACTAATACAGAACGGTTCGCAAAATTTTAATTACACATTTGCCTATCACTCTCGACGACATAACACCTAATACACATCCTTGAAAACGCCACCAACTTTACTCCTAGGTATGACTCCTACGTCTAACATACTGGTCTGACTATAGTCCAGATGTACTCCATGAACTTTTGCTCGGCAAAGATAACCCTGACTTAGAAAACCAGAGGCTTTAGGCCTGCCGGGAGCCACAAGGGCCAGCAACTGAAATAGTCCTGCCTTGCAAACCGAGGTTACCTGAGACAAGACTAGGAATCTTCAACTCTTAACCCCAAATACACCTAAACCAATGACGTACAGCCCCCGCAGATCTCTCGGCAGGGGAGCGACTCGTCCCCATCAGGTGCACACACTCTGTACCAAGGCTTCTTTCTCCGACTCTACGCTGCCGCTCAAGTCCCCGACTCCCCCGGCCCGGCACCACACCTGGGGTACCTACAATCAGTGCTGGGTTGCTCCTCCCCAGTTCACTTCGTCACCAACCCCCTCCCCCCCGAGCAGCCAGCCCGGCCCAACCCGCCCACGACACCTCCAGCCCCTCACCCTTCCCTCCTCCAGGCCAAGCCTAGCTGGCCTCTCCCCTTGCTCGCACCCACACCCCTGTTCCGAGACACTCACCCGCGGTAGTAGGCTTTCACTCGGACCTGATGAGAATGGTCCCCGCTGCCGCCGCCCCCGACCGTATGGGACATGGTGCTGCTGTCCCTCTGGGTCGGCATCTCCTCACTGCCCCGCCTGGACGCCGGCGGCCGAGGGTGCGGGGGGCGCGCCAGGCGCCGCTCTGCACTCTGTAGCCCGAGCCGATCCCTGAGCGGCTGCCGCTCCCCTGCCTACCTGCGTACCTCGCCCACGGCGCCGACCCAAGGGTCGCCTAGCCCGGGCTGCCGGAACCTCGCGGCTCCTCCCACCGCCCGCGGCCGCAGCCGCCTCCACCGCCACCCGGGTCCAGCACGCCTCCCCGCCGCTGTCGCCCCTCCCACCTCGCGGGCTCCCAGGGCCCACATTCCGGGGGAGGGCGGACGCAACCATCCGACCAGTTCAAGGAGCCTTCGTGCCGGGCCGAACCATCCTCGAGGAGGCAGAAAAAAAGAAGAGAGCTAAGGAGCCGCTAGTTATAGCCCCAAACCTCCAAGAATCGCGCTTTCCGTGGGAGCCATGGTAGATCATTTATGAGTATCGGTCTGTAAGAATCCTCTCCCCTGCAGGAAACATGGTCGTGGTCAAATACTACAGCATCTCACCCCAGTTCCCAACTTGGTCGCGTCCACACTCAGCCTTCTTGGCACCTGGGATAGGTTTGTCCTGCGGGTTTCTGGGACTTGGAGTCCGGGTGGGATTCTGGGACTTGTTCCTTCTGTGTGGTGTGCCGCGCCTTCGGGCTGATGGTCAGACTCTCTAGCTCCCCCGGGCGCTGTGGGCGTGGAGATTCTAAATACAGCTTGGGTGTCTGAAGGCGCTGGAAATCACTGGGATTCGTCACGATCCAGACTTTGTTCTCTGATGAATTCTCTCTAACAATTCTTAAATAATCTAAATGACAATGCCTCTTTTGGGTAACATTTGGTTACCTGCTCAGCAAAGCTTCTTTTATGGAAAGAATTTAATATTATATGTAACAAATGTACTAATGAATGTAATAAAGGGAGAAACTCAATCAGAAGATATGAGGGAAGACAAACTTTTCTTCCCTCACGGCCCTTAGTAGCAGGACCCCTGTGCACTGTCATTGGATGGAATAAGTGCACAATAAATACTTTACCAACCAGCATTTGTTGCATTGACACTGGCTGACCAAGGACTAGAGGTGTTTTTGTTTGTTTTTTACTGGAGATTGAATCCAAGGGCACACTACCACTGAACTACATATCCAGTCCTTTTTTATTTTGAGACAGGATCTCATTAAGTTGCTCAGGCTGACCTAAAACTTGAAATCCTCCTGCCTCAGCCCACGGAGTTGCTGAGGGCCACAACGCCTGGTTTTAACCAAGGATTAGAAAGAATCTGTCCCTGTAACTTACTCTCTCACTTTCCTCGAGTCTTGGCTCTGTCACAAAAAAATACTACAGTTACTGGTGGCATGAATCCAGGCCCTGCGACTGTTCTGGAACCAAAACGTGCCAAGAGTTGGAATAATCAGCCTAGCGCGATGGCCCACACTGACAACAGGAGGGTAGCAAGTTCAAAGACAGCCTCAGCACCTTAATGAGACCCTATCTCAAAATAAAAATAAAAAAGAGTTGGGGATGTAGCTCAGTGGTTAAAGTGGCCCTGGTTTCAATCCCTAATTAAAAAAAAAAAAAAAAAAAAAGGTTTGTAATATTCAAAGAAATAGCTTTCTTTACGACAGTAAATTAGGCTTAGGGGGTTGACTCATCAGAGTTATGTGTAACGCTTAGCTTCTTATGATATTCTCCCACTGCTATGAGCTTGCATCATATGTTTTAACGAAAATTTCCAGAGCTGAGGATGTAGCTCAGTGGTGGAGCATGCAGCATGAGGCACTGGGTTCAATCTCTAGTACCATTTTGAAAAAAAAAAAAATCTTGTTGAATAACTTACTATCAAGTTTTCTGACAATTGGGTACCTGAATCAGCATGTTAAATATAGAAATTGGATTACTGGAGAATTTGATATGGGCCAAATCTGAGATTACATGATGGCTTACTATGGGTGGGGGAAATGCCTTAAGTCATGTAAAGAATAAAATTTAATAAAGAAATGAAAGTTAAGGTATAGGAAACATTTTTTTTCATCCTTATTCCTTAGCACTTTTGAAAAACCCTTCATTTTCCTCATAGCATACATTGAGGGCAACCATCATTACCAAAGGAGGTTTTCTATTTACTTTATTCTCTAGAAGAATCTGTAAATATTTATAATTCACATCAATAAATAAGTACTCTTTTTTTAAAGATGAAAACTATTAAGAGCAGAGTGTGGTGGTGCATGCCTGTAGTCCCAGCTACTTGGGAGGTTGAGGTTGGGGGATCACTTGAGCCCAAGAGTTGGAAACCAGTCTGGGCAACATAGTGCCTGTATAAAAAGAGGGTGGGGGAGAAAGACACAAGAGCTTTCTGCTGCGATTACCAGGGAAAGCATGGCATTAAAAATTTTAAATAGCTTTATTGAGATATAGTCCACATACCGTACAAGTCACCCATTTAAAATATATAACTCAATAGTTTTTAGTATATTCACAAAGTTATACAACCATCACCACTGTCTAAATCCAAAATATGTGCATCACCCCAAAAAGAAAGTATATATCCATTAGTAGTTACTGGCCATTCTCCTCAGCTCTAGTGCACACCAATAGCTTGTATTGCTATGGATTTTCCTGTTCTAGACATTTCATATAAATGGAATCATATAATATGTAGCTTTTTTTTTTGGTGATGGTACAAGGGATTGAACCAATTGGCACTTAACAACTGAGCCATATCCCTGGCCCTTTTTCACATTTTATTTAGAGACAGGGTCTCACTAAGTTGCTTAGAGCCTCACTAAGTTGCTGAAGCTGGCTTTGAACTTGTGATCCTCCTGCCTCAGCCTCCTAAGTCACTGGGATTACATGTGTATGCCACTTTTGGTGTCTGACTTCTTTCACTTTGTTTAATATTTCTGAGATTCCTCCATGTTGTATCATACATCAGTACTTCATTCTTTTATATAGTTAAATAATATTCTCAACCAAAAGGATGTGTTAATGCTACCATAAACATTCATATACTAGTTTTTGTGTGGACATAATTTTTAATTCTGTTGGGTATGTATCTAAGGGTAGAGTTGCTGAGTCACATGGTAACTATGTTTAACATCCTGAGGGAATGTCAAATTGTGTTCCAATCTACCATTTTACATCCCACAAGCTTTGTTGCTAAGAGCCTTGGTACATGTTACTGGATTCAGTTTTCTAATATTTTGTTTAAGGATTTTGCATCTGTACTGAAGAGATTGGTTGAGTTGTTTTCTTATGTATTTGATTTTGATTATCAGTTTAATACTGTCCTTATAGAACTGGTGGGAAGTATTCCCTCTTCTTATGTTACTTATAATAGTTTTTGAGGAATTAGTGTTAATTCTTCTTTAGATGTTTGACAAAATATACCAATGAAGACATCCAGGCCTAACTTTTTTCGTTAAAAGAAGATTTTAAGTGACTAGTTCAACTATTTTACTTGTTATAGGTTTATTTGTATTTTCAATTTTTTTTCTTGGATAAGTTTTGATAGTTATGTCTTTCTAGGAATTTGTTCATTTCATCTAATTTATTTACAAAATAGGGTTGTTGATAGTATTCCCTTAATAATTCTTTTATTTTTGTCAGATTGGTATTTAAATTTAAGCCCTCTTTCACATACACACACACACACACACACACACACACATTTTCCTCCTTGGTCAGTTGAGTTAAAATTTGTTAATTTTATTGATCATTTCAAAGTAACAAGTTTTGATTTTGTTGATTTCTCTAAGATATGGAAAACAGCAAACCCCAAAATAGTGCGGCCTTGGAAGAGGGAGTAAGGAATAAGGCCAAACATTGATAAAATTGATCATTCCCCAATACATCCTTCTCAGTTTTGAAGACAATACCTGAGAAGGATATCCATCAAGCTGAAAATGGCAGTCTTTGGGGGGAAGCCAAAGCATCGATCATTCCCCAAATAAATCCTTTTCCAGTGACAGTATAATGGGACCATGAAGGGAAAGAGAGAAACACTGAATGCTGACCCCCAGACCCACCATTCTTCCCCAAGTAAAAACATTGCCCAGTAAAAACGAATTTCAAATTCTCACAACCTGTTTCCTGAGTGCCCAAAATGACATGCTTTGTCAATAATTAAGTCACCTCTCAGTGGAGCATGTATAAGCACAGATTCCTCCTTTGGCCAGTGGCTCAGTTTCTACCCAGAAAATGTGCCCACCAGATGCATGACTTCTCTGCTGAACAAAGGCTTTGCTGATCAGTGAAGTTTGCACCCGGCTCCGTCATTTTGTGCTAAAATTTCTCTATTGTTTTCTGTTCTTTTTCATTAATTTCTGCTGTAATCTTTATTATTTTTTTTCCTTTTTATTGCTTTTGGCTTACTCAGCTTATTTAGGTGTAAGCTTAAGTTACTGATTTGAGATTGGTTTTGCTTACAGCCATCAAAAAAAAATACTCCAAACACTTCTTTAACTGAACCACATCAGTTTTGGTATGTTGTATTTTCATTTTTATCTTATGACATTTCTATTTTTCTCTTGATTTCTTCTTTTTAGAAGTGTGTTGTTTAATGCCCACATGTTTGTGGATATCCCAAATTTCCTTCCATTATTGATGTATAATTTCATTCCATTGTGGTCAAAGGACATGCTGTTTTAGTTAGCTTTTTTGTTGCTATGACCAAAAGATCTGACAAGAACAATTTTAGAGGAGGAAAAGTATATATGGGGGGTCAAAGCAGTTTCAGAGATCTAAGTCCTTAGATGGCTGACTTTATTGCTCTGGGCCATAGGTAAGGCAGGACATCGTGACCTAAGAGCGTGCCAAGGAAAGCAGCTCAGGACATAGTACCAGGAAGCAGAAAGAGAGAGAGAGAGAGAGAGAGAGAGAGACTCTTCTCACCACTGCCCAAAGGCACAACACCAATAACCCACCTCCTCCATCCATACCCTCTCTGCCTGCTAGTACCACCCAATTATTCCCTATGAGTGGATTTATGCACTGATTAGGTTAAGGCTCTCATAACCCAATCATTTTACCTCTGAACTTTCTTGCATTGTCTCACACGTGAGCTTTTGGGGGACACCTAATATTGAAACCACAACAAATGCTTTTTATGATTTCAATCCTTTTAATTTTATTTAAGCTTGTTTTATGGTTAGCATATGGTCTATCTGGGAGAATGTTCCATGAGTACTTGAGAAAAATGTGTATTTAGCTGTTCTTAGGTAGTTTTCTGTTGGGGATGCAAATCAAGTCAAGATGGCGCCTGGCAGTTTGCCAGGAGGAGTGGTTTGTGAAGCAATGCCAGCGAGCCATTTAGATGGTGGGGATTCCTTATTGGCTGACTGCTGTATCTAGATGATGCTAATTGAGTCAAGCTGTATGTAATCAGTTAGGTATATATACCTCTGCTGTCCCGCAATAAAGGGGCTCCCGCTTAATAAAGCAGTTCCCACTTCAATCTCAAGTTGCTTGTCACCTCCCGGTTATTTTGCCCAGCCGGATTGCGGCATATGGTGGCCCGTACGGGGAACTCCAGGATGCTCAGGGGTAAGTGACAAGGTAAGCTGCCTGTCCCTAGAAATAGATAGGACAGGAGGAAAGCTGCCCATCCCTAGAAATAGATAGGACGAGAGGAAAGCTGCCTGTCCCTAGAAATAGATAGGACAGGAGGAAAGCTGCTCACCCCTGGGGAAGCAGATAGGGCGAGAGGAGGGATGGCCATTTCAAGAAAATGGAGAAGATTGATACAGTGTGTTTTTGTTTTGTCTTATCTTAGTGTGTTGTGTTGTCTTTGTTGCGGAGGTATGGGATCAGTAGTTAGTGGAAATCAAGCCGAGGGGGTGTTAAGTGAATTGCTAGAGGAAGGAGGCACCCCAGTAAAACCAAGAAGAGTTAGGGCATATGTTGATAAAAGCCCAGAAACTCTAGTCAGAAAGAGGAAGAAGGTTCAGAGGAGGAAGGACTATCAGGGAAGGAGTTACAACAAAAGGCTGCTACTAACCACTTTTCATCACCAGAGGGTGCGTGAAGGGGTGCAGCGTGGCAGCCACCACGTTCGCGAGCAGGTTGTGGCACAGCAGGGCCCCCCGCCCGGGGAGCAGGACACTGCGGCCTCAAGCCCTAGCAGGGACCTGCCTGCCCGACCTGGAGGCACAGTCTCGCAGGCTCTTGCTCCCTGTGCAGCCTGGTGGCAGTTTGAGTCCAGGACACTCCCCGGGGCCATCTGAGGTTGCCAGGGGACAGTGATAGGGAGAGAGAATGGCCTTCCAGCGCCACCTGAGGAAAACAGCTTCCTTCAAATTGGCAAAATAATGAAATGAAAAATTTGAACATTTTAGCTTTGGATGGGAGCATAAAAATTTGCCAGCAAGGTGCCAGTGGAGACTCAGAGGGCTACCAAGGATCTTGCCACCTTCCTCGAGAGGGTGGAAAAGAGCCTCCAAAGGAAATTCCCCCCAGGGTCCACTTCAGGATTGGCCCTGCTTTATTAAAAAAAGCGGGGGGGGGGGGGGAACAACCCGCCCTTTTCAAGCCTTCTGAGCTTTATAAATGCAGGGCTAGCAATATCTCAAATCCATAACAGCTGAACTCCAGTTTTCAATTATGATGATAGCATTTACCTTCAGATGCTTTGGTATTTTACAGCTTTCACCACAGCTTGCATCAGCTTATACTTATTATCATTAAAGTTCCTGACCCAGTGATTGTCTGGAGTCGGGGGTCTGTTTGTGTGTTTCCACAGGGAGAACAGCAGCCGATTTGGATTCCAGAGAGACTAACTAAAGCAATTTCTACAGACCAAAAAGAAGATGATTTGGCTCAAATCCATAACAGCTGATATCCAGAACTCTAGTTTAGCTATCCTTACATCTGCGACAATGGTTCTCCCACACCTGGAGGCTAATGAATAATGAGCACCATTAAGGCCTATTTCAAATGTAAAAAACCTTGAGGCTTACTTGTGGGAATATCTTCAAACACATATGCAAGTTATAGGAAGAAGGATGAGATATCAAAAGAAGAGTCAAACCCAGGTGGTAGCCAGGATGCTTTTTTCTATTTTATTTTTTGAGCTCATACAGACCTAGGTTAATGTTTTTCTGATCAGTTCTATTTTGTTTTGATCAACCATGGAGTTTTTAAACATTGCAATGGAGATTTCACCTGTGAAAAGCTACAAGGCCTCTATTATTGTGTTATGTGTGCACACTTGTGTTATGTGTTGTATGTCTGTATATGCATATGTCCATATATCATTTATGAGGAGTGCTCATGAAAATTTAAAAAATGAATCCAAATATTTTTTATTCACATGATTTAAACAGTTTAATTTAAATTGGGTATTGTTTCCTTTTCATTATATTTAATAATTCTGTTCAGGATAATGTAAATTGTTCAGAAAATTGTTTTCTTAGTGCCTGCTGGAATGCTACACAATTTTCTTTAGCCATCATTGCCAGAATTCCTACCTTCATCCCAGTGCCAGTGAAGACAAAAAAAGAAGAATTTCCAGTATTACTGAAAACCAAATGAGACTTCGGAATTACAGCTACCAACATCACAGCTGTTGCTGTTTCTGCTGCTACTACTACAGCTTTTGCGATAGCTATCACACAAACTGTACAACCTGGACTGTGTATCACTTCTATGCATTATGAAACTATTGAAACAACAAATTGTAACTCTTAATAGTACCAGCGTATCTTTGCTGACAGTGTCATTGGTGGTACAGTTTTTCCAAGGGTTTCTCTCTTGGAGTCATCATATGGCTTGGTATCGTGGCATTTTGTATCCTCCTCCTCCTTTTGCTTGTGGCAGGTTGTTTATGGTGTTTGTGTAAAAACCACTATGGTCATTATCCACAAGTATGGCTAAATAATGTTGGGCCAGTAGTCAAAGCCAGGTAAGATCCAATTACAATGGTACCAACCTAAGACAGGAGGCTGACAATTTGAGGTCAGACCATCCAATGACGGGTAAGGACCATATGTAGTATTGGACAACCTAAAACAGGCACGGTCCCTAAGCCACATACTGGTTGTTTAATAAAACAAAAGGGAGGAGATGTTGGGGATGCAAATCAAGTCAAGATGGTGCCTGGCAGTTTGCCAGGAGGAGTGATTTGTGAAGCAACGCCAGCGAGCCATTTAGATGGTGGGGATTCCTTATTGGCTGACTGCTGTATCTAGATGATGCTAATTGAGTCAAGCTGTATGTAATCAGTTAGGTATACATACCTCTGCTGTCCCGCAATAAAGGGGCTCCCGCTCTATAAAGCAGTTCCTGCTTCAACCTTCAAGTTGCTTGTCACATCCTGGTTATTTTGCCCAGCCGGACTGTGGCAGTTTTCTATAGATATCAATTAGGTTTAGCTGGTTTATTGTTTTTTCAAGTATTCTATATCTTTATTGGCATACTGCCTAGTTGTTCTATCCCATAATAAAAGTAAGATACTAGGGGCTGGGGTTGTGGCTCAGTGGTAGAGCTCTTGCCTAGCACATGCGAGGCCCTGGGTCCGATCCTCAGCACCACATATAAGTAAATAAAGGTATTGTGTCTAACTACAACTAAAAAATATTTTTTAAAATGTAAGATATTACAGTCTTCAATATTTGAATAGTTTTCTCTCTTCAATTGTTAGTTATTGCTTCATGTATTTTGGGATTATGTTATTAGATTATATATATTTTAATTTTATATCATTCTGATGAATTAACACTTTTTTTATTATAAAATGTCCATCTTGATTTCTAGTAACGGTTTTTGTTTTAAAATCTATCTTTCCTAACATTAATATAGTCACTATAATTCCTTGAAGTTACTATTTACATGGTATATCCTCCCTCCCATTCTTTTATTTAAAACCTGTTTATATCTTTGGATCTAAAGTATATGTCCTGTATATGACACAGAGTTGTTGGAACTTGTTATTCAGTCTAACAATCTATGCCTTTTGATTATTAATTCACTTTTAATGTATTGACATGGTTGGGTTTACATTTGTTGTTCTTTTTTCTTTCTTTCTTTCTCCCAGGCTTTTTCATTTTTTAATTTGGGACAGGGTCTTGCTAAATTGCAAAGTCTGGCCTCAAACTTGCTATCCCCCTGCCTCAGTCTCCTGAGTAGCTAGAATTATAGGCTGTGCACCACCACACCCTACATTTTCTTTGTTTTCTATGTCTTATGTCTTTTCTGTTGTTGCTCTTTTGTTAATCTTTTACTAAATCTTTTACAATGACTACTTTCAAATGTAATATTTAAATGCCAGCAGTGACTTCTTGAATACATATTGCTGAAGCTGTCTTTGAACTTGCCATCCTCCTGTAGCAGGCTCCTGAGTTGCTGGGTTACAGGAATATGCAACTCTGCCTGGGTTTTTGTTTTGTTTTTGGTACTGGAGAATTGACAGCATGGGTGATTTACCACTGAGTTGCATTCCAGCCCTTTTTAATTTTTTAGAGACGGGGTCTTGCTGAATTGCTTAGGACCTCACTAAATTGCTGAGGCTTGCCTCAAACTTGCAATCCCCCTGCCTCAGCCTCCCAAATTGCTGAGATTACAGTATGTATGCACCACCCCACCTCGCTGGCTCTTGAGTTACTTTCTTAGTAGTTGCTCTGGGGTTTAACATTAGCATTTAAATTTTTTAATTTATTTAAAATCTAAAATTTATTTTAAAATTTATCACTTCTATCTCACATGTATAGTAACTTCATTCCCATATAAAGGAATAGAGTTCCATAGGAATAATGTTTCATAGTTTGGTGATGTTCTGTAATACACATGACATATAAATTTATTAAAAACCAAACGATTAGGGCTGGGATGTGGCTCAAGCGGTAGCCGCTTGCCTGGCATGCGTGCGGCCGGGGTTCGATCCTCAGCACCACATACAAAGATGTTGTGTCTGCTGATAACTAAAAAATAAATATTAAAATTCTTTCTCTCTCTCTCTCCCTCTCTCACTCTCTCTTTAAAAAAAACAATTAATTATTTTAATTATCTGCATAATTTTATGTTTTTTTAAAGACTTTTTTTTAGTTGTAGATGGGCACAATATCTTTATATTATTTATTTATGTGGTACTGAGGATCAAACCCAGAGCCTCATGCATGTGAGACCAGTGCTCTACCACTGAGCCACAATTCCAGCTTTAATTTTATGTCTTATAAAGAAACGGAAACAAGGGAACAGTTGTATCCTAAGATGTGTCTGGGTATGTATCTCTTCACATTTATCCTACTTTATGAGTTTCTTGGATGTTTGTTTACATTATATTTTTTGTTGAGAGCCACAGTTTAGTCAGAATGACATCTGGCATTTTTGCTAGAGGGAATGGTTGAAAGGTGACCCTGCTCTGGGATTAGGGCGGCTCCGGGGGATTAGGGCAGATCCTGCTGGGAATAGGGCGGATCCAGGATTAGGGCGGATCCTGCTGCCCCTACTTTGGAGTTCCCATTGAGTTCTGAGAGAATTGGCCTGCGGAGCCCTGTGGAAGCAGTGTGTTCCCGGGAAGTGTGTGTAGAGTGCCAGTGAGAGTTTGGGAATAAAAGATGCTGTTTGAATTTACAAGGCCATGTGGCGGCTCGATTATTTTGTGCCCAGCCAGACTGCGGCAATTTTTCATCAAATTTGTGTAGTTTTAGCTATTATCTTTAGGTACTTTTTTTTTTCCTCTTTCTTTTCCTTCTGGTATTTCTTTCATGCATGTGTTGCTACACACACAGTGGTATCCCATATTTCTCTGAGGATATATTTTTTTCTCCTCCTCCACCCTGTTCTTCAGATTATATAATCTCCACTGATCTTTCTTCAACTTTACTGATTCTATGTTCTTCCAGTTCAAGCCTCGTGTTGGGCCCTTATTGCAAATTTTTCATTTCTGTACTTTTCAACTCTATGTTTTCAATTTGGTTATTTTTGTTTTGTTTTGAGTACCAGGAACTGAATCCAGGAGAACTTTGCCACTGAGCCAAATTCCCAACACTTTCTATTTTTTATTTTGTTATTGTTTCAAACTATATATTTTCATTGTACCAACTTGGATACAGAAGAGTGGTTATCATTGTGGTTGTTCACTTGTTTGTTTTGGTAACATGTCTAGACTAATTCAACAAAGTCCACTTTGCCTACAGTATGCACTCTCCAACAGTGCTCCTTAGAAGAAGTGGCTTTGGCATGCATACTGTCACTCTGCTTTCCCCCTCTTTCTCTCCAGGTATGATAGCCATATTTGTAGCAGATTCTCTTTGTCTGTTTCCCTCATCTCCCTAAATTTTGGATGATTTTCCTTTGTTGATGTCACTTTCTGCTAATTACTAACTGACCACTCCAATGTTTTTTGGTTGGTTAGTTTGTGGTACTGGGGATGAAACCCAGGATCTCACACATCACTACTACTGATCTAAATCCTCTAGTGTTTTTTTTTTTTTTTTTTTTGTTGTTGTTGTTGTTGTTTGTTTGTTTGTTTTAAATATTTTTAGTTGTAGATGGGCAAAATACCTTTATTTTATTTATTTATTTATTTTTATGTGGTGCTGAGGATCAAACCCTGTGCCACACACATGGGCAAGCGCTTTACACTGAGCTACAACCCCACCCCACTCTAGTGTTTTTGATAATCCCCTGAGGGATAAATTGTTCCCTGGTCTGATCCTGGTCATTTTTTATTTATAATTTTCATTAGGTGTGGTTGTTTTCACTGTGGAAATGTTCATAAAGTTCCTCATTCTAGAAGTACTCTGAGGTGTTGTTTTTTTTTTTTTTTTACCCCTCCAGTGCTAGGGATTGAAACCATGGCTTCATATATGCTAGGCAAGTGCTCTATCACTGAGCTACACTTCTAATTCTCTGACGCTAATTTTTAAAGTCACTGTGATGCAGTTAACATAAATATAAGGTACAGTAATGCATGCAGGACAATCGGGATACACAAGTGTCATTTTTAGTGACAAAATACTGGGAACTATTGAGCCATCTCTTTAATTAAAACAATAACAAAACAGAAGCCAGTAAAGGAGTTTAAAAGGAACCTGGTAGTCATATTTTCAGGAAATATGACTTTTCTTATTCAGACTGGTTGCTTTAATGAGAAAATGACTAATCAGAAGAGGCTGAACTTTATATTCAATCAGAATTAGCCTTACCATTTGTGCCTTTCAGGAAGTATCAAATAAGAAAACTGATTTGCCACGTTCTTTATATCATCTTAAAACTCTTACCACTGGCTCTTCAGTGTCTGTTTCTCAAGTGAAGATCGAATGATAGAGAATGTGAAGGCAATGATAGATAGTGTGTAAAAGTCTTCCAGCCCATTTGTCTTTCTTTTTCTTGTTTTTTTTTTTTTTGGGGGGGGGGGTACTGGGGTGCTTAACCACTGAGCCACATCCCCAGCCCATTTTTCTATTTTATTTAGAAACAGGGTCTTGCTGAATTGCTTAGGCTGGGGATGCTAAGTTGCTGAGGCTGGCTTTGAACTCAAGATCCTCCTGGCTCAACCTCCTGAAGTGCTGGGACCAGCCCACTTTTCTCTCTGTTGAACTTAAAATGATGCTTACTAATGCCCTCCACTTTCATAAGCCTGTCACCCTTAGCTAACTTCAGTGATTTCACTGAGCCTGTGATAATGTCATTCAAAGGAGAGAAAAGTGTTCCAACTGGAAATCCTGATCATTTGAAGGGATTTTGTGCCCTTATGGGACTAAACATTGGGCACTGGCTGGAGCTATATTTGTCTTTGTTCAGTATAATACCATTAATAGGAGAAAACAAATTAATGCTAATTTACACAGGCTTAAGAGATTTATGTATTCTTGGCCAATATTCTCTTCTTTTGTGATCATTAGAGTGCTTGCCCCAATGTGGAAAAAAGAAATAACCTGCTTAAAAAATGGCAAATGAAGGAATAAATAACAGGCACACAGATTCTGTATGATCATTTCCTCATATCATACTATTTTACTTAACCCATGAAAGCAGAAGTGAAGACCAGAAATGACTAAAACTCCAGATTGGAGTGAGACAACAGAAATTAGTGAGATAATTTAGTTTTTATTCTGTTAATTAATCTTACTGGGTTAGCATAGCTAGCTAATGTCCCCTTTCACTTTCTGTTCTTTTTCTCCCTCCTACTCCTACTCCATTTCCTCACCACTCTGTTAACATTGCCTACTTTATCTCTAGGTCATATCTGGGTCCTCCCTTCACTCCAGCCACATGGGTTAATCTATATTATACTTCCCACACTGCAGATAATGACATATAGCAGATTGAGCCTTAATCTAGTTTGCCTTTGAAATATAATTGCTTTACTTTGATTTTTAAATAATATAAAAATTAATGTTGTGCCAGGCATGGTGGCACCTGCCTGTAATCCCATCTAAGGCAGGAGGATCACAAGTTTGAAGCCAGTCTCAGCAACTTAATGAGGCCCTCAGCAACTTAGAGAGACCCTGTCTCAAAATAAAAAATATAAAGAGTGGAGGTTGTGGCTAAGTAGTTAAGTGTCTATAGGTTCAATTCCCTATGCTCCCTACAACAAATGTTGTTCCCTGACAAAGGAATTTCATTACTGATGCCAGGATATATATCCATACATTATCCTCTGGTTATTCTGAAATGCCCTCTCGAATGCAGTCCCCACCACGCCTGCCTGACTTCCCTGCTTCTCTTCGTACACTATTTATAAACTTGTCTCTGCCACACAGGCTTTTATTCTTCCTTTTCCTCTGTACTCCTGCTCTACAGTTTATACACAGTATCATGCTACTTTAATTTTCTTTTGACATATTTATAAGGCTGGGATTGTAATTAGTTCACCTCTGTGTCTCCTGTACCTAGCATCTACTGAGCGCTCAATGACATCTGAACAGTATGACTTTGCTTCGTGTTCCTATCTATAAGACAAAGGTAAGAAAAATTCTTTACTTGAAATTGGAATAATTATTTAATTCTTAAAATGTAAAATTATGTGTGTTATGATTTAGATATGAGGTGTCCCCCTAAAAGCTCCTTTGTGAGACAACGTAAGAAAGTTTGAAAAAAGATGAAATGACTGGGTTATGAGTGCTTTTAAAAATATTATTTTAGTTGTAGATGGACACAATACCTTTACTTTATTTGTTTATTTTTATATGGTTCAGGGGATTGAAACCAGTAATCCAGTGCCTCACGCATGCTAGGCAAGCATTCTACCACTGAGCCACAACCCCATCCCTGAGGTTTTTTTTGTTTTGTTTTTATTTGTAGGTGAACACAATACTTTTATTTTTATGTGGTGCTGAGTATTGAACCCAGTTCCTGAGCACTAACACTGAGCTACAACCGCAGCTCCTGGGTTATGAGAGTTTAAACCCATCAGTGCATTAATCCCCTAAGGGATTATCTGGGTGATAAATGTAGCAGGGAGGTTGGGACTGGAGGAGTTGGGTTGATGAGGGTATGCCTTGGGGTTTATATTTCATCTGTGGTAAAGGGAGCTTTTTCTCTGCTTTTTGGTGCCATATCCTGAGCTTCTTTCCCCTGCCACACTCCACCATGATGTTCTGAGTCATCTTGGGCCAAGAACAATGGGATTGGTTTCTATGGAATGAGACCTCTGAAACTGAGACCCAAATAAACTTTTCCTCCTCTAAAATTTTTCTCATCAGGTCATTTGGTCACAGCAGCGAAAAAGCTAACAAAAACAGTGGGATAGTCATACTCCTGTGATTCCCATGACCCCACCGCAAAGTAAATTTGCCCAATGTTAATATAAAAAGCAGTAAAAGAAGAGGTTTATTCTAGTGACCCACACAAATGGACAGGTCAAGAAATCAGAGAAGTCAACAGTAAAAAGGAAGAAGAAGAGAAATTATAAAACATTTAATTAAAGCCATGGAACACTAAAGACGTCTAAGAAAACTCAACATAATTAACTTTTATAGCCTTAATTAGTACCAGGAACCATGCCCTCTCCTTCCTTTCAAGAAAGTTGCAGTTCAGATATGATGATAGGAAACAAGCTAATAAAGAAAAAAAAAAGCCAAATAGTACCTATTACATGCCAGTAAACAATAAAGAATAATTGCAATAGCACATGAGTGCTACCTCATCTTCTTTGAGAACCAGAAGAACCCACTTGTGTCTGGCTATACTGCAAGGCATAAATAGACTAATAAGATGACACAGTGAAAGAGACTCCTTCAAAATACAGAAATTTCATCTAGCAGTATCACCATTTAATGATGTTTGCACACCAAGTATGCTGCCACTAACAACAATTAAACATAAAATCTAAGCTACCCTTCAATTTGAAAAAAAGCAAATCTTTTTGAAGCTGTCGTGTTCAATTGAAAATGTAAACCTATTCTAGTAAAATCTCCCTGATCCAGTGGCTCACTCACCCAGCTTTGGGCCTCCTTCCGTAATCCAGTTCTCTCCCACAGCCTCTGGTGTGAACATCTCCCGCTCTCATTTCTCCATGACCTCCACCTAGTTCCTGTTGGACTCAGTATTTTCATATCGAATTTCTGTTGATCTCCAGTGAACTAAGCCATATACTATTTTAGGCCACTGATAAATCAGGAGGAAAAGCAGAGCTAGTAGTGCATAGTGATTTCTGGCTGCCTAATTGTGTATACAATGTCAATGGGAACACTCCAGAGATAAAGCTGCCTGTCAGTTTACCTGCACACTGTGTACAATGTATTACCTGCACACTGTGCACAATGATATGACTTTCTACTCTAGATAATAACAAATTATGAAGAAGCCTGTAACTAAATTGGCTCAGGGCTCCAGATACTGAGTCTTTTAAAGCAAAGCTACCATATTATATGCCTAAAGAGCAGGAACCTTACCTTTTCTTTTTCTTTCTTTCTTTTTTTGTATCAGGGATTGAACTCAGGGCCATTCGACCACTGAGCCACATCCCAGCTCTATTTTGTATTTTATTTAGAGACAGGGTCTCACTGAGTTGCTTAGTGCCTGGCTTTTGCCGAGGGTGGCTTTGAACTTGCAATCCTCCTGCCTCGGCCTCCTGAGCTGCTGTTATTACAGGTGTGCACCACTGCGCCCAGCTTACCTTTTCTTTTTAATACTTACAAAATTATAAGTATTGAACAAATAATAAGCCTGTAGCTATATCCTTTTAAATACTAAAAGTCGATGACACCATAGAAGCAGGGCAGAGCAAGTCCTTATTTCCTGTTTCCCTTATTAATTTAAAGCTGTGACTTGAAAAGTTAATTCAGCTTGCTGAGCTGTCCATTCACTTAAATCAAGCACAATTTTTAGGGAAGAGTTTGAGCTCTCATTTTACCAAACTTGGAATCTTTTAGGCAGAATCAGGGGATATAGAATTACTAGCTGGAAGTTACTCTGTATCATTAAGGTCGTTTTCATAAACTTTAATGTGTACATAAATTAGGTGGGGATTTTGTTAAAATGAATAATTTGTTTAGAAGGGTTAGGATTTGGCTTCAGATTCTGCATTTTACACCAATTTTCACATGTTGCTGCTATTGCTGATCAACCCATTATGGTTTCAGAGGCAACAAATCTAGGCTAACATCCTTCTTTCATAAATGAAGCTCAAAGTGAAACGATTTAGTGATTTTTATACTTGTTTATATATATATATATATATATATATATATATATATATATATATATATATATATATATTATATATATATATAATATGTAATATATATATTATATATATTTAAAAAATATTTATTTTTTAGGTGTAGATGGACACAATGCCTTTATTTTTATGTGGTGCTGAGGATCAAACCTGGGTCCCACCCACGCTAGGCGAGCATTCTACAGCTGAGCCACAATCCCAGCTCCTCAATATATTTTTCATTCTTTTTTACTTGTATATGGACTCAATGCCTTTGTTTTCATATGGTGCTAGGATCAAACCCATTGCCTCACACTTGAGAGGCAAGTGCTCTACTACTCCAGCAACTCATTCTTTTTTTCTAGTGATTTAAAAAATGTGTTCTTATTAGTTATACATGGGGGTCAAATGTATGTTGACATGTTATACATATATGGAGTATAACTTCCCATTCTTCTGGTTGTACATGATATAGAATTACATTGTTTGTGTATTCATATGTCACATAACAAAGTAATGTCTGATTCATTTTATTGTTCCTATTCCCATTCCACTTCTCTTCCCTTATTCCCACCTCCCCTTTTTTTTCATTCTTTAGCATAATTTAAGAATAGCATGAATTTGAAACAGGAGCTGATTTTTTGGAAGGTGAGGAAAAAGTTATGAAACTTGACAGAATTTTTAGTTTTGCTTTTTGTGTTTTATTTGTTTGCTTTCCAGGATTTAACAGCCATGCTAGCAATGTGTGCTGAATTCATTGTTATTTGAGGATCACTTTAGCCCACAAAAATTGTCACAATCAATAGGGTTACTGTATTACCACAGATCCATGGTAATGTTCTGAGGATCATGTCATGATATGCATTCTTTCTCATTTAGTCACCTTTTATTTAGCCTCAAATTTATATTTGAACTATATAGTAGTTTTAAAGATTCTGCTTCTGTTCAGCAAGGCACTCCATCTCTTCATCGCATAATAAGGAAGCAAGCTCAATATGAGAATAGAAACAGATTCTTTCTCTACTTTCTGACTCAGTAATTTAAAACTACAACTCAGAGTTCTCTTGAGAGTTTAATTTACTAGGTTGTAGGGAGCAATTCTACTAATCTTCCTTATCCTTTTAAAATATCTAAAACCTTTTAGATAATGATATTAAGAAATTCTTTAAAAATATGTGTACTAATTATTAGGGCACTGGTCTCTCCATTTCTCTAAGAAAGCAACATTTTCAAATCACTAGAACATTTCCAAATGAAAGACTATGCTTCTTCTCCAAAGTCTCTTACTCTAAGAATACAAGCTGCTTTCTTACCCCAACTTCTAACCAGGCCTGACCTGCTTAGCTTCTGAGATCAGACAGCAGGCATGTTCAAAGCGGCATGGTAGTAAACTAAATAGTTGTATATGTCTATGGGACGATATGAAACAAAATGAAACTTATGGTTAATAACTTTTTATTATTTATTTTTTTGGGGGGGTATCAGGGATTGAACCCTCTGAGCTACATTCTCAGCCCTTTTTACATCTTGCTAAGTTGCTAAGGGCCTCACTAAATAGCTGAGGCTGGCTTTGAACTTATAATCCTCCAGCCTCAGCCTCCTAGGTTGCTGGGATTCTAGGTTTGCACCACCACATCCAGCTAATAACTTCTTATTTTAAAAAATGAATTGTTTGAATGCAGATAATATCAATAAATCTGCAGTATGTCCACTGGGTACAGGGCTCTATATTTCATATAATAAACTATAAAATAGTTGAGGCAGCCTACTTGGGAAGGCCACACATAAATCTGTGACTAATCAAATAACATTTAACATTATATAACAATCCAAAGCAATAGAGCAATACCAAACAATTTGTTGTTAGTTTTGTGTAAGGGAAAGTAGGACCTATAGAAATTCAGAGAAAGGAGTAATTATGTAGAGTTAGGGCAGAGTTTTTTTTTTTTGTGTGTGTGTGTGTGTGTGTGTTTTAATCTCTGATAACAGTTATCTCATAAGATAAGCATGGTATGAAACAGAAGCAGTTGTCTTTCATCTAGAAAGGACTTTCATCAGGACTAATTGAAAAAAAAAAGTTTTATCAAGACCTAAAAAACTCTTTTGTTAACTTATAACAATCAGAATGTAATTTCAAAGGCAGCTAGAACCCTCATTTGACATAAAATAGGTTACCAGCTGCTATTTAGTTTTTCAAGGTCCACTCTAAAACCCATTCTATTTTAGAAATGTAAAATTCTAGGACCTCTTGGGAACTTATGGTTTGAAAAAGTCATTAGGTTGTCAGCTTCATGTACAAAGCTTTCCTACCACCAAACGGAGTCTAACATTTGGTATTTGTTGGTTGATATTAGAAATCTCTAGTCAGCTTTTCATTCATTGAATGTTTATTGAACATTTATCATGTCCTAGGACTTTATTATGTTTTATACTAGACATGAAAGTAGAAAATAAAAACCTTTCCCTCAAGGAGCTCACAGAAGCATACTTGTATCAATATTTATTTAAAAACATGTGATAAGAGTCAAGACTATTCAATAATGAAGAGTAGTTTAGCTGTTGTTTTGAACAAATAATGTTGGGACAATTTGACATCCCTCTCAAAGGAGTAAAGGTGGACCTTTACATAAACCATTTACAAAAACTAACTCCAAATGGATCAGAGACCTAAATGTAAGAGCTAAAACTATAACATGCTTAGAAGAAAACACAGTAGTAAATCTTTATGACCTTGAATTAGGCAATGGTTTCTTAAATATGACACCAAAACCACAAATAATAAAAGAGAAGATAAATAAACTGGATTTGATCAAAATTAAAAATGCTAGTGGATCAAGGAAACATTAAGGAAGTCACCCTGGGTGGGGATGTGGTTCAACAGCAGAGTACTTGTCTGCTTATCCAGTATGTAGAAAGCTCAGGGTTAATTCCAGCACACACACACACCCCACATACACACACACGTGTGCACACAAAGGCATCCCATAGAATGAGAGAAACATTTAAAAATTGTATATCTAATAAGAGACTAGTATGCAGAATATAGAACTAACTCTTACACTAAACAATAAAAAGACAACTCAATTTGTTTTTATTGGGAAAAGATTTGAATAGATGTTTCTCAAAAGAAAATATTCAAATAGACAATGAAAATATAAAGATAGTCACCAAGGAACTGCAAATAAAAACCATAATAAGTCAAATACAGTGGCACATGCCACTGACTCCCAATGACTACGGAGGCCAAGGCAGGAGGATTGCAAGTTTGAGGTAAGTCTGTCCCCACTTTCCCCCCAAAAAAGTCCCTGCAGTAAGAGCACATTTGTATCACTTATACCTAGTTCACTGCAGTTACAGAACACTTTAGCATACACTATCACATTTAGGTCAGTTGATTTCTCCCAGTAAACTCACCTGGTAGAGATTAGTGTTAGCTCTGCTTTAGTGATCAGAGGTTAAATAAATTGCCTAAGAGCATCCAGCTGAAAATCGGCATAACCAGCCAGTTAAAAACTCAGGGTTTTAACTCTAAAATGGCAGTTCTGCCCATCAGTCTGCATAGAACTAGACAAACATTCACACACACACACCCATTCCTCACCCCCAAATATTGAACTACCTGGAAATGTTCCATACATGTTACAGAGTAGATTGCTTCTGGGCTTTTACAAATGCCATATTGAAACAGGAAATTTACTGTAGATTAAATAGTAAAGAAAATTATCAGCTTTTTATTGTTTGAATGTATTTCCACAGAGCTACTTCAAGGAAGTAACTATTGTTCCTCAAAATAAGTATGCCAATATTACACAAATTATTTTATTAAAGTTATATATAGCCAGGCATGGTGGCACTTGCCTATAATCCCAGCAGCTCAGGAGGCTGAAGCTGGAGGATTGCAAATTCAAAGCCAGCCTCAGCAATTTATGAGACCCTGTCTCAAAATAAAAAAAATAAAAAGGACCAGTGATGTGGTTCAGGTGGTTAATTACCCCAGGTTCAATCCCTGGTACCAAGGGGAAAAAAGCTATATAAATATGTAATATATATATTTATATAAATCATTATAGCAGAAATCATTCTGAAATCAATGTATATCATACTGTGCCTTGTATGCAGTGTGCAGTATACATACTACAGCAATAATTCACATGACAAAATTAATCTATTTAAAGTATATTTTTAATGTATTCACATTTTTGTGCAATCCTCACCGCTACTGAATTTCAGCACCTATTTGTCACCCACCAAAACATCCCACACTAATTTTGTCATTCCCCATTCTCTATAGATTTGCCTATTCTGGGCATTTAATATAAACGGAATCATAAATAATGTGGCTTTTAAAGAAGTAACATCATTTATTCAATACATATTTATTGAGTACTTAGTGTTTTAAGAAGCAGGAATACAGCAGTGACCAAAACATGGTGCTTACAACCTGGAGGTTGGTGAGAAGAGTAAATAAATAAACAAATATGTGTATAACATAATATCTGTTGAATCAGTGTGCTATAAAGAAAAATTTATGGGATATGGAAGGAAAGTGACAAGAAGACCATGTTAGGTCGGTGGTAAAGGAGTACTCTCTGAGATGGTTGAACAAAGGTTTTTATGAAGTGAAGAGATGAGACCAATGTGAAAGGCAATATAGAACAAGAGCTAACGAGAAAAAGGAGGCCAGGGTGGCTGGAGTAGAAGGAGCCAGGAAACTCACACAGGACCTCATAGGCTCATGATGAAAACTCAGGGCTTCACTTAAGAGTGATGGAAAGACAATGCAGGATTTTTTAAAATGTTTTTATTTACTCTTTTCTTTTTTATGTAAATTTTTAAAATTTATATATGACAGCAGAGTGCATTACAATTCTTCTTACATATATGGAGCACATTTTTTTCGTATCTCTGGGTGTATACATAGTATATTCACACCAGTTCGTGTCTTCATACATGTACTTTGGATAGTAATGATCATCACATTCCACCATCATTAATTACCCCATGCCCACTCCTTTCCCCACCAACCCCTCTGTCCTACCTAGAGTTCGTCTATTCCTTCCATACTCCTGCTCCCTATCCCACTATGAATCAGCCTCCTTATATCAAAGAAAACATTCAACATTTGTTTTTTTTGGGATTGGCTAACTTCACTTAGCATTATCTTCTCTAACTCCATCCATTTACCTGCAAATGCCATGATTTTATTCTCTTTTATTGCTGAGTAATATTCCATTGTGTATATATGCCACATTTTTTTTTTGTCCACTCAACTATTGAAGGACATCTAGGTTGGTTCCACAGTTTAGCTATTGTGAATTGTGCTGTTATAAACATTGATGTGGCTGTGTCCCTGTAGTATGCTGTTTTTAAGTCCTTTGGGTATAGACCCACAATGCAGGATTTACATTTTCTCTATAGGTAATGTAAATGTAAATTACATTTTCTCTATAGGTTGCTGCATGGACAACAGAGTGTAGGGGATTAAGAATGAAGGCAGGGTGACCTGTCAGGAGTATATTGCTGTAGTTTAGGAGAGAGAAAGGTGGCCTGATCTATATTGATGACAGTGGAGGTAGTAAGAAATGACAAATCTGATTTGTATTTTGGTGGTGTATCATGGTCTTGTGGCCAGAAATGAGGTGGAACTGACCGGATTGCAAGAAGTCCACAACACAGTGAGTTGGCAGAACCAAGATTCAGATTTGTTTGATTCTAAAGCCCTACTTACAAAAAGTCCCCTAGGCTGATGCAATGCTAAGCAAACACTAAGCATCAAAGCAGAATGGGAAGGACCGTACGCAGCACCTCAAGTGTTTCTCGAGCACCAACACACTTGTTCTAAGGTCTTGTGGCATATGACCCAAAACTCTAGACTGGATGGATAGAAGGTGCAAATTCAAATTCTGCATGTGCTACGGATTGTTCCTCCATGTGGATTCCATGACTTCTAAAGGCCCTTTCAGCTTTAGTGCTCTCTGTTGCACCATTCAGCACCTGGAGGGATAGCCACTGTGTACAGTGCCACTCATTGATACAGAGAGATAAGAATGATAAGCATAGAATTGTTACAAGAGTAGGTAAGAGGTGGCAGCACTACAGGTTATGTTTTTGGTTTCAATACTATTCAATTTAGTTTGATTTTATCATATTACTTTTTAAATTTAGCGAAAGCATTTGGTTTTAGCATTTTACTTTAAAGAAAAAGAGAAAGCAATTCTATGTATTGTGCCACTCCAACTTACAGGATATAATAAAATTTTATGCCTCATTCATCCAAATATCCAAGTGTTAATCATCTCAAAAAAGTATTTTGTGTCTATTGAGTATAAAGTACATTTAATGACGTTTATTGAGCAAATCTCGATGGAGGAAGACCCTGGTGAAAAGTTTAAAAAAAAAAAAAGAACTTTTTTTTTAGAGTTTACAATTTAGCCTTTTTGGATTTTATAACAATCTTGCAAGGTATTATTGTCCTCCCTTTTGTTCACATTACAAAATAAAAATTGGAGCAGTTAAATCACTTGCACAAGGTGGCTCATTTGGTAAAGCAGAAAGCTCAGTATTCAAATCTGGGTCTGCTGCACTTTCTGTCTCACTACCTGGGATTCCATGACAGCAATCATGGTCTAGGTGGCTCCCAGGACAGGGTACGTCCTATATTAACTACTCTGAAAGGGTGAACAGTGATCTAGAATAGGGGTCAGGAAATTTTCCATAAAGGACTGGATAGTACAGTATACTTATTGGCTCTGTGGGTTGTTAGGTTGTTGTTAAGAGCGAGACTCAACTCTGCCCTTGCAGCCCATCAGTCATAGACAATACATAAAGGAACAAGCAGGGCTGTTCTACAAAAGGATTTTACTTATGGATAGCGGAATTTGAATTTCATGTAATTTTCACAACTTTATCACACAATATTATTCTCCTCTTGATTTTTTTTCTCCCAATTACCAGAAAATATAAAAGGCATTTTTACCTTGATGGCTGTTCAAAAACAGGTGGCAGGCTGGATTTAGCCTTTGGGCTGTAGTATGCCAACCTCTGATCTAATGTCAAGACTAGTGCTGTTAAATAACACTTTCTGGGATGATGGAAATGGTCTAATCTGCATTGTCCTATGTAGTAGTGGCTAACTACATGCAGATATTGAGCACTCAAAATATGACCAGTGTGACCAAGGAACTAAAATTTTGTTATAATTTTTTTTTTTCTAAGACAGGGTCTAACTATGTTACTCAAGTTGTTCTTGAACTTTTTTTTTTTTTAAGTATTTTTTAGTTGTTGATAGACCTTTATTTTATTCATTTACTTATACGTGGTGCTGAGAATCGAACCCAGTGCCTCATACATATCAGGCAAGCGCTCTACCACTGAGCCACAATCCCAGCCCTGTTCTTGAACTTCTGGGCTTAACTTATCTTCCTCCCTCAGCCTTCCCAGTAGCTGGGACTACAGAGGCATACCACTGTGTTTGATTTGGGACTAAATTTTAACTCAGCCCTCCTTTCCATTCCTGTTGCCCTTATCATTTCTTTAAGAGTTAATGCAGTTTCTCAACTAGTCTCCCTGTCTCTTATTTTACTTTCTTTCCAATCCATCCTGCACAAAGCTAAAGAGATTTTCCTAAAATCAATTAGGATCCTAGCTCTTTTCCAAGGTACTATTACTCCAAAGTAACAATTCATATGAACTTTTGAAAGTTCAACCTGTCATCATGCCACATCCACATTTTCCTTAAGAAAGGAAACAAAGAGGTTGAATACTTTCCTCTTGTTTGATAAGTCATAGTTAAGTTTCTTGAAAGTTGTCCATCACACTTGTTCTCCTCTGTTTCATAGTGGCTTGCTGAATAATGTAGTGAAGGAAATTTGGCTTTGTAGATGGAGAGCTATTTAAGCTTAGGAACCATTTCTGGTACATGTTAGCAGTCAGGAAAGGCACCTAATTACCTTGAACCTCACTTGAAATTAATGTGACTTCAGTGCTAAATGAGAATGATGATAATTATATTACAGAGTTGTTGTGAAGATCAACAAATGAGTTAGGTGGAAATCTTTTGCAGTGAGTAAGAAGCTATACAAATGTTAGTTGTTGTAATAAACAGAGTCTTTAAATGGTTCTAAAAATCAATAATGATCTAATTTTACCTAATGTATTTTCTCATTTTGAAAGCCAATCTGCATGAGGCCACAAAAGGATATAGGCTTTCAGTATCCAAAGGAAAGGGGGATGAAAAAGAATTTTGGCCTATTCAAATACCCTTGGGTTGTGTATTAGTCTTAGGTCTAAGATGGTGCTTTCTTGCACTTCTGTTTTTCTAAATAATAATTTCAGCAATAAATATTAATAGACAGTTGATTCTAGAGAGAAGAATGACAATGACATCATATCAAATCAGAAAGAAAAAGTAGTAATAGTTTTAAGCATCTAAGGGGCTTTTCAAAGTATCTTTCTCAGTGAGTTCTAGTAGGAAGTGAACTGCTATCAGTCAGGAAGAAGATAAACAAAACAAAACAAAACAAATGATGTTATCAAATAAGAAATGGGACAGCTTAAGTTCACATAAGTATTTTTTTCCCTTCCTTAAGCACATCCCAGAACACAGGATTTCTAAGGATAAGTATACTTTTCATTGGAGCACATTACACTTTTAAGATGAATTTACACCAATACCTCATTCTTAGTTCTTGAAATGAGCATGACTCCGCTGTCTTACCAATACAAGAGACATCCTTGCCAGGCACAGTTGCATAGACCTATACTTTCTAGCTACTCTAGAGGCTGACTCAGGAGGATGCAAGTTCCAGGCCAGCCTGGGCAACTTTGGGAGGTGGGTCTCAAAAACAACAACATAAAAAAAGGGCTGGGGATGTGGCTCAAGTGGTAGCAAACTCGCCTGGCATGCATGCGGCCCAGGTTTGATCCTCAGCACCACATACAAACAAAGATGTTGTGTCCACCGAAAACTAAAAAAAAGAAAATAAAAATAAATATTAAAATTCTCTCTCTAAGAAAAAAAAAAAAAAAGGACTGGGGATTTAGCTTAGTGATGGCGAGTCCCTGGGTTCAATATCCAGTACAGCCAAACAAAACAAACAAAACCAAAAAATCTATTGTTTATGATCGATATTCTTTTTTCTACAAAGAGTAGTAAAGATTTTTTTTTTTTTTTTTTTGTTCTTTGAATTTAAGGTTTCCAAAGAGATTGATGGGTCTGTTCCAAAGCACTAATGTCTATAAAAACCACTCACTCTCCAGATTGACTTATTTCCGGGAACACATCTTTACTATTTTATAGTTATAGTTAATATTTTACTCATCTTTGTATGTTTGTCTCACCCCGCCTCAGAGGAGTTGGCATATAGTAAAATGTACTAGCAAACTGGCGGCCTTTCTTGTTTGTGTCCCATGCTATTCAAGTCTGCACTCAAGCGCTCACTAAGCCCACTAAGCGCTCACTTAAACTCTCGTGGAAGAATTTATTTCTTAACCACCCACTCACCAGCATCTAAACATCACCTTTGAACCCGGTAGAGTGACCGCTGGGTAGGACCACCAAACTCAAGCGCGTCCCAGGCTAACAAGCCCCATGGTAGCAGCACCGAATTTCCTTTCTCTCTGAGACCTCAGCATCTTCGTGGGTATTTTATTTCGAGACCCTCTTTGCGTATTTGTGTAGATATTCTTCACATATTTAACTTAACAGTCTACGCAGAACTTATACCTTTCTAAGAGGAAGATCCCGGGCAAGAGAAAGTAAAAGCTTGCAAATGAGATAGTGGAAAATAAGGTGGAGAAACCTGGTCAATTCAGAGACAGCAGGCGCTGACGTGGGCGGGGTATTGGCAGCTGAGGACCCCACATGACCATAGGGGCCGACCCCGCCTCTCTGTCCGCCGCTGGGGGGCGCATGCGCAGCCCGTGCTAGTGATGGAGGAGAGAAGATGGCGGAAGCGGAGTGAGTGACTTGCTGGTGACTGATGTCGTAACCGGGGGCGAGTGGGGGCAGCGACACGTTCCTCAGTAGAAGAGCTCAGGGCTCTTTCGCTAGCAGTGCATGGAAGGGAAACCTGAGAACTACATTATTCTGCTGGTGCCTGCTTGGCCCTAGTCGGGGGGCGGAGGCAAACTGAAGGGTCCAGTTGCCCTGCAGGCGGGAGCGCCCCTTCTGCCGTCTGGACCGGGTCGGCCGAGCCCTGAGCGCACGGTCACCCCTGAGGCCCTGTCCGCTAGGGTTCTCCAGGAAACAGATTCCTGTGGGCCCCTCAGGCGCTGTCACCCCTTCAAGTGGGCCCTGCGGGCTGCGTACGCCAGGGGCCCGCCGAGGCTGGGTAGGGCAGGGCGGGCACTGCCAGGCCTCCTTCGTGCTACCATCCTTCCGCTCCGGCGCCTCCCCGCTCTCAGCCAGAGAACGAGAGACCCAGCTAGCTGCCCACTGCCCTCCCGCGGTGGGGTAGGGCGAGGGCTAAGTGTCTTGGCGCGGGCCTGAGGGCGGCGGAGGTTGCTGCGCTCTGTTGAGGCTGAAAACACCCCGGAAGGAAAGACCTTTCCCTCGGGTCTCTGGCTGCAGGGTTGCTGTCTCCCTAGAGGGCCACATTCTTGTGTGGCAGTGTGATGGTATGCTTAGTTAGCGACTCTAAAACTTAAATATTTCTCGGGTAGGCCTCTTGTATACCAGAACTGCAGTCTGTATTTTGCAGGTATTTATATGCACAGACGGTGGAGTTACCAAAACTGTTCTTTTGTGCCAGGCCTGCAATACCATGGTTTGGCCTGTTGCCCTCACCGATGCCTAGAATTTGTATTAGACTTGATGCCTAGAATTTGTATTCTCTGTGACCATTTTCGGTTAGTAGTTAGAACTGTGCCTGGGTTTGAGGATATGGTTGAGCAGAACAACTTTAAAAGTACCAGACTTTAAGCTGGCATTTTGCATATCACTTGGTGCATGGCACACACGTGTTATGATAGGCAGTAATTTGGTAGAAAGTTTTCCTTGTCTACTACTGTCTGTATAATATTGAACCATATGATACTGTGATTTGATAATTGGAAGGCAATTTGAAAAATAGCAAAGAAGTGTAAAAACATGATTCACTTCCTTTTTCCGTTTTCTTTTTGGTACTGCGGATTGAACCCAGAGGTGCTTTACCATTGAGTTACATACCTATCCCTTTTCATTTTTAAAATTTTAGTTGTAGTTGGACACAATACCTTTATTTTATTTATTTATTTTTATGTGGCGCTGAGGATCGAACCCAGGGCCTCGCACATGCTAGGCAGAGTACTAGGCGAGCCCTCTGCCGCTGAGCCACAACCCTGTCCCTCCCTTTTCATTTTTTGTTTTGGGACAGGATCTGGCTGAGTTGCTGAGGCTGGCCTTGAACTTATTATCCTCCTGCCTCAGTGTCTCCAATCATCATTTTCTAATAAAAAAGAGTAACTGAGGAATCAACTACTTCCTTTATTCTTTCACTTTTTCTCTTTTTTTAAAATCTTTTTTTAAATATTTATTTTCTAGGTATAGGTGAACACAGTGTCTTTATTTTACTTTATGTGGTGCTGAGGATCGAACCCAGTGCCTCATTCATGCTAGGCGACTGCTTCACCTCTGAGCCACAATCCCAGCCCCTCACTTTTTCTCTTAAAAGGAGATTGGTTCCTCAGAGCCAAATACTGTTTACATAGTGATATAGAAAAAAGGAAATTTGTACATAAAGGAAGTCCTATCAGGATAGTATATGAGTACCCAATTAGTGCCAAATTCCTTTTGCTTTTTGTGAAGTAGAAGAGTTTTTGTTACATTCTTGTCACACAGGTTGTGTTTCTCCGGAAGAAATGACTGATAAGAAAAGGCAGATAAAAGAAGGAAGATAAAAACAGTATAATATCAAGTGTATTTTTCATTATTATGTGCATTATGACCCTATAAAAATTACAGTAGTTCTAGCTTCTAACAATATTGAAGCCCTTAGAATTGATTTTTTAGTGTTGAATTTAATCACATATGGATTCTGTGTTGGAAGAAATTTTGTATCACAATATAAGTGGAATTTTAATATTGGAAGAAATAGAAAATTTGGTACAAAAATGTACTTTACTGTCTATACACAAGGAAACTGTATTTGAGGAAAATTACATAGTTATGCTGCTTTTAAAATTTAGAGCAATTCATCTTGAAAAAGATTTCTATAAGGATGTGGGAAGTTGCTGTTAACTGCTACCCTTATTTCCATAGAGTAATCTGTTCTTAAGTCAAACTCGATTATTAGAAATAGTAAGGACAGGGCTGGACTGCAGCTCAGTGGAGGAGCACTTGCCTAGCCCATGTGAGGCACTGGGTTGGATTCTCAGCACCACATATAAATAAATAAATTAAATAAATATATTGTGTCCTACAACTTAAACAAAAATTAAATAAAATAAAAGAAGGACAGTGTTGTAGAGCAATTAGAGAAAACCTGGTATGAATTAAACTTTTTTTGTTAACTCTTTTAAGATAACTTGTTTTTTAAGTAAAGTGTATATAGCAACCAAAACTAAGCTACTCAACAGAAGTCATATTCTTTTAAAATGTATAAATACGAGTGACTGTAATTTGTTGTAATCATCAAATGAATGGAAAGAATTGTTTTAAAGTACTCCAATATTGCTTAAATTTTTATTTTTCTAGTTAGTGTGGTATTCTCTTACCACCTATTTTGATTTTAAATCCCTCCTTTCAATATTGCAAAGATAAACTTTAGACCAGGTTTTGTCAGTTACATATCTTGGCTCACTTAAATTCAACATAGATAGATATTAACTATTAAATATCCTATGTATATGTATTTTTCCCTTCTAAGTGTTTTTTTTGTGCTAGCTGTATTTTGTTTCTTTATAGAGGCTTAGACTCTTGCTGATTATTTTCTTTTTCTTTTTTCTTTTTTTTCTCCTGGTACCAGGGGTGCTTAACCACTGAGCCACATCCCCAGTCCTTTTTTTTTTTCTTGCTAAGTTTCTAAGGCTGCCTTTGAACTTACAATCCTCCTGCCTCAGCCTCCTAAGCCCAGCTTGCAGATTATTTATTGAAATGAATTTTTTTTTTTCTTTTTTGGTACTAGGGGTGTTTAAGTACTGAGCCATACCCTCAGCTTTTGAAGTTGCTTAGGGCCTTGCTAAGTTGCTGAGACTGGCTTTGAAGTTGTGATCCTCCTGCCTCAGCCTCCCAAACCACTGGCCACTGTGCCCAGCTGGAATGAATATTCTTTAAAGCTCATAAGATTATTCTTTTTGTCAATATAAATCCTTTGTGTTATCTGCCAGATTTAAAGACCACAGTACAACAATGGATAATGAACCAAACCCTGGAGCATCTTCTGTGTCGACAACAACCAGCAGCACAACAACCACCACCATCACCACTTCCTCTTCTCGAATGCAACAACCACAGATTTCTGTCTACAGCGGTTCAGACCGACATGCTGTACAGGTATTTCAGCTATAATGATGAGTAAAATTAGACTTGGAGTATCATATTGCTTTTTGTTTAAACCAGATCAACGTATTGATTCAGATCCTCAAATATACAGTTATAATTGTTAAGATCTGGGCTGGGGATGTAACTCAGTGGTAGAGCACTTGCCTAGCAGGTACAGGGCCCTGGGTTCCATCCCTGGCACTGCTTAAAAAAAAAAGAAAAATTGTTAATGTTTGAAACAACCAGCAGTTATTTAATAATTATACTGTTAAATAGTTTTTTTTAACATTTATGTGTCAGAAAAATTATAATTAGAAGTCTCTTGATGTTGCTCTAAAGAAAAGGTACTCAACATAGACCCCTAACATGCAGAATGACTCTAGGTTCAAATTTTGTATTTGAATCCAAAATATAGACTTGGGGAATTCTTTTCAAGTCTGTAGTTGCGTTAAGAGGTTTGTTTTAAACCCATGCGGCCTAAGAACCCTAGTAGGAAGATGCCTTCTATAGTTCCTGGGGCAAATGGGAAAGGAAATATTTAAGAAGAGTCTTGGGCTAGGTCACTTATTAACTTTTAATAATAATGGAGATAATGTGGTATTGTATACTACATGGGCATTGCATTCTGATATGCTGTTTGAATCCCATTTTTGTTATCATCAGTATCTATGTGGCTTTGGGTGGGAGGCACAATCTCCTTGAGCCTCAGGAGACTAAAATGAGGACAAGACTACCTTTTTTATTAGTTTCTTTGAGGATTAAATGAAGCCTCTAGAACTCTGTGGAATATATTATAGGTACTTAATAAATACTAGTACTAGTATCTATTGAACAGTTGCTATGTGCCAAGCATCTGATAAATACTTCATGTGGATTATCATGTTTAATTCTCACTACACCTCTATAAAGTAGACATATGGGAAAACCAGTATTTTAAGTAGGCTAAATAATTTCCCGAAATTCATACAGCTAGTAGGTTTTCTGATTTCAAAGTCTGCACCCTTTATACCCTGTGAGTTCTTGTGTTTTTCTGTTATACCTTCTTGCTTCCTCTACCTCCTAATTGCATTTTTTTTTTTTTTCAGTCAAGGAGGGGCCTTGGGAATGCTAGGCAAATACTGTATCACTGAGCTATATCCCCAGCCTCTCTAATTGTATTCTTAACTGTTTGTGGTATAGTCCTCTCTCTGCTCCATTTTTCTCGAGTGTAATAACTATTAAACTGTTCTGTGGTTTAGGATTTAGTTTTCTGAAGCCACTATAGAGTGGAATCAGAACTGTTGGGGACCCAGCCAGCTCAGCAGAATTCAAACTGGAATGGAGAGTATGCATTTAATGTTCTTTACTTTTCTCTGAGGCAAGGGATATGGGGGAGAGTATCTAGATCTTTGAGATAATGGGATTTTCTTTTTTTTGGGAGGGTGGGGTACTGAGGATTGAATTCAGGGGTACTTGACCCCTGAGCCACATCCCCAGCCCTATTTTGTATTTTATTTAGAGACATGGTCTCACTGAATTCCTTAGTGCTTCACTTTTTGCTGAGTCTGGCTTTGAACTTGTGATCCTCCTACCTCAGACTCCTGAGCTGCTGGAATTACAGGCATATGCCATCATGTCCAGCTGGTGATAATGGGATATATATATATATTTTTTTTAATATTTATTTTTAATTGTAGTTGGACACATACCTTTATTTTATTTATATATTTTTATGTGGTACTGAGGATCGAACCCAGTGTCTCACATGTGCAAGGTGAGTGCTCTACCTCTGAGCCACAACCCCAGCCCCATAATGGGATATTTTAATATGACATTTCATTTTCTAGTTTTCCCTTAAGATGGATGTATTAATAAAAATAAAGTATTATTGGAGATGTGTAGATGTAGATATACCTCACAAATATCTCTAACTCTAGTTGTTACAAAGATTATGGAATTGCTGTCCTAAAGAGCAATCAAATCAATATTTATTGAGCTATCTAAGTAGTTCTTTATTCTACCAGTTTTTTTTTTCCTTAGTCCTGTGAATTCTCTTTAACTTGTTAATTCCTGTAGAGAAATAAAATAAGAACAATGTTCTGTACCTGTAACTTGTATTTATGCAATGCCAGGAGTATAGTGTTGAATAGTAATAAAAGATTACCAACTACAGAAAATTACTGCACTCTGATAAAATTATGTCAAATAGAGTGTTTATTTGTTTTTTCAGTTTGATTTTTAGAATTTTATTATAGAATTAAAAGAAGATATATAGATTTGTCTGACAAGAAAAGATAAATTAATGTAATTCTGAATTACTTAATGCTGGTCTGTAGTCCTCTATAACCAGGAATCAAAAGCTTACATTGATTTTTGTGACAGGAGTTTTTAGAAAGTATGCAATTTGCCATTGGAGAGATGACATATGCATGCCTGAAGTAAACAATAATTCATGGAAATGTTCTTTCTTGAAATTTGGGTTCATGATTTTATGGTTATAGGTGTCCAAAATTTAGATTGTGAAGCTATAGGATTATGGCTCTATTACTTCCTTAGCACTTTGGAAACTCTGGTTTGATACTAAGATTGGGGTTCTGTGCTGTTTTGGTTACTTGGGCATGATATGACCTTGGGATGTGGCTGCAGAGGATTGGACTTATCTTTTGAAGAGATGCAGGATTTTTCTCTGGTCTTAATAGAATACTCGACTTTACCACATTTATCTATTTGTGAAATTTCATGATTAGATTTTATATTATTAATATTCACAAACACTTTTTAGGAGTCTTTTTAATACTAATATTTAAAAAAAAATTTTTTTTTTAGTTGTAGTTGGATATAATACCATTATTTTATTTATTTATCTTTATGTGGTGCTGAGGATTGAAATTGAACCCAGGTCCTCGCATGTGCTAGGTGTACGCTCTACCACTGAGCCAAAACCTCAGCCCCAATACGAATAATTGTATTCTATGTGGAAAATTAAGAACTCTGACATTTAAAAACATTAAAAAATAATTATTGAGTAATTTTCAGAAAAAGAAATAGTTTTGACAATTTTTGTAGGATTTTCAGACACTTAAAGAAAAGTTCAAACCAGAAGATAAAAATTACCTCTAACTAGCTATCCATCTACAGTACTCTTTTATGTTTTTCTAGACCCCTAACGTGCAGAATGACTTTAGGTTCAAATTTTGTATTTGAACCCAAAATATAGACTTAGAGAAATCTTTTAGAGTATTCCTACTCATCTATTGAGTATTCTACTCATCTACAATCTCCTTGAGCCTCAGGATTAAAAAAAAAAAATCAAATGCAATTATAAGAAAAATACAATTATGAGATAGAGGAAGCAAGCAGGTATAATAGAAAAACACAAGAACTCACAGGATATAAAGGGTGTAGACTTTGAAGTCAGAGAAGCTACTAGCTGTATGAATTTTGGGAAATTATTTAGCCTACTTAAAACACTGGTTTTCCCATCTGTAAAATGGAGATAATAATTATGTCTACTTTCTCACTACATCTATAAAGAATTAAACAAGATAATCCACATGAAGCATTTATCAGATGCTTGGCACATAGCAATTGTTAAAGATATACTAGCTACTAGTGTATATTGAGTACCTATTGAGTACCACAGGGTTCTAGATGCTTCATTTAATCCTCAAAGAATACTCAGATTACTGAGTTATTTTGATATAAAAATGATTACTCAGTTAATTTGGTATAAAAATGACATCTTACTCTAACTTTCTTCACCTGCTAATATATTTGAGAATGTTCTTATTAATAAATACAAGTCTGTATCTGCACTGTGAAATATGGTAGCCATTAGCTATCTGTGTACCTATTTACATTAAAATCAAAGTTCAGTTAAAGTTAAAAACCCAATTCCTTAGTTGCATTAGTCATATTTTCATGTTCAGTAGACACAGATGGCTAGTAGCTACTCTACTAAACAGTGTAGAGCCATACTACTGTTTGCAATGGCTCCATAACAAAATATTCCTCTTCATACCTAAGCCCTGAATTCTTCCAACTTTTATCCAAAAAATTATACCAACTTAAATTCTCACTGACAGTGTGGGAAGATTTATTTTCTCAAGTAAAAGTATTTTAAATCTTTATCCATCTGACAGTAGGAAAATAGTATCATGTTTTAATTTGTAAATTTTTTTTTTAAAGAATTTGTTAGCCTTTATTCCTCTTTTTTATTTTATAACTTTATTTTATTTATTCATATGTGGTGCTGAGGATCGAACCCAGGGCCTTGCACATGTGAGACGAGCACTCTACCGCTGAGCCATAACCCCTGCCCTAATTTGTAAATTTTTGATACTAGTGATATTAAAGATTTCTTCAAATACTTATATGGTCCTTTTTAAAAAAATATTTTTAAGTTGTTGATGGACCTTTATTTTGTTTGTTTACATGTGGTGCTGAGAATTTGAATCCAGTGCCTCACACATGCTAGACAAACACTCAACCACTGAGCTACAACCTCAGTCCTTGTATGGTTCTTTTATGGATTTATCTCTACTGGGTAATTTAATTTGTATAATTAGTGAATCCTAGCAATATGTAACTGGGAGAGAAATATGTTAATAAACTTGAGGACATTGAATCTTAAAGTAGTAAAATTTTAAACTGCCATTTTTATACTTCATTTTATAGTTAAGATAAAGGTTGGGCTGGGGCTGTGGTTCAGTGGCAGAGTGCTTGCCTAGTATACATGGGGTACTGGGTTTGATTCTCAGCACCACATAAGAATAAACAAATAAAATAAAGGTATTCTGTCCATCTACAACTACAAAATAATAATAATTAAAAAAAAAGATAAAGGTTGAACTGGAGATATGGGTGAGTGATAGTGTATGTGCAAGGTCCTGGGTTTGATCCCCAGCAATGGAAAAAAAAAAAAAAAGATAAAGGTTGAGATTATAATTTGACATTGGTTCAATTGACTTATCACAGGTAATTCAACAGGCATTGCATCGCCCCCCCAGCTCAGCTGCTCAGTATCTTCAGCAAATGTATGCAGCTCAACAGCAGCACTTGATGCTGCACACTGCAGCTCTTCAGCAGCAGCATTTAAGCAGTTCCCAGCTCCAGAGCCTTGCTGCTGTTCAGGTGAGACTGAAATAAATTAACAATTTTTAAGGCCAAACTTTACATTTTCTTCAGATACTTACTGAAAATAAATACCCTGGGTATTATTTCAGAGTTCTCATAAGTCTTGTGATTATTTGTGCTAAAGGAGATGTTAATAGACTACCAAATAGAAGTTAATTGGAGGAAAAATGATTATGTTTTATAATTGTTGCCAGCTTTTGTCTCTGTTTTTTATCCAAAGTGGATGGTGGTATGGTTTTGTATTCACAAAGTTCTAGGTACAACAGTGGCTACTTAGGGCTTCATGAATTATATTTCTATTTTTTGAAAAAGTAAAGTTTTATTATGTAAATAATTTATATTAAAAATATCAATCAGTATAAAATTTTAAGAGGCAAATAAAATAGAAATGTTTCTTTTCCATATGTGCCATTGTGTCCCACTTTCAGAGGTGACTGTTGTAACAATTTAATATATATCCAAAAATCTTCTATATAAAAATGCATATATACACTTTCCTAAAATCTAATCATATTATTTCAATTAATAACATAATTTTATGATTCAATACCTATGTTTAAATTTTTTTGTTAATATTGTACAACTTAAATAAAACTGTGTGAGATTTAATCTTAAATCTCCTCATCAGAGAAGGATCTCAGTTGAGTGAACCTGAAAAAAGTTTACTTCTGTTATTGATAGATACCAGATGTTACTTCTTTTCAGTAGTGTAATTTTAAGTAACATCATGTTCATAATATGACTTAGGAAACTGAAACCCACTGGCTCTTGATGTAGCTCAAATGTCTTTTTTGTAATGGTAGAGTGGTGATTCAGCTTCAGAAATGTCAAGAAACCTGAAGAGCGAAACTGACAATGAGTACAGCTAATCAGATTAGCTTTTGGGCCTGTTTTCACCATTCATATTTTTCTTTTCTTTAAAAAAAAAAAATCTGTTTGGCCAAAGATTAAATTGAGCTTTGGTTCTTATTTTGTTTTTGTGTTATGCTGGTAGCAGAAAGGTTTTAACTTCAGGTTTTTGCAGGCATATTATAATGGTCTTATTGTTTTAGGCAAGTTTATCCAGTGGAAGACCATCTACGTCCCCCACAGGAAGTGTCACACAACAGTCAAGTATGTCCCAGACATCTGTAAGTACCCTACGTTTTTTTCTTGGATTTAAAATTTAAAAAAAAATTTTAATTACTGTTTTCCAAAACTATACTGTTGTAATTCATGAAGCTATTAGTGTAGATTTGTTACATACCTTAAGTAATAATAAGTGTTTAGGAATACGAGTGATGAAATTGGAGAATTCAGAATTATTGTTAAACTTCTGAAAATCTTAAGTTTTAATAACCATTTCGTGGGGTTGGGGTTGGGGTTGTATCTCAGCAGTAGAGCACTCGCCCAGCACATCTGAGGCCCTGGGTTTGATCCTCAGCACCACATATAAATAAATAAAAAATAAAGGTACATCAACAACTAAAAAATATTTTAAAAAAATATTTGGGATATTTATTTCCTAAGAACGAGATTGTTCTTTTATGAAACCATAGGAAAATTATTAGATTACAGAAATCTAACTGATATAGTATAGTTTATGTTGGAATTACATCAGTTTTCTCAGGTTTGTCAGCCTTGAAACTAATGTCATTATGGACCATAGTTTTTTTTAGTGTGTGGCTGACTGTCATGTGCATTATGAGGCATCATCCCTCGAAGTGGATACCAACAGCAGACTATGGCTTTCTCCTTCCCCCCAGGTGACAACCAAAAATGTTTTATGGGGGACAAAACTGCCTTTGGTTGAAAACCATTGTGTTATTCTAAAAATGTCCTTTCTATACATTTTTCCTGGTCCAGTATAGTAGTACTTTCATATTCTGTAAAATTGACTTTAATAAAATATAGATTATAGGTTTTAAGAAACTTAAGAGGAGCTTGTGCTATATTCTTCAATTAAGGATATGGTCTTTGCTAAGTACATTCTGTGTTCAGCATGTAGGTGTTTTTCTAACTATTGATCTGCATTTTTAATTAAAAAATTCTATTTTTAGCACATAAATATCCTGGATTATGACAAAATTAGTTATGAATATTTTATCTTAACTCTCAGCCTGAATACTGTAGTTAATGATTATTAATATCAGATGTCTTGATTTAATACAGATGTATTAAGGAAAGGCATAGTAAATACTTTGTGTGTTAGTTGAAGAATTATAGACAAATTATTCTGTGAAATATGGAATAACATTAAGATATATATGTGTATGTTCATATGTATAGAGTTTTGTTGTCTTATAATTAACAGATATCCTTTTAAACTGTTTTATTATGATTTTCTGTATGTGACATTCACAGAAATTAAGATTCCAATGATTGTGCTTATTTTTTTTAATATTTTTTAGTTATAGGTGGATGCAATATCTTTATTTTATTTTTATGTGGTGCTGAGGATCGAACCCAGTGCCTCTTGTGTGGTAGGTGAGCACTCTACCTCTGAGCCACACCCTAGCCTGATTGTGCCTATTTTTTAAAAATAATTTTTTAGTTGTAGATGGACACAATCCTTGTATTTTATTTATTTATTTTTATGTGGTACTTAGGATCGATCCTAGTGCTTCATACATGTGGGGCGAGCACTCTACCACTAAACCATAATCCCAGCCCTGATTGTGCTTATTTTTTATGACATGGTTAATGCTGCTTGTTATAACCAGGCAGTATTGTACCATGTAGTAGGCACTTGTGAATGACTGGTTGGGGAAAAGAAGCATGAAGGGAGAATAGATGTCTAGTGTGAAATAAAGAACAATATATCATATATCACATTTGTTTTATTTATAAATCCCAGGTAGCTAGTCCTCAAATGAATTGACTAGCAGTATATATTATAATGGCCAAAGTAACTTAGTAAATTGAGGTTACTATCCAAAAGAGAGGCAGAACGTGGTAATAGAAGTATCTAGGTAATGATAATAATGAGCCATTAGGTGGCAGTCTAATATTCATAGTTTTGGTTATTTTGAGGTAAGTTTTCAGGTAAAGTGAAGCTGTGGGAATGGTTTAGCTTCCAAAAAGGATTACAGGGTAGGCTGTTGAATAATTAGCTAGATTGGTTGGGATATAGAGTCAGAATGGGATCTCAGTGAGGAAATGAATATTATATAAAAATCAAACCAGATACCTAGACATATAACCTGGGGAAACTGTGTAGTTTGGGAAATAAACTTGATAATTGAATGTATAGGTAACTAGCAGGTGCCAGCTTTATCTTCTTTCTCCTTATGGGATCAGGATAGCTAATTCTAGACTAATACTAGTAGTGATGGTGGTGATTTTATGGTTGTTTGACTCTAAAATTAATTGGGACTGAACCTTTATGTTGGTATCTTCAGCACTTCAATTGAAAGAGGGTAAGGTTTAGTTAAATTTGGCTTGCCAAAATGAAATCTGAACCAATTAAAAACTTTGCTGCTGCCAAAAAAACAACAGAAACAAGGTTAAAAGTAACACAGTAGAAGAGAATATATTTGCACCATGTATGTCAAATGGCTTTTATTTCTAAAATCCAAAATGTCCTTTTTAAAAAATATTTTTTAGTTGTAGATGGACATAATACCTTTATTTAAATTTTTTTTTTAGTTGTAAGACACAATACCTTTATTTTATTTATTTATGTGGTGCCGAGGATCAAACCCAGTGCCCCATGCATGCAAGGCAAGCATACTACCACTGAACCACATTCCCTGCCCCCAGATGCTTTTATATTAGTAATATAAACAATGAACATTTACAAAAGACTCTAATTGGGAATTTAAAAAAATTTTTTTTTAGTTGTAGATGGTCACAATACCTTTATTTTGTTTATTGTTATGTGGTGCAATGATCAAACCCAGTGCCTCACCCATGCTCAGCAAGCACTCTACCACTGAGCTACAACCTTGGCCCATAACTGGGAATTTTTAAAAGAAAGACTGGGTTGGGAGTACATCTCAGTGGTAGATCACTTGCCTAACATGCCTGAAGCCCTGGTTTCAGTCCCCAACACCAGGGGTGGGGGAAGGACTACTTTTGACTTTAAACATATAAAAATATATTTATTGTATTAATAATAAATATATGTAAAAACAACCATGATGTCCCATTTTTACCTGTCAAATTCAAAAGCAAGGCAAAGCATTTAAATAATACTCATTGCTGGCAAGGATGTAAAATATTTGGCACACACATATACTGTTAATGGGAATGTAAATTGGTACAACTTTTCTGGAGAGTTATTTGGCAGTATGTATAAAAATTTAAAATGTGCATGCCCTTTCATATGGAACTCTTTTTTTAAAAAAAATTATTTTAGTTATAGATGGACACAGTACTATGGGAGCCCAACCTTTTACGTGACTGAGTCACACTCCCTGGCTGGATGCTGAGGCACTCAGTCACAGAAATGTTGCAGAGCTTTCCCCACCCTTCTTGGGTTTGAGGGATGGTGTCTCGTGCATGGGTGTGTCTTGCTACAGCCCCATGGGTGGAGCTATGCTCACCTGTTCCTTTGTAATATAACCCCTTGCCCTGTTTAGGATAGAATCTTCCATGGAAGTGCCTTGTGTGTGTCCCCTTCTCTTACTGTGCCTTTGGGTGTGGCCTACCCATATGTCAGTCAACCTGGTGACAGTGGACATCATGAAGATAGACTCAGCCCCCTGAAACCTGACCCCTTGCCTCATTTGAATAGCTTCTCCCCAATAAAAAGGGTCAGCCTGTGTGTGCTCTCTCTCTCTGTCTCTTCCTGCGGACCTTTAAGGTCAGAGGAGCCATCACAGCCACCCCAAAGAAAAAGGTATTTGTGTCTCTTGTGTGGTTATTTTGCGCAGCCCAATTAGTCCAGTTTCTCTGGAGTGGCCCCTGAGCCTTTTAGTCGCGAGAACAGAAACCCTGCACAGTACCTTTATTTTATTATTTATTTTTATGGGATGCTAAGGATCAAATCCAAAGCTTCACACATGCTACAACCCCAGCCCCTCATATGACTGTTACTTTTTACTGATATCATTAAAAATGACAGGACTGTGGATGTAGCTCAGTGCTAAACCATTTGCCTAGTATATGCAAGGCTATGGGTTTGACCCCAGTGCTGCAAAAAACACAAAAAACAAAACCAACCCCTCCCCTACATAATTATGTGTATATGCATGGTTTACAGTAGTAAAGCATTATATACAATCGAAGTGTCCATTAATTGTAGGATAGTTAGTGTTAATTCATACAATGGAGTACTGTAGCTACTAAAAAATGCTATACATGTGCATACAGATAGACTTTGATTTTTATTATGTATTGAGTATAAAGAGCAAGAATGCATAGTATGATCTCTTTCATTTTGATTATTCTATTTTTCAGTTCTAAAATTTCCATTTGTTTCTTCTGTATATCTTTTATTTCTTTGTTGTGACTATTTTTAATCTGTTGACACCAGAGGGGATGCTTCCCATAATTGCTGAACTGTGGTGGAAATTCTGGCTCTTCACTGGGCCTCTATGGAAGCTTCCCTGACTGGGAGGAACAGGAGTGCCTTGTTACTGCTTCCTATGTAGTCTTTCCACCCCTGTTCTGCACAGTACATTGTGATGGTGGTGGTAGTTTATTACTACTTGGTTGGGATGAAAGTCCTGGCTCTCTACTTGGCCTTTTCTGACACTAATTAATTATAGAGGGTTAATTGAGGGGATGGGATGCCTTTGCAGGTGAAAGTATAGTTTTTTGTTGTTGTGGGTGGAGCCACAGTTTTTTCTTTAGTGTTTGCCCATAGTAAAGTAATTATTGTCTTAAGTTTTTTGTGTTGCTGGGCTTTCTCTTTCCTGATCCTTTGGCTAAAAAGAGCAGGCTTTTGTTAGGCTGTTTTGTTTGTGCCCATTGGTGTCTGGGTTACTGAATTCTTTAGTTCCAAGTTTGGGTTATATGAGACAAAAAAAAAAAAAAAAAAAGACCCAGGGAACTCACCACCATGATGTACATGGAGTCTTCAGTCTCCGGCCAATCTGCTTTTCTTCATCTTTTGGTATCTTTATGTTTATTTTATATGTCACAAGGGTTTTTAGTTGTACTTAGTGGGAGGAATAAGGAAAAGTACATCTCCATCTTTCTGAAAGTAGACTTCTTGTCATTTGACTTACTTTTAAAAAGTTCTAACTATACAAATATCTGATTATGCAGACAGAAAACCTTTAATAATACAAAACAGGTATTAGTGGTTATCTCTGAGAAAAGAGGCTGAAAAGCTTTGTTAATATTTATGTTGCCTAAATAAAATTAAAGTTTTTGGTTAAGAGATAGACAATAAAAGTGATAGAGCAAGCCCAGCATGGTAGCCTATGTCTGTCATCTCTGTAATTTCAGTTACTGGGGTGACTGAGGCAGGATGATTGCAAGTTCAAGGCCAGACTCAGCAATTCAGTAAGACTCTATCTCAATTAGAAAAGGATTGGGGATGTAGCTCAGTGGTAAAGTGCCCCTGGGTTCCATCCCAGTACTGGGGGTGGGTGGGGAAGTATAGAGAAAAAAGTATAGAGTGAAAGTAAACATCCCTTTTCCACACTTGCCTTGACAAAATTTGTGTGACGCTCTCCTATTTTATTACTTGCATTTATATATATAAATGCAAAAAAATAAGTCTTGTGATTAATTTTGTTTTAATGTAAGTGAAGTACCTATCTATATTATTCATCTATAGATAGAAAATATTCTATCTAGACTTTCTCTTCTAAGTATTTTGGCATTTTTAGCTGGAAAAGATTATGTGACTGGAAAAGTCAAAAGTCCTGTAAATGACTCAAGGGGTACTTGAACCTCAATAAGGTTTGCCTTGTTGCTTTTTGGCCCTGGAATCTACATTAATCCCAGATATTTTGACTTCAGTTCACTGTACTATTCTCCCCAAATGGGGAAAAACTTGGTTTTAATAGCTTTTTAATTATATTACTAGACAAGATGAACTTTTATTTTAAGCTCAGTTAGTTTTGTAACTTTATTAATTCATGCATTCACTCATTCACCAAATACTTATTGAGCATTGAATATGTGCTAAATACTGGTCTAGGTATTGGAGATATAGTAAAAGAACAAAAAAACATTCCTGTAGTGGAGCTAGGGATACATAGTCAACAAGGGTACAATAAGTCAGATAGTGGTAAGTACAAGTACTGTAGAGGGAAATAAAGCAAGGAAGAGGAATGGGGTGGAGGGATTTGCTGATTTACAGTGGTTAAGGAAAGCCTTGTTAATAAAAGTAGCATTTGAAAGAGGATAAGGGAGGCAGACATGCTCAAAAAACAGAAGGGAGGGCATTGTGACTGGAGTGAAATGAAAGTGACATGTGGTTTAGAGATGACATCAGAAAAGTAGTTCTAGCCAGGTGTGGTGGCATACATCTGTAATCCTAGCAACTCGGTAAGCTGAGGCAGGAGGATGGCAAGTTTGAGGCTTGCCTCAGCAGCTTAGCAAGGACTTAAAGCATTTTAACAAGACCCAGTCTCAAAAATAAAAAATAAAAAGGTCTGGAGATTTGGCTTAGTTGGGAAAGTACCCCTGGGTTAAATCCTGGTTCCAAAAAATAAAAAAAATAATCATAAAAGATAATTCTAGTCATGAGATTATTAGCCTTTGGATTTTACTTGAAATGAATTGAGAAGCTATTGAAGAGCAGTTTATAGGGGGAAGTGACAATCTCACAGAAGTAACATGATCTCACACTGGTTTTTAGCTTCACTCTAATTTTGAGAGCAGGCTGTTAGAGGCAAAGACAGAAGCATGGGAGGGCACTTTAGTGGTTCTTTTAATAATCCAAGTGAGAGGTATTGATTCTTGGACTGATGATGATGATGGGTGAGGGCTGAAAAGTGGTTAGCAAGATTCTGAATATTTTTTTCTTGAACATTTTATTATGAAAGTATAGCTAGCAGATTGAGTAAAAGATGTAAGGAAAGGCAAGGAGTCAAGGATGATTCCAGTGTTTTGGCTTAGGAATCTAGAAGGATGGAGTAGTAAGTAGGTGTTGGGGAAGAAAAGCAGGAGTTTGGTTTTGGGTATGTGAAGTTTATGATGTGTATTAGACACACTTGTAGTTGTTTAGTAGGTATTGGACAGATGAGTTGGGAGTCAAATGGGAGATCTAGTAATTAATGATGTCTCTCTCAGGGTGTCTCATTGAAAATTCAAGTCAATCACAGTGTCAAGAGTTTCTGATGATTTAACTATTGTTTGTGGCATTTCATAAGAGAAAGTTTGGGAGAATGGAGATGAGGCATCTGGGTTCTAATGTTAGATTCTGTGACTGACCAGTCGTGTGATTTCAGACAAGTTATTTAACCTCCCTGTACTCCGAGTTTTTTGTAAAATTAAGAGGTCTAATTAGATTTATTTTTATTTTTTTAAAAGTGTTCTCATCTAGGTATCTCTGGATCTGGATCAAGGAGAAGGTTTAATAAATGATGATGTGAACTAAATTGCCTCCCTGAACTCATATGTTGAAGCCCTGACTGGTTGTATTAAAAACAGGAGGCCTATAAGCTGGGGTTGTGACTCAGCGGTAGAGCACTCTTCTAACACGTGCGAGGCACTGGGTTTGATCCTCAACACCACATAAAAATAAATAAATAAATAAATAAATGTCCAATTACAACTAAAAAAAGTATTAAAGAAATAGGCCCTTTAAAGAGGTTGGGGCAGGGGAAGGCAACATTTGCAGAGAAGGGTACTCATTGTAAGATCATGATCCTAAAAAAGTAGATCTCAGTTTTAGGGATTATTATTGTGTGGGATCCTGTGTTGGTCCATACTAACAAGGATAATCTGTTTCAGTACTTTCAGTGCCTATTTAGTGTTAGGCATAATGTCAGGTACCAAGGATTCAAAGTGAACAAAGGTTTAAGAGCACACTGAGGATACAGACAAGTAAACTGATAAGAATGTGTTTTGGTGAAGTATCTATTTTTAAAGGTTACATGGAAAATAAATTTTGAATCCCTTATGGAACTGAAAATTCTCTCCCCATACATGTTTTTTTTGGCGGGGGGTTACCTGACCACTGAGCCACATCCCCATCCCTATTTGTATTTTATTTATGACAGTGTCTCACTGAGTTGCTTAGGGCCTCGCCATTGCTGAAGCTGGCTTTGAGGTTGTGATCTCATGACTCAGCCTCCCGTCCCTATATATTTTTTGTAACTATTGTTACATGAATTTTATATTGAAATTAATTATTCTTTGGAAATTTGAAAACAAGGATTGTTTTCAAAATTTTAGTTATTGGGGCCTGGGCTGTAGTTTAGTGGTAGAGCGCTTGCCTAGCAATTGTGAGGCCATGGGTTTGATCTCCAGCATCACAAAACAAAAATAAAACAAAAACTAACAACAGAAAGAATAAAAAGCCCACCAACTTCAAAATTTTAGATATTGCTGAAAAAAAGGCTATTATTAGTCTCATTATCATTGCTCTGGGATAACTGCTTGTTCTTTCTGGAATCTTTTAGATTTGCCTATTATTCTCTTTTAGTTTTTTTTTTTTTCTTAAGTTTCATGGGGATATGTCTAGAAATCATGGTGTAGGACACTTGTACGACCCTCTCTGGGTGAAAACTAGGTATTTAATGTTCATGTATGTGAAAATAAAAATTTAAAAGGAAAGTTTTCCTGTTGTTTCTCTGTTCTTGTTCTCGCTTCCTCCCTCCACCTCTCTCTGTCTCTGTGGTGCTAGGAATGGAACCTAGGGCCTTTTGCATGCTAAGCATGCACTCTGCCAGTGGGCATCTTCGCTCTCTCTTTGGAGCTCCTTGGTGAGTTTTGTTTTTTCTGGATTGATCTTTTATTTCTTTTACCTTTTCATTCTTTTTCTGTTGTGGGATGTTGGACTTTTTTTTTTTTTTAAACAATTTACTTGAACTCTCCCCCCCCCCCCCCAAGTTTAGTTCAGCCATTGTATTTCCAATTTCTAGGAGCATCTTTTGTTTGCTCATTCTTTTCAGATGATCCTGTTTTTCTGTATGGATGATATTTATCAGACTTTTTATTTGTTATCTTTGTTTCATTTTTTTGTTGTAGTGGGGATTGGGTCCAGGGCCTTGCACATGCTAGGCAAGCATTCTACCCCAGCCCTACTTCTCAGATGTTAAAAACGATTTTCTCTGTTTCTCTATTAATCTATTTTCCTTAGGAACTATCTTAGTCTTTTTCTCCCATTGTGCTGCTGGGTTTTCTCTTGTAAGAGAAAGCTATCTTCTTTTCAAATTCTTAGTTTTCTGCTTATGTTTAAGAGTGCATGATTGTCACTTAATTAGGTGGGTTTCCTCCACTGCACTGAAGGTACATTTGTCCCCCTGTAGGGCCTTTTCCTTAGCGGAAAAATTGGAATGTTGGTGTTTGCATATGGGAATAACAGTGATTGTGATTGCTGCTATATATTGGTCTGTTTGGAGTTAAAGGTGCACAGGTATGGAGATGACAGTTTAGTTGTAGAAGTTAAGTTACAGTGTCTAAGTATCCACTTTAGAAACCTAGCATTTCTTGGGGCTGGGCTGTAGCTCAGTGGGAGAATGCTTGCCTGGCACATGGGAGGCGCTGGGTTCGATCCTCAGTACCACGTAAAAACAAATGAACAAAATGAAGGTATTATGTCCATCTATAACTAAATATATTTAAAAAAGAAAGAAAGAAAGAAACCTAGCATTTCCCTGGCAGTTCCTTTGACTTAGAGAAGAGTCCTGTCTTTCTGGAAGGTTCAGATGCTGGTTGTTCTAGGTGTTAAGTGTAGTGAGCTTATTATATGTGAATCTGTTTTGTGGGTAGACTTTCAGATAACTCTCCTGTTTTTAGCCACACTTCTTAACTCTGCCCCTATACCTATAATCTCTGGGTTTACTTTTGCTCTTATTTCTTCCTTCGCATATTTTGGATTATAGCCACCTTCACTCTTTTATAGAAATGTGATAGTATAATTTTTTACAACATTTTTTTTTTAGTTGTAAACGGACACAACATCTTTATTTAGTATTTTTTATGTGGTGCTGGGGATCGATCCAGTGCCCCAAGCATGCTAGGCAAGCGCCCTACTACTGAGCCACAACTCCAGCCCAATGATAGTATAATCTTGATACAGATGGCACCTCCTCTCTCTTTTTATTTTAGTGTATGTATGTCTTTTGTTTTATGTTGTTCTTTTATATCCCATTTTTTTTTTGTTTTGTTTTGTTTGGTACTAGAAGTTGAACCGAGGGACAATTAACCACTGAACCACATCCCCAGCCCTTTTTATTTTTTATTTTGAGATAGAGTCTCACTAAGTTGCTTACAGCCTTGCTAAATTGCTGAGGGTGGTCTTGAACTTTAGATACTCCTGCCTCAGCCTCCAGAGTCTCTGGGATTACAGGCATATATCACTGAATATGCCACTGCATATGCTTGTTGTTTTGAAATCATTTAAACCCATAGAAAAATAGAAATACTAAGCAGTGAACTTCATATGCCCTTCTTATAGTTATACCAATTGTTTGATTTTTAGTGGCTGAATAATGTTCTATTATTTTCTCTTTCTGGTGATTTTAATTTTCCTTGTTTGCTATTATAAGTAAACCCACATTGAATAGCCTGCTGCATATCTTTGTATACATTTATAATTACTGCCTTTTAAGGTTCCTAAGATTCTACTTACTGGGTTAATGAAACTATTTTTAGATCAAGACCCTTAAAAATGTTCAGTTTTCTTTTAAACATATCTAAATTAGAACAATCATTTATCAAACGAACCATTAACTGTTTGCTTATAATCATTTCAGTGTCCTCATCCTCTCATCTATTTTAGGAAGTACTTTAAGTTTTAAAACTCATTGTTTCCAAGGATTGATTCTTTAGACTATAATTTCAAGTGGTAGAGTACTGAAGCCTTTTCCAACTATTTGATACCAATCTAAAAATCAAAACTATAGTCTGAATGTTTATATGATCATGAGCAGCTTTACTGTGTCCTTGTAAAATATTTCAGCAATTTAGAAAAAGTAAAAAAGTCGTAAAAGTCCCCTTCAGCCCCATGTTCTTTTCTGTCTCTCCTCCTTAGTTTGCTGTTTACTCCTTCAGATCTTTTCTTATGTATTATGGACATAGATTTTATAAAGAAATGTGTGTATATGTGCTTAACACTTTTTAAAAAATACAGGTAGGTATTTTGCATTTTGCTTTTTTCACTTAGTATGTCGAGATCTTTCTGTGTTATCACGTGGATCAGTATTTAAGCTATTATATAGAATGGGGGAATTTATTTTATATAATCATCTTTTTTGTTGGACATTTTAAGTTATTTTTCCAGTATCTTCATTGTTTTGACATTGCAACTTTTCTTTTTTGGGTTTATAAATCTAAAAATATTGGGAGATTGTGAGGTTGCTGTTTTTGTTGTTTTATTTTTGCCTGTTTATTACAGAAAGTGGTAATTTGTTTTGTTTTGTTTTTTCCAGTACTGGGAATTGAACCCAGGGGTGCTTTACCATTAAAATATACCCCCAGCCCTCTTTCTTTTGTATTTTGAGACAGGGTTTCCCTAAGTTGCAAAGGCTGACCTTAAACTTGGAATCTTTCTGCCTCAGCTTCCTAAGTAGTTGGGATTGCAGGTGTGTGCTGTCTTGTGTAGCAAAATTGTCTATAACAATTTTTTTTTTTTTTGCTGGGGATTGAACCCAGAGCCTTGCACGTGCTGCCCCTAAGCAACATATACTCCCCCCGCAGCCATTGTTTGATTTCTCTATTAAAAAACAGCAGTAGCTTAAAAGTCCTTTGTGGATATATTATTACCTACAATTTCTATATAACACTGTTCACTTACAGATATTTGAATTCTACACAAACAGGTATTTGAATATATATGTTCTCACTGAATAAAGTTTATAAACTGCTTTAAAGTGATAAAAGCAGAACAATGTACTAAGGCAACCATTTTTTAAAAAGGAAAAATAATAGCATTTCTATTCTCATTCTAATGTTTATGCCTACATGGACAATAGTTTTTAAAAAGTGAATACAAATAATTCCAAATTTTATTTCTAGTAGGCATTATCCTTTAACATTTTGGTGACTTTTCTCCCAGATATCAGTGTATATTTGTTATATTTCTATATTGAATCTAGCCACATGTAGTTTTGTGAGTATACATTATTGTGTATATACAATGCCATTTTCTTTGTCAATGTTTTTTACATATATAACATGTATAGACACAGACATTTGTTTGTAATATACAAATGGGATTATACTCTACATGTTACCCTGCAATGTTTTTCACTGACCTGTGGGCATAGAATATAAATGTACATAACTCCCTTTTAAAGTCTATAAAGTATGTACGATATACCTGATTGATTCTGATCAAATGGCAGAGGTGGCTCTCAAAAGGGCTTTGGCTATAGTGAGTACTGTGGGCCAGACACTTCATGGAGCTTATGAAATAGGGCTCAGGGAGTAAGTTCCTTTGTGGAGGAGAGGACTTGAGTTCTGAGGTAACAGAATTGACCAAGGCTTTAAGAGAAAGAGAATTAAGATGAAATTGACAGAGAAAATAATGGAAACATGTAAGGGCATCTGGTTTAGGTGAGTAGAACAAAGTAGAAAATAGACCAAATCCATAAGGAAAGGAAGAAAATTCTGTTTTAATTAGACTGACTGGGGAGATAATTTCTTGGTGATCTGTTGGCCTTCATGGATCAAGTGTTTCTTAGTAGACAGCTGCCTGCATTGTTACTTGCTATATGGAATTTAAAAGTAGATATGATACTTATTCTTCTCTAGCCTACTGAGTAGCTGGGATTACAGGTGTGCACCATTTTGAGACAGGGTCTTACTGAGTTGCTGAGGGTCCCACTAGGTTGCTAAGACTGGCCTTAAATGTGTGATCCTCCTGCCTCAGCCTCCCAAGTTGCTAGGATTACAGGTATGTACCTACCACTGTGCCTAGCCTTTCTTGCATTAAGAGAGAGAGAGAGAGAGAGAGAGAGAGAGAGAGAGAGAGAGAGAGAGACCGAGGCATTATTACTGCAGAGTATCCAACTCATAGAAATAAGAGGTATAAAAAAGAAAAAAGGATCCTGAATGCCAAAATACATGTCAGAAAACCAGGGTCCATCTCTACCCACTGAGTGATTTGGTTTAATCTTTGGAGCAAGTGGTACACAAAAAGAATATTTTTTTTCTTATTTATTTATTACATAGCACATCAAAAGTGAAGTTGAACTGATATCACTATAATATTTCTACATTTTTTACTCTGTTAGGTGCTATACCAAAATTTTTCTTCTCTTTCATTCTCTCACTCTCTCTCTCTCTTTGTATTAGGCTTAAATATTACGTGAAAGCTGAAAGCTATGTATGTATGCCTTAAAATAACATGGCATTCATTAACTTAATAGACTTTTATTGGATAAAAGCTATTTCATAGATTTTGGATATATGAAGATGAGTCATACCTTAAAGAAATGATTGTTTAGATGGGTGAGATAAAAATATATGCTAGCTGGGCATGGTGGGGTGCATGCCTGTAATCCCAGCAACTCAGGAGGCTGGGGTGGAAGGATCATGGGTTCAAAGCTAGTCTCAGCAACTCAGCAAGGCTCTAAGCAACTTAGCAAGACCCTGTCTCAAAAAAAAAAAAAAGTATGTATGTGTGTATACACACACACACACACATACACATACATATGTTATACATATATGGGCATATATAATACATATATATGCATATATGATATAGTTGAGCATGGTGACACACAACTATAACTCCATCTACTCAGGAGGCTGGGGCAGGAGGCAGTCCAGGCAACTCAGCAAGACCCTGTCTTAAACATTTTTTAAAAGACTAGGGATATAGCTTAGTGGTAGAGCACTTGCCCTGAATGTGAGAGGCCTTGGGTTTGATCTCAGTACTAGGGGGGTGCGGGAGAGACAAGAAAAAAGAGAACAAGAAAGAATTTTATGGTAGAAGTATATATATGTATGTTAGCAATGAGGTAAAGTGTAGGGGAAGTAGTCAATTCTTTGGGATATAGGGATGCCTTTAAAAGCTTATTAAAGTAAGTGATTTTTGAAGAGTTGTTCACTGTATGGATGGGGAAGACACTCATTCCAGTAAGGACATTGTTACTAATGCCATAGGCCTAAGAGATCATGACATTTTAAATAGCTTTGTATGGATAATGTGAATGATGTGTTTACAAGAGTGAGAGGGGATAATAGGGATGTTATCAGAGGAGGTTGACCATTATCCAGAAAATTTTTCTTTTTGGTACTGGGGATTGAACCTAAGGTCCTGCTTGCACTAGACAAGTGCTTTACCAGTATACTACATCCTCAGCCCTATCCAGAATATTTTTAGGTGGGTAATTAATATTAATGAAATCAGGGAAAGGAGAGGTAGAACAAGTTGGTGGCTAAATAAAATCAGATAAAGATTATTTGGCAAGTAGGAGGAGATACAATTCCAGTGAGGTAGAACAGTTTGCAGCTGTTAAAGTAATATAGCTGGGAGTATCAAGGGCTAGACTCTCAAACTAAGTGATTAAAAAAATCAAAAGGGAGAAGAACAACAAAAGATGTAGAAACAAGACATATGACTATTTGTTTGTGTGTGGTAAGGGTGAAGAAAGAATCAGAATGATTCCCAGATAATATATGTTGGGGGGAATTTTAGAAGATGATAGTGCCATCTTCTGAGAAGCTGGTATAGAAGGAATAACAGTCAGTTTGATGTTTAAACAACTTGAGTTTGAGTTGATAAGAAACACCCAGAAAGAAGTATTCTGTAGGTATTTGGATCTAGAGCTCCAAATTGAGAGTCATCAGGATTGGATCATCATGGAAGTAGACATGATAATCCATGTCTACTAGGAAGTGAAGGATAAAAGTGTTGAGGACAAAGGATGAACATTTTGTGGTTAGGTCAGGAAAAAGAGCTGGTAAAGAAGACCAGGGGGTGATCTGAAAGGAATCTCCAAATTTGTTAGAGATCATTAGTGACTATTAATAATTGGGTTTCAGTGATGTGATAGAGGTAAAATTCAGATTACAGAATGATTTTGTATTATATTTATACGTTGAACTAAAGATGTAAATATTTTATTAAAATTAAAATTATGAAATAATTGGAAGATTTAAGTTGAAAGGATTAAAGAATTGGATAACCAACTATTATGTACCCATTATACTTTTTATTTTTAATTTTTTAAAATTTATTTTCTGTAGTACTATGGATTGAACCCAAGGGCTTTAACCACTGAGCAACATCCCCAACCTTTTTCTTTCTTTTTCTTTTTTTTTTTAGTTGTACATGGACACAATGCCTTTATTTATTTATTTTTATGTGGTGCTGAGAATCGAACCCAGTGCCTCACACGTGCTAGGTAAATGCTCTACCACTGAGCCACAACCCTAGTCCCCCCCACTTTAAAATATTTATTTTTTAGTTGTAGTTGAACACAATACCTTTATTTATTTATTTTTTAATTGTTTTTATTTTTTAAATACATGACAGTGGAATTTATTACAATTCTTATTACACATATAGAGAACAATTTTTCATATCTCAGTATATAAAGTATGTTCACACCAATTCATATCTTCATACATGTACTTTGGATAATCCAATGATGTTCATCACATTACACCATCATTGCTAACCCCCTATTTTTTATTTATTTATTTTTATGTGGTGCTGAGGATCTAATCCAGGGCCTCGCATGTTCTAGGCATACTAGTTGAGCTAGGTGTGCGCTCTACGACTTAGCCACAACCTCAGGCCTCCCCAGCCTTCTTTTATATTTTAATTAGAGACAGGGTCTTGCTGAGTTTGCTTTGGGCCTCAGCCTTATGAGCTGCTGGCTTTATAGACTCATGACACATCACCTAGCTCAGCTTACTTTTTATTATTTAATGATTATAGACTCATGAGGAGTTACATATGAGTCTTTCTAGTTTCCTGTAGTCACTATTCAGTACAACAAATGTCCTGGACTACTAAAATGCTAGAGTCATTTTGTTTCTGATGTCTCAGTACATTATTGTTGTCTGCGTGCTATCATTTTTTGAAATTAAAAAATGTTTTAATTGACAGTAAATTGTATTTGTTGTGTACATATTTTGGTGTTTTGAAATATATATACATTGTGAAATGGTTAGAAGATTTTGCATTCACTCTCTTTGCCTGTGATTATTAATTATAGTGAACATGGTATACAGTAAATCTTTTGAACTTATTCATTCTACCTAACTGTAATTATATGTCAGTCGACAAACATTTCCCCCTAATTGCTCCAGTTTCTAGTAGCCACCATTCTACTCTTATATGAGATAAACCTTTCTAGATTCCACATGTGAGTGAAATTCTGCAGTATACGTCTTTCTGTGCCCGACTTATTCCACTTAACATACTGTCCTCCAAATTTATCTATGTTGCTGCAATTAACAGTATTTAATGCTTTCATTACAGCTGAATAGTTTTCCATTTTGTATATATACCACATTTTTGTTCATTTTTCTGCTGATGGACACTTAGGTTGATTCTATACCTTGGCTATAGTGACTAGTGCTGCATTAAATGTGGGAGTGCAGGTATCTCTTTGACATACTGATTTCATTTCCTTTGAGTGTATGCCTAGTAGTGAGATTGCTGTATCATATGGTAGTCCTATTTTTAATTTTGTGGGTCATCTCTATACTGCTCTCCATAATATGTATACTAATTTGCACTCCCAGTAACATTGTGTAAGAGTTTATTTTTTTCCATATCCTTGCCAATACTGTTATCTTTGATAATAACTATTCTAACAGGAATGAGATGATATCTTGTTGTGGTTTTGATTTACACATCCCTGATAATGAGTGATGTTGTACATTTTTTCATATTCCTGGCCATTTGTATGTCTTCTTTCAAGAAATGTTTATTCAGGTCCTTTGTCCTCTTTTAAGCCTGGTTACTTATTCAAAGGTTTACTATTGAGTTGTTTTGAGTTACTTATGTATTTTGGATTAATCTCTTACCAGATGTGTAATTTGCAAGTAAAGTGTTTTCTCCTGTTCTGTAGGTTGTCTCTGCATTCTGTTGTTTGTTTCTTTTTTGTGTAAAAGCTTTTAGTTTGTGATCCCATTAGTGTATTTTGCTTTTGTTGTCTATACTTTTGAGGTCATATCCAAAAAGTCAGCTCCCATTCCCATGTCTTAGAACTCTTTCCCTATTTTCTTCTGGTGGTTTCATAGTTTCAGATTTTATAATTTTTAGTGTAGAGGTCTTTCACTTCCTTGGTTAAAGTTATTCCTAAGTATTTCATTTTCCTGTAGCTATTGTTAATTAGATAGTATATAGACATATTACTGATTTTATATGTCTAATTCATATCCTATAACTTCACTGAATTCATTTATTAGATTTAATATTTTTGATAGAGTTTTAAAGTATTTTATCTATTTAAGACCATGTTATTTGCAAATAGTAATAACATTTGGATGCCCTTTATTTCTTTCTCTTGCTTTGTTGCTGTGGGTAAGACTTCCATTACTGTGTTGGGTATAAGTGGCAAAGTGGGCATCTTTGTCTTGTTATAAATCTTGGAGAAAAAGCTTTCGTTTATTCCCATTCACTATCATGTGAATGGCTGTGGGTCATTGCTGTGGGTTTGTCATGTATTATCTATTATTGTCTTGAGGTACATTGCATCTATACCTAATTTCTTGAAAATTTTTATTATAAAGGGATGTTGAATTTTGTCACATTTTTTTTCTTCCTGGATCAAAATACACTTCATGGATCTGTTGAAATGATTATACAGTTTTTATTCTTTAATTCTGTTAATGTGTTGTGCCACATTTATTGATTTGTGTATATTGAACCCTGGGACGAATCTCACTTGATTATGGTGAATGATCTTTTTAATGTGCTAGTATTCAGTTTGCTAGTATTTTGTTGAGATTTTTGCATCTGTGTTAATCAGGGATAGTGGCCTAGTTTTCTTTTGTTGTGTCCATATGTGGTTTTGGTATCAAGGTAATGCTGACCTTGTAGAATGAATTTAGAAGTATTACCTTCTCTTCAGTTTTTTGGGAATAGTTTGGGAAGGAATTGGTATTATTCGAATTCAGCAGTGAAGTCATAAGGTCCTTGGTTTTTCTTTGATGGAAGACTTTTTATTACTGATTCAATTTCCTTATTATTGGTCTGTTCAGATTTTCCATTTTTTTTTTTAATAATTTCATCTTGATAGATGGTATGTGTCTTTTTACCAGTGAGTTTTATACTTTCAAATTCCCTTTAATATTTATTGTAAGACAGTTCTGGTGGTAACAGAGGAGAGTTTTTCTGGGTACAGTCTTCTTTTTTTAAAATATTTTTTTAGTTGTAGATGTACACAATATCTTTATTTTACTTATTTTTATGTGGTGCTGAGGATCTATCCCAGTGCCTCATGCATGCGGGGCAAGAGCTCTACCACTGAGCCACAACCCCAGCCACCCCACCACAGTCTTCTTGATTGGCACTTTTTTGTCTTTAACACTTTGAATATAGGATCCCACTTTCCCCCTTTCTTGTAAAATTTCTACTGAGAAGTTTGTTACTAGTCACATTGTAACTCCTTCATATATAGTTTACTTCTTTTATCTTACCGTTCAAAATCCTCTCTTTATCTTTAGTCTTTGACAGTGTGATTAAAATATGTCATGGGATAGTCTTAAATTTTGAGTAAATATTGTTGGAGATTTTAGACCTTTATGTACCTGGATATTTAATTTCTGGGGATTGAACAAAGGGATGTTCTATCAGAGCTATATCCCCAGCCTAAGTTGCTGACACTGGCCTTGAATTTGTGATCCTCTTGCCTCAGCCTCCCAAGTTGGTGGTGGATTACAGGTGTCACCACCATGCCGGGATATAACCTATTTCTCTTTTTTTGTAGTTCCTTTTGAATACAAATGATTTATGCATGTGTTCTTTTGATGCCGTCCCATAAATCCTGTACTCTTGGAGCATTTCTTTTATTTATTTTTTCTTTTCTCCTCTCTATATTTTCGAATACCCGTCTTTGGGTTTATCCATTATTTTGCTTAATCAGTTCACTATTGATGCTCTGTTGCATTTTTTTTCATTTATTGTATTTTTCAGGATTTGTGTTTGTTTTTTTTTTTTTTTAAATCAATTGCTCTTTTAAATTTCTGTGACAATTTTCTGACCTTTTTGTTGTTGTTGTTTACAGAGCTTCCTTAAAATAGCTATTTTTAATTCTTGGTCAGGCTATTCATACGTCTCCATCTTATTAAGGTCAATCACTGACAACTTTTGTCCATTTGGTGATGTTATTTCCCTGATTGTTTTTGATTCTGGTCTGCATCAATTAAGTAGGGACTTATCCCAGCCTTGTACTCTGGCATTTTCTGGGAATGTCCTTCAATAGCAATCCCTAAACCCATGATTACTGCAGCTGTGGTAGTTATGGCCATAAGCCCTGGATTGCATGACTGGTGCAGAGTGGGCTGATATCCTGTGACTTCTGAGGCTGGCTCAACACTGGATTGGAATCCTATGATTGCTGAAGCTAATTCAGCACTGGGGGATACCAGAAACCTACTGTTGCTGAGATAAACCTGCAACTGAGATTTGTACTGAACTCAAGGCTTTTTCAGTAACTTGGTGCTGGTGGGCTACAACACAAGACCTTTACAGAGTTACCATCTGATGCCAGTAATATAAAAGTGTTCTTCCTACCCTCTTCAATGTGTCTATAGGCTCAGTCTGGGTATCAGCATGGAGGTCAAGGGCTGTCAAAGTCTGCCTGATGATGGGTTTTACTATTGGAGGCCCAATACTGAAGTCCTATGATTCCGACCTCTTCTTTTCCCAAGCAGATGGTATTTCTATCCGTGCTGTGCTGCTGCCTACAACTGGGGGAGGGGTGACACAAGTAATATAAAAGCGTTCTTCCTACCTTCTTCAATGTGTCTTTTATTATTATTATGCTATAACCAGATACTGAGATCTCTTACCAGATTTCTTTAGCTTTTGTGAAGGTAATTTCATGCATGAATAGTCATTCAAATTGATGGTTCTTCAGAGGGGTGATGACTGGAGAGTCCTCTTCCACCATCTTGCCTTACCCCACTCTGGGAACTAGACCCTAGATGCTAATCTATCAGGATGGGTTGTGAAACTACACAGGAATCATAAATTTGGATTCTTACATTATACAAGCCTGGAGTTTTGATTCTCATAGGTTCCTCCCTCCATCCCTCCAGTACGAGCAGGCCAGGTGTGAGGCATGAGTGGAGCTTTTTCAGTTCCCTTTTCACATACTGACCAGCCCTTTTCAGGATATTGTCTCAAAATTTTGGGTATTTTGTCTGCATAGCCCCAACATACTCCTGTAGACGGCCTTGGGAGTCAGCTGGAGCTTTTATCTCTGGCTTTGTGTTTCTCTCTCTCTCTCTCTCTCTCTCTCTCTGGTACCAGGGATTGAATCTAGGAGTACTTAAACACTTGAGCCACATCCCTAGCCCTTCTTTTTGTGTTTTATTTAGAGATGGGGTCTCACTGAGTTGCTTAGGGTCTTGCTAAGTTGCTGAGCCTGGCTTGGAACTCACTATCCTCCTGCCTCAACGTCACTGGGATTACAGACGTGCACCACTGTGTAGTTTTCAATTTCTTTCTTTCTGGCACTTGGGAATTTCCTTCTCCCTTCCTTCTTTTTGAAAAGGGCTGGGGGTATAGCTCTGTGGTAGAGTGTATGCCTAGCATTGTGAGACCCTGGGTTTGATCTCTAGTACTGAAAAAAAAAAAAAAAAAGCGGGAGCAGGATTTGAGGTTGAATTATATTATTCTCTTTTTGAAAATATTTATTTTTTAAATGGGTGATAGATACGTGGTTGTGAGCTAAAATTGGAAAGATAAAAATAGGTGTATGTGTCTTCTTTTGCCTTGTTCCTATACCAGTCCCATCCCATCGCCTTTCCCTAGAGATTGACTATACACTAATTTATTCCAAAAAGCAGTTTTAAACTTTATAAAGTAGTGATTATAGTTTAATTTCATAACCAATATTCAGGATTTTCCCCCATATTTTTAACAAGTGGTTATTGTGTTTTCTTCTGCTCTGAGAGCATGTAAGTGAAAACTTTATATTTCATTTCTATGTTTTTATGTATGTTAATGGATTATCTGTGTTTCAGTCTTTGTTCACTTTAGAAACTCCTCAAAATGTGAATTTGACAAAAAAGCATAAATTAATGATTAGATTGTTTTATGTGAAATTTTAAAATAGTAGAACTTTAACCCTAATTTTTGGGAGGTAGTAGAAATTATATTTTAAGATATTGGATCTTATTTAAACACAATGCAGATATCCTTAAAAATTGTCCCAATTACTAACCAGTCCATGCTGTTGATTGCAAAGGTACAAATAATTGCTCAAAGTCAGAAGTCTGTCAAAGATAAAGGTCTCTGCTGGGTGTGATGGCAGCTTGGCAGCTAAGTCAGGAGGATTCTAAGTTCAAAGCCAGCCCCAACAATTTAGCTGGGCTCTAAGCAACTCAGTGAGACCCTCTTTCTAAATAAAAAAGGGGCAGGGAATGTGGCTTAGTGTTTAAGCACCCCTGGATTCAATACCTGGTACTGAAAAAAAAGATCTCTTTTGGGTTCCCTAGTCACAATTTATACCACTGATTGCCTAACTACAGCTTGGTGAAATTTAGTAAAAATTTAGGCTAGAAATTGAAGTCTTTTTGACATAATATGTTTTCTTCCTTAGATCAACCTCTCCACTTCTCCTACACCTGCACAGTTAATAAGCCGTTCCCAGGCTTCCAGTTCTACCAGCGGCAGTATTACCCAACAGACTATGTTATTAGGGAGTACCTCCCCTACTCTAACGGCGAGCCAAGCTCAAATGTATCTCCGGGCTCAAATGGTAAGATACGAGCTACCAAAGTCTTTCAGTGTTCAAGGACTTAGAGATCAAATGTTTCTTGATTTGATGCAATGAGGAATTTTTAATATTTAAGATAGTGCCTAACAATTTTGTGTATATGATCAGTTTCTTATACATTTATGAAAGTTATAAAAATTCTAATTTGAATTAATAATACTTCTTGGTAATAAATAATATTGTTAACTTTGGGAAGCTAACAGATTCTATGACATAAGAATGGTATTTTTTAATAAGTTTACCAATTTCAAAAACTTTTTTCACATTTTAACATCTCTGAAATTGCATTTTATCTTACACTTAATAATTACTACTTACAATGGTACATAAATTATTATATATTTTTGACATGTTAGATTTGATGAAATAGTTAGAAGTGTTAAAGCCTCATTATTAGCCATAAGTAAGAGGTTATATCCTGGGACTGTCTGAAATCATATTGGAGTGCCTATAATTTACCAGATGATTCTTAGCTTTGGTTATTCCCATCTCAGATTCTGTATGGTTGTATTATTAGGCTTACTTTGATTTTTTTTTTTTTTTTAATTAACACAGGAATGTGAATTTGGTATTCTGTGATTGGGTACATACTGTTTTTTCTAATTTAATTGTTGAGCTTCTTTAAGGAATGTAGAAATGGTTGACATATATTTTATTTGATGTCTTTACAGGAAGCTAGACAAAAGCTTTGGCCCTAATGTACTTTTTTGTGTATTTCTGGATCCCCAGTTCACCACCTAAAATTGGAAAGGAATTTGCAGTCACATTTCTAACAGTAAATAATGATATGACTAACCTGTTATTCACAGATTATTCGAAGTATTACCATATTTCTGGGTCCCCTCATGATATCTTCTTTAAGTAATAATGTTACTTTAAAATAGGGCAGAACCATTTTAAATGGTTGCTATTTGGCCATTTTTGACCTCTAAAATTGATAGTTCGTATGGTTCAGAATAAATGGAATATCTTCTCTTTGGGTTAGTGCTTCCAGGATGTTTGTTTCATAAATTAAATAAAATATCTTTATGTGAAAGTCATACTTTGTTGTTAAATTCACTTGAGTTTAATGAAAGACTAAAGAAGTTTCAAAAGATCCCATAATTGGTTGTTTAATTTAAATAGCAGTGAGGAACTGAATAGTCCTTAAAATAATCTTGAAATAATATATTTATACATTCTTTGAAGCAACTGTCATAAGTTACTAAATTGAGTTGGATAATGTGAGTGAATTGTATTGCCTTAGAAATTAATGACATTTGTTTAACGTTAAAATTTTGAAAGAGATGGTGATGAGTGAATGAATTGAGTATGACTTTCCTTTTTTTTCTTCTTTTGATGTGAAGCTCTTTTGTTCTATTTTAACATATTGTGGCATTTACATTTAGAATATTTCTTTACAAATAGTTTTTAAATCAAAAGAAACCTAGGTTTGTCCTTTAGATCTTCTCTAGCTGAGAGAAATGTTATAGTCTAGCGTGTGGCATAGTTATGCTTGTGGTAAAGAGGACTGAAGAAACTTTTTAGTGTTTCTTTTCGTGTTTTTCACTGAAATTTAATTTGTGTCCCAAAATAGTAATTATAGTTGTCTGTTTTAATTTCCCATTTTAGGGATCCTGAGATTGTAGTTTGAACTGGGAGAAAAATTAAGTATGACAGCTTATTTGGGACAAAATTTGGTCTGAGAATTTCATATTACCAAAATATATTTTCTTCTTTGAACACTGATTTATTTTTGTACTCATCGAATCATGAGCTCTTTCAAAACCGTTTGATTTTTTTTTTTTTTTTGAGTTCTCTATTATCAGAAACTTCCCTTTGTCATGTAAAATGTTTTGCTTAGGAGATATTCCTAAACTGCATTGTCTTTATGTCATAAATTTCAGTCTTTCTTGCCTGCTATACATTGTGTGTGGGACATGTTCTTTTGTCTTAGAGTATTTTTTTTGTTTTCTGTCTGTACAGCTGATTTTCACACCCGCTACCACTGTGGCTGCTGTACAGTCTGACATTCCTGTTGTCTCGTCGTCATCGTCATCTTCCTGTCAGTCTGCAGCTACTCAGGTGAGCTTGTCTAGCTTCATAATGTGGTACTTGAGGTCTGGATTTTTAGGTTAAAGATAAGCATTGCATTTGTAGTTCAACTACTGATGGTTTCAGAGCTCTTTGTCATGCATTTCAGATTGAAATTTTATAAGATACAATAAGAATTCCAAGAAATTTTTTTTGTTTTGTAGAAATTATAATACAATTAAACAGATATTTAGGTTGTCTGACATTCATTTATGAGAGTTATGCTAATAACATTTTTAGATTTATTGTAGATTTTTCTTATTATATGCGACTTTATTTTTTGCAGATTCATCTTCAGGCAACTGTGAAATAAATCAGGGTGAATGATGGATTTTAGATTTAAAAATCAATTAAATTGGGCAAATTTTAAATTTAAAAAATTAAGTAGAATATTCTTTTATTTGATGCCATGGGAAAATAAACCTACCTTTCTCCTTACACCACTCATAAAAGTAAGCTAGAAGAAGCACGCAGACTTAAAGATAAAAGCAAAAACTGTTAAACATCTAGAAGAAATCAGGAGAATATCTACAAATCCAGGGTAGGCAAGGCCTTTTTAGATAGGATACACAAAAACACTAATCATAAAAGAAAATAATGATAAGTACTTTTGTACTCATTGAATCATGAGCATTACTTTATTAGAATTAAAAATGGTTCCTTAAAAGACTTCCTTAAAAAAGTGAAGAGGCAAGCCACAGATGGAGGGAAAATATTCATAATACATGCATCTGACAAAAGACTTGTATCCAGAATATACAAAGTATGTTTATAACTTAATAATTAAGTTCTAAGGGCAGGAGAATCACAAGTTTGAGACCCACATCGGCAGTGTAGCAGGACTGTGTCTGAAAATATAGGGCTGGGGAATGTAGCTCAGTGGTAGAACACCCCTGGGTTTAATCCTCAGTGCAAAAAAAAAAAAAAAAAAAAAAAATCAAAAACAAATGGCAAAAGATTTGGAGATGTTTCACAAAAGACCAGTAAGCACCTGAAAAAATTCTCAGCATCATAATAATTATAGAAATTCAATCAAAACCATTGTGAATATTACCATACACTTAATAGAATGGTAACATGTTGGTGAGAATGTGGAGCAACCAGACTCATGCATTGCTGGTGAAAATGTAAAATAAAAAAGTACAACCATTTTGAGAAAAAAAAAAATTGGTAGCTCCTTATATAGTTAAATATACATTTAACATATGACCCAGCAGCTGTCCTCCTAGATGTTTTCCATGAAAGATATGAAAACATACATCTACATAAAGACATAAACTTTTAATGTTCTTGATATCTCAATTCAGAATAACTCCAAACTGAAAATACCAATGTCCTTCAAAAAATTGTTGTATATTCATACAGTGGAACACTACTCAGAAAGAAGAAAGGAATGAACTACTGATGCATCTCAGAAACATGTTTAGCAGAAGTCTAGGCAAAAAGAGTATATCCTCTGTGATTCCATTTTTATGAAAATCTAAAACAGGCAAAACTATCCATAATAAGGGAAATCAGATTAGTGAGTGGTATTTGGGGCAGAAGGTGGGGGAGATTGGGAAAGGGTATGAGTCAACTTTTACGATGATGGAAATGTTTTACATCTTGATCAGGGCAGTGGTTATATTGTGTGTATATAACTCCTAGAACTGGTTCATTCATTTCATTGTACATAAACGACATCTCAATATATTTGGTAAAAATGATTTAGAGTGAATGAAGTTTAAATAATTGAGTAGAATATTACTTTGATACAGTTTTGTTATTTTTCATAGTAAATGTTTTAGACTCCTTATGGCAGAAATGGATGTTTATTATAAGGATCTTAATCTTCTAGTAATAAAAAAAATGAGATAGTTCTTTGGTATTTTCCATATTACCTCTGCATATTATTTTCTTTAGTAATAAAGGCTAGTTTTCACATGAGTGTATGAAGGTGGTAGTCAGTTAAACTCAGGGCTGTTACAAGGAATAAATGTGACAACAATCAAAAAGTACTTAGCATAGTACCTGCTATACAATATCATATAGTACTAATTACTATTTTTGTTCTACATTGTCTGAAAATGAATATAAAGTTGGTTCTAGGATTTTAAGTAGCTAGTAGTAAAGAGAGAAACACAACCACTTAAAGGATTTACAGTTCTCAAGGTAAAAAAAACCAGTTGCTTGGGAAAACACAACTGTTTTTAACATGCTCTCTAGAACACAATTTGTTTATGAGTTCTCATGAAGAAAAAATCTTAGGGGTGTGTGTGAGAGTGTGCGTGTGTGTGTGGTATAGCACTGAGGAATCAACCAGGGACCCTTTACCACTGAACCATATCCCCAGCCCCCTTTTAAAGTTTTTTTTATTTTGAGACAAGTTCTCAAAGTTGCTGAGGCTGACCTTGAATTTGGAATTCTTCTGCCTTGGCCTCCTAAATTGATGGGATTATAGGTATGCACCACCGTACCAGGCTTTACAACATCTTTAATGTGAGTATAGTCAAATTAGTTTATTAAAGTATAATCCCAGGTATTCAGGATGCTAAGGCAGGAGGTTTGTGAATTCAAGGCCAGCCTAGACAGTATAGCAAGACCATGTCTTAAACAAACAAGTAAATAAAAAAGTGGTCTTTGAGTCCAGTTTGATGTGGTCTGTGTGATGATCTGTCTTAATTCAAGAATGTGCTTTCAAGGAACTGTAGAACTGGATTGACCTTTAGGAATCTCTTGACAAATGTTTTTTTTTTTCTTTGCTGGGCTTTGGAAAGGGGAGTGAATAAGGCTAACAGTGGTAGGTGATGCTAAGGCTTTTTAACACTGAGGGTAACTTTCCTCAAGTTCAGAACTGTTTTGGAAAATTTCTGCTGTACTCTGATTTAATTTTTTTTTTTTTTTTTTTTTTTTTTGCAATTGTAGATGGACAGAATGCCTTCATTGTATTTGTTTGTTTTTATGTGGTGCTAAGGATCAAACCTGTGCCTCACACGTGTTAGGCAAGTGCTGTGCCACTGAGCTACAGCCCCAGCCCTTTACTCTGAGTTTTAAAATTATATTTGCAGTTTCTAAAAAAATTGTATTTGTAATTGATAGATATTTGAAGTTTTATTTTAATATTTTAAGCTACAAAAGTCAATATAGCATTTAATTTTTTCCTCAGCATTAGACAGTTTTTATAATATACTATTAAAAATGAGAAATTTGGGATATCTTACCCTTATTTATTATTTTAAGTGCTCCAGTCCTTCTATCATGCAAAAAGAAAAAATAATTTTAGAAAGATATTATAGGGCAAAAGATATATAGAGAGAGGGAGGAATAAGAAATTTCATTTACCAAGGGTATCTAGGGAATGAGAAGGTGACAGCCATTAAGATGTACCTTGTATAAAATTTGTCCACAATAGGTAGGCCGTGTATATTTGATGTAATAATAGTTAAGGGTTTTTAAAATTTGGATTTTGGAAATTATAATACAGTCTTTCCCATCAGCATTAATCTCGCCTTAGAATTGTTAAATCTGAATCTTAGATAAGTACTATACAATTTGATATAGAAATTAATAAAATCCATTCATAGTATGTATATATATCTATCTGGTTTCTTTTTTATAAACATCTGTGTCCCAGTCTCTGCTCTATGGCCATACAGATAAAAAATAGCTAGAATTTAAAAGCTAGAAACTCAGCTTTGTTGCCAGCGCTGTGATATTGACTCTTAATTTCTTAGTTACCTTGCAATGATAGTATGCTATGATAATTTCTACAGCATTGGTTTGATTTGAATTAAATAACTGATGTAAGAGCATTTTGGCAGTGGAGACTCACTATAAAAATGTAAGGTGTGAAAATTAGCAAAAATACTTAATGCAAAATTAGACTCAAAATCAGAATGTTTCCCTCGTTTGATAATAGGAAAGGTTCAGGTGAAATGAAAATTGGATATAGATTGCCCCAATATTCCTTGTCTTAGGATGGATTTTTTTTCTCCCCCGAAACCAAGCTGTGTCAAGGAAATCTGAACATGTGGTCTATTAACAGCTAAATTATGTTTTGGCAATATAGTTTACATGGTTGGGATTTATGTATAAGTTTTTATACACACACACAGATTATATATATATATATATATATATATATATATATATATATATATATATATAGCATTGTATATAAATATATACACATGTATTTTCTTGCAGAATTCAGAAACAACGGGAAAATTAGAATGTACTCTAGAAATGGATATGGTGCAGGTTTTAGGATTCATTGTGTCAAATCTTCATTTATTGTGAATATGCTTTTCACTTCAAGGAATGCTCTCAAGATTTTCAGATGATTATTTACCCTTTGGTTATCATTTTTGCATAGTCTGTTTTATAGATTATTTACAGCTAACATAGATTCTATATTGTCTTTCTTTACCTGGGAGATTTTAATGTGCCTCCATCAGATACTTTGTTGAGGTTTTTGGGGTATATATGAACAGATTTCATTGTTAGCCTGAGAACTGAGTATACTGAAAGAAAAACGCTGTGTAAGATGTATTTCAAAATCAGATATAGGAGAACACCTGAGATTTGTGAAGTTTTTGATATGTTTAAACACTGAAATGTAGGGAGTACAAAAAGGAGTGTTGGGCTGGAGTTGTGGCTCAGCGGTAGAGTGCTCATCTAGCACCTGTGAGGCCCTGGGTTCGATCCTCAGCACCACATAAACATAAAATAAAGGTATTGTGTCCAGCTACAACTAAAAAAAATAAAATAAAATAAATTTTTTAAAAAAAGGAATGTTAGAGATAGAACCTATTAGCTAGCCATAGTCTCAGTATTTCACAGACACATACATTAATAATTCTAAAGTAAGCTAAGACATTGTGCTGTAGGCCAATATGATCCCAATTCTATGGAAAAATCCTTTTAGAGGAAAGGGAAAAAACTGTTTTCCAACAAAGGGCTTTGGGGTTATTGCTCTAGGAGCATGAATGGGATTTTATTAGGCTTGGAAGAATGGACTTCAGGAGATAACTCTGAGGTGGATTGGCATTTAGGCAAGAGGAGTTTGTGGGGGAAATGAAGGAAGTGCTAGATATGTTTTGAATGGGGAACAGAACAGTTTGGCAAGAATGTGAGAATTGTGGGCTAGAGGAATAGAAAATGCGGCACAAAATGGTTTGGGCCTAGATTGTGAAGGGTTTGAGTAGCAGTCTGAGAAATACCTGCATTGGTGATTTTATTTTTGTATTAAACTTTAATAATACAGTGGTTATTAGTCCATTATGTTAACATTGATAACTAAATATTTGAGAAAAATCAGATGTTCCATATAGTTTCACTTAGAAAATTCTTTCAGTAGCTTAGAATAGAATTGATTAAAACTTAGACTTCCTAACATGAACATTTTTTCAGTACCTGCTGTTGACTGAACACTACATTGGAACTTGGACAGAAGAAATATAGCCTTTAAGCATCAATTAATGATGTATTTTAAGAAAAAGGGCACACATGAAACTGAAAAACACTTATTTATAAAGCAGCAGTATGTTATTTGCTTTGTCACTTTGCAATTTCTTTTACTTCAGTTTCCTTCTCAGGACCAGTGCTAGCACTAAATGTATTTGGTATATTTATTCCAGATAAGCAAGAAGTTAGGCAGCTTACTTTCTGCCTTGCTGTTTGGAAATGTTATAAATCTCAGGTGAGAGTAATTGGGATAATCCTTGCCTCCATCCACATATAGTATATGTAGAATAGCCCCAAGTATAGATAGGAGCTATCACACAAACCATGAACAATTTTTTCAGTTCCTGAGAACTAGTTCTCAGAGGCAATGAGTGTTCAATAACAGCAACAAAATTTAACTAAATTAAAAAAAGAGTTTCTGAAAATGCTCTTAACAAGTATCACAATGGGGTAGGTGATTTGATGAATTAATTTTCCTTCTTACAAGATTAATATCCCCTTACAGTCTCTATAGTTAGAGCTGGTCACTTTTAATGTTATATGTTACAGAGTAGTTTCCTCATATTCATAGTCCATTTGAGATATAACCACCCACACACTCACAATCTGTTGTCATTTAGTCTTTCATGATTCATCCTTCCTCTGCATTATTCAATCCCTCCCTTCCCTTTCTCTCCCCTTACCCCTGCCCCTTACATCTTTTTAAAAATTACTGCATGATATTTAAGATGTGATTACTTAGAATAATTCTCCTTTTCTTCAGGATTAACCACTTGTTTTAAGTACTTGGAATGTGTGACAAGTATAATATAATATAATATAAATGTGTTGTCATTGTAATGATTACCACATCAAAATCATCTGTTTTCATCCTTATTTTCTGTTATGTGATTCTTAGGTTCAGAATTTAACATTACGCAGCCAGAAGTTGGGTGTGTTATCTAGCTCACAGAATGGTCCACCAAAAAGCACTAGTCAAACTCAGTCATTGACAATTTGCCATAACAAAACAACAGTGACCAGTTCTAAAATCAGCCAACGAGATCCTTCTCCAGAAAGTAATAAGAAAGGAGAAAGTCCAAGTCTGGAATCACGAAGCACAGCTGTCACCCGGACATCAAGTATTCACCAGTTAATAGCACCAGGTAGGATAAAACTTTTATTTTATACTTGCTTTGTTTATTTTCTTAGCAGACAGAGCAAAAACAAAGATGTCTACGACTTGAATAAGAATGACATTTTAAAATGTGAATTTCCTGAGTTAAAGAACATCTCTCTATGTAGCTTTTTAAAAGGAGAGATTTAAAAAGCCCAATAGCTAAAACAGTAAAATAGACATTCTTTGTTAATTGATGGTTGACTAATGTCTTTATTGAGTGCTGGTCTCTCCTTGTAGAAATAAAATCTTTTAGCTTTTAAAAGAGATTTGCCTACTATGTTGCCTATAGTTTATTATATTTTAGTGGAACAAATTTAAAAGCTTCTAAAAAAGCAAATACGTTATTCTGTTTAAAGTCATCTATGGGAAGAATTTGTCACTTTCCAAAAATGAGGACTATGCAAATAAGGAAAGTTATTTTCCTTACTATGTTTTTTTTTCCCCCTCTCTGATTTCATCTGGGAGAAAGATGTCAGGGAATCGGCTAAGTCACTTTCATTCGTGTCAAGCTTTAAAGCTCACCTGTGCTTCCTCTTCTTTCTACAGATAACCTTGCCTCATGGTTCTTACACTGAAAATGTTGGGGCCATCCCATCCAGTGTGAGCTTCCTATCTCTTACATTCATCTAAGTATTTTTTAGGATTGAGCTTCCTTCACTTCTAATAAGATAAAGTGTTACCTGCTTTCTTCTTAAGATCAATACCATTTGCTTATGAGCCCATCTTTTTTTTTAACCTGTTCCTGACCTTGTTTAATAGTTACTGTAGCATGTTTTATCTTCTCATGCTGATCCTTTGCTTCTCGAGCATGTTAGGTCTTCCCTATTCTTAACATATCTGCATATTTTCTACAGCAGTATAACTGTTATTTATTGTGTATGTGTGAAAGAGATGCACTAGGCTAGACACTTCATAAAAAAAAAATCCTTTGTTCCAACAATCTCATTAAGCATCATCGTTCTGTTTCTTTTTACCTGGTTTTATCTTTTTTTTTTTTCCTTTTTTCCCTTCTTTGCAGTACTGGGTGCTCTACTGTTGAGCTATATCCTCAGTCCCTTTAAAAAACAATTACTATTTTTTTTTTTCTATTTTGAGACAGGGTACTAAGTTGCCAGGGCCAGTCTCAAACTTATGATACTCCTGCCTTAGTCTCCTGGGATACCAGGCATGTGCCCCCACTAACTGCTTTACTTTTTAGAAAGTTTTTCTACACTATTGAAGTTTGCTTTTTTTCCTACTTACATCTATTTCTATTTTCATTTTTCCTCTATGTTAAATTTAACATCATTCACTACTTCACCAAATGTCAGAATTTTGGGTTGGTCTGATTTCTCTAGTTAAAAATTTCTCCTCACTGAATACTTGTAACATTTTGTGCTCTTGTATGGTTCTTTTTTTCTTTTATAGTTATCTATATAATTATTGATCTTAGCTTCTCTACTAGATAGTAAAGTCCTTAAGGGGAGATATAATATTGAGTGTTTCTGTATTACCTTTTTTTTTTGATACTGGGGGTTGAACTCAGGGGAGCTTAACCACTAAGCAGCATCCCCAGCCATTTTTATTTTTTACTTTGAGACAGGGTTTTGCCGAGTTGCTGAGGGCCTCCTTAAGAGGCTGGCCTTGAACTTGCAATCCTCCTGCCTCATCTCCCAAATTCCTGGGATTATAGGCATATACCATTGTACCTGGATGATTCCTGTATTTTTGATAGATTATGTTGAAAATTCTGATTTTTTTTTCCAGTTAGAGTACTCTCTTTAAGGAAATGTGGGATATCTCTCTCTCTCTCTCTCTCTCTCTCTCTCTCTCTCTTTCTCTCTCAGTTGGGAACTCTTTTAGGTTTAGTTCAAGCAAGGAGATTTACTTTTGGATTATTAGGTCCTCTTAACCAATACCCGGTTGCAAGTTGCAACTTACTCTTTCCTCTTTGGTTTGTAGTTTGCTAATTATCTTTACTGTTATAAGGGCAATATTTTATGTAGGTAATAACCCAGACTGCCAGAGTCTCAGGTCACTTTCAGTTCCAGATTCAGATCTTACTTACATTAACCAAATTCCAGTTTTCCACGATCCTGTTGATTAGAAAAAAAATCATACCAGAACATCTTAAACCACATAAACCTTCCCAGGTACCAAACTTATAAGTTTGTTTAAGCCTCATGTTGCTATTACTCAAAGCAATTCATATGTTCTGGCAAGGCAGCAGCTATATTTTATACTCTCCTAGTTTCTCTCCTCTTATTGATGGGAAGTTAATCTGAAACTAAGATATTTTGAGAGATTATAGAATTGGTAACTTGGCCTTTTCCTCGACCAGAACTGTTGCTTCATTTTAAATATTAAAAAAAACTACCTGTGTTCTAATGTAAACCACATTAATAATAATTATATTGGACATGTTTATTGTTTCCTTTATATGTATTTTTAGAATGCTAAAATAATATTTTCTGAACCACTTCTCCTTGGGTGTAGAATTCCTGCTTGTTAGTAATTCTTTGTGTGTGTGTATATATATATACTGGGGATTGAACCCAGAGGCATTAACACTGAGCTACATCCCCATTCCTTTTTATTTTGAGACTCTCTTGTTAAGTTGCTGAAACTGGCTTCGAACTTGTGATCATCCTATCTCAGCCTCCTGAGTCATTGGGATCACTGGCATGCACCACCTTGGCCTGGCAGTAATTCTATTTTAATGCCTTCAGTAAAGGCAAACTTAAACCAAATGTATCAAAATCATGAACTGTATTAGAGCTGAAAATTTTTAAAACAGTTTTTAGAGCTTTTATTAAATTAGTCTAATTAGAAAATACATCATTTTTTTGCACACATTAATTAAGTATACAATGAAAATATCTGCTTTAGCTGCTATAGTAAAATACCTCAAACTGGGTAGCTGGAAAGCCCAAGATTAAGGTCTGGCAATATACAGTTTATGGTGAGATGTCTTGGTTTGCAGATGACCTTTTTCTTGTTATGTGCATTTCCTCTGTATGCACAGTGGGGTAGAGGTAGCTCTTTGATGTCTCTTTAACATAAACACACAAATCCTGTCACTTCAGGGCCCTACCCTTAAACCTCATTTAACTTTGATTAATCTTTAGATGCCAGGGAAGTTAGGGCTTCAACATATGAATTTTGTGGGGTAGGGGAAACTGCCCATAACAAGTCCCTAGACTCAGGATTATGAGTTCTGTTAGACCCAGTGGTGTCCCTTACCTGCATTTAATTATCAAGAGTTTGTTAATCTGTAATATGTTGGATTAGTATAGTGCCATGCCTACCTCATGGCGTTGTAACTTGAGTGAAAAAATATATTATTATAAAGAACAGAGTTATTTGGGGCTGGGGCTATAGCTCAATGGTAGAGCACTTGCCTTGCAGGTGTGAGGCCCTGGGTTTGATCCTCAGCACCACAAATAAATAAATAAATAGAGATCGAGTCCATCTACAACTAAAAAAATATTTAAAAAAAATGTGTGTGTGTGTGTGTAGGAAAGAGAAATGATGCCAATCATTAGTCCTCCAAATAAAAATGATGCCAATCATTAGTCTTCCAAATATTAGGCCACCCTGATAATAATTGTTTAAAATCAGAGGAATTAAGCAACATGATGTGTTTTTCTAGAGTACTAGGCTTTTCTTGTATGATGGGGACATTGTTTCAGATATCCTCAAAATTGGGCTGGGGATGTAGCTCAGTGGTAGAGCACTTGCCTAGCATGCACCGAGGCCCTGGTTCCATCCCGAGCACCATTAAAAAAAATCACAGTTATAATGTCAAAATATTTTTCTCATGTGGCTTATGAACTAATGCAAAATATATAAATTTATTTTGACTTCTGATCCAAGAAAAATTTAATGTAGGTGAAATAGGCTATTACTCTATTGAATTATCAGCTCTAGAATATAAACAGATCATTTACTCTCTAGCGCACAGAAATCAAGTATATGATAAATTTAGGCTGGGTGTGGTGGCACATGCCTGTAATTATAGTGTTTTGGGTGGCTGAGGGAAAATCACAAGTTCAAAGCCAGCCTCAGCAACTTAGTGCCCTAAGCAGCTTTGTGAGACCCTGTCTGAAAGTTAAAAAAAAATAAAATAATAAAAGATCTGGGGGTGTAGCTCAGTGGTAAAGCACCCCTGGATTCAGTTGCTAGTAACAGCAACAACAACAAAAGAAAATGGTAAATATAATTTATATTTTAATATAATTTATACTTTAAAATTGAATTAAAGTTTATTTCCTTATGTATAGGAAGGGGATAATAATTTCTACCTACTCCACAGGCATTTTATAAATATAGATGAGACATGTGAAAGCATCTTGCCTTGGAGGAAAACCACTATATGAAAATCTGAGATTTTGTTAATCCACCTTCTTTGAATACTGTATAACATAGTCTATATGCACACATTTATAAAGAGCTGACAGTCTTTGTTTGAAGTACCAGTCTACTTACTATGTGAAAATTATTTTGTTAGATGAAATTTTAAACTTAATTTCCATGTGTGTGTATTTTGCAGTGCTGGGGATTAAACCTAGGGCATGCTAAGTATGTTTATGCTCTACCACTGAGCTACACCCTCAGTCCCTCATTCTTTAAAATTAATTACTAGATATCTACTGAATCTTCTAAACACTCTTTATTGAGATGTTAATTAGATGTTAATTTCTTTAATGGATCCCTAAAATTTTAAATAATAACCAAATGTGAAAGTATTTAATAAAAAAGGTGCTGGAAGTTTTTATAAGGCTTTCGTTACACATGTTGTTAAATGTAAAAGTAGATAAAAGGAGCTGGGGTTGTGGCTCAGTGGCAGAGCACTTGCCTAATACATGCGAGGCCCTGGGTTCCATCCTCAACACCACATGAAAATAAATAAAATAAAGGTGTTGTGTCCAACTACAACTAAAAAGTAAATATTTTTTAAAAAGCATTTTAAAAAAGTAAATACAGGGCTGGGGCTGGGGCTCAACAGTAGCGCACTTGACTGGCATGTGTGAGACATTGGGTTTGATTCTCAGCACCACGTATGAATAAATAAAAAAATAAATAAATAAATTAAATGCAAGTCTTTCAGACATGTAATAGAACTTTTATCATTTTCTGAAATTTCAGAAAAAAATTTTAAATAGTTTGCAGTTTATCTTATAACAAACCCAGTTTCTATTTTTACTTACATAGGGAGGATTTTGCTACTCTATGTAAATATGTGCACCAGCATGCAGAAGAGGCATAATGATGGGGCAACTCTTCATAGCTCAATTATGATATCCTATATATTTTTATCCCTGTTGTGAATGTTTCTTCAGTGAAGAAGATCTGATACCATCTCTTATGAATTACCGTGGGTTTTTGTGGTGGGGGGAGCGTTAAAGAAGATCCTTTAGACAGCATGGGCTTCTGATTGCCTCATTTTCTGCAAGCAAAACTAGTGTTCTCCTAGTTTTGGAATGGCCTCTAAGTTTCACTTATTATAATGGTTATTTAACTATGCTGTAAGACTTACACATATTTTGCTTAATTGAATTACATTTTTATACAAAACATTTTCTCTTCCTGGAAAAATAAACAGAATATTTGATCTCAAATTTTGAAACTTATTTAGGTAACTTTGTAATCTTGCCTATGTTTAGACATAGGATGAGATATTTATTAATTTTAATATACAGTTTTATGACTTAAAGTTACCTTTCTATGTACTATACTTGTTCATCTATGATACTCTCAAAAAGAAATTCAAGTGCATAAATTTTGCTAAAAGTTAATGTGGCTATTCTGATTGACCGATAAATAGATTATTTTAGGCAGTTTTCTATTGGAACTTTTCATAGTACAGGTATTTTATCACATTTTTATAGTCTTGGGGCTGGGATTGTAACTCAGTGGTAGAATGCTTGCCACTGGGTTCAGTCCTCAACACCATAAATGAATGAATGAATGAATGAATGAATGAATGAATCATGTCCATCTACAAATAAAAATATTTTTAAAAAACTTAGTCTTTCAAGGAAAAACTGTTTCTTACAAAATTTCAAATTACCCTTATCTTAAAGACTTGCTATAGAATTCTAAATGATTATGTCCTTCATGATGTGAAGTTTCTACCTTTATATTTATTTAAAATTTTCTGACATTTTTTGAAATCAGTACTAATTGTTATTTTTTTTTCTCACAGCTTCATATTCTCCAATTCAGCCTCATTCTCTAATAAAACATCAACAGATTCCTCTTCATTCACCACCTCCCAAGGTTTCCCATCATCAGCTGATATTACAACAACAACAGCAGCAGATTCAACCAATCACACTTCAGAATCCAACTCAAGATCCACCCCCATCCCAGCACTGTATACCACTCCCAAACCATGGCCTTCCTCCAGCTCCAAGTAATGCCCAGTCACAGCATTGTTCACCAATTCAAAGCCATCCCCCTCCTCTAACCGTGTCTCCCAATCAGTCACAGTCAGCACAGCAGTCTGTGGTAGTGTCTCCTCCACCACCTCATTCACCAAGTCAGTCTCCTACTATAATTATTCATCCACAAGCACTTATTCAACCACACCCTCTTGTGTCATCAGCTCTTCAGCCAGGGACAAATTTGCAGCAGTCTACTGCTAATCAGGTACAACCCACAGCACAGTTGAATCTTCCATCCCATCTTCCACTCCCAGCTTCTCCAGTTGTACACATTGGCCCAGTTCAGCAATCTGCCTTGGTGTCCCCAGGTCAGCAGATTGTGTCTCCAGCATCACACCAGCAATATTCAACCCTACAATCCTCTCCAATCCCAATTGCAACCCCTCCACAGATGTCAGCATCTCCTCCAGCTCAGATTCCACCACTGCCCTTGCAGTCTATGCAGTCTTTACAAGTGCAGCCTGAAATTCTATCCCAGGGCCAGGTTTTGGTGCAGAATGCTTTGGTGTCAGAAGAGGAGCTTCCAGCTGCAGAAGCTTTGGTCCAGTTGCCATTTCAGACTCTTCCTCCTCCACAGACTGTTGCGGTAAACCTACAAGTACAACCACCAGCACCTGTTGATCCACCAGTGGTAAGCCCTTGGAAGCTCTTTGACTTTCTTGCTGAACTAAAAGTAAAAACTTTTTTCTCCCACACTGTTATATTGCTAAACCTAAATGCCTATGAATTTTAAAAGCTTGGTATTTCCGTATGTCAGTATTCTGACAAACATGCTATATGGGCAAAAAAAAAAAAAAAAAAAAAAATGCCATTATTTATTGTAGTATGGTTGCATGCTTGATAATCTGTGATGGTTATTTAAGTCCCTCGTTAATTTTATTACTATTTAAACAAATCCATCTGCTATCTTTACAGAGTTGATTTTTTTTCCCCAAGGGAATGCATTTGAACCAGTGTCATCTGCACAAAGTTTTTTCTCTTAAGGTGATTATCCTTCATAGATCCCTTCTGTTGGCTTGTGTGTTCTTGTGGTTTATCTAGCTACCCTTTTTGGTTGTATGCATTCAGAAGTCCTGGGCCTTGAGAGGCTTTGGTTTCAAGGTGGAGGAGGTATGCTTGTATGATGTAATTTTTTGGTAAAATTATATTTTGTAATTAAAATTTTATAAATAATTATTCTAGGAAAGAGCCCAAGTTTGCAAAAAACATAACTGATATTTTATTTCTACTGAGGGAAAGTATATACTTAAAATATTTCTAACTTAAAAAGCTAAAAAATCTCAGTAAAAATTGCAACGCTGGGAATGGAAGAAAATCTACGGAAGGAGTAAAAATTTTGAGTAATTGAGATTGTAATGAAATTTATTAGAATAAACTTCTAAAAATGGTTACATGTTGTTTAGAAAGGAAAATTATCTTGAAAAACATTTAAAAATAGCATCTAAGGGATTTATAAAATAGTTTACAATAAATTTGGAATAAGAACTCTAAAATATTTAGTCAGAATAATCCAATTTATATTTTTTACATTTTATATTTTTATATTTTGTATTTTATAAATCCAATTTATATTTTTTTCTTTTCCTTTTAGTACTGAGGGTTGAACTCAGGGCTTCTTGCATACTAGATACATTCCCAGTGCTTTTACTTTTATTATGATACAGGGTCTTGCTAAGTTGTCAGGCTGGCCTTGAATCTGTGATTCTTCTTCCTTAGCCTCTTGAGTAGCTGGGATTTCAGGTTTGAGCAACCATGCCCCACTCATAATTAATACTGAGAAGAAGAATTTTCCTAAAAGGAGGTTTTTGCATCATACCTCACTGAAAATATTTTATTACTTAAAAGCTAATTGGCTTAGAATGGAAAGGAGTTTCAGAGTCTCCATAATGGGAAACATTTGGGATCTCAGAATGCAAATTTATAGATATTTTATTCTTATCATTCTGAGTGATCTTAATAAGCATAGATTGAATTCCACTTGCTGTTACCCTTTTTAACAGACCTTCACAGAAACAACAGTACTAGAAATGTTTGCCATTTATAATTATTATGTCTCTATATTTTCTTTTAATGGATTTCTTAAGAGTTTACAGTGGGTACTGTCACAAAAACTGTTTAGGAATTATATGGTATCTTCAGAGAAATCAAATTTAATTTAAATTTTATTTTCTATCAGGTTCAGTTGTTTGGCTCTTAACAAGTAAAAAATAAAACACCTGCATATTCCTTATATTTTCTAATTGTTTTTATTAAGGGAAAAATATTTGGGTAGAAATATAAAAAATAGAACACTTTAAAAACTAATTAAATTAAAACTGAAAATATTTAAGGTTGCATTTTGTTGATTCTTGCCTACCTCCCTTTTAAAGATTTTTTTTTTTTTTTGAAAAAAGTTTCTTATCTCATTTTTGGAAGAGTTTTTTCCTATGAAATACATAATTTTCTCTGTATCACGGATATAGTCATTATGCTTGCTGTAGATGTTTTCCATTTACCTTTCCTCATCTTTTAACTTTCTTTGAGTAACATAGCTCTGTTTGTTAAATTACTATATTTTCTTCTATAATCTTTGTATTATTTTTCCATCAAAACACTTTTATTTACAAATTACAGTTTCTTGGTGGTTCCAAATATTTAAGGTAGAGAGATATACTTATTTCTTTAGAGATGAAGTTTTGAAAGATAATAGTGAATTATCAAAGTGAAATCAGTATGTTTTTTGAAAGACATTTATAAAAGCATTAAAGTTTTTAATTGACATTTGGGTATAAATGAGATATGTTGAGGGTAGATAATTTAGAACTAATAAACAAATGTTCCTCAGTTTATTTAGGAAAGGGAGACAGATGGGAATAATGGACTTTATTGAGGTAAGTTTGGCAGTCTTTGTTATTTTTAGAATAGTTATAGTTACAAGTTAAGCAGAAAATGTGATGTGTAGTTTCCTAATGATCTTTTGAGCAAAACCTCCACTTTGCTGTTTTCAATATTTTAGTTATTGCATTTAGATTTCTTTGTGCTGATCATGCCAGATGTCTGTGACAGATTTGTTTTTGCCTACTTCTTTATTAACTTACTTTGCCTTTACATGGGAAATTGGAAGAAAAGTATGTATAGTTAGCCTTAACTATAGAGAATGAAAAGTATTTTACAGTATTCTTTGATGGATTATTTTTTAATGCTGTTTGTGTTAAAACTTCATCCTTTAAAACACTTTCATTATTTAAAAAAAAAAATCAGTTCAGTGTATGATAAGCTTTGATTCCTTAAAAGGTACTATAGCAAATAAATGTTTGAGTAACATGCTGACAGCATTAAGATGAAAGTGACAGTTTCAGCTTTTCTTTGGAAGAAAAGTAGTATCTACTCAAGAAAATGCTATCCACATAAAATTGAACTGGTTAATAAAAAACATACTTGTCTAAATACGCAGGATTAATTCCCCAACCACTCAGACACATTAATGGGGTACCAGAAAAGTTTCTTTCTTTCCTTTTTTATAAAAAATTTTTTGGTTAACCCCGAAATGTCTTTCTAGTTGATTTTCCCTATATTGGGTATTAACATCATTTTTAAAATTACTATTATCAAGAACAGATATTAGCATTGTTACACTGTATAATAATAAATGATTGCTTTCTTCTGAGACCATACATGAGGCAAGGAATCTATTTTGGTGAAGCAGTTTTCCAGATGTAGAGTTATAAGAGAATTATTTTAATAACATTACCTACTTAGAGGCTGATTGAGATAATTCAGAATATTGCACTTGATATAAAGTTATCAGTAACAACAGAATTTTTTATTTTTTATATTGTTTTTGCCATACCTGTTATCCAACCCAGGGCCTTGTACATAATAGGCAAGTACTCTAACCATGTGCTACACCCCTGGCCTAGCTAGTAATGTAATTTTTAAGTTTTAAAAAAGACTAAAAATGTCTGGGGTTGTGACTCAGTGGCAGAGCGCTTGCCTAGCATGTGTGAGGCACTGGGTTCGTTCCTCAGCACCACATATAAACAAATAAAATAAAATAAAACAAATACAGGTTCATCAACGTCTAAAAAATATTTTTAAAAAAGGACAAAAAAAATTGGGGGCATTATAATCATTTAAAAAACTTTTTTTTTTAGTAGAGGCTGGGGCATATTTTTATTTTTATTTGTAACTCTCTTTCTTGTTGTTATGTGTATCTATGAAGTTTCATCTATAAACATGACTCATGCTGGATTCAGAAATCTTGATCACTTTAATTTTATATAGTTATCAAAATTTTTATTATTAAAAAATGTTAGATGTCACAGTTATTTTGTGAATATTGTTGATTTTTACTGGAATATTAATCAGTTTCGTTAAACAATTCTAAAAAACTCATAATCCTTTATAAATTTAGGTAAAAGCCTAGCACATTTATAAGGAGGGAGGTGAACTGTTTTGTAGCTTTGTTTTTAGTGTCTTTATCATCTTTCATAAATAAATGGTTAAATAAATAATAAATGATGACCAGTTAAAATACTTATATTATAATGTCTCTAGAAATGCACTTTGAAAATTAAGCCTTCAGTTTAATAAGTTAGTTATTTCTATTTATAATGCTTTTTTTTCAGAGATCTTTTGATTCCCTGTTCTCTTTTAAGTATAATCTTTACAGTTAAATAACAGGGTAGTTAAAGATTTAAAACCTTTCCCCCATAAATATGGAACAATATTAAAAAACTAAAATATACATCCAAATGGCTTAGTGTGTGTGTGTGTGTGTGTGTGTGCATGTGTGCATGTGAGGGTTTTAAAGAAAGTTATATTTTGCATACATGACTAGCTTGCAGATTCATTAATTCTTGAGTAGAACAGAAAAGGAAAGATAAGTTGCATTTTTTTTAAGCTTTTGGACATTACTTTTCATAGTTTAATCTTTAGTTCACAACATTATGATAAAAAGAACCTGGGATATAGTTTTAATGACAGTACTTTTCCTGACCTATTATATTATTTTGGAAATTTGCTTAGTGTGCTTTTGAAAATTCCTGTTACCTACTTGGACTTTGACAAGTAGAAATTAAAAGACACAGTAGTAGTATTCTTGAGATTGATATTTGATTATAGTGAAATCAAAACTTTTTAAAATTCTCAAAATTAAGAATATGCTTAGCTTTGACTATTATTATTTTGGAAAACTTTTGGCCTAGATAACTGATACACAGCTGGATTTCAGTGAAATATTAATCAAGTATTATGAAAAACTTCATTTGAGTGATTATAAGGTTTTCCTTTCAACTTGTCAGAATAGTCATTTTTACTGTTTTAAAGTTTAATACACTTAGAATTTAATTTTTTAAAATCAAGAATACCTCATTAAATGTATTTTTGGAAACATTTTAAGGCAGTGTGGTTTATCATTGCAGGTTTATCAAGTAGAAGATGTGTGTGAAGAAGAAATGCCAGAAGAGTCAGATGAATGTGTCCGGATGGATAGAACCCCACCACCACCCACGTTGTCTCCAGCAGCTATAACTGTGGGAAGAGGAGAAGATCTGACTTCTGAACATCCTTTGTTAGGTAAGAAAATGTCAGCATATAGGGGAATTTTTCTATTTGATTAACGTGAGTAATGAGAAGTATTTTTTTCAACTAGAGATGGTATTAAACTAATTTGTTGCTGTGGTTAACTATAGCAAAAGGTAGATTAGAAGTCAAGATTTCAAAAGATTTTATTTTCCTTCTTGGAAAACTATTTAATAGCAGGGAAACTTTGCAGTTTATATATTTTTCAATACCACTCAAATGAAAAACATGCCTTTGCAAATCTTCTAATTTTCAGTCGCTTACGCTTATACAGATGTGTTTCATATGCCTATTCAGATTCTTGAATTATTTTCATCTTAAAAGTTAGAATAAATAAAAATTCTCTCAAAAGATTTAAATTACACTTTCTAAAAATCATAAAGCATTCTAAATCATACCTGATATTCACTTATTTGTAATCAAGAAGACCAAGTGCTTTTAGTTTCTTTAATATTATAGTACTTTTCTTAAAAGAGACATAAGTTTTTAAAAATTCTTGCATTTAAGTAAATTCTTATTCATTAATTCATTACTACTTATGAATTCAAGTACATCTCCTGAACATCCTTCCTCACAATATCAAAGTTCTTGTGAACCTTAGGTATCTTATTGAAATATTAGTTTAGCTTACAACTCAGTGTCTCATCTTAAAACAGATAAGTTCCATGTTTTTTTTTTTTTTTTTAATTTATGAATATTCTATCTGGATTGGGGGTTGGCAAACTAGTTCACTTTCAGATATCTTCTGCTGCCTATTTTTGCATGGCTGAAGGTAAGGAGGGTTTTTAAATTTTTGAATAGTTGAAAAAAATCAAAATAATCATTGTTCATGTCATGTGAAAATTATTTGAAATTCAAACTTTATTGAACATAAAGTTCTGTGAAGCATAGCCATGCTTATTTGTTCAAATATTATCTATGGCTGCTTTTGTGCTACTATCCACAAAGATGAGTAGTTGCAAAGACCAAGTGGCCCTTCACTGAAAACCTGCTGACCTATGAGCTAAAATATATCAATATTGGTTTTGGCTTTTTTATAAGTATCCTATTCTGTTGAATATCTCCTGGCCCTCATGATTGTCTTCAGTTAAGAAAAACTACTGTAATAGGCATGGAAGCCAAATGTAATGGGACACTGACCCTGTTTTATACCAAAGGAACTCTTGCCCTCTTCTCTTCTTTATCATGCTACATCCTCTTTCCTTCCTTTCTCTCAAGCTTTTATTTCCTAACTACTAATGTGGATCTCTGTAAAGTATAAAAGGTGAAAATTAGTTTTCTTGTAACTTTTTCCTCTTCTGAATATTGAAAACATATAGTCAATAAAATTATATAAAGTAAGATGGATTAACATTATTTCCTTTTATATTCAAAGTAATACCTCAAAGATAGATTTAAGTCTGTAATATCAAATATATGTGGTTTTTTTACATGAAAAATGCATTTTGATGCTAACAGTTTTTCTGGAGTTTTGATTTAAATAGGAAAAAATATAAGTTTAATTGAGTATTAAACATGCATTGTGACTGTGATTTAATTACAAAATAAGCATCACTAATGATACTAAAACCAAATTTAAACATTTTTTGCAATGTTGAAACAATATCTTTACATATTTTCCTTAGGAATATATTCTGAGTTCCTGTGGATGCATATTCCTCTGGCTAAGTTGTCAACTACAATATAGTTATTTATCTTCCTTTAATTTCCTTCATACTTTTCACTCTTATATTGTACATGGGCGGTAGGTGGGGACAGGGGAATACAGGTTGATTTTTACAAACTCTCATCAACTAACTTGTGAAAATAGACTTGTTTCATCTAGGATTTAGTTTTTCTAAATCTTTTTTTCTAAGTAAAAGTATGCAAAAAGCTAGGAAAAGTTTTTAGCTTTTGAGTAGGAAATGAGCTGCTGAATAGACACTAAAGTCTATAAAATAGCAAAGTTATATAAGTTAAGATTTTCTAAAATACTTGCCTTAAATCTAAAAGGTTTCATAATTGTGTTTCTGTTCTATGGTAATATGTCACAATGTTTCTCATGATTTGGTTTTATTTTTGTCTTGATGGTATTAGGAATTGAACCCAAGGGTGCTCTACCACTGAGCTATATCCCCAGCCCTTTTTATTTTTCATTTTGAGACAGGGTCTTGCCAAGTTACTGAAGGCTTGAGTTGCAAAGGTTGACCTCAAACTGATGATCTTCTTTCCTCAGTCTCCTGAGTTAATGGGATTATAGGCATATGACACCACATTCAGCTGTTTTCAGTTTAACAGTTTTTTATAAACTGGCAATTAATAGGCTTCATCAAAAAGTCAGTAACTTACAGCTCTATTGCTTTCTTTCACTATTTCTTTATTTTTCTTTCTTTCTTTCTTTTTTTAACTGAGGTTCAAATCCAAGGGTGCTTTACCTCTGAGCCCCAGCCTTTCTTTTTTCTTTTTTTAATTTTAAATTTTGAGACAGGGTCTGGAGGCTGGCCTGGAACTTATGATCACCTGCCACAGCCTCCTGAGTCTCTGGAATTACAGATATGAGCCACTATGCCTGGCTTACAGCTCTATTTTTAACAAAATTTAGGACTAAGATTTAAATATACGATCTAAAAGCTAATTAGAATATACACCAAGCAGTATTTTCTTTTTTATATTTATTTTTTAGTTTTCAGTGGACACAACATCTTTGTTTGTATGTGGTGCTGAGGATCGAACCCGAGCCCCACGCATGCCAGGCGAGCGCGCTACCGCTTGAGCCACATCCCCAGCCCACCAAGCAGTATTTTCTTTCTTTGTGTTTTTGATGTGGTACCGGGGGTTGAACTCAGGGGTACTCAACCACTGAGCCACATTCCCAGTCCTATTTTATATTTTATTTAGAGACAGGTTCTCACTGAGTTGTTTAGCTCCTCGCTTTTGCTGAGGCTGGCTTTGAACTTGCGATCCTCCTGCCTCAACCTCCTGAGCTGCTGGGATTACTGGTGTGCGTGACCATGCCTAGCCCAAGCAGTATTTTCTGAACAAACCAAATTATACTTAATTATGTTTAATGCAGTATGTCTTAATCCATTTTGTGTTGCAAAATATAACAGAATACCACAAACTTGATCATTTATATTGAGCAAAAATTTATTTGGCTCCTGATTCTGGAATCTGGAAAGTTTAAGATCAAGGGGCTGCATCTAATGAGGACCTTCTTGCTGTGTCATAACAGGGTAGAAGGTATCACATGGGTAAGAGTATGCATGCAAAGGGGAGGTCAAACTCACTTTTATATCAGATCCATTCTGGTGATAAGAAACCCACTCCTAAGGTAACAACATTAATCAAATCTTGAGGGCTTTGCCTTCAGGATCTAATCACCTTTTAAAGGTCGCACCTCTTGTCAGTGTTATATTGAGGATTAAATTTCCAATACATGAACTTTGGGATTCAGACTATAGCATGCCACTTTGTATTTCTAAAGTAAGGAAGTATCATAAACCTATAAAGGATATTAAAATTTTATTTTGTTTCAGTTCCCCTATAGATTAATTTTATCTTTCCAACAGAAAAGAGAGTTCCCTTTCAGAATTTTTGTGTTTTTTATTATTTGGTATATGGGATAGGAGTTTTGTGGAATATTTTTGATAATACATATGTACAACTGTATATGTGTTACTAGAATTAGCATTTTTTATTGAGTTTTTAAAGATTGTGTGACCTTAGGCTTTCTAGTGTAGTTTACCTTTGTAAATTTGGTGGAAGTAAGTTAATTTATGACTGTAACAGTGCCATTAAAAACTACATAGTGATATTTATCATGTTGGTGATATTAATGGTGAATTGTTAGTGTTTCTATTGCTTGTTTCATTCATATTAATTAATTAATTAATGGTGCTGGGGATTCAACCCAGGACCTTGCATGTGGTAGGCAAGTGCTTTATTGTTAAACTAATCCCCAGCCTGAATTTCCATATCTGAGATGATATGCATAGGATTACTACCCTATTTTATTAGTTTATTTTAAATTTTTTTGTGGCACTAGGGATCAAACCCAGGACCTGTGCTTGCTAGGAAGTCTCTATTGCTGAGATAGATCCCTAACCCTACTACATATTTTTTATTTTTGGTACCATGGATTGAACCCAGGGCCACTTAACCACTGAGCCACATCCTCAACCCCTGCTACATATTCTATTAGCCGAGTTTTCTATTCTTTGGGGATTCCTACTCTTTCTTCTACTGTACCTAACTGGGTTATATTTTGAGTACCTTGATAGTTGGTATCAGTTCTTTTCATACTAATGGTGGAGAAGAATTAACAGAGCTGTTAAGAGCATGATGTCTAGGACCAAACTGCCTGGCTCAGTATCCGAGCTCCACTGCTTATTTGCTATGTGCCATTAAGGCAGGTAATTTAAGATGGAGATGATAATAGTATCTACCCATAGGCTAGCTGTAAAGATCAAATGAGTTAGAATATGTAAGGCATTGAACATAGTGCCTGGCATATGAATTGCTCAGAAGATATTATTATTTTCTTCAGACATCTATATTCACTGATATTCTTAAATAGCCACTGGTTCCATCTTTCCACTTTAGTATAGGCAGTAAAGGGCTGGTGCTACCAAATGGGTATAAAGTACCCATCATAGCTGTCAGGACCATCTTACTGTGGTCCTCAGAATTTGAAGAGAAAGAATCATAGGGATCCAGTCCAACATTTTGCATTTGACTAGTGCTGCAGTGTCCCAAAATTGACACATACAGTGCACATATATAGTGCCATTGAAGAGGGAGGTATCTTATTGCTTGAAGTTAAGAGTGATGGCCTGTGTGATATTTTGTGGATTTCATGATCCTTTTTTTATTTTCAAATTATTTATTTGCCTTTCTATCCATACCACCAGGAATATAGAAGTAGGAACATAGGGAATTTAATACCTGTGTACTTTAAAAAACAAACAAAAACCACCACCCATTTTTGTAATTACTCTTTGAGTTGATATTCTAAAACATTTCCTGACTCACAGGGCAGTTTTTTTTTTTTTAAGCCATGTGTGGATGATAACTTTGAACAAGTTGACCTCTTTTATAAAATGGAGATAAAAGTATTTCTACTTTATGATCACTGTGCAGATTAAATGAGATAGTAAATACTAAGTTCTTAGAACAGTTTTTGCAAATAACATATTGAATATTATCAATAACAGTGTTTATTCTTGAATGCTTTTTAAAGACTTGCATGGACAAAATGCTATAAAATAATTTTTTTTTTTTCCAGAGGAAGTGGAATTACCTGCTGTGGCATCAGTCAGTGCTTCAGTAATTAAATCACCATCAGATCCTTCACACGTTTCTATTCCTCCACCTCCACTCTTACTTCCAGCTGCTACCACAAGGAGTAATAGTACATCTATGCCCAGTAGCATTCCCAACACAGAAAATAAGCCTCCACAGGCTATTGTTAAACCACAGATCTTGACTCATGTTATTGAAGGCTTTGTGATTCAAGAAGGATTAGAGCCATTTCCTGTAAGTAGCAAGCATATTTGTGGGTTTTTAAAAAATTATTATTATTCACATAACATTATTTTTTAAAAATTGTCTATTCTTCTATAAGAGAAAGCTTGTAATTTTATTTCAAAAAAAGTTGACTTTATCTGGAATTTAACATTCTACACACTTTACATATGTAACTTCCAAATATATTTCTACAAATTTTATGCTAGCTATTTAGATGTATAAAGTAAGGAAAAAAATGAAAAAAATTCAGAGTATAGAGGCATTACATCTGAAATTTTTAGAGTCAGATAGTTGGAAGTTTACTTCAACAAAATAAACCTTTTCATTTTTTCTTTTTGACGGAATTGAAACAACACTTAGTACATTATTTTAAGAATGGTATTTTCTTTATGTGATTTTTTTGTGAGTTTTAACTTAGATACAGACAGTATTAACTTCTCAGTGCCCTAACACTTGAAGTTTACCAATTTATCATTTATAATTACCAGATAGTTTTCTTCCTAAATTTCAGCCTTTGACCAGATTTTTTAAATGCTTTAAAATGTTCACCTCAAAATGGAGGTATTCTATCACTATGAGTTTTACAATTTGAGATTAGCTGTAGCTGTATGTAATTTATATGATAATATCTAGAGATGAAAATTTTTCCTTAGAAAATAAATCAAGGACAAGTAGACATGTAAAAACATAAACTTCTCTTGAAGATCTTTGAATCATCTATTTTCAGATTCATGGGTGAAATTTTTTTTTTCAGTTGTAGTTGGACACAATACCTTTATTTTATTTATTTACTTTTATGTGGTGCTGAGGATCGAACCCAGCGCCTTGCACGTTCTAGGCAAGCCCTCTACCGTTAAGCTACACTCCTAGCTCCGAAAATCTGGTATTTTGATAGTTGCTTTTGTGGTGTTTTCTGCATGTGTATATGTGTGTTAATTTGGATTTCTTAATATGTTGGTATTGTAGATGGAGGAAGTCTTTTCTCCCTACTTAAACAAAACCATATGTGTAATTAAAACGTTTTTTTTGGATCCTGGTTGTGCTGCATACTGACCGATTTTGTAAAGTTATTCAACCTTTCTGGTCTTCATTTTGCTTGTCTGGGACATGGAGATGTTTCTTTACTCTTAGGGTTGTTGTGAGAATTAAACGTGCATACATTATTCTGTGTAGTGACTGACACATAATAGCCATAACAATTATTCTTTATTATCACTAATGATAATTAGAACTTTTGTTTTCCAGATTGCACAAGCAATATACATGTTCTAAATGAGAATTTGGGAAATGTATAAGACCAAGTAATATCACAGTGTGTGTATGTTTATATAATCAGAATTGTCATTATTACCTATATAGTCCTACTTTCACATCATAAATTTTGTGCATTTATCATTCCATATCTTTTTTTAAAAGAGATCTTTTTTAAACTTTTTTTTTTTTTTTTGATACTGGGGATTGAACCTAGGGTCACTTTACCATTGAGCTACATTGCCAGCCTTTTTTATTATTATTGAGACAGAGACTCACTAAATTGCTGAGGCTGACCTCAAACTTGCCATCTTCCTGCCTCAGCGTCCAGAGTCGCTGGAATTACAGGTGTGTCCCACCATGCTGGGCTCCCTTACCATATCATTAATAACACTTTGGAAAAATTTTGTAAGGTTTCATAATCCACTTTATTGACAACCATAATTTATGTAATCCTCCCATCATTGTTGTATTATTTTAACGTTTTCACTGTTGAAATAGTTCTGTGAGGCTGGAGGTATAGGTTGTGTACATGCTCTAGCATGTGTGAAGCCCCCCACCACCACAGAGAAGAAATTCTGAAAGAATTCCTTTTATATAAACCTTTGTCCTCCTTTCAGTAATTTTTTTAACCTAAATTCATAGAAATAAGATTATTTTATCATATTACATATAGCCAAATGACCTGATATATATTGTAAAATTATTTTATGGAAAGATTAAATTTATTCATCTGTGAAAAGTATATGGCTTTGGCAGCACTGAATATTAGTTTCTCCCATTCAGGAATAACTTCTATAAATTTTTTTGAGGCAATTCAATATCTTAATGAAAGAAACAAAATTTTAAAAATCTGTTTCATTTTAAATGCTGATAATACTCTAAAGTTAATTTTAGAAATTTTCATTAAGCTGTGATTTCCTTATGTGTAGCTGATACAAAAGATTTAACCAGCAGTCTGGAGAAGAAAGATATTCTAACCATCCTCTTTTCTTTCTTTCTTTTTTTTTTTGGTACCGGGGGTTGAACTTGGATGCTCAACTACTGAACTACATCCCGAGCCCTATTTTGTATTTTATTTACAGACAAGGTCTCACTGAGTTGCTTATTAGTGTCTTGTTGCTGAGGCTGACTCTGAATTCTTGATCCTCTTGCCTCAGCCTCCTGAGCTGCTGGGATTACAGGCATGTGCCACCTCACCTAGTATCTAATCATCATTTTTTAGCTTAAGGCTTACCTGGAGAATCAGTAAATGTGTGTGTGTGTGTGTGTGTGTGTGTGTGTGTATGTGTGTGTGTTTAATTTCTCCTGAAAATAGTTCTGAGTATTCAAATGAGTATTCATGATAATCAGGTAACTAAACATTGTGAATATGCTGTTGATGTTAATGTTAACAATGTTTAAGGACTTTCCTTTTGTGATTTCAGTAGGTTAGGTTGCTGACCTACTAGAAGTTAGGAGACTTGAGTTCTAGATCTGATTTTGCTTTTATAAAGCAATAACCTTAGTCCTTTTAAAGAGTTTCCTTATCTGGGGCTGGGGTTGTTGCTCAGTAATAGAGTGCTTGCCTAGCACGTGTGAGGCACTGGGTTCGATCCTCAGCACCACATAAAAATAAATAAAATAAAGGCATGCTGTCCATTTAAAACTAAAAAAAAAATTTAAAAAAGTTATAAAATATACACAATGTGGGCTGGAGGTTATAGTTCAATGGTAGAGTGCCTGCCTAAACATGTGGGAGGCCCTTGCTTTGCCCCACTACTTAAAAAATATATTGTTCATCTTTTATTTGTGTTGCATTCAGATGGAAAACACTAAAGTTTCTGAAGGAAAAAGATTAGTCACCACATAGTACTTGAGAGAGAATTGTTTAATTGAGTAATGTTTTTTAAAGTTAACAAAAGAGCTGGGGGTATAGCATGGTGATGGAGCTCTTGCCTAGCAACCTCAAGGCCCTGGAGTTTAGTCTCTACCACCACAAAACAAAAACAACAAAGGAAACCCATCCAGCTCCTAAATGTACTAATGGTTATAGCCTTGCTTGGTGTTGGGCAGAACTACTGAAATATTCATAGTGTAGGATAACCTGCACTATGTTTGTATTAATTCTGGAATTACTAAATCAATTACTTGCCTAAACTAAGACACTAGTTTCCATTTCACAAAGACTTTGAAGCCTTTGCTCTGCTGGTAACTAAAAATAAGGTGTTTGTGTTGAGACTTCACTCGCCTGTAATCCCAGTGGCTCTGGAGGTGGAGGCAAGAGGATTGAAAGTTCAAAGCCATCCTCAGCAAAAGTGAGCACTAAGCAACTCAGTGAGACTCTGTTTCTAAGTACAATACAAAATAGGGCTGGGAATATGGCCCAGTGGTCAAGTGCCCCTGAGTTCAATCCCCAGTACCCCCCCTCCACACACAAAAAAAGAGACTCCTTAATCCTTAGTTAAAAAATGAAGCACTAAATGAATGGAGCCGATCACTGAACAAGTAAATTTTCACAAGTATTGTTCATTTCAAGAGATATTTTAATCAAATTATTTCTAGATATCTTTTAGAGATTATTTCATTTTATTCTCTTTCCTTTTTAAAGGTGAGCCGTTCATCTTTGCTAATAGAACAACCTGTGAAAAAAAGGCCTCTTTTGGATAATCAGGTGATAAATTCTGTTTGTGTTCAGCCAGAGATACAGAATAATACAAAGCATGCAGACAATTCTTCAGACACAGAGATGGAAGACATGATTGCTGAAGGTGTGTGGATTCACTTAAAATACCCTTTAACTTGTACTGTTTGAAACAGGACATGGATTTTTACTCTTCACAGATTTTTACTTAAAATTTTGCATTTTTATTCTCATGCAGTACATTATTTGACTAAAATAATGAGAAAGCTAACCAGACTTGTAGTGACCAAATAATTAAAATAGCAAAATTGGTGTTAATTTGTACAATGTGTTTGACATTTGGGAAAAGTTTCATCATGTATAAGAGAAAATAATTGTAAGTTTTGCATCAAAGCAACAAATTCTTCTTTTTCTTTTCTTTTTTTTTTTTAAAGGAAACTTAAGTAATAAATACCATTTTACTGAATTTGCTTAAAAATTTAGAGCTTCTGGGTTGTTTGGCTTTAGACTTTCCATATTTTGATGGGTGAAACCAGGTTGTATTGAAATTATATGATGGATATACTCTTCAATCAATAGATGATTACATTTGTTCAGAGATAAAAATATCACTAAACCTCCTTACTGTCAAAGAATCTTCTAAAATAGACTTTATTTCAATAATGAATAGTCCATAGAAGTCAAACTGGTATTCAGAATGACTGAAGGAAAACACAAATAAACACAAAGTTTTGGGTTTTTTTTTTTTTTTTTGTTTTTTCAAATGAGATTCTGAAGGTCTACTTTTGTTAGACTATTATCCTTAAGCCATATATCTCTTTGGTATCTCCCCCTCTCACCAGCAAAAACAGTTTCTGTTCTTCATAAGGTATTCTAACCTGTTATCAGGTATTATATATTGTTTTGTTAATGTTAAAATAACAACTTTGAAGCAAAGGTTTGGCTGTAGCCTGATCTTGGAACAACTGAAGAAATGGACTCTTTAGGGTTGTATCAGTAGTGTAGTGGTTAAGTGAGAGGTTCTATCTCTGTTATAGGCTTTTCAAAGTTCGATCAGGTGATAAGCATAACAAATATAATATATTTGGGAGTTCTGATATTGTGTCCCAGGAATGTGTGGTAAGATGTTCTGACTGGGACACAACTGTGTCACAACTGTCAAAATCATCCCTAAGTCATTGGAAGGAATGATTTTTGTGTTTTTTTTTTCAATTGTGTTGAGACTGTTTCTTCCTTATTGCAAATAAATTGATGACTTCTGCTTTTGAAGTCTAAAAGTCTAAAGACTTTTAGAATTTCCTTAAAATAGCCCCTTAGGGGCTGGGGTTGTAGCTTGGTGTTAAGAGTACTTGCCTAGCATGTAGGGTTTGATCCAGAAAGGAAGGCGGGAGGGAGAGAAGAAAGGAAGGATGGACAGATGGACCACTTTTTAGTTCATGATTTTAATAGATAATATATTTGGAGTCCCATAGTGTCAAATATTATTTCAGAGTATGTTTTTCTTACTGCCTTAAACTGGGATAATGTGAGTGGCTGAGCTTACAGAGTACATGCCCTTCATATTTACATTTTTAGAGTCCCTGACTTCATCTTAATAAGTCTTTATTAGAGTAATATAGAAAGAGTACATATGAGCTCATAGCTAAATGATTTAGAGTGCTTTTTAACTGCATATTTTATATGACTTAGCATAGGAATTATGATGCAAGAAAATGGTAACATATGATAGATTTACAAATTTAACAGGTTTCACTAAAGTATTTCTTGAGCACTTATATATCTTATTACTTTTAGTTCTTATGCGAAAAATAGGAAATGGAACTGTCACATTTTTCATGCCTATTGTCTTTTGGGCACTCATTTGTTACTTAAGTTCTTTGGGAAAGGTATTGTAAGCTCCATTTTACAAAGAGAAAACTGGGTCATGAAGATTAAATTGTTTGCTTATAGTGACTGCTTCTGAGTATTTGAGGATTTAGTTTGGAAGCTTCTATAGGTTCTGGCGTGTGGTCTAAAGAATAAAATGTAGTGGTAGAAGGAGAACATTCTACTTTAATGGGAAGCATGATGAAAAAATTATCAGCTGTTGAGAATTATGAAACAATTTGTGATTTTTTTAAAGGCTTAATCTGTTATTTTTTATTAAATACAATATAACTAATAGGAACTGTTTTACAATTAGATATATTTATCTTTATATGTTCTATCATATATCCTAGCAGCTCTTTTAGAGTTATTTTTATATGCTCTTTTAATATCAGACATATCAAAAATGCACAATTATGAAGTTATCCTCATACTTTCAGCTAGAATTAAGGCTTCCCTACTATATATCTCCACAGCACAATTTTTTAAAATTCACATCTCACACAGTTTTTTGAAAGTGTTCTTTGTGGAGGATAGTGATTATGTCTTATTCATCTTTGTTTCTCATAGTGTTTATAAAGTTTTCATATTTTAGACATGCTGGATCTTAGCAAAATGAACCTTTAAAAATGTTATACTCAGGCTGGAGATATAGCTCAGTTGGTAGAGTGTTTGCCTCGAATACACAAGGCCCTGGGTTCCATCCCCAGCACCACAGGAAAAAAAAAAAAAAAGGAAAAATGTTATACTCATTTATATAGAGAAAAAGTCCATATGATTTTTATGTGGAAGAAGGAGGTGGTTGTTTTTGAAGGCTTTGGCTCTGCCAGAGGGACTATGAATTAAAAAGCAATGGACTATTGGTCTAGTAGCAGTATTTAACCCATATAGAGCTAAAAAAAAATACGCTACAATTAACTTTTTGGAACTTTTCCCCTTTGTTTTATTTTATTTTATTTTTTTTAGAGACATTAGAAGAAATGGACAGTGAATTGCTCAAGTGTGAATTCTGTGGGAAAATGGGATATGCTAATGAATTTTTACGGTCAAAACGATTCTGCACTATGTCATGTGCCAAAAGGTATTTCTGTATTCTTGAATTCCCTAAAGGACAAGACAATAACCGCTGCCAAAAAAAAAAAAGCCTCTTGTATAATTTAACAATAGAAAATGTAGATACTGTAATTCAGAGGAATAATTAGGCATTATATGGAGCTACATTGATATTATGTTACTAGATTACTATGTTACTAGATTATGCACTGTGAAAATTACCTATTCATAACACTTAGAATCAGTTTTACAGTGTAATATAATATTGAAGTATACCGAAATGGTTTTTAATCATCCACTTGTTTTACCAGTACTGAAATATTTGGATTTAATTTATTTTAAAGTGCTTTCATTTGTTTGAATCATATTCTATACATATTTTAGGTTTGTTATCGAATAACAACAGATAAGTTCTCCGCATTGTTAACATCAGACAGAAAAATATCTTTTCTAAATTAATGTTTTCAATGGTAATTATTAGACAAAGAGTATTAATAGCAAAAAAAAAAAAAAATGTTGTTTCTTCATTAAGCTTGTAACTCCTAAGTGTAGTATTATCAGTACCCACTCTGATATTTACCACTAAAGTTGATTTTATGCACAGGTTGGTTATTTTGAAATTCTCTGTTCAAAAAAGTAATTCTCTTAAATTCCCTCAAAGAATTTAAGATCTTAATTTATATACACCAGTGAATTTCTTTCTTGAATATTTTATTTTGTATTGGTGCCACCAAAGTATACATAGTAAAACTCTTATTACTTGTTTCCTCCAAAAATGGATTATTTCACTTGTCAGTCTATTATTCAAGTAGTCTTTCATATTGATAGATCTGTAATAAAATTATATTGAACTCATGTTTTAACTTAAATTCTTAATTTGCACATACCACAACATGCAAAGTTTTTCAGAAATTTGTTTCTACGATAATTTTGTTTTATTCTTTCTAGGAGTGAGTTGGCAAACTCACCCAGAACAAGTTCTTCCTGCTGCTTATATATTTCATGACATGTGAAAATTACATGAAATTCAAATTTCAGTGTTTAAATTGAAAAGTTTTATTGGAACACAGCCATGCTCATTTAGCAGTTTCTGTGGCTGCTTTCACACTACAGTGACAGGGATGAGTAGCTGTCATAGCCCATAAAACCCATGGCCCTTTATAAGAAAAGTTTATCAGTCTTTGTTCTAGGGCTCTGAGATCTCCTAGATGGTGTAAGACTCTTTAAAACAGCATCATGCCTTATAAAGATCTGTGTTCAAAAATATTAGGCAGTCTGTGGATATAAAAGAAAAATAAACCAATTTTAAAGAATCAAGATGTCCTTCCAAATTTCCTGAATAGTGAGCACAGTGCATTTGTTGTAACTTTGAAATTCCAACTTTATATATTTTTACTTTGATTTTTATAATATTTAAAAAAATTTACTAACTGCTTGAGATCCTCCCTCTACCACATCAATATCTTTTTTATTAATCTCTCTTCAGAAATTATTACTTGGGAAAATACCAGTTTGAATAGATTCTAAATATTTACTACAATTTTTTTTTTTTCTGGAACTTTGAATGTTTTTGTTGCTATAAAAATTAGTTGTATTTTACAGAAAGGTTCTCACTATCATGATGTAATCGGTATCTTTTTATAGGTATCCAGTGTTATATTGAGATGTATTATAAATACACAAATCCATTGACTAATTTGGGCTTTATTTTATGAGGTATTATGTTCCTTAGTGAAGAAAAGGCACTTCCTGATTCATAATTGCACTTTAAGTCATAATTAAACACTAAATGGAGTGTCTCATGTCATCATTTAATATTTTTTTCTCATTTGAATTTCCTAGGTACAATGTTAGCTGTTCTAAAAAATTTGCACTTAGTCGTTGGAATCGTAAACCTGATAATCAAAGCCTTGGGCATCGTGGTCGTCGTCCAAGTGGCCCTGATGGGGCAGCAAGAGAACATATCCTTAGGCAGGTCTGTAGAAACCTTGCTTTAATATACTGTACCCTTTTCAGAAATGGCAAAGAAAATGCAAAATACAATGCTGTATTTTACTTGTACTACATTTTCCAGCTTCCAATTACTTATCCATCTGCAGAAGAAGACTTGGCTTCTCATGAAGATTCTGTACCATCTGCTATGACAACTCGTTTGCGCAGGCAGAGTGAGCGGGAGAGAGAACGTGAGCTTCGAGAAGTAAGAATTAGGAAAATGCCCGAGAACAGTGACTTGTTACCAGTTGCACAGACAGAGCCCTCTATATGGACAGTTGATGATGTCTGGGCCTTCATCCATTCTTTACCTGGTATGTAATTCACCATTTTGACTTTAATGTTTTTCTTGTGTATTGACACTCAGGAATGATGTTAGATCCATCCATATTTTTGCACAAAAGGGCTAGAGAAATCTGCGTGTATGTATAAATTAAATGGCATTTGCTATTGAAGTTTGATCTGTTTCCTCTTGCTTATTCCCTCAGCACAACTGGGTATTTTTTCATACCCCAAGTCGATAAAAACTGACTAGTCCTGCTTCTGTGACACCCCAGCTGGTGAAGATATTAAGGTGCTCTCTTCTCTTCAGTATTAAGGTGCTCTCTTCTCTTCAGTCTGATTTCTCTCGAGAGGTCAGTAGAGAGATTGAATCAGACACTTCTTCCCTTCTACTCTATTTTTCTATTCTATTTCTTCTTATTTCCTATTTTAACCTTTACAAAAATGAAATGAGACTAGTATTTTTTAAACATTTTTGAAAGCTAATAAAGACATATAAGATGATAAAATTTTGGTTTCTTTTTAAAAAATCAAGCTGGTTCTTTTAAAGGAAGCAGCATTCTTTAATTCCTTTCAATAAACAAACTTCAACAGTTGAAATTCAGTTATTGATTCTAATATTGAAGGTAATCTTCTTATTTATGTTTTCCTGTTCTCTCAGTTTGATACTCTTTCCATCAACTTAAGTCTCCTTTTTTCTTTAAAGCAACAATAATCTTCATATCCACTCTCTCCAAGGGGTGGGCAACTAGAGACATCAGTTGCTCATGATGAGACCTGTACTGTTTATATATGTTAAGATGATATATTTATTTTAAATCAGCAAATCTTACTCACTTTGACTTTAGAGTATGGTAAATGAGATTTTAAAATGTTTCCTCTTGGTTTTGTGAATCATATTATTTTTCTTGATTCAAGATTTCTAGGATAATATATCTCATCAGAATTATCTACCAGACTCCTATAAACAAATTATTTAGCTATTATTGCTGACTTTCTGTAAAGGTGACCAAAGTCTCAGAAGAACACTTACAGCTAATGTGGTATGCAAGAAAATATATTTAGAAATAATTTTAAAAGCTGCTGCCCGTTTTAACTTACATACAGAACTCTGGTGTTTTATTAAATATAGTTTTTATAAAACTTTTATAAAATGTTAAAATATGGCCATTTTAATAGAAAGATGGAATTGTTTAAAGCAGGTATACTTTTTTCATGTGAAAATTTTAAGCATATGCCTAAGAAAACTAAGGTCTGAGTTAATTGCCCACCATGTGGGTTTATAACCTGCTTTAAATTCAATATACTAGAGGATAGTGAATCTTCATTGGTTGTGGTTTTAGTATTTAATAAAACAAATTTTACTCTTGGGACCAGTATAGTTGTCTTAGGAATTACACTGGAATCTGTACTAATCATCTGGGGTTGCACTTTGATTCTATCATCTTCAGTAGTCCTCATCTTCCAATTGGAGCATGTGATCTATTTGTGAGTCTCCTTTCTCATTTGGGAGAAATACTCCTTTCCTTTTGGAGAGGAGAGTTGGTATACATCCTTAGGAAATTAATTGCCCAAATAATTAATAAATAATAGCTATTAATGATTCTTTTATCACTTAATGTGGTTTTTTGGGCTAATTTTCCCAGGATCCATTTGCTCTATTGCTACTATTGGCTGCTTTATTAGAACATAGGCCAACTTTTTGTGTCCCATTCGTGCTTCATTTGAGGTTAAAAAAAAGAAATTCAACTTATTACTGCTAAACTTGGGGTGCTTGTCAATGAGTTAATCTAGGCACTTAATTTTGTTTTGAGTTCTTTAGAGAATATTATCCTTAAAAGGAGACTGCCTTATAATTTATAATTTCTTGGTGCTGTTTTAGAGTCTACTTAGTGTAACTCTTTCCCTTTACTGATAAAATGGGAGTATTTCTTGACTGCTTTGACAGGCCAGATAAGCAGCTTATTTCTGTGATCAATTACCCCACCTTTCTTAAATTTTTTCTCTGAATAATGCCTGTAGCTTAAGGTAAATCTTATACCAGGACATGCCTGTATCCTCTGGGCTTTGTGAATTTCCTTTTGAGTCTCTTTTACTTCATTCAGGACTGTTTATTTTCTTGGAGTAGTGTCTTCCCAAGCTTTTCTCGTGGTATGAACATGCTCATCAATTTTGTAATCTCTTGTATTGTTTCTTTCCAGGGTAGACTTCCTTCCCCTTCTAATTAGGGCACCTCTATTTTACTGCTAAGGTTTTCTGTTCTTTTTGTATATCATCTTGTTAAACATTCTGTTGGGACTGTTTGTGCTTACATGTAGTACACACATCTCTCAGAACTGTCACCACAGTTAAAAACTGTCTTATAACTTCTCATGCATTAAAAAGTTCTCTATAAGAACAATTCTTATTTTCAAAAAATTATGTGGGTTATCTTCTTTAACTCTTCCTTGTGTGGTGAATTACCTTTTGAAAAGATTATTCTGTATTATGTGGATCAACAAGATTTCTCTACAAGCATGTAAAATAGGGAATTATTTCTTCAAAGTACGAATATTTAACTGGTATTTTGTTAAACTAGTTTTGAGAGTTGTTTATTCTGTATTGAGTGATAAGTGATCTTTTTACTAATCTTACTAATCATTTTTTATGTAGGGCATTTTTTAAAATTTTGGGTTTAAATGGGGAAGTGATTCTGTTCATTTGTAGGGATCATTTGAGACCTAGTGCAAACGTCTCTGTCCATACTGAGAACTACACTGTGCTTGGTTCCCCTGAGGTAAAAGCAGAGCCGACTGGTTGCTTCAGTTGGTGTATATTTATTGCACATTACTGAGTTCCAGCCATTTTACAGAAGTATAAACTAATGTCAGAAGCTCACAGAACTTCAGTTCACTGTATCTTGAGCACTTGGTTTTTTAAATGTTTTTCTACACTGAGTTTTTAGAAGTGTATTCACTTCTGTTTCCCTGTTCCCCTGTTTTAAAAGGCACTTCATTTTCTCATATTTATACTAATGTAACTATATTTTTTGGAGGTTGGCGTAAGTTAGTTTTGATCCAAGTTTCTCAAAATATACTTTCCTGTCTAACGATGCTGTTTTCCAAATCACTTTTTGTTCTTTATTATTTTACCAATACTTTTACTGTCCACCTATGAAAAGACATCTGATCTGCAGAGGAATCTCTCAATGCAGAGGAATAAGAGCGTGCTATATATTTTCCTTATGGAGAACTCATTTCTGTTCCCAAATATAGCTCTTATGGTCCTCATTACTTCTCATTGCTCCTGTTTTCTGAATCTAAGTTCTATCCTATCTTTCTCTTTCCTTTCCTGTGTTCTTGTAAGTAAGACTGAAGAGAGAAGAACACTAGTTCTTTCATAAAAAGAAGGATGAAGTCACAACTAGATGCAAGATTAGTCAGTTTTGTCTGCCCAGTTTTGTTGAGAGCTACCTCTGGGAAAAGAAAAGGGGCTTTTCTATGGTGAGTAATCTTTCATCTCTATAGTTTCTTTTAAATGATACATGGGCAAAACCATAAACATTCTGTAGAGGGTACCAAAATGCTGACTTTAAAAAATCTGAGAAATTATTAAAATAGAGAAATTGAAGGGCTGGATGCCGTATAGGAAATAGTAAAGATAAAAACAGGACACAGGAAAAGAAACAACTAAGAGAAAAGGTGGCCTCACAGCTGAACACAAAAAAAGTGATTTACTCTTACAGATAATTCTTCTGTAGTAGAGTATATTTTTGTTGTTTATATTTTATTCACTTATTCAATTCTTCACTCATTCATAAATATATGTATTTTGCACCTAAAATGCTTTGCGTTTGGTGCTGACGTTATTAAGGTAGGAGACATCTCATACAAACGAGAGGATGATATATTTGCAATAGAAGACAAATATTATTCTAACAAATTGTGATGGCCAAGGTGTAATGTAATCATTTCTATTCTTCATTATCTTTTAGTTTTTTTTTTTTAATTTTAATTTTTTTTTAGTCATACATGACAGCAGAATGTATTTTGACATATAATACATACATGGAATGTACATACATCTTTTTGTTTTTGTATTTTCTCTTTGAATGCTAATTGAGTAAAATAAAAACACTTTAAAGTTGTTAAGTTTTTAGTTCATTTTCATTCTTTCTTCTTGGCTTCATCATTCATTTCCTAACCTATTGGTTTCTTTACCTCTAATACAGAAGTTACTGAGTAACTTGGATGTGCAAAAATTTTGCTATATACCAAAAACATTTGAGGCTCAAGTGGACACTAGTATTGTTACCTGCTAAACCATCTGATTTAAACTGAATTAAAATATTCGTTATTTGTCAGAAGATTGGCATGGAAGTTCATAATTTCAATGAGAATGTGTTTCTTAAGATTTAAGGTTGAAATTATAATTTTTTTATACCTTTATTTTTTTATGTGGTGGAGGATCAAACCCAGTGCCTTGCATGTGCTAGGCAAGTACTCTTCCCCAGCCCTGAAATTATAATTTAAGTAGCATATTTCAGCAATATTACAATACATTGATAACTATAATCTCAAGGGATTGGGTCTGTCCTGAGTGAACAATATTTCAGAGATACTTGGCAACAAAGATTATAATTTAGAATAAGGTACAAATGATAATGAAAATGGTATTCTGATACTTAAGAAAATATTTCCAGATTATCATTTAAATAGCAGAACATTATATTCCTTTTAAATTTTTTTTTGGTTGTAGTTGGATATAATATCTTCATTTTATTTATTTATTTTTATGTGGTGAGGATCAAACCCAATGCCCCGCCTATGCCAGGTGAGCGCTCCACCACTGAGCCACAACCCAGCCCCAGAACATTATATTTCATTCCTCTGTACCTATATGTGAAGGATATATTATACAAAGCTCATGAGATGTATCTGCTAGTTAATCCAAGCATGTGTGGCATGCTTCAAGGTGATAGAGACCTTTTTATGAAGGAAACGTTATGATTACTCTGTACATTTTTACCTCTATTTTTAGAGCAAGAATTCCAAGGAAGTCTCTTTACACAGATTTTGAATTTTTATTTTCAGAATGCCAACAAATACTCTCTTTTTCAAGGATGAATCCCAGGCTACTGTATATAAATTTCATTTGTTTATCAACTTGTATTTCAGATTCTTAGACCCAGTGAGAGTATAGCTATTGCTGTTAGGAATTATGTCTAGTTGTCAAGTATTTAATTCTAAACTCCGTCCTCTGATTAAATTCCAGGTTGTCAGGATATTGCAGACGAGTTCAGGGCACAAGAGATTGATGGACAGGCCCTTCTCTTGTTAAAAGAAGACCATCTCATGAGTGCAATGAATATCAAGCTAGGCCCAGCCCTGAAGATCTGTGCACGCATCAACTCTCTGAAGGAATCTTAACAAGAACAATAAGGCTTTGATATAACACCAGTTTTACTCTTTTTTAAACAGACTTGTAAGGTAAAGGCCTAAGTTGGCCTAGAATATTACACTTATGATAGATGGCCAAGCACACTGGGAACTCCACATCAAGTGTTGACATTTCTTCTACAATATAATTATTCATCATACATTTTCATGATTAGTCAACATTGGTAAAATTGATTTTACAGGTTACATGTAACATTGAAAAAGCTGCTATAAAGGGCCATGGTATTTTTCAAAGAAACATGTTATGCTAGATAATTTTTAAAAGTGATGTTTATCATTAATATAAAGAATTCTTTTGAAAGTAACTTGATGATTTACACTTCTCTTTTGATTCACTTTTCTCATACATTTTTGTACTCTATTCATTCTCTAAAGGTTGTCATAAAGATATGGAATGATTTAGGAGTCCAATGATGGGATCATATGCATTGAAATATCAGTTTGCGTTCTTAAAAATGTCTTTAACAAGTGCTCTAAGAAAGGATTGTGTTCTAGCATAAATGATACTGATCTGGAGGTCAAAAGAGTTGATTTCTATTTCAGATAATTTGGCTTGCCTGACAAGTTTTCCTCTCAGAGTTTGTACATTTAGAGCTGTGCCTCTTGATAGAGATTGGTTTGCTCTCCAGGGAACATTTGCCAACATCTAAAAACATTTTGATTGTCACAGATCAGAACTGAGTTTGGGTGAGGTTGCTACTGATGTCTAGTAGGAGGCCAGAGATGTTACAAAATGTCTTACAATGTGTAAGCCTACCACAACAAAGAATTATCTAGTAAAAAATGCCACCAGTGCCAAGGTTGAGCAGCGCTGATGAGGAATGAATAAAAAATGTTAATTCTTTCACTCAAAGGAACATTTTAAAGAGATGGCTCATAATGAGGAAACATGTGTAATGGAAGTATTATTCAGATAGCATTAATGTTCTGAAGTATTTTTCCAGTTTATTAAGCATAATAGAAAAAGATAAATCCATAAAATTGGTCTGTCAAATAAAGACTAGCTTACAATTTGACACTCAGTACTGATTCATATTAGTTATCTTTCTTATCTCTGTGCTGCGCACTGATGAAGGCATGATATAATTACACTTAAGAACCAGGGCACCATTTTCTGGTAAGGAAGTTTTGGGTGGATATGTGATTGCACTTTGGATTTCTTCTAGTATTGAACATGCACATTCCTTTTTCCTTTACTAAATCTTCGCATGCTTCCTGCAGAATACTTAACAAGTGATTTCTTTTGGATGATCAGATCTAACTTAAAAAAACTATGAAGCAAAACTTTTTCACTAACTTTTCAGTTAGTTTTCTATAGAACTAGGACACTAAAAAAATTGTGGAGTCCTGATAGCTTTATAGTCTTGGGTGTCAAATGTTTTATTTGAGAAGACTGTGAAAGTTTCCGTCATTTCCTATATCTTATCTTTTACATGTGATTGAAGGAAAATACACTGATATTTGGCCACGAAGTTCATTAAGTGAAAACAGAGAGTCCGTGAGTTTCAGTCATTTCACTGCTCTTTTCAAAAAGATTGCGTTGAGCTAGTAAAAAACTAAAGATGTCACAAGACATCACAGATATTTATCTTTTGGCTTTGTGTACATTAGAAAATGTTGATTATTTTTATACAAAAATATAGCGGGTAATTTTTTTAATCTTTAGATGCCTCTTGTTTGAATGTATGCTTTGTGGGATTCTTTGTGTAGTTGTTTTTAAAAAAGATGTTTACTGATAGTCATGTGTAGGGTTAGAATGTGTAATATAATGGAAGGCTCATGTTCCAGACCCACAATAGCTTATAGTCTATGTTACATATTTCTTTGTATCACAGTTTTAATTATTGGATTAAAGTTCAAGGAAAGGTAGGTACTCTACAGTTTTCATTTATTAGTAGTTAATCATCAGGACATAATTGTGATGTGCTTTTCCCCTCATCTTGCAATTTCAGAACATAAACATATGCTAAGCAGTATTAAGAGATTGTCCATGTATGGAGGGAGGGAGGCACAAGGGAAAATCTCCCCTGGAATTAAAACTTTATTGTAGTTAATCCACAGTTAATATAAAATTGATTTTTCAGGGATAGCTCCTCTAGCAATAATTATTTATCTCCCATAACTATTTTGTTTATAACCTTTAAGGTATTAACTTTGAACTATGTTGAAAGTTCCTTTTATTTTCTTCTTCTACTAATGTAAGTTGTTCTATACTGGAAAACCCCTGTGCCCAGAGGAGTTTCTGTTGGAGAACACCTACTTATGGTCCTTGTAATTCTGTTGTAACCCACTCAAAACATACCTAGAAGATAAACTTGCTTTTTTCAAGTGAGTTGATTTAGAAATGGCTCATCTGTTTATCAACTGGTAATTCTCCCATTGATGCAGCTATTTCTTTCTAGATGATTTAGTCTTCTTAATTTCAAACCTTCTTATAGATAATGGATATATATGATACTGATCGTCCACCTCTCCTGAAGTTTAGGCAGCTTCACTATGATATATGTGGGGAGAGTGCTATTGTTTTCATTTCCTTTCATATTACTGAGTGTTTTAGGGTTTTGGCTAGGGAGAAGGAATAATAAGCAAAAGGGAACATGGGGGATTCTTCCTATTTTTGCTATCTAAATTTGCATTTTTTAACTTCTTTAAACTGTTGCACTCTTTTCCCATTGGGGGTGGGGGGAAGACCATAATTTTGAAATGTTAGTTGCTTTAAGCTTTGTGTTCCTAGTCAAAAACCTTGAAAGAGCTGGTTTGTAAAAATTATTTTTATATGACATTAATATGCATCAAGCTTTGTGTAGACATGTGTAAAACACAGCTCTGCAGCTTTGATATAATCAGTACAGTAAAAGAGTTGTTGTCATTCTTTGGCATATCACTTTTTAAAATTTGCTATGGAGTCCTTTAAACAGAACTTTAAGTCCAAGTTTAAAGGCCACCTAGGGATAGAGAAGGCAGAATGGAATTAAAGAAATGTTAATCAACAAGCTTGAGAATGGGAAAGCCACAGACCAGGACATTGGCCTTTTTGTTATTGTTGTTGTTAGTTTAGCCCATTTCAACACTGAACAGATTGTTTTACTTTTGATGTTAATGTTCACATTTTACCTAATTTAAGAAGGAAATGATATTTTAAAAGGTATTCCACTGTTTATTTTTGCTTCCTGGTATGCAGAAACACCCAGAATAATACCTAAAACAGGTATTATTGTGACCATGCCTTTGAATAATTTTTTGACATACCTAATCATATATTGTGTGAAACTATACCAGACATTTATTCACAAAGATAAGTCTTGGATTGATCTCTGTCTTATAGTGCTCCAGCTCTCACTGACATGTTCAAGTAAATTTCTTAAAGCCTAGTATATTTTCAAGGTTTTGGTACCACCAAGGCACAAATATAGTAGGGAAACAATGGAGTTGTATAGTCTTAGCCTATGCTTTTATGTGTATTAATTTTGGAAATTATTATAGATGTAAGTGAATGAAGCTGACATTACTACTGTGTCCAGTGGGTAAAATCCCTGACTGGAAACCCTTAAAATATTTTAAAGTTAAGTTTTCAACCAGAAGATGCTGGTTATAATTTGTGGTTCAAAGACTCTCATCCTTGGTGAGTGGCAGAAAATACATGTTGCCTACTGGTACTGAGCATTAGCTGAGGGCCTGAAAGGGCTTCACCTCACTTCCTCCCCTAAAGCCTCCAGCCCCCACCAAAAACTGCACAAAAACTTTTTTCTTAGACCTCTGCTTGAATACCCGGAGAGGATTTTGTGATGGGGCTGATTATAGAGGTAGCTTGGGAGGCCTAATGTCTAACAGTTATGTTTCAGTAAAAACTTTGGGGCAATGGAGACTGGCCCTTCTATGCAAATTGTTTGCTCAGTCTGTTTCTCATGCACAAAATGTGAAACTAGTTGTGTCCTAAAGGTTTTGAAGGGGCAGGGGAGGGGTTGGAGGAAGAAGTGGAGGAAGAGACCAAATAGGAAGAAAAGCATTCCAGAACCAAAAGGATCTAGAAGAATTTACATTACATGAAATCATCTAATGTAAAGGTGGCCTTCATCAATAGTTCAAGATAATAAATTATAATTATTTGATTCCAATTTTAGCAGGTTTGTTTTAGCCTTTCATCTCCATGAACAAAACACCCGACATTAACAACTTAGGAAAAGTTTGTTTTGCAGAGGTTCTGTCCATGGTTGGCCAGCTCCATAGCTCTGGGCTCAAGGTGAATTAGATCATCATGACAAAAGGTGTGTGGTGGAGAATAGCAGCTCAGACAAGGCAACCAGGAAGCAGAGAGAGCTCTATGTTCACCAGGGACAAAATATGAACTCTGAAGGCACAACCCCAGTGACCTACTTCATCCAGCCCACTCTGCCTGCCTATAGTTACCACCACCCAGTTCATGCATATCAGTGGATTAGTCCACTGACTAGGTTACTCCTCTCATAATCTAACCATTCTTGCATTGTCTCATGCATGAGGTTTTGGGACCTCATACCTAAACCATAATAGGGTTCTGGTTTCTTTATTTTTTCCCCTTCTCCTCCTTTCTTTCTTTCTTTTTTTTTTGGTAGTGGTGGTAATGGGGGTCCTGAACCCAGGACCTGAAACTATCCCTGAACTACATCCTCCAGCCTACTATCATTTTTACTGGGTTAAAATTTGCCTATAATCAAACTCACTGTTTATAGCACCAATGATACGTACACTAGTAATTTTTGATTTCTGAAGATGAAAGCTATTATAGTTGAATATGTCAGAGATTCAAAGGTTCATTGTTATAACTGAGTGGCCAGAATTATGGAGTTTTCATTTTCAGATACTACAGTTGAATCACCTTTGTAGACTTGTTATAAAGAAAGGTATTTTAAGATAGCATTTTGTGGTTGTGTCTCAGTCTAAGAATTGGGTGACTAAAAGCTATAGTTTTCTCTTTACTAGTCTGAATTTCATTAAACACAAGCCTACCTCTGTTTCTTTGGTGCAAAGCAGAATGGATTGTGACATGCACTATTTAGCCCACATTCATTGATACATTTTATAAATTTATTTAGAACATTTGATGAAATCAAATCAGATTGTGGTTAAATTTAGATAAGCACAGATACACTATTAGGAAAAATTAAATATGCAATCTTATTAAGATTTAATTTCAACCCATTAAGCTGTACATCTTAAAAAACATTCTTTGGTTACATATCCCTCTTTTCTTTTGTTAGAAGATTATAAAACATGCCCTATAGTTTTCTTCATAGCAGCAGTACAAGCCATTTCTTTGATACAAAATGTTTAAAATTATACTACCTTCTTTGGAAAAAGTGTTTCCTAAAATTTTTTTATAATTTCCAAAGTTTTACATGTTATTTTTAGAGCTTATTTAATCTCTTTTAAATTATACTATGAAAAGTTCTTTCTGAAAGTTGTAGGGCACTAATACAAATATAATCATTACCATCATATTCCAGAGAAGAATGGGGAGTCCCTTGCAATCATTTTTAAAATCTTAAATTTAGCATCTTAATGCAAGCTCTTCATTTTACTCAGACACATGCACATAACCCTTGCAAATGTCATGTTCATGGAACTTTTAGAGAACTATCTACCACAAATGCTATTTTTTCCCCTTTTTGTAGCTTGTGAACAATTTTATTTTCAGATGACAATTTTAATCAAATGTTAGATAAAAGATACAGAATTAGTTTGGTTAAAGCTTTATACTTTAGAATTTTTTTTTTCTACTGCCTTTTGAAAAATATAATTCTCAGTGATACTGGTGATGTTTAGTGAGAATCCATAGAAGAATGTGTTGTTTAAAAGAAGTATAGTAGTGAGTGAATTTTAATTTGGAAAAAATGAACTAATTTTAAAAGGTTCTTATGCTTGCATGGCATAGTTTTAATTAAATGTAAAAGTAATGCAGTAGAATTCTTTTTAAATTGCTAAATTAACTCCACTAATCACCTTAAGGATTGATAGCTGCCATCATTTATTGGTTGAAAAGTTAAACTTCATGGCATGTTGTTGAGTGTTAAATCTATGTTTTGTGGAGCTTTAACTGAGGGCAGTGAAAAAGCTCATGCTTATATGAGAGGTGGGTGCCCTTGAAGTAAATATCAACCTATTTTAGAAAGGATTTTTTTGTGCTTCAAGTAAACTAGAGGTGTCCAATGTTTAATTTTTTTTCATAATACTTAAAAGTATTCTTTTTCTTTGGATAGTATTAAAAATGAGTAGAAATAAATCATATACTTACTAAATTAACATGATAAGCGAACCTAAAACACACTGGCTTGGAGACTGAGTTTTGACTTAGTTGGTTAATTAGCTGTGTGTGCACTTTGAGGTAACTGTTTTTAACCTCTTTGAATGTGCAATGTGGTGCCTACACTCTTCAAAATGTTGATTTGGATTTAAATCATCATTTGTATACCTCTCAGCTCTAAAGTTACTATGGTAGGCCACAAAATGAGATATTTTTAAAGTTGCTCCTACTCAGTTCTTTTTTGCTTTTTAATGGTTCATTTGATACTTAATTAGTAAACATCCATTTTCTGTGTCACTTACTTGCTCTAAGGATTGAGGTAGAAAATTCATACAGACAAGGAAATGAGGACCTTTTTCTAAATGCTACCTATTAACTACTGAACATAAAAACACATATGCATATTGACATTCATGCACTTTCATCCATTTAGCAAACCATCTGAACACTTATATTGTTTATGGAATACACGATGAAGAAACTAGTAAGTAAAATCTTCCTGACCAAAGTTCATTGTGGCTTAAATGAACAAGGTCATAGTTAGTACTAATTAATGTACTGAATGTAAACTTGGAACTGAGGGGGAATTTTTTATGCTTTGGGTAAAAGACTAGATGGCATAAGGGGTTTGAATCAATCACAGTTCTTGTAACATTTCACATACTGCACATCAACTGACCATGCACCTGATAGGCTACAAAATTAAGGATCCTTTAAGAGCTTATATTTTGAGATTGTTGTGATATCTTTATTTGGTGCTTGAGTGTTTCAGAATTGTGGCTGTACATGGTGAGTGGTAGAACAATGATTTACCGCACATTTTTAACTACAAAGGCTTTCTATACAGTATTGACACTGTAGCAGTTTTTCAAAATTGAAACGTCTCAAAGGAAATCACCAGAATAGTTTTTTTTTTTAAGCTAGAAAGATTACAAACAATAAATCTTGTTGTATTTTAAGGGTATTACAGATAGCTACCTTTTAAAAATATATGAAAATTGGTAATAAAAAAGCCTATGTATTGCATAATAAAAGGGTGCCCTTTAAAATGCAGAACTGCTGAAGAAAAAACAGTTCCCTGCTTGAACTGGCAAGAATCCAGGAAGTAAACATGGAATGGGAAAATCAATTAATTGGGTAAAATTCCCTTGTCACTCTGGGATTCTGTGAATCACATTGTAATTCTAGCTTTAAACATTAACATCAATTGACAGTAATATTCTCTATAAAGATATAAAACGAAAAACTATTTTAAACTTTTATGCATCAGAGTTGCAGCTTTTTAAAGCAGGAAAATGTCCAACAAAGTGTTCATTTAGAATCTACATTAGACTCTTTCAAACTGTTCAAAAACACTTAACTTCTGAAGTAGCCAGATAGCCTGGGTTTTGTAAATTGTTCCATGAAACTAGTTAAAAATTACTTTTAAATTTTTAATTTTTAAAGTGTTCCTAATTTTTCAGATATTTTATGCTATTGAAATGCCTACTATGTATGTACTTTAATATATGTATATATGTTCTTAAATTTTAAAAAGTCAACTGAGTGCAAAAGATGGTGCAATTTTGGATATATAATTCCCACATTGTTTGATTAGATTCCCAGTCACCTCATTTAAAAAAACAAAAAACGTTTTGTTTTTCCCATAAAGGGGGAAAAAGTCAAAGTTACAAAAAGTATCTTCACAGTAAGGATTACACTTGCAGTGAAGGCTGGATGTTACAGACTCCAGTGCCCACGGATAGGTGCTGCTTCGGTGGAAAGGCTTTTCAAGGCTCTTGATTAAATCAGTACCTTTTGACTTGTTGCTCATTAAATTTTTGTTAATTTAACAAAGGCAAATTGTTGTGAAAAATTGTTTCAAAAATGTTGATGCTTCAAGTACATTAACTAGTTTAATTATTTCTTTTGGTTCCTCCAGTTGTTCTAAAATAGGACTTTCATATTATCAAAACCTCAAAAGATGACCTACCTGGGATGAACTGAACAAATTCACCAAGGGAGAAGGAAAGCATTTTTTATCTTTACTGAAAAAAATTGAGATTATATATAGATGTATTCTTACATTGGACATTATTAATAGAGTCCTCCTTATGGGAAATGGAATAGTTTTAGCACTCTTAGCATTAGAATTCCTAGACTGGTGTCTATAGCTACAGTTTTAAAATGTATAACCTGAAAATGAAGTTAATTTTGCATTATAAGAGCACACCATGATCTATGTAAAAAGTGTTCATTTGGTGTATTTTTTTAAAAAAAGAGAAAGCACTTTCATATTAACAAGTAGCATGTGTATGAATTTTAGATTTTCCTGTTGTGTCTATTCAGTGAAGTAAGATTGAGCATTCAAATGTTTGTTGATGGCAACATTAACTATTAAATGAAAGCACCTTATACTCTGCTGCTTAAATTTGCTTGTAATTGCACCTTTGTTAAACCTGCACATTTTCACATAGAATGTTGTTGTAACATTGCTTCATGTGGGTCTGGATAGAAGATAGTGGGCCTGCAGGATCATTTATTTATATTGTTTATATTACAATAATATATTGTAGACCATTGTAAGTTCATTTCTTTACAAATAAAAGCCTCTTCCATTTGGCTGGTCTATTGAATTCTTTTTTCTTTAAGCTTATGCGATATGGGGAGAGATTGTAAATAGTTTAAATTCTGATTTGAAATCTGCAAAGAGTATAGTTGTTACTAGTTAAGCTCAATATGTTTAAAAGTATTTCATTTCTACATTATGGCCAATTGGAAGACAATATATATATTCAGAGGAAAAAGTAACAATGAAATAAGAAGATCCAGGTTTAGACCTTTCTAAACCATTTAAATATATACCCTATTCACTTGAAAAAAAGATTACTTCAACTGAACTTTGGATACAGTTGGCTATTTGCATTGTTTTTTTAATAGAACATGTGATTTTTATTCCTGAATTCTATTTTTAAAAAATATTTTTAGTTGTAGATGGACACAATAACTTATTTTTTTGTTTGTTTGTTTTTTAATGTGGAGCTGAAGATCGAACCCAGTGCCTGACACATGCTAGGCAAGTGCTCTACCCCTGAATTACATCCCCAGCCCTGTATTCTCTTTTTTTAAATTGTACCATGCAGTATAGTGGTTCTCTTCTGTTCGGTATCTGCTGTTATCAGACCGTGATCACAGCAGTGTGTAAATGATTCAAGTCAAGCCAAATAGTCATTTCCTGAGAGTTTACAACTGAAACTAGGAGGTGCTTTAAACTGGAATAAAAGTCCTTGGCTGTTGGCAGCCAGAATGCCCACCGACAAAACTGGAGAAATTCCTAGTATTTTACATCATCATCTTGCCAATAAAGAGCTTTTTCTTAGAATAGCTCAGATTGGGTTTTGTATTACAGGTGGAGTATTCCTTATCTGAAATGCTTGGGACCATAAAGCTTTTCAGGTTTTGGAATATTTGTATATACTTTACTGGCTGAGCATCTCTAATTCAAAACTCAAAAATACTCCAAAATTCAAAACTTTTTTCAGTGTTAATGCTTAAGTTTCAGAATTCAGAGCATCCTGGAGTAGGGGTGTTCAACCTGTACTCAGAATTCAGTTCCTAAATTCCCAGCAGCATTTTCCATCTTGTCCTCCTAGGTGGCTAGTGGTAACTAAATAAATGTGTGCTCAAGGAAATGATTTTCTTTACTATGGCACCTCAAATCCGTAAGACACTGCAATTTCAACTGAAAAATAATTAGGAAATCACATTCTTTACATTTGACTCTAACAAACCATTCTTTTGAAAAACAATGAGTGGGAGCATGAACTCTGGAGCTAGACCTCTAGGTTTGACTCTCAGCTCCCCTAATCATTAGCTGTGTGATCTTAAATGGGTTTCTTAATTCTGATGTCTTAATTTCCTTATCTGTAAAAACGGATAACAATAATACCAATCAGAGAGTTGTTTTAAGAATTAAATCAGTTGCTGCATTTAAAATACTTAAAACAGTTCTTGGCACACAATGCTTCCTAAATCTTTGCTGTTATTAGTGCTCCATAGCACTTGTTTTAGGACATTTTCAAAAAATGGAAAGTAATCCATTTGTAGATCATGAACTCAATGGGTTACAATTAGCATTTGTAAAAAATGACACTAATTATGTATAATGTAGGGATAAATATTTTTATGACACATAAACTTCAGTATGTATATAAATGAATATCACTCCTGATGTAAAAAAATATATATCTTACTATAAATGTGAAAAAAATCCCAATTTTAAAAAATGGTTTAGATTCATGCAACATATATTAGTATATGTAAATGGTGATTAAAGTAGCTACATAGCTTAATTCATAAAGTGAACTGAGATTATTCTGCTACTCACATTGCTTTACTCCAGTGGTTCTTAACTGGGAGCTGTTGAGCCCACCCACCAAGGGAGGTTTAGCCTTGTGTAGACATTTTTCATGGTCATTACTGTGGAAGAAGAGCTACTGGCATCTGGTGGGCAGAGGACAGGGATGCAGCTAAACATCCTACAATGCACAGGGCAGTTCCCCACAATAGTTATCAAGCCCTAAACCTCAATATTACCAAGAATGAGAAACCCTACTTTACAGTGTGATATGTTGCTAATATGATTATGATTTGATATGCAATTATGTGACAAATGAAAATGAATCTAGTATTTCATGAAAGAGACCTAGTCACTACTCCCAATTCCCAGGGTAAACAGCTGAAATTCTTTTCCAATTCTTCCAATAATATCTGCATTAAGAACCAATATATTTTTTAAATTAACTAAATTAAAATGAGCCAATCTCCTTCATTAAATTTTATACCAAATCATTTAAATAAAATAGTCTTGACTTTTTTCTCTAAATTTGATAAAATGTTTATTAAAGTTGGTAATGAAATCTCAGATTTACATAACATTTGCATCCACTTTTGGGGGGCAATACAAACATCAATGTGGCCAAACGTTATTATTTAACTTTTGTATTAATAAGCAAATTAATATTTATAGTGTTCCTGAACAGACTTTAAAAACTTCTTGGCATCTATTTTGTTTTTAAAAGAAAATACTACTTAATAAATATAGCCCTAAAAGATATGCCAAAAAACCTATAAAAAGTTAAGGGGAAAAGAGCTTCTGTTCTTTTTTTTTTTTTTCCGGTATGTCCTCAGTTGCCATTCTTACTAGTACAATTCTGATTCTTGTTGTAGCTGTTTTAATTAGTTTTAACATGAAACATTAACAAATTATTATTGATATAGGCTTTTCAATTTGCTCAAGATTATTAATTGTAAGTGGAATAAAGCAGCATTTCCAGTTGACGAACGGATCCTTAAGTAGTGTGATCTCTCTTAAGTAAACCTTGTGACAATTAAACCAATAAATTGCAGCAATGAGAAAACTGTTGACAAAGTACAACCAGGGAATGTTCATCTCAATATATGCTGGAATTTGTACTTTAAATAAAATGATGACAACCTGAAGTAGTACAAATGGCAACCAGGTACCAAGAAAACAGACAATAAGCTTGGACAAGAGTATTTTTTTAGAGTTCACAGTATAACCAGAGTGGGATGAAAAGGGAAAATATAGTATAGTTTCATTCTTATAGGATGTTATCCTAATAGCCTGGATCAAGGTAATAACTTCTGACCAAGAAGTTATAAAAGCCACAAGTAAAATCAGCATCATGGAAAATGATAGCCAGTAACTCTGAATGCTGACATAAAAAGGACACTGGTAAGAATAAACATTCTGTGCCTTCAGGCTTTGGTAAATAGCTGGATCTCCCAAAACATAAACAAGGACTGAAATCCAAATTAAAATAACGATGAAGAAATAAAATAACTTTTGACACTTAGAAGAAAGCTTGTTGGTTTTAAAGAAATTCAAGCAATAATCTATACAAGCTATCAGGAAAACCGGGTAATGCAAAAAGCCATAAGTAAAGGAAATAATTTGAGTAAATAGGCAGATGTGATATTTAGTAAACCTAATGCCTAAAAGAATAAAATCTGTGAAATAGGATATAATGGAAATGTTCACCAAAAGTAAAAGATCGACGAATGCTAGTGAAATGCAAAAATATTCCATAAAATTTTGATAGGTGTTTTTTCTTCTCATTCCTAGTGTGAGGATATTCAACAATATTTTCCCAAGTATGATCAAATACAACAGACTATTAACATCTAGAGGATGGTCTGGTTGGTGTAACTGGTACTGAAAAGAACAGTTCTCTGGAGAAAGAGCTGTCATAGTTTTAGTTTTATTTCAAGAAGACCTGCTGAAATGCATGATAAAGCACTGCTGCACTTTCCATCCCTGAAAAAAAAAAAAAAAAAGCGAAAAGAACACTTTGATGTTATCTTAATGCTGTATCTGTTTTAAAACCTTACAAAGCAAGCACCTCTTTCCTTGAGGGGAAAAAAAAAAAACTAAATCATTTTCCAAAATAAGTAAATATATAAATAGGAATTCTATTTCTCATATTATTTACAGGATATAGAACGTGATCAAGAAAAGTTAACGTGAATACACTGGTCATTTTTTGAGAGCCATACATTCCAGAACTCTGATATGTAAACTAAAATTTGTATATAAATGACTAACTTCTATATTAAGTTTTAAAAACTTGTGAAGGAGATAGAGAAATACTTTTACTTACTGAAGCCAAAACACATGCTTAAAATAGTAGCCTGGTGGTAATACTCAGAACAATCAATGATAGTTCTCATACAGTCCCACTGACTCTGAACAACATTACCACCACCCCTTTTTATCTTCCTGGCAGTGAAAGTAAGAGTCTATGCATATGCATCCTTAAGCATAGCAGTTTTCACCTATTTTTAGCTGCAGGATCATCATCTAGATGAATTTTTTCTTTGAAGCTCAAACATTTAAAAACAGATGGTTCAACTGAAAATAATGAGAACATATGAAAAGGAAACAAGGATATTTTCTGGAAATGATCTTTCAGGTATGGCCCCTGAAGAAAATAAAGGGAAAAGAATAAGATTCAACACAAATAGATAACTGAGGACCTTAAGAAGTGGTAGGAAATGCAAAGAAGTAGGAGTTGAGGGTTGGGTCATTCTGCATTTGAAAGCAAGAAAGAAAAGTGATGAAGTCAGAAAGGAAGAAATTAGGAAAGAATGGAAGAAAGGAGATTAAAAAAAAAAAAAAAAAGGTTGACTCAAAGGTATTTCTGCAATACTGTTTAATCGCTCTGTAAAGAGCAAATTCCCACCCCAAGAAACCAAACCAAACCCAAACAATAAGAACAACAAATATCAACAACTGGAGACTGGTTAAAAGTAATATTATGATATACTATTATGTACCTAATAAGAACATTTCTCGGACTGGGGTAGAGCACTTGCCTAGCACATTCGAGGTCCTAGGTTCGATCCGCAGCACCACATAAAATAAACAACAACAAAAAGTATTGTGTACAACTATTTTTTTAAAAATTAAAAAAAAAAAAAACATTTCTCTGCTCCTTGCGTGGCTGAGGCAGGAGAATGGCAAGTTCAAGGCCAGCCCAGGCAATTTAGCAAGACCCTATCTCAAAAAAAAAAAAAAAAAAAAGGCTGGGGATGTAGCTCACTGGTGGAGCATACCTGGGTTCAATTCCTAGTACTGCAAAGAATAAAACAACAAACTCCCACAAAAATTTTTTTTTCTCAATATAGGAGGAAGATTTAGTTTTCTACTGAAAACTATCCTTTCTATACTTGTTCAATCTTAAGCCTTGTGAATTTTTTAATTGTTAAAAACATGTCTTCATAAAATTTTATAATGTTAAGTGCAGGTTATATAATTATGCAGCAATACATAATCTAATTCTTATAATAAATATACATGCATAAAAATGATTAAAACAGTACACATCAAGTTATTAATATGGTAGAACTGTACTTGTACATTTTCTGTATTTCCTAAATTTTACACGATAAAATAAGGGAATAGTGTGTTTGAAAAGGAAAAGAACTGAATTTGACTAAAAGCAAACCACTGATGATTAAATAAATCCAAAGGAGTAGTGAAAAGCTTGAGGGTAAAGAAATCAGAGAGAAAGAAGGCTGTCAGGTTTGTGGACAGATTGAATTCTTACAGGGCCATAAATCTATTGTCATAAACTTACCGTTTATTATACACAAATGATCCATCTGCACACACACACACACACACACACACACATATATATGTAAAGATAGTTATAAAAATGCAAAAGAACCAGTCAAGCTAGTAGTTTCCTATACTCATTTTTTCCCCTATAGTCACACATACTACAGTGTTTAACCTGACTTAGTCTAAAGAAGTTCCATGCCAGATTTGGAGGTAAAAGGACACAAACAGCTACCCACTTGACAACTTGGCAAATGCCATTGGCCTCATAAGTGGTGTTCCCTGAATAAGAAGCCTAGGTGGAATGATCAACCAGGTGAAGTCTGGGGACCAAAGGAAAAAACAAGCTTCATTTTAAACCAGCTAATGTTGGTTTAAAATGGACTGAGGAAGGGAAATACTATAGGTTCATATTTATAAAGACCATTATTTAAGAGAAGTAAAAAGAATGATCTGCATTATGTGATTTTTATAGCCTCTATTCCAAAATAAAACAAGTAAAGCTAAATAGGCACCATCCAAGGGCTGGTTCCCGAGTTTTCATTTCATCATTGAGTCAGATGGAGTCCACTGGAAGTCCACAAAAGCTGGCTAATATCTACAAAAACCCAATGTGTCTTAGGGGCTCAGAAAGGTCTGCAGAGGAGGAGGATCAACAATGCTCACCAAGAGCCTCTGCGGAAAAGGACCAGATGAAAGAAAAGCCTAAAATAGAGTTTGTAAGGGAATCATAAAATTAGAAGAAAATAAGGTTCAGAGAAGATTTACAACTGGAAGCAATGAAAGTAATCAGAAGGAAGTACACTGGAAAATGAAATTTGGGTCATTTTACAATGGTTCCTGAGTATCAGGATCACAGAAACCAATCAAAATGTTCTTGAATGAGACCAGTTTTATATCTGTACTCCAGTTCTCTAATAACCACTAAAAGTATTCAAAGTTACAATATTTTGTTCTATAAACTGGCTCCCAGAAAAAAAGACAAATCCTTTAATAAGCTACCCATCCTTAATTTTCCCATGGAAAGTATTCATAGTAACTACAGTGATACAGAAATCTATAAAACATGGCTCGTTTCCAACATGGTTTTTAAGTATATTTGAATCAACTCATATGACACCTAAAAAGTTACTGTGGAAATCCTTTACAAGGCATCTTATCTCTTCTACAGGCTTGCTGAGTGCTCTGGCTCCCTTTGGAAGGATTAGACTCTGGGAAACAAACCATTCACTGACCCAATTCATTTTTAACACACCATACTTACTCTCCAAGGGGTCCTCTTGACTAATGGTCCTCCTATTTTATGTTACTGCTGGTCCCTTGAATTCATTGTGCTATACCAAAAGGTTATGTGAGTTAGCCCTGTGTGAAGACAGAAAACAAAACAACCATTAACAGCCATTTGGCAGGGGGATGGGGAAGGGCAGGTACTGGGGATTGAACCCAGGGGTACTTCACCACTGAGCTTCATTCCCAGCCCTATTCTTTATTTTTTGAGACAAGGTCTCAGTAAATTGATTAGGACCTTGGTAAACTGCTGAGGCTGGCCTCAAACTCACAATCCTTCTGCTTTAGTCTCCCAAATTTCTGGGTTTAGACAACAGCCATCTTAATGAATGGAGTCCATCTAGTGTGACTGGCTCCAGACCCCTGCTGAGAAAAACTTTCACCTTCTGAGGGATTATGGTCCATAACTGCTTATGTTCTTAGTTTCTTTCCAGCAAAAAGGAGGGAAGAGAACATTTAATTGAAAGTTCACAAAACACAATGGGAAACGGACACACATAACATGGCATCCGTATTAAGAAATCTTGCTTTACATGTCAGATCTCACCCCCAGGCTCCAGTTAAGCCATCAGTTCTGTTTCACTTCAAAATCCTTTGACACTTGCTGCATGCTAACATAAAAAAGTTTTTTAAATGAAAATTTACTATATTTTCCCAAACAAGAAAAATATAGTGAGCAAAGTGGCAAAATTTTACACTTCACATATTGCTTTAGTATCTGGCTTACTGGCAGACAGTGGGATTCTCATTTACACTTCATCAATTAAGATCACATATATTGGATAGCTTCTAGAAAGTTCTGTGTACATTCATGAGGGCTGCAGAGTAGAAAAAGGTCAATGACTTCAAGTATTAGTGTAATCAAAAAACTGCTACATAATCTCATTTTTATCTAAGAAAAGTTTAACAAAGCCATGTGCATTAAACAGGACTGGACTGCTACTGTGTAGAAAATGGAGCTAGCACTGTCACTGTATTCGTGAGCCTGATAAGTAGAAAGAGCCTGTGGGAGAAATAATATAGTGAGCCTTTTAGTCCTTAGAACTTCTATGTATCTTTTAGTTAGTCCTTAGAACAATCATGAAAAGTCTGTTTCCCCCACCAAGAAGAAACAGACTGGGGTTAAGTATACACATTTTCCCCAAGTGGTAAGTATTGGAGCTGAAGTTCACCCTCAGTTCTGATTTAAAAGCTTGTGTTCTCCAGTAAGACAATCAGGGACCAACTCATAACTGGAAATGTAAAAAAATCCCAATTTACATATGTGAATGAACTTTCTAAAAAAGTACCATCCAAGTTAAGATAATTATGTTAATTACTGATACCCATAGGAGACCATGACTATCAATTTGGATAATAATTTTATTCCTCTAAATATAAACTCTTCAAAATGTGGTTCTTGCTTGATGTTATGTATTCAAATTCAATGGAAAAAAATAACTCTGATAACTCAAGAAACAGATGTTTTGTATTTATCTGATTACATGGTGAACACCCAGTATAGAAAAATTAAGAAAATATAGGAAACAACCTTTAATAAAACGTCATATAATTTACCTGGTACAAAACTGAAATTACACACACAAAAACGTATACAGTGAAATTACCTACCCTACTCAATACTTCAACTTCTCCATCCTTCCCGTTGGCTACCTAACCCAGGTTCCTTTCATAGATAAAACCATTATAACTTGTACATCTTTCCAGAGATATTCTATAAGAACATTTTAAGAAGAAATTTGAAATTTCCATGTTGTTAAGGCAATTATCAAGGGATTCTTGATTTGCCCTTTCCTGAGTCTTATTTACATAATGAAAATCTGATAAAAGAGCCACAGAGTTAGAACACAACCAAGCATTAGTTAATGAACTGCAGACTACAGGAGTCATTTCCACCAAACCAATCATACTACGACTGTCCACAAGGAAGGTCAGTGATGCCAGACAACAAGAAGGGGTCACCTCAGTGTATGGGATAGGTGATTTTCATTTTTCTCCTTTGATGTAGATTATAGTGCTGATCCCACAATGAGGTGACTCATGTAATCAAAGCATCTAACTACAGAAGAGATGCCCTTCAGTGTCCTCTCTTCCTACCATATGGAGTAGACAGACCATACATTCTACAAGGTACAGCTCAGATGGGTCTTTGAGTTACTGTGTGTGGAGCAAAACTCACACGAGCAAGAAAAATATCTCTGTTGATTAAATCACAAGATTTTGTGATGATCTGTTATGGCCTATCCTAATACAATTCCTTACCATTCTCTTTGTCCTTTAAAATGTTTTTTTTTCTTCTTTTTTTTTTTTTGTTCTAGGGCCATATCACCCTGAACATACCCAATCTTGTCTGAAATGTCTGTCTTTTAACCTATGTATTATTTACAGAATCAGAATTTAAAATTTATAAAATAAAAATAACTTTGAAAAACAGTAATATAAATATAAGAAAGTTGATAAAAATATTCAATTTTAATAACTGCTTTCACATTTCCTTCAGATTTTCATGTTTGCCTATGAATACAATGACCTAAGTTTAAATCATAAGAAAGAAGTGAATTAAATCTAAAGTAGACTGAAGGAAGGACACAAGAGCGAGCAGAATTCAATAAAATTAAAAAGCAACAATGGAGCCAGGTATGGTGGCTCATGCCTATAATCGCAGCAGCTCAGGAGGCTGAGGCAGGAGGTTAGTGAGTTCAGAGCCAGCCTCAGGAAAAGTGAGGCGCTAAGCATCTCAGTAAGACCCTGCCTCTAAATAAAATACAAAATAGGGCTGAGGATGTGGCTCAGTGGTTAAGCACTCCTGGGTTCAATCCCCCGTACCCCCCCCCCCAAAAAAAAAAAAAAAACAACCAATGGAAAAACAGAAAAAGAAAAAAAAGCAATGAGACAAAACTGGTTTCTTAAGGGAAAAAAATAAAAGTGTTAAATTCCTAGCCAAACTACAAAAAGACATCACAAAGTAAATTAGTAAAGAGATTACCTCATCATGCACACATGCACATCCTCATGTGGATAAATTTGACTCCATAAAAAACACTTCTCTTTGAAGCACAGCAAAGAACATAAAATGACAAGCTACACACTAAGAAAAATATTCACAATAAATATCTGATAATGACTTGGAGCCAGAATACAAAAGGGCTCTTATAACTCAATAATAAGACATATAGAACTTTACAAAAATAGGAAAAGATTTGAACGGACACACTGGAAAATGCAAATGAAAATAATAATGAGATCTGTGCATATCCATTAGAATAAAATAAAAAGACTGGCAATACAGGTGTTGACAAGGAAGAGGAATGACTACACCTGGACCCTCAGCTAGGAGTGGGGAGATGGAGATATATATATATACACACACACACACATATGGGGATGGTACTGGGATGGAACTCAGGGACTCTTTACTATTGAGCAACATCCCAGTTCTTTTTATTTTTTGAGACAGATCTCGCTAAGTTTCCCAGGCTGGCCTTGAATTTTCGATCATACTACCTCAGTCTTCCAAGCTGCTGGATTACAAGCATGCACCCAGCACCCAGTGAAAACAGAAGATAATCTTTACAATCCTGATTAGGTTTATTAACTTCCTAGGGTTGCCATAACTGATTACAACTGGGAGTATAAACTAGATGGCTTGAAACAACATAAATCTGTTCCCTTAGTTTTGGCAGCCAGAAGTCTAAAATCAAGATGTCAGCAGAGCCATCCTTCCTTTGAAGTCTCTAGAGGAGAATTTTTCCTTGTCTCTTCCAGATTCTGGTGGCTCCTGGCGTTCCTTGGCTTATGGCAAGGTAAAGCCAGTCTCTACCTCCATCTTTACGTGGCCTTCTGCCTGTGACATGTCTTCCTACTGTGGTTTGGGTAGGTTTCCCAAAGATTCATGTGCTGCGGGCTTGGTCTCCAGTTTGTTGGTACTGAGGTGGCAGGACCTTTAATTAGACAGTAATTAGGCTGCTGGGGACACTGCCCTCAGAAGGGATTGCTAAAGTTCTCAAGGGAACTTGGTGAGGTCTCCTGCCAGAGGGTAGTTATAAAAAGTGAAAGCCTAGCTCCTCAATTTCTCATTTCCTTCCTGTCTTATCATGTGATCTCTTCTGTACATATTTTCACCATTGGGATGCCATCCATCATAAGCCCTCACCAGAGGCTAAACAGATGGGTACCACCCAATCTTGTACTTTCAGCCTCCAAAACAGTGAGCTAAATAAACCACCTTTCTTTATAAAGTTCCCAACCTGTTTCTTTTTTTAAAAAAAATTTAGTTGTAGATGGACACAATACATATATTTTATTTATTTTTATGCAGTGCTGAGGGTCAAACCCAATGCCTCACACATGCTAGGCAAGCACTCTACCACTGAGCTACAGCCTCAGCCCCCAACCTGTTTCTTTAATGAAAAAAAAGTTCCAACATGGAATTCTATCCCAAGCCAAATGGTCAATTAAGTATAGATATAAAATAAAACCACATATTCAAACTGCTTTCCTCACACAAACTTCTTAGGAAGTCAATGAAACATACACCATCAAAATGAGAGAATAAACTAAAAAAGAGAAAGAACTGAGATCCATGAAATGAGATGCACCAGAAGAAAGGAAGAAGGATTCCTAGGTGAAGATTAACTATGCACCAGATCTAAGTGACACTCTAAATTGGAGTTGTGAATATGACTGAAGAAATTTCTACAAGATAGAAATCCCAAGTATCTTTTGAGTGTATCAAAACAAATTTACACAAAAGTAAAATCTGTGGTTGAATAAGTGCAGCCATATATGACTTAACAATGGTATGCATTCTGACAAATGTGTCATTGGGTGATTTCATTGTGCAAGCATCAAAGTTCACAAACTTAAGATGGCTAAGATATGACTAGGCAATACTGTATAGCATTCACCATGGTAAATGCAATCCTCTGCTGACCTAAGCATTATGTGTCATAGGACCATATACAGAAAAGAATAAAGACAACTTTCAGGAAAAACAAAAATGTTGTTGAGGAAAGGACATATAATTATAGTATAAACCTTTGGTCAGCTGTGGCTAGATGTTGTAGAATCATAATCTCTTAATACCAAATACTGATCTAATCAAAATTACAGTTTTAGTGGCTGCATGGGTGCATGGTGGTGGGCTTGCCTGAAAAAGAAGGTCCTAAATAATCACGGACTTTTTAGGAAGTCTATAGGTAATGCTTTAAAATGAAAAATGTAAGCAAGATAAGCATGTTACCAGAGATAAGGAGGTAGACAACGAAAGAATCAGCTAAAGGAGCATAAGTTGCCTGTGGTGGGTAGAGAGAGAAATGACTTTCCCTCCCTGCTCCTGGAATAAGTCTTGTGCCAACTAGGTAAACGTACGAATAGCATGTTTTTGTTCCTCAGGTAAAAAATAAAATACACTTAATAATAAAAAGAAAATTTTATTTTAAAACAAAAACTATATTTTAACTACTTTATATCTCAAGTCAGTGCCGCAGTCTGGCTGGGCACAAAATCACGAGCCACTCAAACAGGAACAAACTTTATTTTTGAAACTTCCGCCAATGCCCTGTACGCTCCTGGGAAATATGCCGACCGACACACACGCAGCGTTCTCCCGGACCCCAACAGGAAGTCCCTCCTCCGGAATTCCCTCCTACCGCACTTCCCCAACCAATGGGAACACTCCAGGAGTCCCGTAGCAGGCCGAGGTGGACAGCAGGAGTCCAATATCCATATGAATGCAAATCTTAACATAATCATATCATCTCAATGGCTTGCTGGTCACCTTTCAACCAAAAATGCCATGCATCATATTACTTGGCTGTGGCTCTTAGCATCTCCCCCCTTCTGTTTAATTAAGCAACAAGCAATGTGGCTAGGGACCGTGCCTGTTAGGTTGTCCAATTCAACATATGGTTCTTACCTGTCATCGGATGAACTGACCTCTAGGCGTCAGCCTCCTGTCTTAGGTTGATACCACTGCAATTGGATCATACCCATCACTGACTACCGGTCCAGCATATAGCCATACTTGTGGATAGGCCTATGCACCAGTGGAGGGGTGAGGTTCTTTGCCTCACCTCTGTTGGCCCCCAAATTTGGCCTTGGTGCTGATGGGGGGGTGAGGTTCTTTGCCTCACCTCTGTTGGCCCCCAAATTTAGACCATCACTAGTAGAAGGGAGGAGGATACAGAAATGCCACGACAACAAGCCAATTGACGGCTCCTTAGGAAAAATTGTATCACTGGTGACACATCAGCAAAGATACGCCAGCACTATCATAATTCGCTGCATCAACAGATAGATCACAATGCATACAAGTGATACATAGTCCAGGCAAGTTCTGCAAGTAGTTCAAAGAGGAGGAATCTATCAATATGTCTATTTCCTCCCAAAATAAATCGACTCCTTGAATGAGCAATACTTGTTGAGTTATTATTCATTGATGCATCAGTTTATACAGTTTGTTGTGATAACTATCGAAGAAGCTGTAGTTTGGTTTCATGTTTGTCTTCACCGGCACTGGGATGAAGATAGGAATTCTGACAATGATGCTAAAAAAAAATTATGTAACATTCCAACAGGTACTAAGAAAACAATTTTCTGAACAATTTACATTATCCTGAAGAGAATTATTAAATATAATGAAAAGGAAAGGTGAAAGTAAACAAACAGATCTGTTAACCTGCTTATTTGTACACATATTAAAACAATCCTCAACAGCTGTTTACCCAATTTAAATTAAACCATTAAAATCACGTGAATAATAAAAAAAATTCGGATCCATTTATTCATGAGCGCTCCTCATATATGATATATGGACATACACACCTACAGACATACAACACAAAACAGAAGTGTGCACACATAACATACAACACATAAGACAATAGTAAAGGCCTTGTAGCTTTACATAAGTGAAATCTCCATTGCAATGTTTAAAAACTCCACAGTCAAAAAATAAAACTGATCAGAAAAACATTAACCTAGGTCTGTATGAGCTTGAAAATAAAATAGAACTTTATGATGTGGGAAAAAGCAATAATAAAATAGATACTGAAAAAAGCATCCTGGTTAATCACTGTCGCAGATGTAAGAATAGCCAAGCTGGAGCTCTGGATATCAGCTGTTAAGGATTTGAGTCAAATCATCTTTTTTTTGGTCTGTAGAAATTGTTTTGGTTAGTCTCTCTGGAATCCAAATCGGCTGCTGTTCTCCCTGTGGAAACACACAAACAGAACCCCGACTCCAGACAATCACTGGGTCAGGACCTTTCCATTGTCCTGTTAGAATATCCTTCCAAAGTACCTTAGGCTTATGTACATTTTTTGGATACAAATGTCTTTCCGCAGCACTAAGCCCTGATGAATCCAAATTTAAAAAGTTTAGAGTAAAAAGGGTTATTTTAAGTTTATCTTTGGGGGATATATACCCCTTTCCAATTCCCTCCTTTTGTTTTAATAAGTACATTTTAATAGTTTAACAACTACGCTTTGTCCCTGTGGATTGTATGGAATTCCTGTTATGTGAGTAATGCCAAATGATGAGCAAAATTGTTTAAAAGAGTTAGAGGTATAGCAGGACCATTATCTGTTTTTAACTGTTTTGGAACGCCCACAGTGGCAAAATTTTGTAAGCAATGAGCTATAATATCTTTAGTTTTTTCTCCGGCATGAAGGGAGCCCATCAAAAATCCAGAAGAAGTATCAACTGTAACATGCAAATATTTTAATTTTCCAAATTCTGGCAAGTGTGTGACGTCCATCTGCCAAATATGGTTAGGTATCAATCCTCTAGGATTGACTCCAAGATTAACTTGTGGTAAAAAGGTCACACAATTTTGACATTGTTTTATTATATGTCTGGCTTGTTCCTTAGTTATTTTAAAACGCTTTTGAAAAGTATTAGCATTGACATGGAACCTTTTATGAAAATTTATAGCTTCTTCTATTGTGGAGAAAATATGTATGTCATGTGTAGATTTATCTGCTAATTCATTGCCCAAACTAAGGGCTCCACGCAATCCCGTATGTGCCCTGATATGTCCTATAAAGAATGGATCTTTTCTGTCCCAGATTAGACTTTGTATAGCAGAAAACAGTAGAGGAAGGGGAAATCCTACCAGCATCTTCAAGGGATACTATAGCATTAACTATATACTGACTATCAGAAAATAAATTAAATACAGAATCTTTAAACATCACAAAAGCTTGTAAAACTGCATTAAGCTCTACCTTTTGAGCTGATTGTTTGGGTACTAAAAATGTAAAAGTTTGATCAGGGGTAACTACTGCTGCTGTACCATTATTTGACCCATCAGTGAATATATTTGGAGCATTCATGATAGGGGTTTTTCTTGTCATTTTTGGAAAAACTACAGGATGCGAAGACCAAAAAGACAACAAAGGATTAGATGGTAAGTGATTATCAAATGAAACATTAGATTTATACATGATTATTGCCCAAGTATTTAACTCATTAGCTAACTCATCAATTTGATTCATAGTATATGGAGTAATAATTTTATTGGGAGAAATTCCAAACACTCCCTTTGCTGCTCTTATTCCTTTGAGTATTAATTGTCCTACAGCCTCAGGATACCTAGTAAGAACAGTGTTAGGAGAATAAGATAAATGTATCCACAATAATGGACCTTCTTGCCAAAATACTCACGTAGGAATATTTTTTGTTGGTAGTACAATAAATAATAAAGGCAAACTTATATCAATTCTATCCAAATGCATATTTTCCATGTATGTCTCAATGATTTTTAATGCCTTTTTTGCTTCAGGCATTAACATGCGGGGTGAATTTGGATCTGATGGACCTTTTAGGATATCAAATAAAGGTCCTAACTCTCCTGTTGGTATGCCTAGATAAGGCCTTATCCAATTTATGTCTCCCAATAACTTTTGAAAGTCGTTAAGTGATTTGAGTTTATCTACTCGTATTTGAATTTTTGGTGGATGGACCATGGTTGAGGATAATAGAACCCCTAAATAATTAATTGGAAGATTTAATTGTACTTTATCTATTGCTATCTCTAGATTATAATTTTTTAATAAATTTGTAAGTGTGGCATAACATTCTAGCAATGTTTTTTTAATCTTTATGTGCCAATAATACATCATCCATATAGTGAAATATTTGTAGTTCAGGATTTTGATTTCTAAGTGGCTGGGTTGCTTTGTTAACATAAATTTGACACATAGTTGGACTATTAGCCATCCCTTGAGGGAGTACTTTCCATTCATATCTCTGATCAGGACCTTCATGATTTAGTGCAGGGATAGTAAATGCAAAATGTGGACTATCCTCAGGATGAATTGGAATTGAAAAAAAACAATCTTTAATAAATCTATAGCTAAAACACACCAGGTTTTTGGCAAAGCAGACAATTGGGGAATCCCTGATTGAGCAGGTCCCATAATAACCATCTCATTATTAATGGCTCTTAAATCTTGCAATAATCTCCATTTACCAGATTTCTTTTTAATGACAAAAATGGGAGTATTATGGGGAGATATGGAAGGTTGTATATGTCCCTCCGCTAATTGTTGTTTGACCAGGTCATGGGCTACTTGTATCTTTTCTTTAGTCAGGAGCCACTGAGGAACCCACATTGGTCTTTCTGATTTCCAAGTAATTTTGATTGTCTCAGTGGCCCTTTCTGAAAACCCAATCCATGTCTATTTATTCCTTGATCTATTTGAATTGGTGCTGTTATACCTTGTTCTTGTTCTCTTAATCTTTTTTCTTTCCTAAAGCCTTGTCTAGCCCTAGAAGTGGGCGCGTTAGGATTGATGTTATTTGTTAATGTCAAACCTAATTGATCTAGGACATCTCGTCCCCATAAATTTATAGGAAGATGATCCAATACATATGGCTGTATAGTTCCTTCACATCCTTCAGGATCCTTCCAATCTAATACCATTGCATTTCTATGGGGATTAGTTGCCACTCCTAGGCCTCGAAGCGTCTGAGTGGCTTGTTGTAATGGCCAATGTTTTGGCCATTCTTGACGAGATATGATGCTAAGGTCAGCTCCTGTGTCCAGTAGCCCATTAAATTCATGTCCTTGAATATTTAGTTTTAGCATTGGGAGAGAATCTAAATTTAAAGACAGCATAGCCCAATCCACAGCTGTGGAGCCTAATCCCCTGGAACCTCTTTCTATAGTATGACTGGAAAATTTATCATGCAGGCTGGGTATTATTAATAACTGTGCTATTCTATCTCCTGGTGAAATTACTGAGGTATCTCTTGGAGAACTAGCTATAATTTTTATTTCACCTTCATAATCGGGATCAATTACCCCAGGACTTATCATAAGTCCTTTTAGTGTAGAAGAACTGCATCCCAATAATAAGCCTACTGTTCCTTGGGGAAGAGGTCCTTTTACTCCTATGGGAATGATTTGAACTCCCATCTCTGGAGTTAGTACTGCTCTGGCGGAGGCGCAGATGTCCAACCCTGCACTCCCTCTAGTTTGTCTGATGAGGAATTTAATGGATAATGTGTCCTGGGCACTACCCTGATGGTATTGCTGCGTTCCTCCATTGCCCCGTATATTTGTGGTTGTGGGCCCTGGAGCATTGGGCCCCCCAGTCCGTTTTTTGGCAATGGAGCCTGATGCCTTTCTCCACGATATTGTGGGTAAACACTTGGTTTTTGTCCATTTTTTGATAATGGAATACCCTCTATGGTGGTTTGAGAATGGCATTCATTAGCCCAATGTCTCCCTCTATGGCATCGTGGGCAAATACCCGGTACTCTATTCCTTTGATACCTAGCTTTGTTAAACCCTCCTCCTATGGGGCAACTCCTTTTAAAATGTCCTGTTTGTTCACAATTGTAGCATGTTTTTGGCCTGGCATCTAAAGCCTGTTGTACTGAAGCTGCCAAGACTTGCCCTTGTTCATTAATGTCTCTACATAATTTAATATATGTGTTTAAATCTTTATGTCTCCATGGTCTAATGACCTCTCTGCAGCAACGACTTGCTTGGTCATAAGCCAGTTGCTTTATAAATGGCATTGCCTGTTCTGTATCCCCCAAAATTCTGGAAGCTGTTTGAATAAGCCTATCTACAAATTCAGCGTAAGGTTCATTAGTTCCTTGTATTACCTTAGATAATTGTCCTTCTAAATCTCCATGCCCCTGTAAAGTTTTCCATGCCCTAACCGCATCTACAGCAATTTGTGCGTATACGCCAGGATCATATTCAATTTGTTGCCGTTGACCCTCATAAGGTCCTTTTCCTAACATATCTAGATTTCTTTGAGAGTAACCGGCTGCTGCATTTTGCCTAGCTGTCTCCGTGCAAAATTCCTCATTGGCAACCTTCCATAACAAATATTGTCCTCCATTTAGCACAGATCGACACATATTAGCCCAATCTGCTGGCGTCATGTCCAAGTTGGTAATGGATTCGACCATGCTTATTGTGAAGGGTGCTTGTGGACCATAGGTTGTTACAGCCTCCTTTAATTGCTTCACTGTTTTGAAATCTAAAGCACGGTGAATTCGTTGCCCTCCTGCCTGCTCAAGTACAGGGCATGCTAATCTTTGAGGTCCTGCCTCAGGATTCCGTCCATCAACTACGGGGGTTGAGGGCCACTCAGCTGTAGATGGAGCTGTTGGTTGAATTATGCCCTCTGGTGATAGAACGGAGTTAGTAGCAGCCTCCTGTTGTAGCTCCCCCCGTGATGGTTGTTTGTCCTTTAAGCTTTCTTCCTTTAAATTTTCCTCTGACTAGCTCGAGAGACCTTCTCTTTTGCTTGACCTAACATGTTTTCTACCATAGTCTGGACCTCTAACAATTTACTTAACAGTCTTTCAGTTTGTTTTTTACTAATTTCTAATCTACTATAAAGGTAATGCAACCCAATAAGATAACATAAAACAAAACCGAAACAGAATGAAACAAAAACGGAACAAAAAATCGTTGTATCAATTTTCTCTTTCTCAGGGCCGAACAACTTCAAACCTTGAGCCAACCATTTTTCCCAGTTTGCCTGAGAAAGTTCTAGGGATAGGCAGCTTGAAACAAAAACAAAATAAATCAAAACAAGAACACATTGTTTTTTGAAATGGTCACCCATTCTCTCGCCTTCCCTCAGGGGAGAGTAATTTTACTCACCTCCAAGCTTCAGGCGTTCCCCGTACGGGCCACCAATTGCCGCAGTCTGGCTGGGCACAAAATCATGAGCCACTCAAGCAAGAACAAACTTTATTTTTGAAACTGCCGCCAATGCCCCATACGCTCCCGGAAAATATGCCGACCGACACACGCAGCGTTCTCCCGGACCCCAACAGGAAGTCCCTCCTCCGGAATTCCCTCCTTCCGCACTTCCCCAACCAATGGGAACTCTCCAGGAGTCCCGTAGCAGGCCGAGGTGGACAGCAGGAGTCCAATATCCATATGAATGCAAATCTTAACATAATCATATCATCTCAATGGCTTGCTGGCATCACCTTTCAACCAAAAATGCCATGCATCATATTACTTGGCTGTGGCTCTTAGCAAGTCAGGATGCTAAAGATAAATCTTAAGATCACTGTTAGCCAGACACTGGCTGTGAAGCAGCTGTCAACCCATGTAGGAGACAAACTTAATGGTTACCCCTGGTGGCATCACGGGAGAAGATAAGCACTCATTTTTTTTGTCAACTAACATTTAAGTAGTCATGGTTGCCATCTGAAAATCTCTGCTGACACTTTCTAATAAGCTCAGGAAAGCATCAGCATCAGAATTTGTGACTTGGATACCACACATAATAATAGAGCACACTTTTTTTTTCTTTAACTACTTTATGGGCGTAGAACTTATATACCATACAATCTGTCCACTTAAAATAGAAAACTTAAAGATCACAGAACACTGTTAAATGCTCTTAATGTTTTTGATGCACAGAGGATGATATTGTGGGGAAAAACAGGTACTGAAGATAAATTGAAAAGCAATTCAGAGATATCGCTTGCCTTGTGAGCACAGATCACTTGCTGACGCCGCCTATCCTCTGCCATTTGCCCACCTCTTGCCTGCCCATTACCTCTGCCCCATATCCACTTGCCAATCGCCCGCTTCCGATTGCTGCCTGGAAGTCCACTGTCACAGTACCCACAGGTTTGGTTACACACAGCCACTGCCATCTTTGCAAACTGGCCAGGGTTTGCAGGTTTGCCATCACCACCACTGCCATCTTGGGGTGTGGCTGCCTCAGCCTGAGGACTCAGGCCAGGGCCTGGAGATATATTGTAGGGGTACGTGCAAGTCTGGTTACACCTGAGGTCTTTCTGCTGTGTGTGATAGTGGCTGCGATATCACTGCCTCTTTTCAGGGTCACTCCTTTGTGTAAGCACATCCCTGGTGTTATGTCTCTCTGCAAGTTGAAAGAGCATTAAGATGTTGGGGACTGCAACAAGGCAGAGCCTGGGGAAGCTGAATCCCAGGTCCATCAGACTACAGCTGGGCTCATGTGGGCTAGTCTGGGTCTAGCAAGCCTGTGGAAAGCCAGAGAATAGGGGCAGTTCCTCAGGGGGAGCTCAGGTTGGGGAACTGGAGAAAACCTGGTGATCTCCAGTTCAGTGAGTCTCGAAGTGGGAAGGGACAGAAGAAGCCGGTTACAAAAGGTGGGAAGACTGGAAGAGTGCGTGAGAACATCTTGCTATTGACTGGCCCACCCAACCAGTCTGGCACCCTTTGGACTGGAGCTACCATCTACCTATCAGCAGAGAAGGGAAGCTGAAAAAGTCAACAGAAGCAATTGTTCAAATTTCCATTGAGAGTGTCCTCCTTTAATTTTTATTTATTTATTTATCCCCCCCAGCTCTTTCTCACACTCCTACCATCTTTGAATTCAAATATACTTCATGCATTAATGTACTGAGGAATGAGATATCTGAATAGTATATTACAGTTTTGTTGTATATTCTTCTATTTTTACCTTTTTTAAAAAAAATCTAGCCAGGCACAGTAGTGCATGCCTATAATCCCAGCGGCTCAGGAGACTGAGACAGGAGGAATGCATGTTCAAAGCCAGCCTCAGCAAAAGTGAGGGCTAAGCAACTCGGTGAGACTGTCTCTAATACAAAAAAAAAAAAAAAAAAAGGGCCGGGGATGTGGCTCAGTGGTTGAGTGCCCCCTGAGTTCAAGCCCCAATACCTGCCCCCCCCCACAAAAAACTATATATTTGTTATCTCACTTATCTGTCTCCCTGGATTCTCTTTCTATTTCTCTCATACTAACAGCCAACCTCTATTAATTCCTCCCACTATTACTATAAATTTTAACCTTTATCTTCTCTCCTTCTCCCTCATAAACATCACACCTTATACTACTTCTGTTCCCTCTCATTCATCATTTGAAACAGTAAACCCTTTTAGCAAACTGACTGTGTTGCAGACAATAATTGAACACATCATTTGTGTTTATTGTGACAAAACTTTAGATGCCTTAATAGGAGCTATTCAGTGTAAGGTTATATATTGTTTGCATTGGGTGTTGTTAATATTGGTCTCCTCCTTTAAGGTGAGGTACTGGAAGCCTTCAGGGACACTATAAGACTACAGGGTAGAAACTGTACTGCCTCAGATCCCTACCATTAGAAGGGAATACACACAAACAACATAAAAAAATATGGGAACAAAGTGCCTCAAATATACTAAGATGTTCCAACAATAGAACCCACAGACAACACAGTGGAAATGTCAGAGAAGGAATTTAGAAAATACATAGTTAGACTGATCTTTGAAATAAACGATGGTACCAGAGAGAAAATATAGGAAGTGTAAGATCACTTTAATAAAGAGGCAGATATTATAAAAAGGAATCAAGCAGAAATCCTCAAAATGAAGGAAACAATTAACCAAATTAAAAATTCAATGGAAAGTATCACCAATAGGCTAGACCACTTAGAAAACAGAACCTCAGACAATGAAGACAAAACAGATACTCTTGAACATAAAGTCAACCACACAAAGAAGATGGTAAGAAACCATGAACAGAACTTTCAAGAAATATGAGATAACATCAAAAGACCAAACTTAAGATTTACTGGAGGGCTGGGGATGTGGCTCAAGCAGTAGCATGCTCGCCTTGCATGCGTGCGGCCCAGGTTCGATCCTCAGCACCACATACAAACAAAGATGTTGTGTTCGCCAAAAACTAGAAAATAAATATTAAAAAATTCCCTCTCTCTCTCTTTAAAAAAAAAAACTTAAAATCAAAAACAAAATTATTTAAAAAAAAAGTTTTACTGGAATAGACAAAGGTGTGGATATACAAACCGAAGAAATGCATGATCTTTTCAATGACATAAGAAAATTTCTCAAATCTAAAGAAAAAATGGAAAATCAACTATAAGAGGTTTACATGACCCCAAATGTACAAAATTACAGCAGACCCAAACTAAGGCACACTATAATGAAAATAACATACAGAATAAGAATAAAATTTTAAATGCTGCAAGAAAAAAACATCAAATTACCTAGAGGGGGAAACCAATTTGGATTTCAGCTGATTTCTCAACCCAGACCCTCAATATCAGAAGGTCCTGGAATAACATATATCAAGCTCTGAAAGAAAATGAATGCCAACTGAGAATTTTATGTCCAGCAAAATTCATCTTCAGATTTGAAAATGAAATAAAAACCTTCCATAATAAACAAAAATTAAAAGAATTCACAACTAGAACACCTACACTACAGAACATTCTCAGCAAAATATTCCATGAGGAGGAAATGAGAGAAAAAAAATGAAAACCTCACGGAGAGGAACTACACTAAAGGAAAAGTCAATCAAAGGAGAAACTAAGTGAAGTTAAAAACCAAAAATAAACCAAAATGACCAAAAATACAAATCATATCTCAATAATAACCCTGAATGTTAGTGGCCTAAACTCATCAATTAAAAGACACAGACTGGAAGATTGGATTTTAAAAAGGGCCCCAAAATATGCTGTTTTCAAGAGACTCACCTCCTAGGAAAAGACAGTCAGACTGAAAGTGAAAGGTTGGGAAAAAACATATCACCCACACGGACTGCATAAACAAGCAGGAGTTTCCATCCTCATATCAGACAAAGTGGACTTCAAACCAAAGTTAGTCGGAAGGAATAAAGAAAGACATTTCATACTGCTTAAGAGACTCATACATCAACAAGACATAACAATCATAAATATATATGCCCCAATGGAGCATCTACATACATCAAACAAACTCTTCTCAATTTCAAGAATCAAATAGACCACAACACAATAATACTTTAACATGCCTCTCTCACTACTGGATAGATTATTCAAACAAAAACTAAACAAAGAAACTATAGAACTAAATAATACAATCAATGATTTAGACTTAATGGACATATATATAGTATTTCATCCATCATTGAGCAAATATATTTTCTTCTCAGCAGCACATGGATTCTTCTCTAAAACAGATCATATGTTATGCCACAAAGCAACTTCAAGCAAATACAAAAAAATATATAGAAATACTACTCTGCATTCTATCAGATCATAATGGAATGAAACTAGAAATAAATTATAAAATAAAAATAGACACTACTCCAAAACCTAGAAACTAAATAGCATGCTATTGAATGATAAATGGATAGCGAGAGAAATTAAAAAATACTTAGAGGTAAATGAGAACACCAATACAATATATCAAAATCTCTGGACACTATGAAAGCAGTGCTAAAAGGAAAGTTCATTGTATTGAGCTCATATATTAAAAGAATAAAAAGTCAACAAATAAATGACCTAACATTACATCTCAAAAACCTAGAAAAAGAAGAACAAATCTACACCTAAAGCAGAAGACAGTAAATAATTAAAATCAGAGCTGAAATCAATGAAACTGAAACAAAAGAAATAATTCAAAAAATTGACAAAACAAAATGTTTGCTTCCTTAGATAAAATTTATAAACCCTTAGCTACACTAGCAAAGAAAAAGAGGGAGAAAATTCAAATTACTAAAATTCATGATGAAAAAGGAAGCATCATGAAGTACACTACTGAAATACAAAAAATAATTAGAAACTATTTTGAAAATTATACTCCAATAAAATAGAAAATCTCAAAGACACTGACAAATTTCTAGAGACATATGATCTACCCAAAATGATTCAGGAGAACATACACAATTTAAACAGGTTAATTTCAAGCAATGAAATAGAAGATGATATCAAAAGCCTACCAACCAAGGAAAGCCCAGGACTAGATGGATTTTTCAGCCAAGTTCTACAAGACCTTCAAAGAAGAATTAACATCAATACTCCTCAAATTATCCCATGAAATAGAAAAAGAGGGAACCCTTCCAAAGTTATTGTATGAGGCTGGTAATCACCCTGATACCAAAACCAGACAAAGACACATCAAGGAAAGAAAATTCAGAACAATATCCCTGATGAACATAAATGCAAAAATTCTCAATAAAATTCTGGAAAATTGCATACAAAAACATATTTAAAAGGTAGTGTACCACAATCAAGTGGGGTTCATTCCAGTGTTGCAAGGTTGGTTCAACATATGAAAATCAATAAACGTAATAATACATCTCATCAATAGACTTAAAGACAAGAATCACAGGATTATTTCAATAGATGCAGGAAAAGCATGTGACAAAATACAGCACTCCTTCATGTTCAAAACACTAGAAAAACTAGGGATAGTAGGAACATACCTCACCATTGTAAAAGCTATCTATCTAAGCTCAAGGCCAACATCATTCTAAATGGAGAAAACATGAAAGCATTTCCTCTAAAAACTGGAAGAAGATAAGGACGCCCCCTTTCACCACTTTTATTCAACATAATCCTTGAAACTCTAGCCAGAGCAATCAGACAGATGAAAGTAATTAAAGGGATATGAATAGGAAAAGAAGAACTCAAATTATCACTATTTGCCAACGACATAATTCTATATTTAGAGGATACAAAAAATTCCACCAGAAAACTTCTAGAACTAATAAATGAATTCAGCAAAGTAGCAGGATATAAAACCAATACCCATAAATCAGATGCATTTCTACATGTAAGCAATAAAGCCACTGCAAGAGAAATTAGGAAAACTACCCCATTCACAATAGCCTCAAAAAAAAAAAAAAAAGAAAAGAAAAGAAAGAAAAAAGAAACTTGGGAATCAATATAACAAAAGAGGTGAAAGATCTCTACAATGAAAACTACATAACACTAAAGAAACTGAAGAAGACCTTAGAAGATGAAAAGATTTCCCATGCTCTTGGATAGGCAGAATTCATATTGTCAAATGGCCATAATATCAAAATTGTTATACATATTTAATGCAATTCCCATTAAAATCCCAATGACATTCTTCACAGAACTAGAAAAAGCAATCATGAAATTCATTTGGAAAAATAAGAGACCCAGGGGCTGGGGTAGTGGCTCAGTGGTAGAATGCTCCCCTAGCGTGAGGAACTGGGTTCAATCCTTGGCACCACATGAAAAATAAATAAATTAAAATATTGTGTCCATCCACAACTAAAAAAAATTTTAAAAATAAATAAAAGACCCAGAACAGCCAAAGCAATCCTTAGCAAGAAAAGTGAAGCAGGAAACATCACAATACCATATCTTAAACTATACTTCAGAGCAATAGTAACAAAAATGACATGGTATTGGCACCACAATAGAAATGTAAACCAATGATACAAATTAGAAGACAAAGAGACAAACCCACATAAAATCATTTATCTCACATTAGACAAAGGTGCCAAAAACATGCATTGGAGAAAAGGCAGCCTATTCAACAAATAGTGCTGGGAAAACTGGAAATCCATATGTAACAAAATTTAACAAAATCCATATGTGCAAAAATCAACTCAAAATGGGTCAAAGACTTAAGCACTAACTTGGAATGGAAAAGAAAACTTGGAATGGAACCACCATTTGACCCAGCTATCCCACTCCTTGGTTTATATCTGAAGGCACCCTGCGCCTAATAGATTAAGTAGGCCCAAATCTTCATCATGTCAGTTTAGGACCCAATTTCCTTAACAAGACTCCTAAAGCACAAGACATAAAATCAAGAATCAATAAATGAGATGAATTCAAATTAAAAAGCTTCTTCTCAGCAAACAACCAATAATGTGAAGAGAAAGCCTACAAAATGGGAGAGAATCTTTACCACACATACCTCAGATAGAGCACAAATCTCCAGCATGTATAAAGAACTCCAAAACTTAACACCAAAAAAATAAATACCCCAATCAATAAATGGACTAAGGAACTGAACACTTCTCAGAAGAAATACAATCAACAAATATATGAAAAAATGTTTATTATCTCTAGCAATTAGAGAAATGCAAATCAAAACTACTCTTAAGTCATCTCACTCAAGTCAAAATGGCAATTATCAAGAATACAAGCAATAATAAGTGTTGGTGAGGATGTAGGGGAAAAGGTACACTCATACATTGATGGTGACATTGCAAATTGGTACAACTACTAGGGAAAGCAGTATGGAGATTCCTCTGAAAACTTGGAATGGAACCACCATTTGACCCAGCTATTCCATTCCTTGGTTTATACCCAAAGGACTTAAAATCAGCATACTACGGTGACACAGCCACATCAGTGTTTATAGCAGTTCAATGCATAGTAGCTAAACTACAAAACCAACCTAGCTGCCCTTCAACAGATGAATGGATAAAGAATGAATAGTATATATACACAATGGATTATTACTCCGCCTTAAAGAAGAATAAAATTATGTCATTTGCTGATAAATGAATGACGCTGGAGAATATCATGCTAAATGAAATAAGCCAATCCCAAAAACCAAAGGTCAAATGTTTTCTCTGAGAAGCAGATGATACTGATCCATAGTGGGGGGGTGGAGTGGTGGAAAATGAACTTTAGATTGTGCAGAAGGGAGTGAGGGGAAGGGTGGAGGTATAGGGATAGGAAGGATGGTAGAATGAGACAGACATTATTACCCTATATACATGTATGATTACACTACTTGTGTGACAACCAGAGGAATGAGAAGTTGTGCTTCATTGTGTACAATGTGCCAAATGCATTCTACTGTCATGTATAACTAATTAGAACAAATAAAAAAAGAAAAAAGAAGAGCAATCAGAAAAGTTGGACATTCAAGGTGAAGAGGTTTTAGGGATTCATTAACCAATCTGTTCTACTCATATCTTCCTAATTATGCATATAATATATGCATTTAGGGGCTGGGGTTGTGGCTCAGTGGTGGAGAGCTTCCCTAGCATGCATGAGGCACTGGGTTTAATTCCCAGCACCACATAAAAATGAACAAATAAAATAAAGGTATTATGTCTACCTACAACTAAAAAAATATTTTTAAAAATACATGCATATAAATAACATGACAAATGTATATGCATATATATTACAGATAAATGATATGACAAAAACCATGACTAAATAAGTCTAAAAGCACTTTTAAGAATGAAATTATGGCATTTGCAGGTAAATGGATGGAACTAGATTATATTATGCTAAGTGAAATAAGACAATCCCCAAAACCCAAAAGCCGAATGTTTTTTTCTGATAAGCGAATGCTGATCCATAGTGAGCCCAGTGGGTAGGGAAGAATAAAGAAACATTGGTTTGTGTAGAGGGAGTGAGGGGAAGGGTGGGGCTGTTAGGATAGGAAGGGTGGCAGAATGAGACAGACATTATTACCCTATATACATATATGATTACACCACTGGAGTGACTCTGCACCATGTACAGCTGGAAGAATGAGAAGTTGTGCTCCATTTGTAAACAGTATGTCAACAGGCATTCTACTGTAAAACAAACAAATAAACAAATAAATAAATAAACACACACTTTTTATAAGATAACAATTCTAAATAAAAAATATTGCACCTTAATTTACCAAGATAGTTTTCCTTTCAGAGGTACATAAAATGATGTCTTATAATTGATGGAATGTCAGACTGGATGAAATATGGCAATTTCATAAAACAATGTATTAAGAAACTCTTCAGAGACATTATATAATCACTTAAAATACTGTCTGTGAGAACTACTTAATGCAATAGAGAATTTTTGATAAGCTGGAACAAAAAGAATATAAAAACCATGTAGGGGTACAATTCTGTTTCCATATATATAGACCAGGTGAAAATATACCAAAGCGTTAACAACAGTTATCATGTGGAGTATGGTCTTATAAGATTTCATTTTATCCCTGTATTTCCCCACTGCTTAAAAATGACAATGATTTTAAATTTATAATTTTACTAATAACTACCATAGCATTACTTAGCCCATGAAATTAAACAGTAACATAAAATACTATCTAGTACACAGACCATATTAAAATTTCACCAATTGTCCCAATGTTGTCTTTTATAGAATTTTTTTTTAATTCAAGATTTAACTGAGGATCATACATTTATCATGTCTTTTTAGTTTCCTTTAATTTAGAATTTTGTTTTATGATTCTTCATGACACTGATTTTTTTTTGGTGGGAGGTTACCCGGGACTGGACTCAGGGGCACTCAACGACTGAGCCACAACCCCAGCCCTATTTTGTATTTTATTTAGAGACAGAGTCTGAATTGCTTAGCACCTTGACATTGCTGAGGCTGGCTTTGAACTCTTGATCCTCCTGCCTCAGCCTCCCAAGCTGCTGAGGACATGGAAATTTTTTGAAGAATCTAGGCTAGGTATCTCCTAGACTAGCACACAATTTGGATATATTTGTTTCCTAAATATTAAACATTTCTGGCAAGAACACTATGGAGATGACATATTCCATTACGTCTGTCTCATATGAAGTTCAATTACTTGATTAAGGAAACACTTGCCCTATTTCCCTATTATAGATGTGCTGCTTCCTTTTTATAATCAAATAATCTCTAAGTAATATTTTGAGACTGTTAGACATCCTGTTCCACAACAAAGTTTTACCTGATAGTTTAGCATTCATTTATCAGCTTTGCCTAAATCAGCTGCCACAGTGGGAGGTACAAAACTGTAATTTTTCTAATTCTAATGTTCATTTTGCTTTTCTGATGCAGGGTCCGTCCTCCCCCCCCGCCCCCGCCGCCCATCCCTGGGAATACATTATAGATTTACTGATTTATTTTTATTCAAGGTATTACAATCCACTACTATCACTGTTCTTTTGAATGCTTAAAACTTTCCATGGGCTACGGGTGTAGTTGAGAGGTAGAGCACCTGCTTAGTATGCAGGATCCCCTGGTTTGATCTCTAGCACTTCAAACAAAACAAAAACAAAATTTCCCAAATTTGTCCTGCTGGAGTTCTTCCAGGCTGGTCCCCAAGTCCTCTCGACACACCCAGTCTTTAATTACCTTCTGGTGCCTTGTACTGCTACTGACTCTGAGCAATTTTCTCAGGGAGATCTAATTTAAGTAAAAAATGGTATTTAGAAACTAGAACATGGGCACAAGGTACACATAAATTCATTTATGTTTTATATATTTACCTAATACACAGCTAGGAGGCAATTTTATACTTTTACCTGTGTTTTGATAGTGAACCATCATATGAGGTCAAGTGTGGAATTTTCCACTTGTAGGGTCACAATGACAATCAAAAATTTACAGGTTTTGGAGCATTTCAGATTATGGATGCTCATTCTATAAATATATATGTATGTAATGTACCTGTATATATGAATAGGTGAAATGCACATATATGTATAATTAAATCAAAAGTTCAAATGGATACACCTCCAATTTAAAGCTAAAATCACAGATTTTTTTCTCACCTTATTCCATTCCATATTTGTATCTCCTTTCTCCACAGAGGAATTAAAGCAGTATAGTGACTCATTTGTTCTCATACCATATATTCTAAATATTTTGTTACTAACCAATACCATTGCTAAAAACTAGCCATGTAAACAACGTCTAACATTTATTTCCGACTTTTTTTGCCCTAGACTGATCCTCTAGTATGCAGTCTGAATACTATACTAAAAGTTACCCAAATTTTTTCCCCTTTGGGGTGATTTATTTCTTTTTTCTTTTTTTTTAATTGGTTGTTCAAAACATTACAAAGCTCTTGACATATCATATTTCATACATTAGATTCAAGTGGGTTATGAACTCCCATTTTTACCTTTGGGGTGATTTAATCAGTTTGATACAAAAATTTGATTAGTTGTTCTTTGGATATTCAACTACAGAATCTGCTTTCTTTTTCTTTAAGGTACCAGTGATTGAACCCAGTGCCTCACACAGGCTAGGTGAATGCTCTGCCACTGAGCTTTATACTCAGGCTTTTTTTGTTTGGAGATAGAGTCCAAGTTGCCCAGTCTGGCCTTGAACTTGCAATTCTCCTGCCTCAGCCTCCCAAGCAGCTGGGATTACAGGTGTATACCACTACATCAAGATATTTTATTATTTTAAATTTTATTTTATATATATAACTGAACATGTAAAAATTTACAAGGTTCAAAATCAAAACTATATAAAAAAGTATACCCAGAAAAGTCCCATTTCCATCCTTATCTCTTTCATGTGTATCTCCCTATCTCTTATTTGGTTTTGGTTTATAGTTCCTATGCATCCTTATGTAAAACGAAGGGGAAAATATATTTGAGTATATGTGTGCTCATTTCCCCTTTTCATTTTACATAAGGTAGCACACACCAGATATACTTTTCTACAACTCTTTTTCATCCCACTTAAAAAAAAATCCTTAGAAACCACTTAATCTTTGTTCATGAGTATCTGTTTAATTTTTTTAAAAAATTGTTTTTATAGTTGCATTAAGAGGACATAGTATAGCTTATTGGCCAATGTTTTATAGACGGGCATGTTGAGTTGCTTCTAATTTTTTTTATTTGCAAATGATATAGCAATGAAAAACTTTCTCTCTCTATATATATATACTCTTCATTTTTTTGTAGAGGTGTTTCCACAGGAGTAATTACTAGAAGCAGGATTGTTAGGCCAAAGGCAAATGCTTATATAACTTTGTTAGAAATTACCAAATTCTCTTTCACATAAGGAGATTATTTTTTTTTTGCGGGGTGGGGGGGTGTGCCAGGAATTGAACCCAGGGGTGCTTAACCACTGAGCCTCATCCCCAGCCCTTTTAAATATTTTATTTAGAGACAGGGTCTCCCCAAGTTGCTTAGGGTCTCACTAAATTGCTGAGGTTGTCTTTGAACTCGCATTCCTCCTGCCTCAGCCTTCCAAGCTGCTGGGATTATAGGTATGTGCCGTCATGGTCAGCAACCCTCATTCTTGAGTGATGATTTAACTAGTATTAAATTCTAAGTTGAAGATACCACTCTCATGTTCTAAATTCTATTGTTGATGAGAAAGCTCTTGTCAATGTTAACTATTTCTTAGGAGATATGGCAGGAACTGTTAGCCATTCTCCAAATTTGTGTTTTTCTTTTTCATGGGCACCTGGATGGCCTATATTTTCCCTAGTCTCTCTTGCAGTTAGTTAGAGATATGTGACTAATTTCTAGACGGCCAGACAGAAGCAGGTATGATATAAACCACTTCTGGTTTAAGCACAACACACTTCCTGTGGACAGTAAGAGCAACTTTGAAAGACACGTGATGAGCTGTCACCAGCTGGGTCTTAAGTGTACAGAACCACACGAAGACCTGGAATGCTCACCCAGGAACTCATACTGGATTTCAGACATTTGGTCTATTTCTACAGCATTTTAGCTCATCCTACTTAATACTAGATGTTTTTCGTTGGTCCTTCCTCTAGCCTCCTTGCTTTTATTTCATAATTTAACCCATTATAAGTTTTACCTCTCAAAACTTCTAAACATACTTATTTTACAGTATTTTCTAGAAGTTCCAACCATTTATATTACTTACAAAGTCCATATGTAGCTTGTTGAACAATCTTTAAACTTCCTAGTTTTTATTTTTCTTCATGTAAAGTTTTGATTTGCTAGCCTGTGTTTGCATATGCTAACCCCCAGCCCTTTTTTATTTTTATTTTTAGTTTTAGATGGACACAATACCTTTATTTTACTTATTTATTTTTATGCGGTGCTGAGGATCAAACCCAGGGCCTTGCACGGAGAAGGCAAGTGCTCTGCCACAGAGCCACAATCCCAGCCCCCAACATTTTCTTAAAAGTTTTATTTGAGACAGGGTCTCACTAAGTTTCCAAGGCTGGCCTTAAACTTGTGATTCTCCTGCTCCAGCCTCCAGAGTCACCTGGGATTACAGGTGTGCACCACTGCTAGCTCATTTTGAGTAAGAGTTTTGGACTGTTTTATTTTTGTCCTCTCTTCCTTCTTCCCTAATTAGTTTCCGTCCTTCCTCCTGGCCTTGATATGGCCCTTTGTGCTCCCACTCAGCTGTGGTATCTCAAAGACACTGCACACCCAGCCCTGGGTCCAGAAGCAGTTTGGCTCAGGTTCTTGCCCTCAAGCTGTGTCTGTCTCCACAACTTCCAGAAACCTATTTATTCCAGTCATGCCTTGTTCTTGAGTTTGGTCAGGAAGCGGGAGGCTCAACCCTAACTTTTGTCAGGTTCCTTGCCTAGGCTCCTGTGGACACTTACATGCCCCCTAATTCCATGGAAGCTGAGTTCCCAGTTGTTATACCTGCCTGAATCGAAACTGCTTTTTTTTTATTCCTGAGTATGTGAACTCATTCTCTGGGCGATAAGGACTACTATCACCCAACCACAGTAAATCTACTCGATTGCTTTTTTAAATAGGATAACTACCTGTGCTAGGTGTTTTAGATTGACCTTGAATAGATGTTTAAACTTATTTGTCTTGCTCTCCTGTAGCATATCCTCAAACTAAAATAGTTTGTCTTAATACTGTAAATTATGACATGACTTCATTATATCTTTTGCCTGCTCTCAGCCTTATACAAATTTTGTAACCACAGCACTGATTTATAAAATGTGGTATTATGCATATACCTGAATTACAGTGTGATGGAGTAACTTCTTGGTTTTACCATGGCCCAGGGCTTTTTCCTGCCAGGAACAGGCTTTATGAAGCTAGTCATTCTCCCCTTTGAACTTTGTACTTACAAAATTAATTAGCCTTCATTTGACTTTGTCCAATTTGGAAACACACAATTTATCTAGGTTATTTGACATCTGTTTTAAATATTCTGGCATACAAACAAACATATACATTACCAGTCATGCATTAAAATTGATTAATCAGGTTCCATACTGACCTCTGAAAGGTTAAGTGGGTAAGAATCAGCCCATACTAGCAGAATACCCTTGATAATGGCTCACATTATCTTCTCATCACAAATGTAGTACCACATGAGCTATGTTTTCCTGGGTTGTTGATGATGATGTTATTCTTAATTAAATCAACTGCATGAGAAAGTTAAGATATACGTGCCTTGCTTCCTCCAGATCCTTACAATGTTCTTGATGAAATTAAGTTACACTGATATGATTTATTTTTCCATAGCTATCATTAATTTTTACTAAATGCTTATGTTTGCTTAAAATTAATATTCTGGTAAGGTATGTTTTCATATACTCCTCACTCACAATGTGACTGCCTTATTTACTGCAAATTCTATGCATATAAACTCATCTTTTCATAATTTTAGTGGGAACAGATAATTAATAAAGTACAATGCTTAGGATTAAGGAAAATAGAAGTTCGTTACCTTGTACTAATAATTCAGTACCATTTAAAAACTATATCAATAAACAGAAATATATTAAAGAAGTTAACAAATATGGAAAAGGGATTCCTAAAAGTTACAGTTACAGGATTATATGAATGGGGGTTGTTGAAATGGAGGATATGTTAGTTTGAAGCCAGTGACTTGAGTCATCACCAAATATTTTTTTTAATATTTATTTTTTAGTTGTAGTTGGACATAATACCTTTATTTTACTTATTTTTTTATGTGGTGCTGAGAATCGAGCCCACGGCCTCGCATGTGCTAGGCAAATGCTCTACCTCTGAGCCACAACCCCAGCCTCCAAAAACATTTTTATTTTATTTTAAATTTTTATTAGTTATTGATGGACTTTTATTTATCTGTTTATATGTGGTGCTAAGAATTGAACCCAGTGCCTCACACATGCTAGGCAAGTGCTCTACCACTGAGCCACAAACCCAGTCCAAACATTTTTAAATACATATAGGCTGACCGCTTAACAAACTTACAGAAGAGATTTAGTCTTCCAAAGGATGTCTGAACATGAGACTGCCTCCTGCTTCTCAATGATCATCAGCTCCTTTAATTTTTTAAGGAAAGGAAGGGACTTTCTAAGGAAAATCTTTCTCTTCTTCCACACCATTCAACCCTTTTGTTACCAGATATGTGAGTGTCCCCCTGACAAAAGCAATTCTCTACTGCACATCAACAAGGTGCGTTACAATTCAGTTCACTTCTGATACTAGTTACCTGGAGATCAGACCCCATGAATTGAGGATTCAGCCCCATGAGACCCCCCTCCCATCCAACTTCAGATGCCAACTACATGCACAGGTTCCTATGATCCCCTCTTCAGGTTCAATTAATTTACTAAAGCAGCTGACAAAACTGAGAGAAACACTTTACTTGTGATTATTCATTTATAAACATACAAAAGCACAGCCAGATGAAGAGATAACCAGGCAAGGTATGTAAAAAAAGGTATAGGGCTTCCTGGTCCTCTCTGGGTGTGCCACCCTCTAGTACCTCCTTGTGTTGAGAGACGTGGAAGCTCTCTGAACTCTGTTCTTTTTGTTTTTTATGGAGGCTTCCTTATATACGCATGATTGATTATATCCCTGGCCATGGTGATTATATCCCTGGCTATGGTGATCAACTCCTCCTTCAGCCCCTCTCCTCCTTGAAGGTCCAACCCTCTAATCACTGGGTTGGCTACTGACAACAAGTCCCCATTTGAGGTTATCCAGGAAACATCATCTCAAAACAAATGACACTCTTGTTGCCCAAGAACAAGGAACTTAGGAGCTCTGTGTCAGGCATTCCTATTACTAAGGAAATTACAAGTCTTAGAGCTCTTTGCCAGTCTGGTGTCAAAGATCAAATACAAAACAAAAGAATCTCTCTAGCACCCCCAAATATAACTATAAGGGTTTAAGAGCTCTGTGTCTGTAACCAGGGACAGAAACATACATGTGTGTGCACGCACATATGTGTACAGACACAAGAGATACATGTGTGTAAATGTATGTATATATATCAGAAACAGATATATACATACATATAATTATTTCACAATATCAGAGGCACATAATGACCTAGAAAGTCACAAATCCATGTTCAGTAGCTCCTCAGACTTCAATCTTGGTCCTTGGCTTCCGAACACAGCTCAGAATACCAGACTTGACACCAAGACACTGCTTATGCCTAGACGTTCACGGTTTTTAAAACCACGGCTGTTTGTCATTGTTAAAAATATGATCCAGGCCAGCCACCTGAGGGAGGATCCTTTCTTTATCAACACATAATCTGTAATAGCTCAGCCAATCAAACAGGGTCCAGTTCTCCCATGAGTCCTTGATGACAGCACCCCCAGACCCATGCCAGGTGTGCTAGTACCATAAACAAGTGCCTTTTTTGTTGCCATTTCTTTCTCCTTTTGTTAATCTTTATTTTTTTAGTTGTAGATGGAAAGCATGCCTTTATTTTATTTATTTATTTATTTATTTATAGGTGGGGCTGAGGATCAAACTCAGTGCCTCACACATACTAGGCCAAGCATTCTACCACTGAGCCACAACCCTAGCCAGGATCAGAAAATATGCACATCTCCTAAGACTGGCTCTTTCAAGCATAAAACTAATGATGGGTATTTATCAGAAATTTGGGGGAGCAGGGAGGACCCTCAAGCCAAATAACTCTACCAAAACTTATGGTGCTTTTTAGTTTATTAAAACTATTAGAGACCATTTATTCAAAATGTCTAAATTGTGCTCCTGAACCTATTAAATGCAGTGCCATGATGTTAGATGTTCAGACTGAGCAATGGTGATCTTTTCACTAATTTGAGCTGAAAAGAGAATCCCAAAAGATGAGAAAGATATATTCACATTAAATGAATAAATAAAAACAAACATGATCTTGAAATGTCAATGCTTAAAGCTACAAAAAACTCCTGTGAGAAAGTAAAGATCTAAGTAAAAAGCAAGATGTACCATAATTCATGGATAAGAGTATACTAAAATGCCAAAGCTCCACAGATTGACACATTCAGCATACAGCTGGCCTCCAGATCTGTAGGTTGCACATCCACAGATTCAACCTTGAATTTTTTAAAAAACTGTTGCCAGGTGCAGTAGCGCATGCCTGTAATCCCAGTGGCTCATGAGGCTAAGACAGTCCGTGAGTTCAAAGCCAGCCTCAGCAATGGCGAGGCACTAAGCAACTCAGTGAGACCCTGTCTCTAAATAAAATACAAAATAGGGCTAGGGATGGGGCACAATGGTCAAGTGCCCCTGAGTTCAATCCCTGGTACCAAAAAAAGAAAAAAACAAAAACTGTTGATACTGAACATGTACAGACTTGTCTCTATTCCTTAAACAAAACAATGTAACAACTATTTGCATATCATTTAAATTATATTAGGTATTATAAGTAATCTAAAGATGATTTAAAGTATACAGGAGGATGTGCATAAGGATATATATACAAATACTGTGCCATTTTATATAACGTACTTGAGCATACATGGATTTTGGTATCTAAGGTGTCTCATATGCTGAAGGACAACAGTAGTCAAAATCCAATCAGGCTTATTTAAAAATATATATGAAAACACTAAAGTTAAGGATTTACACTACTTGATTTCAAGACTTGTAAACTGCAGAACTCAAGGCAGAGAGATATAAGCTTAAAAACAAACAACAGAGTTCAGTCCACTGTTTTACAAAAAAGTACTAACAAACTCAGTAAATGGAAGTCTTTTCAACAAATTGTGCAGGACCAAGTAGATAACTATATAAAAATAATGAAAAGATCTTGACTCCACCTCACATATAAACTCAAGTTATGTCAGGATAGATGATAAGCCTAAACATAAAAAATAAAATTCTAGAAGGAAAACAAAGGATATCTTTTTTTTTTAACCTTTATTTATTTTTTTTTAAATGCGGTGCTGAGTATTGAACCCAGCACCTCGCACATGCTAGACGAGCGCTCTACCACTGAGCAACAATCCCAGCCCAAAGGATATCCTTTTTAAAGGATATTGTGGTGAATATTCTTTTTAGATTTATTTTTATTAAAACTTATTAATTGTATATATTAATAAGGTTCAGTGTGGTATTTCCATACATGCATACATCATACACTGATCAAATCCAAACCACTCTTCCCAATTTCTAGTAATCACCATTCTACTACCACTTTCAAGTTAACATTTTTATCTTCCACATGAGAAAGAACATGAGGTTCTTGTCTATACCTGGCGTATTTCACTTAACATAATGTCATCCAGTTCCATTCAATTTTTTGCAAATGGCAGGATTTCATTCTTCTTTATGTGTGAATAATACTCCATTGTGTACTCTTACCACATTTTCTTTATCCATTCATCTGATGATGGACACAGGCTGATCCATATTTTAGCTATTGTAATTAGTGCTGCAATAAACATGGATGTGCAAGTGTATTTTTTGTATGCTGATTTCATCTCCCATGGATACATAGGAAGTAGATAGCTGTATCATAAGGTAGATCTATTTTTAGTTTTCTGAGGAAACTCCATTCTGATTTCCAAAGTAGCTATACTAATTTACATTCCCACCAAAAGTACAAGTTCATTTTCTTCATATCCTCACCAGCATTTATTTATTTTATAGCAGTCATTCTAATTGGGGTAAGATGGTATCTTCCTAGTTTTGATGTATATTTTTCTGATGGCTAATGATATGGAGCATTTTTTATGTATTTATTGATCAGTGCATTTCTTCTCTGGAAAAGTATCTATCTGGATTACTTGCTCATTTTTTAGTGCTAGGATTACTTGGTTTTGGTTAAGTTTTTAGAGTTCCTTATATATTCTGGATATTAACCCTCTGTCAGATGAATAGTTGGCAAATAATTTCCCCATTCTATAGGTAATCTCTTCACTGTATTGATTGCTTTCTCTGATATGCAGATGCTTTTTAGTTTGTTGTAATCCCATTTGTCTATTTTTGCTTTTGCTTCAGGTGCTTCTGGCATCTTTCCAAGAAAATCACTACCTGTTTCTAAGTGTTTCCCCTATGTTTTCTTCTGGTAGTTTCAGAGTTTCAAGTCTTAATGTCTTTGATCCATCTGGAATTGATTTTTTTTTAACAAGTGTGAGAGACAGGAATCAAATTTCAATATTCTGTATGTGTATATCCAGAACATCTTTTGTTGAAGAAGAGCTGCCCTTTCTCTAATTTTTTTTGGCATGTTTATCAAGAATCAATGGGCTCTGGATGTGGTTTTATTTCTGGGTTCTCTATTCTGTTCCTTTGGCCTATGTGTCTGTTTTTATGCTAGTGCCATGCTCTTTTGGTTACTACGGCTCTGTATATGGATGATGAATGTCTTCCCCAAGATTAGGAAATTTTCTTCTATTGTTTCATTGCATAGGTTTTCTATGCCCTTTACTTTGTTCTCCCCACTTTTAGGTATTCCAAAAATGCAAATGTTCATTCATTTACTCATGCCCCATGAGTCTTTAATACTATCTTCTTCTTTTTTTTTTTTTTTTTTTTTTGTCTGACTGGGATACTTCAAAAGACCTGTCTTCAAGTTCAGATATTCTTTCTTCTGCTTGATTGAGTGTGTTGCTGAGGTTTTCAATTCTCATTTTTTATTTGACTTTCTGAGCTTTTAATTTCCAGGATTTCTGTCTGGTTCTTTTTCAAAAATCTCTCTTTGTTGAATTTCCAAATTCATATTCTTCATTGTCTTCCTAATTTCTTTGTATACCTGAATTCTCTTAGATCTCAGTAGGCTTTTTTAAAAATCATTCTTTTAAATTCTTTATCAGGCATTTTGTCCATTTTTACTTCTTTGGAATCTGTTGCTAGAAAGCTATTGTGAGGCCTCACATTACCTTGTTCTTCACATTTCTTGTGTTCCCATGTTCAGATTTGCACATCTGGTGGTTCAGATATCTATACCACTTTTATGAGATGGCTTTCTTCGTGGCTTTTTCTGAAATATACACCTTGGAACACTGTTTTGTTATGTTGGCTTTGATTCTAGCTAGGTACTACAATGTAGTCTCCCCAAAGCTTCTTTGGCCATAATTAATGAGTTTGGGCAGTGTATACCATAGTGGAGTAGGAAATACCCAGTGTTTCTGTTGACCACACAAGACTGAGGACACTCTTAGCAATCAAGGCAGATTTGGTGTGGACAGACTAGGAGTGAAGTGCTGTGTGGTCACTCCTACAATGGGAATGGTATACTCTGATTAGCGAGGGCCTCTAGCACTAGAAGCCCCAGAAGTGGTGAAGGGACTGCAGAACTTGATCTCTGATCAGTTAGTGGTATGGGCCCATGTGCTGCATAGGAAGAGGTAGAGGTGGGAACCACAGAACCCCTTCTATGGCACTCACACCTGATCCTGATAGCACTGCCCAGTCAGACATGGTACAGGGATGGACAAGTGGTGGCAATCACACAAATGGCATGGCAGTGGTACCTTGGTGTTTTCCTCTGTTACTTCAGTGGCAGCACATACCAAGGGGCAGGACCATGGCCAAAGCTGGGCAAAGTTTCTCTTGGAGCCACGTTTGGTCATGAACCTAGGGGATGGGGCAATGGCTACTGTTACAAAGCCACTCAAGGGCCCCTCAGTATCACCCTATGAACAGGGCAGCAGTGAAAACCTGGTGTTCTCTCCCCATTCTAAGCATGCAGCAGGAGGGAAAGGGGTGGGAAGCTTGTGGGAGCCTACCTTCAATTTCTGGCATTGGAGTGAGACTTGGCTGGCCATGTTCTAGGTCTCAGAGAGCAAGTACCCAGATTTCCTGGTTCTTGAGGGCAGCACACTCCATTACCCTCTCTGTTGCAACACCTGTCTCCTACAGTGCAGGGCACTTAATGGATTTGGGTTGCAGGGCACTTAATGGGTTTGGGTCACAGTCACTTTGCTGGACTAGGTTGGGTTCTCAAGGCAACTATCTATCTTTAGAAAGTACACAATGTCAGTGGAGTTCTAGAGATGGGAATATGCAGGAGTTTTAGACCCCCTGAGAAGTCCAAACACAGTAGCTCAGTTCTTTTTTTTTTTTTTTAATTCTCAGTTCTTTTTTTTATTTTTCACTTAAAGGTGGGTACAATATCTTTATTTTATTTTAATGTGGTGCTGAGGATTGAACCCAGTGTCTCACACATGGCAGGCGAGTGCTCTACCTCTGAGCCACAACCCCAGCCCCCCCAACCCCGTAGGTCAGTTCTTAAGATGGCTCCTGGCTATAGTACCTTCAGGATTCACTGAGAAATTACGTGAAATCCTTTTCCAAAGCAAAGCTACTGCACAGATTTCAGGTTACTTATCTACACAGGCTGCAAGCCTGTGAGGATCGCACAACTTTTCAGTAGCTCAGATCGCCAGGATCTGAGAGAGAAGTTTACTGGGACTCTCTCTTTCAACTTCATGCCTGTAAAGGAGAGATTCACCTCCCTGCAGCTATGGATGTGGAGTGGCAGATATTGGGGTATTTTATGTCTCTTCCTATGCTGTTGTCCCAGATCTCTGAATCTTACAAAGGTCCATTCTCTGTCTTGCCGATTTCCAATATTCTCCCACAGCCACTCACCTAAAAATGCACCAATTACTTTGGTTCTCCTTTGAGGAGAAGGTGAGTGCTGTTCAACCATCTTATTGTTTAGACAAGAGAATATTCTTCAAACCCTAAAGCAGATAAAGAATTCTTAAGCAAATAGGTAAAGAATTCTTAAACATGAAGGTAAAGAATTCTTATGCATATAGGTAAAGAGTTCTTAAGCACCAAACATAAGAGAAAAAAATTAACAAAGATTTGTTAAAATTTTCTGTTCATCCTAAGAAAATAGAAAGGTAAGAAACAGACTTGGAGAAAATATTCCCAACTTATGTATCTAACAAATGACTTGTGTTCACACTACAAAATATATACATGAAGAGTGCTTTCTATAAATTAATAGAAAAAAGAAAACTCAAAAATGAACAAAATATACTTCAAGAAAATGTACAAAGGGTCAATAGGTGACAAAAAGTTACTCAATACCATTAGTAATCAGGAAAAAGCTAGTTAAAACCACAGTGAAATACAATTTCACATTCACCAGTATGGCTAAAACCTAAAGAACCAACAATACTAAATAGTGGAAAGATGTACATCAGCTGGAACTCTCATTACACTGCTGTTGGGCATGTTAAATGGTACACTCTTTAGAAAATAATCTGTCATTTAAGCATATACCTATCCGATGATTCAGCACCTCCACTCCTAGGTATTTATCCAAGTTAGAACATTCGTCCACAAAAATACAAACTCAAAATCAATTATCACTTATTTTCAGAAGGTGCATCTGTATGAGTATGTGTCTGTGTTTCTTTCTGATCCCGCAACAAATAGTTAACAAAAATGGGCTTAATACTTGTTTTTAAATATAACTGTCATGTGAAATCCACAAGTATATTTATTATATGTAAGTTTTGAAACAAATTTACTTACTCTGTATATGCATTTACTTCTTCACTTCAAAAATATTTATGGAGAGCCAAAAATATACATCAGGCATCCAAGTTCAAAGTGTGACTGAATCATAGATATAGTGCAATATTTCTAAGAATCTGAGTATACCTTTCAGAATAAATTTTACTTAAAATGAGGTTCCTGATCTTCTCACAGAAGGAAAAAGTATTAGATAACCTAACAGTCTCAGGCTTAGGACGCAAAAACAAGCCTGGTGCCAGTCAGGTTTGGCAGATGCAGGACTTACAGGGTAGTTAGTCATTTCAGGCCTCCATTCCCTGTAGGCCCATCTGCTCCACCTCCCTTGTCCAAAGCCACTGGAGGATGGGCCCTGGGAGCAAAGGCTAAACCAAGGGGACACACCCCGAAGGACGTTGCTGCCCTGTCAGTGGCATCCATTATGACTTGGCCCAGAAGGAATAGACTTTGCCACCAGAGGCACTACCCACCCTCTGTCACTTCCCTTCCTTCCCCCAGTACCCTTACAGAGGCATCTCAGTGTCTTCAGGCCTGGAGGTATGCTGATTGAGGCAGGACCTGCTCCCCTGAGTCTGTCTACAGATCACACCACCCAGCACCCTGGGAGAGTAGCATTTGGATTTCTAGGGCATTTTAAAGAGTTTTTAACATATTCATACCTTTTGACCCAGTATTTGCACTCCAGGAATTTATCATAAGGAAATAATCAGCATTGAAGGAAGGAACTGCTGCTAGAGCAGCTCATTTCCCAGTATATCTGCAACAACCTACAAAACACCCTTCCCCTCAAAGGAATCAAAACAACTTACCATCTAACAATAGGAAATTTATCAAAGTAATTATGATACAGTCATTAGATAGACAAGCTCTGGAGAAGAATTGAACAAGATGCTGCTGCCAAATACGTCTGATGACAAGAATATGATAAAGCTGTGTGTAGCAGGTCCTCTTGCAGGCAAATGTGAAGGAATTCTCCCAGACTCACAGGAAGCTAGTGGGTTCTCCGGATCCAGGTTACTAAGGGGGTCTGCATGGGTCCTCATAGTCTTATGGTATGGAGAAGGGGAGGCTGAAAACCAGTGGTATATGCAGTATTACCCCAGTATTGGCTAAGGAGAAAAAATGTATTTGAATACTTAGATGAGAGGTAATCAATGCCAGGCTACAGATAATTAACAAGGTTTTGGCCTTAGAAACAGTACTTCTCAAATTTGAATGTGGATACAGTTAAAAGATGAATTCCAGTTCAATATGTTGTGGTAGATCTGAAATTCTGAATTTCTAGCAAGATGTCAGGCAAGGACCCTGCTGCTGGCCTGCACTTAGAGAACCAAGGTTGTAGATGGCACATATCTGATAGGGAAATAGGCAAGTTACACTACCAGTGACTATCTGGTTGGTGAGAATATGGGCACATATTTATTTTTTTACACTGTCATACATTTTCTTTTTTTTTTTTTTTTTTAATCTTCGTTTTATTTTTTTATGTGGTGCTGAGGTTCGAACCCAGGGCCTCATGCTAGGCGAGCACTCTACCATTGAGCCACAACCCCAGCCCAACTGTCCTACATTTTCTATGATGAAATTTTATTGCTTTTGTAATAAAAAAGAAAACTTTTCACTTTTCTAAATCTTTGATTTGGGCTGGGGGTACAGGTTGGTGGTAGAGTGCTTACCTAGCATGTGTGAGGCCCTGGATCCCATCTTATCACTGCAAAAAACAAACAAACAAAAAACAAAACAAAACAAAAAAACCTTTAAATCAAGTGGTTATTCTTACAGGAGTCCATCTTAAATAATGTGAAATGGGATCAAAGTTTCATTCACAATTAGTGTTGGATGTGTGGGAGACTTCCCGCTGAAGTTAAGTTTCTGTCTGGTGAGAACATCATGTGATCCCTTACGCCTACGCCTCCTCTCTGAGGGGCGTCAAATTCAAAAGTTTTCTCCACCAATCCCCTCGGGACACAGTTTCTGCTGGCCGTACCTGAGTCACCCTGCCAATCAGCATCCCCACATGGCCTATGCAACCTGAAGCTTGCAAGCTCATGCTCTCTGCCCTCTTCCTCTTCTTTCTTTCCTCTCTCTGCTCTCTGCCTCTCCTTTTCTTCCCCTTTGGGCAGCCCCCCAATAAAATCTCTTGGCTGAATCTGTCTCGAGTGAGTCACTCGCCTTTCAATTAGAATGATTTATAACATAAAAAAATTAGTAACCACCTAGTTCTCTTATTCATTCATTCATTCTGCAGTGCTGGGGATCAAACCCAAGGCCTTGTACATGCTAAGTGAAAACTCTACCATTGAGTTAACACCCCAGGCCTCTAAATTTAAGAAAATGACTAAAAAAAGCTGAAATGGCATGTGATCATTAAAAACACTTATAAAGACATAGGGAAGTAGAATGATGAATTTTTTATCACTGTATGACAACTATGCTGAACTACTAATATAAAATGAATTAAAGATAAAATGCTAAATTTACTGTTTATTTAATTAAAAAAGGAAAGAAATATGACAAAATGTTCAAGTTTTTGGATTCTTGGATGGTGGGATCATAAAAGATTTTTTCCCTTTAAACTTTCCAGGATACAGGGCAGTATTGGCACTGGAGGCAAAGATACCAATGGAAAGTAGCAGAGGAAAGGGAGAAAAGAGACGCATTCAAGGGTCAGGAAGAAGGGAATAGACCTGAAGCCTATTAGCTGGGGGATAGGGTGAGGGTATGGGACCTAAGGGATTTCTTCTTAGAGCACCAGAATGGGAGTCCAGGAGAAAGACAAAGGGTTGGTGCAGGTAGAGCCAGCAGCTAAAGCCATAGGTCTGTACCCTGGCAGTAGGAGGGAAGATCCAAAGCCTACCACCTCTCCTCCTCCCTGACCCCTTGCTGAATGGCTCTAGGTAAGGGCTGCCAACAGGGGAGTCTTTGGCTCAGCTGTTATCTGCTCCATTCATTTGGCTTCCCTGGACACAATGGATGCTTCCTAGTAACAACTCAGCAATTGATCTCTCCCTTTCCCTTCCCGGAACACAATCACTCTCTGTGATTACCTAAAGCCATAAGGAGGAAGAATTTATGTTACTCTCTTCTGATAAAGTGAAATGAAGTCCTTTCCATGTTCCCCTTTCCAGGCTTCTTTCTTGCTTGAATCTCAGTTCACTTTTACCTCTCTTGACAAGCAGCAAAAGGCAGGAGAAACAAATGCAAACCAATAGGAACCTGCATCACTGGTTGAAGATCAAATTAGACAGCCCTTCTTAAACCAATAAAATGTGTTTTGTTTTGTATTTTTTTCTTTTTTTTAATATTGTTTTAGTTGTTTATGGACCTTTATTTTATTTGCTTATTTATATGTGGTGCTAGAAATCGAATGCAGTGCCTCACAGGTATGACGCAAGCACTCTACTGCTGAGCTACAACTCCAGCCCTTATTTTTTTCTTTTTTTGAGACAGAGTCTCTCTGTTGCCTAGGCTGGTCTTGACCTAGGTTCAAGCTATTCTCCTACCCCAGCCTTCCAAGTGTTGGGACCTAGAAGTACACTACTACACCTGGCTAAAATTGTTTTAAATATTTAAGATGTAAATATTAATTAACAGCATATTACTTATCTAAGTTAAAAAGAAAACCCATCTGTGTATCTGTTCTGTGATTTTCTCGCTGAGGGGAAAAACAGGCAAAGTTTCACTGTGCCAGTGTCAGGATTTCATAAAATTTTATTAGCTCCCCTTCCCTCTGGACATTCCTGTGAAACACACTTATCCCCAGTTCACACAAGAGGCACTATGTGCCCAGAGGACCCAGCCTTAAACCCCTGCTGGGTAGTGGCACTCCTGTGCACCTCCTCCTATTCCACACTGACACCAGTCTGCTATTCCACAGATGCCAGATCCACACATCTGCTTTCACAGTCAAAGGATTTTAATCTCCAACGACAGAGCCAAAGCCCTGGGTTCAAAGCCAAATGCTCAGGTCCAGTTGTCATCAATCCCAAAGCTGTGCTGCACTCAACACCCTGTTAGCATTTGTAACACTTTCCTAAGGCGACAGACAACATGTAGCCAGAGCTCACTCCAAAAACAGAGAGGTCGGGGCTGGAAAGCATTTTTTTCTTCTGGCATGGGGGTATGGAGTGCGGGGGGTATGGAGTGCGGGGGGGGGGGGGGGGGCGCTGCTGCTGTGGTGGGTGTTTCCTCCAAATAAAATAAAGGAAACAGTCTCTGTCAGCAATAACAACAGTGACCCCACTGTGAATCCTCATTCCCTGCCAGACACTGTAAGAAGCTCCTGATGTGACACTTAATCCTTACAGTCCCAGGAGGCAGGCATTATATCACCTCCATTTTACACAAGATGAAATGAGGTGGAGAGGTTAGAAAAAAAGAGAAAAAAATAAAAAGGTCAAGGTCACAGGTAGAGAAAGATCAGAAATCAACCCCAGCAATTTAGCCAATTTGGCTGAGTCCATACTTAGGACTGTTTTGTCTCACCTTTATTTGCTTTGGCAAATAATCCACCAAGCCACTTTTCCTAGACAAGGGAGTATCATCTGAGGGAGCACAAACCCACACCCTGGGATCCCACATTTTCCTGAAAGGAGCCAATCAATTTTCTGGTCTGGCATTTACAAAATACTTCAGCCTTTTTGTTTATGACTTTCAGCCAGAACAAGGTATTCCACTTGGCCCTAGTGTATTCTGTCTTTTCTGCCACATTAGGGCACGTGTTTACCTAGACTGGTAGTTTTGGTGACAAGGGCCTCAAAACAGCTCCTCACTTTTTCTTAAGACCACTCCACAGGTTTGATTTTTATGATATTTTCTCTTCCCATTTTTCTCCCAACCAATAGAAGCTTCCACTGTGATGAAACTCTAGATATAAGCAGAGATAAGAATATCTGTCTCATGACTTTTAACCAAAAGTTTCAAGATAAGAAAATTAAGTCATGCTTAGACATGGGGTGTACAAAGTCCTGGAAGCCCACACTGTGCAGGGGTGTCTCAGTTCCTCAGTCTCACAGGGCTTTCAGAAGGGCTATGCCTAAGCAGTATGTAGGAGCAGACTTGTCATCATCAGGAACATGGTGGGCAGAGAAGAGAGAGGGAGAGAGAGCACCTATCCTGGGAGACCATCAGAGTGGCTGGGATCCAGCAGAGCAGCTCCAAAAAGCCAAAGTACAACCTCAACAACCATTTGACTCTGAAAGTCAGGATGCTTAAAAAGGGAGAGTTTCTTGGGACTCCATTCCCATGGATACCTGAGGAACCCCCAAGGTTTAAAATACCTATTTTTCAACACACAAAGAGTTCATGATATGCGATTCTGAAGGCATTCATTTTTCCTACTGAGGCCTGCTCACATACGGATTCCATTTTTGTTGTATGTCAAGTATGGCTAATCTAAAGTTTTATGTAAATGAGAAAAGCAGAGTAGAGGAGGCCTTCATAGATCTGGACTCCAGTCTCATGCTTCGGGGTCCTGGGTTGCTCTGCTGTGAAGGTGCTGAAGTTCCCTAGGAAGCAGGCGTGGCTCCTGAGCACCAGGAACTGGCAGGATTAAGGAATTGCAGTTTATTTGGCAAAACCAACGGAAACCATTTTTTGAAAACTTGTCCACAGAGGATCCAAGATGGCAGAGTAGAGGAAATACAGTTTCTGGCTTCTCTGGGCATGAATCTGAGAAAGCTATCAGGTGGCTTCTCCACGGGATCTCCCCTTGACCAAATACAACATCTCAAGAGCGTGTGACAGGACCCCATACAGTGGATTTTCGCAGAATCCACCAGAGCTGCGAACACCGAGCAGAAATCAGAGCCCACAGTTTGAACATGAGTGTGACTCTCAAGTGGTGGAGCAGAAACACCAAATCAGCACCTCTGCAGAGCAGCAGAACTACAGACTACGCTCCACTCCCACGCAGGTCATTGGACTGCACGTTCTAGCCACAGCACGAGGATATCCCAGCTCCCCACCTCACCAGACACCCCAACGTGGGAAAATAGATGGACTCCATCTTGGAAAACCTTTCTCACCATATTTTAGTGGGTGTGGCTACCAGCACAGTTCTGTGACTGAACAGGTACCCAGTTTCCAACTTCCCTTCCCCCAGCTGTGATAACTCAGTATAGTAACTATCAGCACAAAATCAGCTCTCAGTTGAACAGGAGCACAATGCAGCCAGGGCACTGCCCACCTGGTATCCAGGGCAGAGGTCCCGAAGCTGAGACCTGATAAGCAAGAGAGAGGAGGGGCTAAAACCCAGGAGCAACTGAGAGAGACCAAGATTAGGAAAGCTCCAGGCAAGAGACAGAGAGCTCTAGTTTTCTCACACAGGTTACCTACACCACCCTGAGGGCAGGGACTCAAGCTTGGAATAGATAACTCCACCTACTGAAAGAGAAGAAAATGGAAGAGTATTTTTGTTGTTATTGTTTGTTTTGTTTTTTGTTTGTTTGTTTTCTTCTCTTCCATTTTATCCTCTTCCTTTCTCCTCTACCCTTCCTCCTCTGGTCCTCACAACCCCAACATATGTGAAACTGAGAATTCTGCATGAAATAGAACTTTAAGAACTGAGTCACCAGAATAATATAATATAGAGGAATTGCATAAGCCCCCCCCCCTTTTTATTTTTCTGTTTTTTATCTTTCTTTCTTTCCCTTTTATTTTTCTTCCTCCCTGTCTTCCTCTTTCAACATCCTAATTTTTACTTCTTGTAATTTTCTAAATACATATATGTGTTTGTTTTTAAGTATTCTACTGACTTCCCTCATACTTGTCTACCCTAAATTACCTCCTGCCTATTCCCTGCTACTAACCCTCTTCATTAGAGTTCTCCTCCAAATTTCGTAAGTTATATTAACCCCATACCCTCACATCTTTCCCCCTTAACATAACGTCATACACCCGACCCCCAGTTCTCTGTCCGCCACCAGAAACTGTACATCTTTTATGAAACTACTGATTATATTTTAAATAATAATTGAATCCAACATTTCTAGACATTGAGAGTAACTATAAATGTCTTAATAACAATAATTTACTCATAGGTGATGTACTGTTGATATTGGGAACTGTCAACATTGTCCTTCCCCACAAAGGAGGGATCTTGGAACTATACAAGAGCACCACAAATATATAGGGTAAAAACAATAACATACCAGTCCCACAGAGTAGGAATGTAACGCAAAATAATAAAACAAATTAAAAACACAAATGAGAGCATCACCAGCAGAGTAGACAACTTAAAAGATAGGACATCAGACAACGAAGACAAAGTATATCATCTTGAGAAGAACGTAGATAGCACAGCGAAAATGATAAGAAAACAGGAGCAGAACATACAAGAAATATGGGATAGGATAAAAAGACCAAATTTAAGAGTTATTGGGATAGAGGAAGGCACAGAGGTCCAAACCAAAGGAATGAGCAATCTGTTCAATGGAATAATATCAGAAAACTTTCCAGACATGAAGAATGAAATGGACATCCAAATCCAAGAAGCCTACAGGACGCCAAATGTGCAAAATCACAACAGATCCACACCAAGACACATTATAATGAAAATGCCCAACATACAGAATAAGGAGAGAATTTTAAAAGCCACAAGAGAAAGGAATCAGATTAAAATCAGGGGTAAAACAATTAGAAAAATGGCAGATTTTTCAACACAGACCCTGAAAGCTAGAACAACATATTTCAAACTGAAAGATAATGGGTTCCAACCAAGAATCTTGTATCCAGCAAAACTAAGCTTCAGATTTGAAGATGAAATAAAAACCTTCCACTATAAACAAAAGTTAAAAGAATTTACAGCTAGAAAACTGGCACTACAAAACATCCTTGGCAAAATATTTCATGAAGAGGAAATGAAAAACAACAATGAAAACCAGCAGAGGTAGGTAGTACAATAAAAGAAATACTAATCAAAGAGGAAAACCAAGTCAAGTTAAATAACAAAAATAAACAAATATGGCTGAAAATACAAACCATGTCTCAATAGTAACCCTAAATGTTAATGGCTTTAACTCACCAATCAAGACATAGGCTAGCAGATTGGATTAAAAAAAAAAAGATCCAACAATATGCTGCCTACAAAAGACTCATTTCATAGGAAAAGACATACACAGATTGAAGGTGAAAGGTTGGGAAAAAATCATACCACTCACATGGAGTGCGGAAGCAAGTAGGAGTCTCCATACTCATATCAAATAGACTTCAAGGCAAAGTTAATCAAAAGGGATAAAGATGGACATTACATACTGCTCAAGGGAACCATACACCAACAAGACATAACAATCATAAATATATATGCCCCAAACAATAGTGCAGCTATGTTCATCAAACAAACTCTTCTCAAGTTCAAGAGTCAAACTGACCAAAACACAATAATCTTGGCTGACTTTAACACACCTCTCCCATCACGGACAAATCTTCCAAACAAATGTTGAATAAAGAAACTATAGAGCTCAATAACACAATCAATAACTTAGACTTAACTGACATGGATAGAATATATTAACCAGCATCAAGTGGTTATGCTTTCTTCTTAGCAGCACATGGATCCTTCTCAAAAATAGACCATATACTATGCCACAGGGCAACTCTTAGCAAATACTAAGGAGTAGAGATACTACCATGCATTTTATCAGATCATAATGGAATGAAATTGGGAATCAATGACAAAATAAAGAATAAAAAATTCTGCATCACATGGAGACTGAACAATATGCTACTGAATGAACAATGGGTTACAGAAGACATCAAGGAGGAGATTAAAAAATTCTTAGAGGTAAATGAGAACACAGATACAACATAATAAAATCTCTGGGACACTATGAAAGCAGTACTAAGAGGAAAATTCATTGCATGGAGTTCATTCCTTAAAAGAAGAAAAAGTCAACAAATAAATGACCTCACACTACATCTCAAAGCCCTAGAAAAAGAAGAACAAATCAGCAGCAAAAGCAGTAGAAGGCAAGAAATAATTAAAATCAGAGCTGAAATCAATGAAATTGAAACAAAAGAAACAACTGAAAAAAATCGACAAAACTAAAAGTTGATTCTTTGAAAAAATAAATAAAATTGACAGACCCTTAGCCATGCTAACGAAGAGAAGGAGAGAGAGAACTCAAATTACCAGCATATGTGATGAAAATGGCAATATCACAACAGATACTACAGAAATACAGAAGATAATTACAAATTATTTTGAAACCTTATACTCTAATAAAATAGAAGACAGTGAAGGCATTGATAAATTCCTTAAGTCATATGATCTTCCCAGATTGAGTCAGGAAGATATACACAACTTAAACAGACCAATATCAAGTGAGGAAATAGAAGAAACCATCAAAAGACTACCAACCAAGAAAAGCCCAGGACCAGACGGATTCACTGCCAAGTTCTACAAGACCTTTAAAGAATAACTAATACCAATACTCTTCAATTTATTTCAGAAAATAGAAAAAGAGGGAGTACTTCCAAACTCATTCTGTGAGGACAATATCACCCTGATTCCAAAACCAGACAAAGACACTTCAAAGAAAGAAAACTTCAGACCAATATCTCTAATGAACATAAATGCAAAAATCCTCAATAAAATTCTGGCAAATCGAATACAAAAGCATATCAAAAAGATTGTGCACCATGATCAAGTGGGATTCATCCCAGGGATGCAAGGTTGGTTCGACATACGGAAATCAATAAATGTAATTCATCACATCAATAGACTTAAAGATATGAATCACATGATCATCTCGATAGACGCAGAAAAAGCATTTGACAAAATACAGCACCCCTTTATGTTCAAAACACTAGAAAAACTAGGGATAACAGGAACATATCTCAACATTGTAAAGACTGTCGATGCTAAGCCTCAGGCCACCATCATTCTAAATATGTTAGAGTCTCACTAAGTTGCTTAGGCCCTGACTAAGTTGCTGAGGCTGGCCTTGAACCTGTCTCAGCCCCCAGAACTGCTAGGATTACTGGCACGTGACACCATGCCTAGCCCTCAATTGAATCTTAAAACATCTCTACATCTTCTTTTAGACTACTCAATCTATATGTGCCAGGTCTAGACTTGAGGAGATTCATCTAACACTCTGACTTTTAATTGTCACGTATGCCATTTACTTGACTTGTTTTCTTTTTAAATCAAAGAGGCATTAAGTTCAGTTGCACTGAAGCTACTAAAAACTGTGGGTTTATCTTTCAGAAATATGCCTCCCCTTTTTCCCTCCACTGCATTTCAATAGCTCCCTCTTAGAACCAAACGTTTACAAATTACTGATCAACATAACAGAATGAGCAGAAATTATAAGACAAATCCTGAGAAAAAATAAGTCAGACACTATTCTCTCTCAAAGCAGTGTTCTCTAAAAGAATGATGGAACACCATGCAGAATTTTAAGTAGTCAGTTCTTTGCTAAATATTTACATGTCATGATTCCTAATACAAACTCATAAAGATATGAAAAAAATCAGCACAGAAAATACAAAAATCTCTTTCAAGTTATAAGTAGATCTCTGCTCATCTTTTTTTTTTTAATAAAAATCTTTTAACCTATATGATGGTTCCAAAAGTATATGCATGTGTGTTCACTACTTTAGCCTGGACTTTTTGTTCGTTTTTGGTGCTAGGGATGGAACCCAGGGCCTTGTGCATGCTAGGACTGTGCTCTACCACAAAGCTACATCCTCATACCCTGGCCTCTGCTTTTTGATGAGTGTAATTTGAAAGGGATTTGGGCAACTGGCAAAAACTGCTAACACATTTTATACAACCCGCCTGACTGGAGGCAACTCAACCCCCAGGCATGCTGATACCCTTTGTGCAGAAAAAGCTGACCCAGCATCCACCTGCATCAACTCATCCACTCAGCTTTGACATTCTCAGCAAACACCCTGTGCCTTTAGAGCAAAATAAATCCATACCCCCAAGAGAGAGAAAAGGAAGGCTTGTGATGACAACCAATTTACAAAGAATAAGGAAGTGTGGAAGGCTTTGAATCTAAAAGGACCTCTAGTACTAAACCTAAACCTATCTTCTGCCAAAAAATAAATAAAATAAAAAGCAAGCAACCAAAAAAAATTAAAAATAAAAAAAATAAAACCTCCGCAGGTAATATTGTTGTAACTTTTAAAGGAAAATGCTCAACATATTTTCATACCCATCACCCAGCTTCAACAATTAACAACTCATAACCAACTCCTCTCGTTCCCCCCATTTCTCTGCTAAAGCTCCCCCAAATTGGATTATTTTAAGGCATATCCCCAAGCCACATTTCAACTTCACTCAGTAACTAAAAGTTAAAGATTTTTTAAAGCCATAATTATGATGCCAATAATAAAACTAAAACCCATCAAATAACAAGTACAAATTTCTTCCACATCTCAATGTTTTAAAAGGTTCTTTCATCTAGTTATGGACCAGGCTACATGGGCAATGACCAGACAGACTCCATTTTACTCTGAGACTCCATGTCATGTAAGGAATGCTTCTCCCATGGGAACACCCCGCCTCTGTACCTATCAATAGTTGCTTACATAACATGTTTGCCAACACAAAATGGCAATTCTTATACAATATAAAATTGTTCCCTTTTTGCTTCCCATTTTTGTTGGACTATGTACCCTGTCAGAGATTGACTGTCCAGGTGTTAGTAACCATTCTTTAACTTGGACTTAACTAGGGTCTTTTTGACCCACTTCCCTTCTGCTTATGATCTCATGACGTTTGTTTATGGTTTTGAATGATAGCAGCAGCCACTTATTATTAATGTGGTTTTGGACTATATAGGTGTACTCAAACTCCAGGAGGGAGTAGAAGGGTGTAGATTTGCAGCCTGCCTCTTGGCCCACAGCCTAGTGAGTAAAGGCTCCCTCTTCTGCTTTAAGATAGACTCGGTGATTTATTATAATCTCACCATAACAATTTAATAAGGATACAATAAAGGCTCAGAAGATTTAACGCTGTGTTATGTCTCTCAAATCGTTTTCAAATCACAGGTACCCCACAGGAGCCAGGTGATTCCCAATAACTCTAATAACTCTATTCCCGGGATACCACATAGAAACGCTGATCATACATATGTAAATTTGTCTCTAAATTTATAAACAAAGCACACAAGGACCCATTTCCCCTGAAGAAACTTAACAATATCGACAGCCACCATTTACATGTCCTTTGCAATGGTGCAGAGTTATGTCTGGGAGTTAAGCAACACCCAACCGCCTTACCGGAGCGTTTGCACAGTGGGGGACGAAGAAAGCGTGTTTCCTTCCTCTGAGGCCCGATGGGCGCAGTCGCCTCCCGAATGCGGGACCCTGCTTGCTGCCACCTCCCGAGACCACCTGCGCAGGTGAGAAAAAGTTGCTTCAGCCGCCGGATTCCCGAAGACCGGCCCAGGTTATCTAGAAGGCATTGGGCTAGTAAGGCTGGTCATCAAGGAACCAGCCAAGGCGCTCTGTCCTCGGAGACCCGCCAGCACTGCAAAGCGCGGAGGCTTAATCCCCGCGCCCGGCGTGCGCGCGGACGCCGGCCGCAACGCCCCGCTCAGCAGCCGACACGCAAAGTCGGCCCGAGGGAACGCCCGCGCTTGTGTACGGGCCCGCAATCACCTGAGAGTGCCCGGGAGGAGGCAGGAGTCACACCCCCGCGTTTCTCTGCCCTCACCTGTTTTCTAACGTTCAGAAGCCACTTCCCCGGGCTCCCTCAAACTCACCACAGACCCATCGCGTCCCACCCCGAGCCTGTAAGGCTCACGCTTCGGTGGCATACTCCCGGGTCCCTCAAGTAGCAGAGAAAGCCAAGCCCTCCAAATCCTGTAAGGGAAATCCCTCCCCTCCCACGCCGGGGAAGCAGCGCAGCACAGGGGCAGGGGACCCGCCGGGACCTCCGGACGCCTCCCCGCCCCCGCACTCACCCACGGCTCGCAGCTCGAGGTCGGCGTCGGGCTTACAGACTCCCAGCCCACAAGCGGCGAGGTCGCAGCCCAGGCACCTGCCGGGCCTGGCCCCAGGTGACTGCCCGAGGTAGGGGCGGGGCCCGCGTGCCCGCCCGCCCACTCCGCCCCACCCTGAGCACTCCGGGGAGGGGAGGGCAGGGAGCACGGCCCCCAGATCCCACCGCGCCCAGCTGGCTCCAGACCCGGAAGGGCGGGCGTCGGCGCCCCGTCTAGGCTCTGGAGAGAGACAAGCCGGGTTTGCGGAGTGGGGGGACGCCCCCTGCTGGTGGGGTGGCGAGAGGTGCCGGAGGCTGAGGCTGGCGGAGAGACATCCCTCAGTGTGCAGGATGCGGGAGCTGCTGGGAGCTTATTAAGAAGTCCTTTCCTTGGGGATGGGGTTTTGGCTCAGGGGTACAGCGCTTGCCTAGCAGGCATGAGGCACTGGGTTTGATCCTTAGCACCACATAAAAATAAATAAAATAAAAGGTATTGTGTCCATCTACAACTAAAAAAATATTAAAAACAACAACAACAACAACAACAAAAAAAAAACTTCCTGGCGCTAGGCCTTGAAGCCCCAGCTTAAAGAGTGCCCCAGGTTTCCCGCAGGCAGCACGGGCAGGGCAGCTCTCCATCACAAACTCTCAGTTAGCTAACAGTCACAAATTTACACTTTTGGCAGTTGTCTCCAGATGGAGCTTACACACAGGTGACAGAACCCAAGACTTTCATGCCACTAAAACAACTCTCAGTGATATTGTTAGGTGCAGGACAAGGTGAACAAACGTTAGCTGCAGGATAACCCACGCACTCAAACCCCCCTGTGTCTGGTTCTTTATCACCTGTTTGCGTCAAGTCTGAACACTCAACCCCACTCAAGGCTGAACACTGGACCCCCACCGGTCTGGTGCAACAGAAACCCACATCTGACCCCTGCCCCATCTGCCTGAAGGCAGAAGATTACAGCCTTAGCAACTACTGTGTGATCCAATCATTGAACATCAACAAGACAGCTTGCAGACCCAGAGACCCCATTAGATTTTTGGCTATAGAAACTCCCTCCTGCCGGGCCCCCCTCTCTTGCTCTCTGTCTCCCTCTCTTGCTTTCGCTCTCCTTTGCTCTCTCTTTCTTCTCTTGCTCTCTCTCTCTTTCTTTCTCGCTCTCTTTTTCTCTTCTTTTGCACTGCTGCAATAAAGCAGTGGTCGCTCAGAGTTTTGTGGTCACTTTCCTTTCAGATATACTATGAATTCTTATTTTTAAATTAAATAGCTGCAAATAACACACATATTACATTGCTTTTTGTGTGTCTACAGTGCTGATTTGCTGTAGACAGCATCTATGACTTGTCATTTGAAAATATAAAATATGGCACATATAAAATATGACAGTTGAAATATATAAAATATGGCACAGTTTCCTCCTGCTGCTGCTCATCTTCAAACAGAGCCTTAAATGAGGAGCCTGGATATCTCAACCCTGGAAAGAGCCTGGACTGGCCTTGTCAGGAACTCAGTAATGGCCCCAGGGAGCAGTAAGAACCCTGACAGAAAGAAGTATGGACTGCTAGGGGCATTAAGGAGGGGCTTCACTCATCTGAAGAGGTCAGAAAGGATATCCTAGAGAAGGGGTGAGATCCTGTGAATCAAGAAGTACTACAGGATTCACCAGAATTTGAGGTATTTCTGCCCAGAATCCACGGGGGGGGGGGGGGGAATAAAGAGGCAGAGAGCCACAGAGTGTGTGTTCTCATAAAGGAATAGCAAGGGCTGTCAGTACTAGTGACAGGGAGAGAATAGGAGCTGAATTAGTGGTGGGTGTGGGGGTCAGATCATACTCCTAACACACATAACAGCCACCATCTGTGGAATGTATACTATAAAACAGGAGCTGGATGTACATCACTCCAAACTTCAAGATAGGATTATTATTTGCCTTTACAGGAGGGGAAAATGAAGTCCAGGAGGAGAGGTGCCTTACTAGTGACAGGACCTGGTTAGGGTGACTCTGAGGAGCTAGACTGAATTTACAGTGTCTTTCTCCAGGAGGATTCAGGAGGCTGTATTTGTCTTCAAATGCTCCCAGCATCCTCAATTATTTCCAAGTGCCCTCTGCTTTCCCTCCATTCCCAAAGCCTGTGTCAACAACTGCCCTCAGACTTCTCCAGTCTAGGGAGGGTGTGCACTTGGGGACATCTATGCATACCAGGTACCTCCTGAGGGGAACCCCATGGAAGGTGCTGGGTTGAGGGATTGTGGCAAAGACCATTTATTGCTTCCCACTTGTCTTGAGGGGGCAAATTGCAACATATGCAATTGAGGGGAGAAATAAAGAATGTACACGTGCTCCTGCCCCTTTCAATGCTTTATTCACTCAAATTACTCAATACAGTTTCACTCTATAGGTTCTTAATCAAGAAAATGACAATCCTTCATGCTAGGCACTGCAGTAGACAATCAATTCACAGCAAACAATTCTAGATTAATTCTAAGCACTGCAAAACACACTTAATCATGACAGGCTAATGACAGACATTCCCTCTGCATGCTAAGTTCAAAAGTCTTAATCCTTAGGCTTTATGTCCAGCAGTTGCACACTCACTTAGACTGCAGTGACCAGGTCAGGAACCAAGGCAGGCTTTTCCTGGTATGGAGTGGATGACGGTTAAGGAAGGATCATAGGGAGAAGTTGCGGCTCTTACCAAGGTCCAGATGAGGCGATAGAGTTTGAGAGCAGTGAGGATCACGCAGAGGCTCAGGAAACGATGACAAGTGATGGGATGTCAGGTCCTCATCAGGCTCTCCAGCTCAAGTGTATCCTTGTTTTGGCTGGCTGAATCCCTGTTCATTAGCTCTATTATTTATACTAAATTTTGGGGCTTTTGACCCCCCTTTCAATTCTTATCAGCTACCACTGGATTTCTCCATGACAACATTTACTCTGGGGTCAGAAACATCTGGTCTAGTGGTCTCCACCTTGATCTTTCTTCGCCTTTCCCTCTTATCAGGCGAGGACAGCCTGCCAGGGGCTTCACTCTGTTTATCAGGGTGAGGGGAAGTAACTTGTTTGAGGCCACACTGGAGGGCTCTGTGGGTGCCTGGTGAGACTGCAGGTTTCAAACTGGAGTATTTAAAATGGAGTTGCTTAGGCTCAGTCCTAAGGCCATCCTCACACCACTATTCATTCTTTCCTGTAAAAACAAAAGTGAAAGGCTGCGATTGTAGCTCAGTGGTGGAGTATGTGTGAGGTACTGGGTTTGATCCTCAGCACCACATAAAAAAAAATGAATAAAATGAAGGTATTGTGTCCATCTACAACTCAATAAATAAACAAGCAGAAGTGAAGCTGAGCTCAAGGCTTCTTGGAACAAAGACTTCATTTCTCTGTCTCTCTTGCAATGAAATTTATCAACAATGGTCCCCAGAACCCCTAGGAATCCACCATTGAGTAACACTTTGAGGCATCGTCTCCTCTTGCCACATCCCTAATTGGTCAGATTAATCTTTCTTCATCGGATAAACATTACTAACTGCCTCCTTGATAATCTTCCCCTCTTAACTTCTAAGTGAATTAGGTTTCATTCAGGAAGACTGTGTACCAAACTAAAGTACTCACCTTCCCAGAGGTCATCACTGAGGTGGTCACAGGACTCTGACCAATGAGATGTAGAAACAGAGGTCACATGACATGATTCTGACCAATGAGACATAGGAGGAAGTCCTGGCAAGGCTTTTGCTTTACTGATGCAAATATTGGTCCTTTGACTTTCCTGTTTCCTGCTCTCAGGCTGCGGGTGGAGTAGTAATCTTAGGCCATAGGGCAACACGCAAGAGAGGAGAAGTGGCACCCGCTCTGGACAGGTCTTGCTTCAGCCTTCTTATTACATGAGAAAAATACCCTCCTTGCTTATTTAATGCACTCATAGTCTGGGTTTGTTACATGCAATTCAATGCATTCCCAACAGGTGAACTGTTCTTCCCAACGAAAAGCCTCAAAAATCAATCTAGCCAGCCTAACACCACAGGGTAGGTTTTGGCATCAGACAGCACCGGTTTGAGTTTCAGCTCTTTGGTTTATGTTAGTTAATCACCTTGGGCAAGTTTGTGAAATTAGATTATATGTTATAAAATTAGAAGCTACATAAAAGCACAAGAATAATGCCTGGCATATGGGGAATGATTAATAAATGATCATTGAGATAATTTTTTTAAAAAAATTTTTAGTTGTAGGACACAATACCTTTATTTTATTTATTTACCTGGTAAATAAAATTCAATGCCCCCATGCATGCAAGGCAAGCACACTACCACTGAGCCACAACCCCAGCCCCACATTGAGATAATTCTTATCTACCAGTTTTGAGCCTCCACAAAATATTTTCCTGGCAAATATGTAAATTCCAAATCACACATTCATTTCCCATTTTCACTTCTTAGACAAAAGTTTATTCCTTTTCATATTTTAGACACTTTGGAACAGGAAACTCAATCTTAAAGCTTAATAAAAATCACCCCTTTGCCTAACATCTTTTTTTCTTAATTTCCTTGACTATACCTGCTCTCCAAAACCTTTAAAAAGGAGAACAATAATAGCATATGCTTTGTTTTGACTAGTCATATTGTCTTCTGTTACTGGACATTGAGGTTCTTTCTAGTTTCTCTTGATTATAGAAAACATTCTTGAACATCTTTGTCTCCACACTTTTTCCCTTTTGTGCAATCTGACCACTTCTCCCCACTCCACTGCTTTCCCCCAGGTCCAAGCTGCTATCTGTCTCTTGATAGGGTGATTGAAATAGCCTTCTGCATGGTTCCAACATTTGCCCTGACCCAACCCATTTGCAATACAGCTGCTGGAACAGCCATATGAAAATGTGGATCAAATGATATCTGTCTGCTCGAAACCCTGAAATGGCTTATCACTCACACAGAGTTAAACCTAGAGTCTTCACTGTGGCCAACAAAGTTAGATGTCTACCCCATTGCCATTACCTCTCTGAACCATTTCTTTCCATTTCCCATTACACCTTGCTCCAGCCACCCTAGCTTCCTTGCTGATTTTTAATAGATGCTAGTTAGGGTTCTACTGCAGGGCCTGTGCACTTGCTGTTTCCTCTTTTTTAAAACTTTCTTCTTCCAAATACCACATAACTTCATCCCTCAGCTCCTTTAGGTCTCTACTCAGGCGTGACTCTTCCCTGACCACCAATCTCAGATTACAAAGTGCCTGATACCTCCCTGTCCCCTACCTTGCTTTTTCTTTTCACTTAACACTCTTTGCTTTATAATATACTGTACCTAATGTTTTTACTTTCTCTACTAGTTTCCTTGCACTCTAATACCCCAGGATGTGAGTTTGAAGAGGAAATAGATTTTTGTTTTGTTCATTGCAGTCTCTAGCACCTAACAGAATATTTAATAAATACTTGTTGAATGTATGGAAGTTTGTTTAATATCAGACAAGTTCCCAGAAGCATAATTTCTGGGTCACAGGGATTCATATTTAAATTTTTCATCAAAATTGCCAAACTGCCCTTTCAAAAGTTTGGAAACATCCTTGCCCACTATGGATGAGCATCCATCCACTTAACACTTGGACCATATACATCTTTCTTAAATTTTACATGAACAGTTTATCATTTCATTCCCAATGACAAACATTCCAGCTATTTAAACAGATTTTTTTAAGGGAAACCCAGAATCTTTGAGGAGACCAGAGAGGAAGGCTTAAATCTGAGGACAGGAACAATGCCAAGCCATGTCTTCATGGCTGCTCCAAAGACAGCCCTGCTGCTGGAGACTTTTGGCCCAGGTATCAAGCCTGTCCTTCTAGACCACCTGGTTGGTCATTTACATCATCAGTGTCAACCCTGCAACTCATTTTGCTCTGTGATTATAATTCTTGTTATAGTTTCCCTTGGTTTGATATTCATTTATTTATTTAATTAAAAAAAATTTTTTAGTAGTAGATGGACAGAATGCCTTTATTTTATTTGTTTAATTTTATGTGGTGCTGAGGATCGAACCCAATGCCTCACACGTGCTTGGCAAGCGCTCTTCCGCTAAGCTACAGCCCTAGCCCTAGTTTGATATTTAAATGGAATCAGTAGTCACCACCAAATGTATCAAGGCAGTATCCTTCCCATTCTTGAAAATTATTTTTATCTTAAACTGTCTCTTAGTTGTCCAGATTTTGCAGATACATTTTCCCAAGGTTTGATGAGAGCCCTTTTGTCTAAGTTCTCTCTTCCCTCATACCTATTCCATATATTATTTTAATATAATCGATGATTAGAGGTAATCACTCTTTTCTTTACCTCTTCCTCCTATATTTTCTCAAGCCTAACTTTCAAGTCCTTGATTCTTTTCTCGGACATATTTACTTCTTACTGCTTCTCCTGTGACTTTCATTTCCAAAATGTTTTTACTGTTACATATCATTTCTTTCCTGGCTAATACCAATTTACATCACCTTCCTCTCTTCTCTCTCATTTCTCTTGCTAAAGCTCTTTCACAAAAAAACTTATAGGTTCCTTTTGAATTCTTTGCAAGCAAAATACGTTTTTCTTAAATGTTCTTCTATTACTGTCACTTTTTTTTAGTTGTACTATGCACATGACTTGATTGCATTATTTTTGTGTTTGACTCATCTCTGCATCTGTATTGTATCTAGATCCTTTGTTCTTTTATTCAGAAACAATTTGGAGTGGCTCAGTGGAGTGATTTGGAGTAGTTGGCAGTTTCAAAATGAAAATGTTGCCTCTGGACATTCTATATTGCCCTTTTTTCTCAGTGGGAGTTTCCCTCCTGGAGAGAAAGTTACCTAAGTAGGAGGTTGCTGTGGTCAACTGAAAAGATTCCTAGATAATAGATATTTTGGCTAGTGACTTTTTTTTTTTTTTAACTTTGGTTAATGAACTCTGCTGTGCACCTACACAGCCAGTTTTGGTTTCCACTTTCTTCTCCCTCCCCCTCCAAACAACTTCACTGAGTTAGAATCCAGACCCCAGGGAAAATAAAAATGATTTGTAAATTCAGTTGTATCATCAGCTGTCCCTTCCTTATCTTCAGTTCCCACTTTCCTCTTGATCTTCCCATGATCCTGTGGCTGTTACATATGTTGTGTGTTGTTTTTAATGACTTTAAACATGGGTGTGGTTCTTCTTGTTTCATGTGGACTGCTTTACTTAATACTTAGAACTGTCCCACATTTCATGACCCCTGTTGTATAGATGAGGAACCCATAGCGCAGAGGTTAAATAACTTGCCCAAGTCACACAGCTCATAAATAATAGCACCTGGATTTGAGTGACTCAAGCCTCCACTCACTATCATATTTTTGTAAGTAAAGAATCTCTGAGAAACTGCCAATATGCTTTCCACTCATTAACTATACTATGATCTGGAGAGACACACTTCTTCATAGCCTGGGTTTTGGAGATTATAGTTATTTCCTTGTTTGTAGAGGAATTTGTCTAAACTTTTCATTGTTAGTGTTCTTTTGTTTGTGTCAGTGGATTTCCTAGACAAACCAGTTTATACCCATTGTACTTCAGCTTTTGCCAGTGATGCTAAGTAGCATATTTTCAACTACATTATAAAGTAGATGTTAACTCCTTACCCTGTGTTCTTTAAGGTTATTTTGTCCATTGCAGTAACCACTAATCCCATATTGCTATCAAGCCCCTTTTAAGGACTAGTTTCTAAATTGAGTTATGCTGTAACTATGAAATGCACACTGCATATCAAAGACTCAGCACAAAAGAAAGAATGTAAACTATCTTGATAATAATTTTTATATTGACGACATATTGGGATGATAATATTTTGGATGCATTCGGTTCAATAAATATGCCATTAAAATTAATTTCACTTGCTTCTTCTTACTTTTGAAAATGTGACTAATAGGAAATTTAAAATCACACATGTGTCTCACAGTATATTTCAATTGGACAGTCCCACTCTAGGGTTTCCTTTCATGCCAAAATGGCTTTAGGCCAGACAGAAGAGGAAACCATGGATTCATGAACAAATGTCTTAATCATGTTGGTGGTGAAGATGCAGTGAAGATACTGTGCAGAGCTGATGTGCTAATGACAGTGACATGTAGAAGCACTGCATTCTCCTTGTCCACATCAAAACTTTCCCCACGGGGCGCATTACTGTCTGCCTGTACAAACACCTCCAATAATCTGCTCCAATCCTCCTGTCTTCCTCTTGTCAAAATCACATAGAGTCCTCTTTTTTGTTTCTGTTCCTCTCGTATCTTGCTGACTAAATCACATTTAATTTTCTGCTGGTTCCATATATTCTTTTTACCCAAAGAACAGAACATTCAAATTATTCCCAAACATATTTGCTTCAAAATAAAACAAAAGGAGATAGAAATCAATGGCAATATAAATACAACAGATTGGCTATGAGTTGACTGTTGTTGAAGCTAGGAGTGGGTCGTGGAGGTTGATTTTTTATTTGGTCTACTTTTGTATATGATTGAAATTTTCTTTAATAAAAAATATTTTTTAAAACTCCCAAATATGTATATTTAACACAGATTCTCTTTTCATGATTTAAGTTCCACAAGTGCAACCTACCCTAACAACTTCTCCCAAAATGTAATACATTTCATTTGGGTCAGAACCCACCATAGACAAGTAAGAAAATCAGTACAGAACTAAATTCATAGTAGACAGTAGCTTCACCCATGAGACTTTGTGGTTTATTTCTCTCTATAGGAAAAGTTGGTACAAACTTCCAATTCAATGGTTAGTACCTTGGATCTATAGGAACCTAACCTAAACAGTAAATCTTTTCTCAACATCCACTGTTTTCCTATGAAATGTGTACAAACAATTCTGAGACCAGGACACTAAGGGGAAAACTTGGATGAATTGAAGAGTGTCTTTTATTTTCTTACTTTTTCTTGCAACAATGCTCAAAGATTATTTGTCAATCCCAGACAAAGGGTAAGAATATTCACTTTGAGGTCAAAGTCTCTGGTTTCAAATCTGGGTGACTTAGAAAGAGTTTGTTAATTCTTTAATGCCTTGGCAGTTTTTCTTTAATCTGTAAAATAGGAATAATAAAACATACCTCAAGTGATGTTGTAAGGATTGAATGATATCATGTGTGAAAACTATTTTACAGCATAACTGGCCCAAAGTAAATATTAACTGTTTTTTAGTTTTGTTTTGTTTTTAACAGCAAACTCCTGTTTATTCTTAGCAGCTGGATATTTTACAGGTTCTCTGGCTAAAACATTCTGGTTTCTATATATAGCATGGCTAATTTTCAAAGAAATGATTGACCCAGCTCTTGAGGGCAAAATCCATGTACTATTTATCTTTGAATCCTCAGTGACTATCATAACATGCAGCTTATAATTTTTTTAAAGTCATATTGACTATAACAATATTTGCTTAAAATTTAGGTCTAAGCATTTTTTTTGTGGTTATGAAAGATTTATGACACTGGTCTAAATATCAAAGCAATTTATAAATTTATAACATGAAATGGTTGTGGCTTTTGTGTATACCTTTCTTAGGAGCCTCATTTAACAACTATTTACTAAGTGCCTCCTATAAGGAAGGTATTGACCTTTGCACTGGCTTCTGCAGCAGGGAACAAAATAGATTGTGGTTTCTCGGTCCATGGAGCTGTTTTTTAAGAGGGAAAACAGCTTGGCATAACTTACAAAGTAATGTGTTACTACTTGCAAGAGAAGCAGAGGGTACAAAAAGAGCAGATGAGAGGTGCTCAGCCTGAGCCTAGGGGCCTCTTGAGGAAGTAGTGGGCAGATGGCAACAGAGCATGAGTACCTACAGCTGAGCAGAAAGGGAGACAGAAGATAAATGACAGCTCTTCTGGGCATTGAAAATAGCCCAAAGGCCTCAGGAACTGCTGGAGGACTTGAGAGAAGCCCGATCTGCCTGGATTTAAGAAGGGGGAACAGCAATGTGGGATCTGTAGTTGAAGTCAATAGGGATCAGATCATACGGAGCCTTACAAGCCACATGAAGGATTTAGAAGATATGTCCCTAGATCCTATGATTTCTGGGATTTGCTTCAAATAATTCAAGAACATTGGGGAAAGCAGGTGGGTATACATAAAACAAAACTGGCCATTCATTGAGAGTTGAAGCTGGGTGATGGGTACATGAGACTTCATTATACTCTTATGTTTTTTACATATGTTTTTAAAACATCCTTCAGCTATAGTGCAGATAATGGACTGTAAAGAAGGAGGCATAAACATGAGGAGACCAGCCTTTGCTGCAGACCGGGAGAGAGGGAAGAAAAAGTCTTGAACTAAGGGAGAAGTAGCAGAATTGAAGGAAGGTGGATAAATTCCATTGATGCTGGGAACTTGAATGGATAGAACACTGGTCATTGATTAGATGTGATGAAGAAGAAGAAGGGGATGTCATCTAGATGTGTTTCAGGTGACCTGCCAAGACAGGAATCTGGTATAGTCTCTACTTCCACTAATCACCGCCATCTGAGGTTTAATTCAACAGGTATTACATTCTTACTATATGCTAATCATTGAAGATGTAGGGTGAAGAGGAACATGCACAATAAGTTCTCATTGAGTGATGGGAGAGGCATTTCACATACTTTACCCATAACTCTCAAAGTTTCCCTGCAATTTAGACATTATTTCATATTTTATAGATGAGGAATCTGAGGTTTGGAGAGATTATAGAACTTACACAAGTTCTAAGATGCAAGTCTTGCTCTAATGTTTGTGGTCTTTCTGCTACATAATACTGGCTCAAGGGAGTGCTGAAAAAGCAGATAAAGTTCAAAGAAAATTCTACCCATCTCACAGTTGTTTTTCTCAGATTTGTACTGAGGCTAAAAATCACAGTTCCATGATCCCCAGCCAGTACTAATGATATGCTGCCTGGAAATGAGTGTATGGAAATTCTGCGACAAGACAAGTCAGTTCATCACCTCAATCACAGAAAAGAAATGTATCAAAGAAAACATTCAGCCTTTGGTTTTTGGGATTGGCTTGCTTCACTTAGCATTATGTTCTCCAACTTCATCCATTTACCTGCAAATGCCACGATTTTATTCTCTTTTAATGCCAAGTAATGTTCCATTGTACATATATACCTCAATCACAGAGAGCCACGAAAATCTCTTAATCAAGTTCAACTATCTGTCCCCAGATGGGGTTTAGCCCTTTAAACTCAATTATTAGAATGATGTTCTAGAGTTTTGTGTGTTTTATGCATTTTATGGAGGACAAGACCATTATTGGTTTAAGACCACCAATAGATAAGAATTCTAGCCCCTCTTTTCTTTGCTGTGACTTGAGTGACTATAGAAAAAGACTGTTTTGTATGACTGTTTTGTCAATATTCATATATTAGCATTTTTTAAAAATCTAGGCAAGTATTTAGGCAGCAAAATATATTGAAATGATAAGCTCCTTTCAATGACGTATGGTGAAATGTAGGAATATATTCCCTCTTAACTTTAATATGGAAGATTTTAAATGTAAAAAAAAAAAAAAAAAGGTTATCAATAGCCCCTGTGTTCCTGTCACTCACTCTGCTTCAACAATGATTAACTCATGGGTCAGTCTTGTTTCAGGTATAACCCACCCACTTCCTCACATGTGCTTTATTCTGAATCAAATCCCAGACATCATATCATTTCATCTGTAAATATTTCAATGTGTATCTCTAAAAGATTAGGACTCCTCAGGGAACAAATGTTTTCTCAACCATTTTCCCAAGACTGGTTTGTGGGAACATTTGCCAAGAAATGGTTCAGATGCTTTGTAGAAAGCTGCATTTCTCGTTGGAGGAGAGGGGAGTGAGGTCAGAGGGGATGGTAAAGTCAACAGGGGGAGCCTCTAGGTAAGGGTATGGGTGGCCTCGGCAGCCCCAGAGCCTATATAGGAAAAGGCAATCACACACATGGGGAAAACCAGCACTTCAAATCCCGGACTACACTCCTTAGCTTTCTCCATGTTTGGTGACTTCTTGCTGAGTCTGAGATCCTATCTTAATGTCCCTAGTGGTAGAAACTCAGCAGAGGTGGCAGTGTGGGAACTAGCTTTTGTGCCCTCTTTGCAGTGTCCCTTCACAATGAACTAGTTTATTCTAATTTGGACCAGCAACAAGGCAATTGAGGGAAAATGACTGTAAGTCCCTTGAGGGTTGGATATGTGGTTGTATCCCCACAGTTCCTGGCTTAGCGCTCAGCTCATAGAAGGTTCTCAGAAAATGGTTGTTGAGTAAAGGAAGAGGGAGGAAGAAGTAAGGAAATAGTTCAATGGGACAAGGGAACAATCTATGAAGAGGTAGAATTACTTCCACCCAACTAAAGATGACCACATTACCCTAAGTACATGTATGAAGACACAAATGGTGTGAAAATACTTTGTGTACAATCAGTGACTTGAAAAATTGTACCTCTATATGTGTAATATGAAATGAATTGCATTCTGCCATCACGTATAACAAATTAGAATAAATTATTTAAATTACGATGCAGTCATTCCAGAGCAGGATGGGCCCCTAATCCAATATGATTGGTGTCATTATTAAAAGGGGAAAATTCGGCACAGACAAGCACACAAGGAGAATACTATGTGAAGACAAACTCGGAGATCAGGATGATACTTCTATAAGACAAGCCAGGCCATAAATTTCCATAAAACCATCGAATTATGGAGTATGGAAGAGATCCTTTCCTCACAACCCTCAGAATGAACCTACCCTACTGACATCCTGATCTCCAACTTCCAGCCTCCAGAACTGTAAGACAATAAGTTTCTGTGGTTTAAGCCACCCAGTCCAATGTACTTTGTTACAGCACTCTTAGTAAATTAATACACAAGGGACAGTACCCAATAAAGGATTTTATTGGAGAACTCGGGCAAACAGCATAGAATATACCCCTCAAAATTATCTTTCCATATACAACTCAACAATAAAAAAACAAGTAACTCAATATAAAAATGGGCTAAGATTTGAAAAGATATTTCTCCAAAGAAGATACAAAAATGGCTAGTAAGTACAAGAAGAGATTCTTAACTTCATTTGTCATTAGAGAAATGCAAATCAAAACCACAATGAGATATCACTTTATATCCCCTGGGGTGGCTGTAATTTTAAAAAATGATTTAAAAATGTTTTAATTTTTTTAAATGATTCAAAAAGACAATGATAATACATTAGTGAGAACTGCAACACACCTTCATTTCAGGTAGTAATGAAAATGGTGTAGCTTTCTTGGAAAACAGTTTTCAAAAAGTAAAACAGGGAGTTATCCTAAGACTTGACAATTCTACTCCTAGGTGTTACATATCCAAGGGAAATGGAAAATTACATCCATGCAAAAACATGTTCATAGCAACATTATTCATAATAATCCAAAGTGGAAAAGAAAGTATTTTTGCATCAACTGATGAATGAATAAACAAAATGTGGTCTACCCATTCAGTGAAATATTAATACAAAGGAATGAATTGCTGATATATGCTACAACATGAATGAGTGTTGGAAACAGTATCTTAAGTGAAATAAGACAATCATAAAAGGGCACATATTCCATGATTCCATTTATATGAAATTTCTGGAATAGGCACATCCATAAATACAAAATTGATGAGTGGTTACCAGGGGAAGATCAGGTGGTTACTAATGGGTACTGTATTTATTTAGAATGTTCTAGAATTAGCTAGAGGTAATGGTTGCAAAACTGTGAATATATAAATACAACTGAGTTGAGCACTATATGTTTTGGGGGCCGGGCACTGGGGATCAAATCCAAGGCCTCATGAGTGTCAGGCAAGCACTCTACCACTGAGCAACATTCCCAGCCACTGAACTAAACACTTTAAAAATGAATTTTATAATACGTGAATTATATCTTAACATAGAAAATAAGAAAGATATAAGTATTTTTAAAAATTATCTTGCCTAGAGAAAAGAATTCAGGTAGCCCAGAGAGTTTTCAGCAAAGATTTGTAAGTTCTGGTTCTGAGAAGTTGGGCCCAGATATTTTCAGGAGCTATTCATTACAAAAGTGTGAAAAATTCTTAATGCCTCATGGGCAAATGCTGCTTCCCTTCTGAGGTTAGATGATACTGATTTTTTTTTTTTTTTTTTGCTGCTCTGGCCTCAGGAAGTCAAAAGTAGACCCTAAACTTGAAAGTTGAAGCATCGTATATAAGAGCTTTGCATGAAATGTTTAGGATTCAATTCATATTGAGATTATCCACAGTCATCCTAAATGCAAAGAGTGGAAATCAACCCCGGTTGGGATGATTACGATAAAAAAGATGAATAATGGCACATGTTTGTGAGGATGTGGAGAAGAAAAGGAATTTATTTAAAAGTTTGAGTGACTCAAAGACTTAAGAGGAATCAGCCTCAAACTGTGGGAAGTAACAATGGAAGCTACACTGTCAAAGCTAAAGCCAGTCACAGGACAGGAATTATTTGTCAAAGACACTGTTGCTTCCAAGGTGAGTGTTTTCTGTAGTGCAGGCTTGACATGGGTAAGTTCCAGCAATTTCTAGATGGAGTCAGGATGAGGCAGAATTTTACATCCAGAGCTACCTGAATTCAACCTCCCACTCTTTCTTCTGTGAGTTTACTATTTCTTTTTAAGTAAAATGGATACACGATGGCAGAAAAGTAACTGTAAATAATAATGCCTCAAGGGATTTGGACAGTGTCCCTAAGTGCCAGATGCAATTTAAGTGTCATTATTATTAAATGCAGTCATAGTCTGCAATCATATCTGTGTCTCAAACAACTAATTGCTAAGGTTGCCAGGCAGTTATATTTGCCAGGCACAACTGGTCTGTGCTGAGCAGGTAAATGATTTACACTGCAGAGCCTGTCTCCTCAAATTTGAGCCATTCCTCTCCTGTGTACTAATCTCTAGCTTGTGTTTTCTGGTCCTATTCTGTTTGCCTCCACTTCTGAAGGCTTTCTTTTGTTTTTACCACATGGTTCAATTTGTCTTTGAATCCTCCTCATTTTCAGTCAACTTTATCAAAGAGCTTTTAATGTTAAGTTGCTCTAAAACAACAGCTCTCACACCTTTTGGTTTCGGGACCCCTTAACTAAAGTAGGGATAGAAGAGGCTGGACACCGGGGTTTCAGGATGCAGGTTTGTTGACTGCAGGGTTCAGAGAGGCTATTGAATAGCCTAAAACATTGTCCTCTGGACAAAGATTTTGGTAATTCTTTAAATTTTATATCCAGTGGCAGGAGGGGCTTGGAGGTATATAAAAGTATTTTTTTTTTTCCTTTTGAGTTCTCAGATCTCATATCTTAGACCAGTCAGGGATTTTACAGGGTATACCATAAAAGCGTATACCCATCAAGTCTGCAGTTAAATTTAGTTTTTGCAAGACATAACAGAGCAACAGGAAATAAAGCATCTAACCACATTTAGCCTTTTTGCAGAAATCTTTGCTGATGTTTTGTTAACAAGAATAATTGTGGTAAGGGTCTCTGGAGAAGCTTAATTATGGCAAGAGTCTTCTGGGTGGGGGTCTCTTGCCTGCTTAATAACTACTCTGAAAAATGCTTGAGAATGCCAAAGAGCTTCATTTATGTGGTAAATATGGATCAATATCAGTAGCATTAGAAATCACAACCAAGCCGGGTGTGGTGGCGCACACCTATAATCCCAGTGGCTCTGGAGGCTGAGGCAGGAGGATCACGAGTTCAAGCCAGCTTCAGCAAAAGCAAGGTGCTAAGCAACTCAGTGAGACCCTGTCTCTAAATAAAATACAAAATAGGGCTGGGAATGTGGCTCAGTGGTTCAGTGCCTCTGAGTTCAATCTCTGGTACTCCAAAAAGTAAAAAACCAAAACCAAGAATTTTAAAAATTAGTTTAAAAATAATAAAAGACATGGTAATATAAGTATCATGCCTTTATAAAAATAATTGTTCTTCAAGGTGAGAATGTTGTGAGACAAGTGGCACTATTTTACATTTTAAAGGAACTTATTGAGGAGCTGGGCTCATTGATAGAGTGCTCCCCTAGCATGGGCGAGGCCCTGGGTTCGATCCCCAACACCACAAAAAATAAATATAGATTTTGTGTCCAACTACAACTGAAAAATTAAATATTTTTTTAAAAAACTGTTAAAAAAAAGAAACTTATTGAATGTCTGGCTTACTAGACGATAGCTGGAATCTCATATCTGCCTATGCAGTCAAGCTGCAGCCATATTATTTTTGGAAAATGCCACTGACACTTGTGAGAGAAGGAGAGTGGACAGATACCTTAGCATTATTATGAAAATAACTTGACCTTGCAGATCTCCTGGAAAGAGACCCCCAGGAACTGTAAGATTACATGTTTTTGAAAACTGCTACTGTTTTTGGTACTCTTCACTCATTTGAACAGATCCATATTTCTATTTAGTAAGAAAATGCCAAAGTATCTTCCAGAGTGGCTGTACTATTTTGCATCCACACCAACAATGAATGAGAGCTCCTGCTGCTCCACACCCTCACCAAGACTTGGTGTGTCAGTGCTTTGGATCTGGGCTAACCTGGTAGGTGTGTAGTGGTATCTCATTGCTATGGTTTGGATGAATGTCTCCCAAAGGGCCATATGTTAAAGGCTGGGTCCCCAAGTGATAGAATTGGAAGGTTCTATGGACTGTTAGGAGGTGGGGCCTCATGGAGGTCTTTAGGTCATTGAGGATGTGCCCTTGCAAGGCATTGTGGGACCCCTCTGGGCCTCTCTCTTCCTCTCTCTCTCTCTATATCTGTTCCCTGGCTCATGATGGAAATGGTTGGCTGCACTACAAGCTCCTGTCATGATGTGCCACCCTCATTAGAGATCCAGAGCAATGCGGCCACCCTATATTGAACTGGAACCTCCACAACCATGAGATGAATAAACCTTTCTCCTTTATAAGTTCATAGTCTGAGGTATTTCATTATAGTAATACAAAACTGATTAACACACTGTTTTAATTTGTAACTCCTTAATGATTTATGAGGAACATTTTTCCATATGCTTATTTCACATCTGTATGTCTTTGTTGTGGTGTCTGTATTTTGCCCATTTTTAAAATTGGGTTTCTTTGCTTACTATTGAGTTTTAAGAGTCCTTTGTTTATTTTGAACACAGGTCCTTTATCAGATGGTGTTTGGCAAATATTTTCTCTCAGTCTATGGCTTGCATTTTAATTCTCTTAACAGTATCTTTTTCAGAGCAGAAATTTTCTTTTGTACCAGGGATTGTACCCGGGGTACTTAAGCCACGGAGCCACATCTCCAGCCCTTTTTATAATTTTTTATTTAGAGACAAGATCTCGCTGAGTTGCTGAGGGCTTTGCTAAGTTGCTGAAGCTGGCTTTGAATTAGCAATCCTCCTGTCTCAGCCTCCCTAGCCTCTGGGATTACATGCATCTGCCACTGTGCCCAGTGAGCAGAAGTGTTTAATATTGATAAAATCTACATGTTATGGTTTAGATATAAGGGATCTCCCAAGAGCTCATGTGTGAGACAATGCAAGAAAGTTTAGAGGTGAAATGATTGGCTTATAAGAGCTTTAACCTAATCAGTACATTAATCCCCTGTAGGGTTAACTGGGTGGTAACTGTAGGGTGTGGTTGGAGGAGGTAGGTCACTAGGGTATATGTTTTGTCTCTGTTGAGGGGAATGTGCTCTCTCTGCTTCCTGGTGCTATGTTTTGAGCTGCTTTCCTCCATCACACTCTTCTGCCATGATGTTCTGCCTCATCTTGGGCCCAGAGCAATGGAGTTGGTTGTTTATGGGCTGAGACCTCTGAAACTATGAGTGCAAATAAACTGTTTCTCCTCTAAAATTGTTCTTGTCAGGGCTTTTGGTCACAGAGGCAAAAAAAAAAAAAATTACTAAAATACCACCTTATCAATTTTTTTCTTCTGGGGATTATGCTTTTGATATTGTTTCTAAAAATTCATTGCCAAATCTGAGGTTCAGGCTGGCTAAAAAACCCAAAACCAAAAACCCTGACTGGTTTGCATGCCTATAATTCCAGCGACTCAGGAGGCTGAGGCAGGAGGATTGCTAATTCAAAAAAATTCGGTTTGAGGCTAGCCTTGGCAATTTAGCAAGATACTGTCTCCAAATATAAAAAGGGCTGAGGATGTACGGCTCAATGGTAGAGTGCCACTGGGTTCAATCTTTAGTACTGCAGCAAAATAAAACACTTAATTATGAGTGATTGACTGCAGAGAATTATTGTTACCAAGAGTAAGATGGATATTTAAACCTTAAAATTATTCAAAGCATAAAATTCAATTCAAATAAATCCATTCCCATTCAAGCACTTCCAGAGAGGTAGCTTCTATTTTTGTTTCTTCTATTTCAAGGGCATCACCTGAAGCCATCAGTGCAGGATGTGAGAGATTTAAGAAGTTTAACATCTCTGATTTTCATTGTGCTCTCCACCACTGCAAATTGCCAGGTCCACTTCTACACTTGCCCTTTGCTGATGGTGATATTTTCCTGTTGCCTAAACCTGAATCAACTGTCCTGTCTCACCTGTTCTCCAAGTTATCAGGTTTCTGACCACTATCAGATTTGTAGTTCTGCTGATTTTCTGCCATTAACCAAAGAAAGATATATTCACTCTTTCTTCACTCAACATTCAACAGGGCACTTACTTTAAAATGTAGTAGAGTCCTGTGTCCTCCTGAGGAGGTGCAAACTCTGATTTCTGTTACTCTTATGGAAAATTTGGAATATACAAAAAAATCAGTACCAGTTAATATTTTCAGTAAATTTTTTTTTAAAGAGAGAGGGAGAGAGATAGAGAGAGAGAGAATTTTAATATTTATTTTTTAGTTATGGGCGGACACAACATCTTTGTTTTGTATGTGGTGCTGAGGATAGAACCCGGGCCGCACGCATGCCAGGCAAGCGCGCTACCGCTTGAGCCACATCCCCAGACCCTATTTTCAGTAAATTGTTGTTAAACCTACTGCACTTAAAAAATGAAATGCTTAAATATTATGATTTTGAAATGACAGAATATTCAACCAGAGGAAATTCAAATACATACTTTTCTGGCATTTAGGACCCTAGCACCCTAGGAAAATGCTCTTAAGCATACAGCTCTCTACTCAATGACATGGGAAGATGCTCCAAGACATACTGATAAGTGACAAAAAGCAACATACAGAACAGAGGACATAATATGTGCTTTTGGTTTTAAAAGGGGAATAGGAGGTAGTGGGAAAAGGGATTCAGTGAAAATAAGAACCTACATTTGTGCCTTGCCGCAGTCTGGCTGGGCACGATTCAGGAGCGAATTGTCAAAAGAAACTAACTTTATTTTTAGAACCACTCACGCCAAACAAAAAAGCTCCTCAGGAAAACCTTCAGAGCCCAACTGCCACCACCGGCTTCCCACAAGCCTCTCTCTCAACCACAAGCCTCCCCACCTCCCCCCATCCTCCTGCTCTTGAGGCCGATTGGCTGGGTCACGTGGGCAGAGCCAAAAAAAGTCCCCCAATGAGCAGCTCCATTGTCTGAAAGGGCAGGGAAACACCCCAGTGAGCATCACTGCAGAGGAGCCAATCAGCTAGATGTTGTGGGCCGCTGTGAGCCAATCATCAGCTGGCAGTCTTAAAGGGCGGGGAAACAGCTCAATGAGCATCTCCAATGAGCATCACTGCAGAGGAGCCAATCAGCTAGATGTTGCTGGGCCGCTGTGAGCCGGCAGCTGGAAGTTTGCTGGCAGCTGGAAGTTTGCTGGGGCCCCTTCGGCTGTGGCTCTCAACAGTGCTTTACTGTATAAGCATAAAGAAACTGGGAAGATGCATGTAGGGGTTAAAAATGGGAGGGGAAATTGGACTGAGGGAGATTTTTCACCTTTTATAGTTTTCTATTTTTTGAAGCTTGTGAATATGATAAAAACATTAAAGTTTAAAAAAAGAAAGTGCTCTTAAAGACCCTTGAAGCGTAGAGGTCAGTGAGTGGGTTCCTACACAGATTTCCATTTCCTCCCATCTGTTCTCTGATCAGAGGTGCACCAAACTGTCCATCTCCTCCCGGTATCTTCAGTTTATCCAGCTTCTCTCTCTCTCTCTCTCTCTCTCTCTCACACACACACACACACACACATACACACACACACACACACACACACACAGTCTCATCCTGAGCAAGTTCAAGTCTTTCCTATCCTTGTTTTTTATTTACATTCTTATTTAGTCTTCCCTTTCTCAGCCAAGTTCTGGAAAGGTCATGCTCAGACCTCCTCCCTTTCCCGTTCATTCATTCTCCTCCTTGCTCCTGTCTGGCTCCTTCCAGCCTCCGATGAAACCATTTTGCAAGCACATACTGACCTCTGTGAAAGTTGTCAGAATCAAAATGGAATCACTTGTATTAAGTCCTAACAACAACAACAATAGCAACAACAACAAAATACTACTACTACTACTACTACTAAATAAAGCTGGGAAATTATGAAGGAGAGGACTTCATGCAAATATGCCCAACAACAAGAATATTCACTGTTGGACCATGACCTTGCACAAAGGTCACAGCAATCTCACACAAAGAAAACTTCAGATGGGTACCGTGGCTTGGCACTCAGGAGGCTTAGGCAGGAGGATCCCAACGTTGAGACCAGCCTTAGCAATTTGTGAGACCCTGTATCTAAGTAAAAAAATAAAAAGGGCTGAGCATGTAGCTCAGTGGTAAAGTGACTCTGGGTTCAATCTCTAGTACAAAACAAACAAACAAACAAACAAACAAAAAACCCCAAAAACCCAAACAACAATAAAAAGCTTCAGCAAAGATATCTGCCCAGCATCTCTCTGTTCTGGCTCTGATTGGTAAGCACCTTGTTACTGATACTTGAATGCCCTTGTTATTGGTGTTAATCCTGGTGGCCAAGGATTATTGTATCAAAATAACTTACGTCATCTTCTTCGTTTGCTTTTACTCCCATAGCAATACCCTGCTACTCTCCCCCAACTTAGTAATCTTTGGAGAACTTTTCTTTACTATTTAGGTGACATTCCATGATTGCACAGCCCAGTGCACTTGCTGCTGCTGGTGGTGGCCTCACCCTTGACCCCTCCTCCCTTCACCTTGGTGTCCACCACCTTCCTTGCTTCTACTTCCTGGAACATTTCCTCCCAGTCTCCAGGGGGATTCCTACTCCTTTGCCTGCTCTTAAATGGTGACTTCCCTGGTCCAACCTTGGCTCACTGGTCTCTCGCTCCCTGTTGGTAATCTCACTCAGTTTCATGATTTTATCCCCCAGCTCAAGGTTGATCTGATGACTCCAAAATGGTGGGTTCTAATTTTCTCCTTTCTCCTAAACTGCACATCACTATAATAATGACCTGCTGGACATTTCCATCTGGATGTCAAATCTCAAATACAACATGCTCAAAGCTCAATTATCTTGCTCTACCTTTTCTCAAGTCCCAAAGTTTTTATTTTGGCTTTTCTAGTTGCTCAGGCCAGGAATCTGGAATAATTTTGGACTCTGGTCTCTCTTTTTACCCAATCTGTGTGCATCCTTTATCTTCTCAGTCCTTCCTACATCTACCCCACCCCAATCCCTCATACCACCAGCCTCATCCTGAGACCATAATGGCTTGAGCTAATTGGGAAGCAGAATGGCAGAGTTAAGAGACTTTTTAGAAATACTTAAGCAAGGTGGGGCTTCAAATTGGTGCAATCACTATGTAAAGCAGTATGGAAATTCCTCAGAAAACATGGACTGGAACTACTGGTTGACTCAGTTATCATCATAAGTTTTGCTGATGGTGTCATCGGTGGTACAATTTTTCCAAAAGGAGCCGTCAATTGGCTTGGTGTATCCTCCTCCCTTCTGCTTGTGATGGTCGTTCAGCTAAAATTTGGGGGCCAACAGAGGTGAGGCAAAGAACCTCACCCCCGCCCCCCGCTGGTACAAAGACCTATCCACAGGTGTGGCTGTATGCTGGACCAATAGTCAATGACGGGTAAGATCCAATTGCAATGGTACCAACCTAAGACAGGAGGCTGACGCCTTGAGGTCAGCTCATCCGATCACGGGTAAGGACCATATGTAATATTGGACAACCTAAGGCAGGCACGGTCCCTAAGCCACATGCTTGTTGTTTAAACAGAGAGGGGGAGATGTTGAGAGCCACAGCCGAAGGGGCCCCAGCAAATTTCCAGCTGCCAGCTGATGATTGGCTCCTCTATGGTGATGCTCATTGGGCTGTTTCCCCGCCCTTTCAGACCACGGAACTGCTCATTGGGGGACTTTTTTTGGCTCCGCCCATGCGACCCAGCCAATCGGCCTCAAGAGCAGGAGGATGGGGGGGAGGTGGGGAGGCTTGTGGTTGAGAGAGAGGCTTGTGGGAAGCCGGTGGTGGCAGTTGGGCTCTGAGGGAATTCCTGAAGAGCTCGTGTGGTGCTGTGTGTGTGTGTGTGTGTTCTAAAAATAAAGTTCATTTCTGCTTGATAAGTGGCTCCTGAATTGTGCCCAGCCAGACTGCGGCATTTCCTTGCTTTATACCCAAAGGACTAAAAATCAGCATACTACAGTGACACAGCCACATCAATGTTTATAGCAGCTTAATTTACAATAGCTAAACCATTGAACCAACCTAGGTGCCCTTCAACAGATGAATAGATAAAGAAAATGTGGTATATATATATATATACATGATGGAATGCTATTCAGCCTTAAAGAAGAATGAAATTATGGCATTTGCTGGTGAATGGATGGAGTTGGAGAATATCATGCTAAATGAAATAAGCCAATTCCCCCCAAACAAAGGTCAAATGTTTTCACTGATATGCAGATGCTAATTCACAATGGGGGAGGATGGCTAGGAAATAATAGAGGTACTTTGGATTAGAGGGAAGTGAAGGGAGGGGAGGTGGTTTTGGGGGGAAGGACAGTGGAATGAATTGGACACTATTACCCTATGTGCATATATGATTACATGACTGGTTTAACTCTAAATCATGTACAACCAGAAGAAGGAGAAGTCATACTCCATTTATGTATGATATATCAAAAATGCATTCTACTGTCTTGTATAACTAATTAGAACAAATTAAAAAAATAAAAATAAAAATACTTCAACAAGTAGAGGGATAATTCTGAGGAAAAACAAATAGAATTTGGTGGCTAATATATATGTGTGGATTGAAGATGATTAAGTTTCTAGCTGGGTTGATCCTGACTTGAGCTCAGTAAGCAAAGCAGCCCTGCAAGGATGGAGATCAAAGTTCCATTTGGGACATGTTGACATTGAGGTGTCTTAGGACTTAGGCCCATTGACACTTGGGCAAAAGACTTCATCATGTTCAAAGCCAAGAATGGGACTTTCATTACCTTGAGGATATTTAATGAGTCTGAACCAAGAAATTTTGGGAGTCCCCCCATTTAAGAAGCAAAGAGAGGACAAGTGGCCAACCAGGACACTTAATATTTTCCACAAAAGCCCTATTGTCTCTCTTGGTTTGTTTTTACTCAGGATATGACCGTGGCTTGGAATATTTCCACAGATTGTCCTGGTGATTGCACTGGTCCTTCAAGGCTCAAACACTATCTCAAAGCCTTTTTCCAGATCCCTCAAGTGAGAGTGATTTCCTCTAAGAATTCCCAAAGCACCTTGTGTCTCTGCCTCTTATCATCTCTAGTCATATTATGGCCTTGAACTACTGTTATCTGTGCACAAATAATAAATTGTATGGCTAGTCTTATGGCTCCTTTCTAATATAAGCTGCTTAATATAGCTGCAGCACTCACACAGCACAAGGATCTACATGTGGGAGGCACTCAGCAAATTCCAGTCAAGTTCACAGTGAAGGGGACAGATATTCTTAATGGGGATTGAGGCATAATCGTTAGATAGTTCTCTGGATATTATTCTTCAAGGCAGGAATATACCCTCAATGGACAACGGTGACCCTGTTCATCCCATGTTGATCAGGGAGATGAGGAAATACGGTTGTACCTGGGGTCTCAGTTGGAACCTTTACCATCATCTGCTAATTCTCCCTCCCATCTAGGAAGCGGATAATAACCTGTACAAAAGTAATTGGAGAACTGCTGGTACATACAACATGAATCTCAACATGCTGAAAAGTCAGTGTTAAAGAAAATGCAAAAGGGTACTTACTATGATCCCACTTACCTGAAGTTCAAAGACAGGCAAATCTAATCCATAGTGTTCAAAGTGAGCATGGTAGGGAAGAGTCAGGAGGCTGGGGAGCAGGGGTCTTCTAGGTTCTGCTTCTTGGCCTTATAGTTATATGGGTGTGTTCACTTTTGATAATTCAGAGCCATACAATTTATTATTTGTGCACTGTTCTTGGGTATGTTACACTTATTTTGAAAGTTTATGTTTAAAAAATTATCTGTGCATGTGTCATGCCCTAAAATGATGACAGCGGAAGGCTGGAGATATGGCTCAGATATGGCACTTGTCTGGCATGCCTGAGGCCCTGGGATCAATCCCCAGCAATGCAAAACAAAACAAAAACAGTGGAAAACAAAAATCAATTAGATGTTTCATCTGCTTACCTTTGAACTTCTGTAAATGTTTTAAGGAAACAAAATCAGCACTACACAAACATTAATTAATATTTCGTGATTAATTACACAATTAAGCTGTGCTAGCAGACATTAAAAGGCAACAGGAGGTTGGTCTTAGACAACATTAGAGCAGACTCCCCTCTTTGCTGATTTCTGGCTGCCCTGATCCTGAAGGGAGTGCTCGTGTTGCAACAGGCAGGGCTGAGCTCTATAGCACAGATCTATTTGAAATAATAATAATATTTTAAAAAATCCCCATACTTGTATGTTGTTTCTAGAAAAAAACAAGCAACAGGAAGGAATTGTTCTAGGCAACATAGAACAGTGTCTTGGGCTGCTTCCTCATGGTAATGTGCTGGGGGAGGGTTTGGGTAGGGTAAATCAAATGAACATCCTGATGATTTATTTTACACAGGTTTAACTTTAAACATGATAAACAGAAAACTTTTTAAGAGGCAAATGGAATGCTTATTTGCTATTGTTCCAGATGTGGGCTGGAAGCCTCTAAAACAAAAAGGCTATTTTGCTGCTTTCCTTTCTACTCTTACAGTTAATGACTACTTCTCACTTGTATTTGTAAACTCCTGGAGGGCACTATTCCTGATTTTGGAGGGCAGTCCTATCAATGATAAAAAGGAAACAGGGAGTTGGGCGTGGTGGCGCATGCCTGTAATCCCAGCGGCTGGGGAGGCTGCAGCAGTAGGATGGTGAGTTCAAAGCCAGCTTTAGCAACAGCGAGGTGCTTAGCAACTCAGTGAGACCTTGTCTCTAAATAAAAATACAAATTAGGGCTGGGTATGTGGCTAAGTGGTTGAGAGCCCCTGAGTTCAATCCCCAGTACCAAAAAGAAAAAAAAAGGAAACAGAGCAGCTGAAAAAACCCTTCCTTGTTGGGTAAGCACAGTTTCCTGGTCTTGTTCTGCCACTCCTGCAGAGCCCACAATACTTTGCATTCCCCATGTAAATAGGGCTCTGCTTTGTACTTACCCTATCTCAACCTTATCAGGCTAGCAGTTTTCTGATGGCAGGAATTACAGCTCTTGAGATAGAAAATGCTTCTGTTCCTGCTTGCAGCATACACAGATTCCTCGTCCTTCCCTGGATTGTGAGCTGTCTGAAGCAGGGACTACCGATTCCTCATGTTCTTATCTTCATTATTTAGAACATAGTAGAGGCTCAATAAATTCTAGCTGAAGAAAAAGAAGGATTGGTGAATTAGGTGAACCAGTTTCAAGATGAATGCTGCAGAGAATAGTAATTGCCTCTTGAAAAAAGCAGTCTCTGGTCTATACTTGGAGCCTAAATGGCAGTCCTTTGTCCCTACCATGGTAGAATAAGAATGTAAAGGTGACAAAGACACTGAAAATTTGAACTTATTTGCCAGGAGTTGTTTCCCTCCTGTTGGTTAATTATTTGTGTAAAATTGTGACTTGACATCAATGGAAACTTAGGAACAAATATACTATTTTCCTTTCCAATATTATTTAAAAAGTAACGTTGTTGGAAACTGAGGGAGGCACTAGATATTTTCAGAGTTCCTGTATGTGTCTTTTGTTTTGTTTTTATTTTGACAAAGGGTCTCCCTGTGTTGCCAGGCTGGTCTGGAACTCTCAGGCTCAAGCAATTGTCTTGCCTCAGACTTGCAAATAGCTGGGACTACAAACATGCACCACCAAGCCTCATTTTTGCATATGTATTTTTAGTAACAAAATTTATAATCAGTCCATTGGAAGGAGACTATGTTGGGGGCAAGATGGAAGGCGAGGTAGAAGAAAGTATGGGAATTTGAAAAGTGGAGAATTCTGAGGATTCTTTTATTGAAGATTAATGAGGAAAAATTGCTCTTTAGAATAAGGTTTTGATTTTGTAAACCTGCAGAGTATTTGCAAGTAAAGAGTACCAATCTGCCTTGTTTTGTGTAATCTCCAATTTTTTAAAAAATTTTTATTATCTTAGTTGTCCACAGACCTTTATTTATTTATTTATATGTGGTGCTTCACACATGCTAGGCAAGCACTCTGCCACTGAGCCACAACCCCAGCCCCTAGTAGTTCTTTACAGTTGTGAAATCTGTTTGATATTGTAGACTATAAATGCAGACCAGTTTGTGCACACTTACTGATTTCTTGTCCTCAGTTGTAGACTAATTTTCTTGTGACTGATCTTTATTTTTTTCTTTGAAGTACAATAGACCATAACTGTGAAAGGAGAAGATACATATTTGAAGATGGGAAAAGTTAGTAATAAAAACTTCCTCTTTTAATCCCCTCATTGATCATCAAACACAGTGTAATGTGAAATATGGAGTCTGTAACATTTTGTATGTTGTATTTTGTACATACTTGGTCTAAGGTCAGCCTATGTTCACATTTTCAAGCTTGAAGTTGGTGGGCAGAAATATAATTTAAAACCAGAAATCAGTCAGTGATTTGTTCTTCTGGAAAAAGTTCAAGTCTTTGGTTTCCCACGATACTCTTTTTCCAGATCATCAATTTCTGAGTATTCTAAGGTAAGATACACATGTTAAGATCCCATTTACTTAATCTCTTCCCATCTCAGTGAACACATGGACACACTTGTTACACACCTTGGGTTTATAGACTATGAGTAGTTGTCCCTTAAGAATAAGGTTGGGGTTTTTGTTTAATTTTACTTAGAAGCGTCTTCTGATTTTTATGTAATAAGATGGCGTGTCAAGGCAGCCTTGTTGTCCTGATCCAGCCTTTGGTTCTGCTTCTGTCATGGGGTTTTGTTTCTAGGCAGGCTCTGTTCCTGTGGGGACAATATAGCCATTGGCATCTTTAGGCACACATGATCCCAAGAACTCAAGATCCAGAGGAAGTGTGGACTTTGGCCTGGTTAGGATTGGGAGTTTTTTTCTCGAGGCCAGTAACCTAGAATAAACTGAGGACTGTAACGAAAGGGGGAAGAATGTTTTCCAAAGCAAGGCCTTCTAGGCAAAAAATGACTTGTCACCTGAAAGACTTGATGGACTTGTCTTTTCTGGCTATACCTATTTTTTGTTTCAGGGAATGCCAGGTTCACTCATTGTCTCTTATTTTTGCACATCTTGCTGCACTGGCTCTATTCTTTACCTGGATAACACCAACTCATTCTTCAAGATCATGAGATTTCTTCCAGATTTCTCTCTGGTCTGGGCTAGACACTCATGGGATTTCATGGGCATGTCACAGACACATCTGACATTGCTCAACCCTTTTGCAACTGACTGAATGAATACTTGTCTCTCTCACTAAACTGGCTCTTTGAGCTAGTTCTATGTTCTAGCTCCCAAGCTAGTTCTATGATTGCTCAACTCTTGGCACATGGTAATGGCTTCACAAATGTTTGTAAATGAATGGAAGATAATCTCAGTATGGATATGATCCTGCCCTGCTTCTTCATTTTAAAGTTGCTACGGAAAAAAAAAAAATCTTGACCTTTTACCTAGGAGTAAGATAAAAAAAACAAAACGTTCTGCAACATGCATAATTTGCTGATTTGTGCTAATGAAGTAGACATGAGATGTGAATAATATTAAGTATTACACTAAATTAAGCATTATTGGCCTTTTAATATAATATTATAGTCCTATTTGAAACATTGGTGGAGCTGATTAGTTAGGTTCAGGTGTTCTTAAAACCTGTAGTTCACAGATCTTGAAGAGATTTTAGAATTCAGAGCATACATGAGCATGGATGGGGAAAAGTTATTTTCACTAGACTATAATGGAAATTTAGTATTTTCTTCGATTGTAAATGTAAAAAATAATCCACAGTTGTAAAAGTAGTGTAATTTTTTGTCAATAATAGAAATTTGTTATTTTCATACCACTTTATAGTTGATGCAAAGATCTCAGTATATTATGCTACTTCAGTGTCATTCTAGTATTAAACCCCCCTCCTAAATCTAGTAATTACACACAAATATTACTGTATCAGAACACAATAGCTTACATTAATTAATTGGTTTCTTTTGTAATCCATGCATTTCATTTTCTGCATTTAAAAATAGTCTAAGGGTCCATGTAGCAAAAAAAGTTGAAACTGAAGCCATCCTGCCCTCTCTTTCTAATGTCCCATTGAGAACAGAGATCATGAGATCATAGGCCTTTTTTTTTTTTTTTTTTGGTACTGGTGATGGAACTCAGGAACACTTAGCTACTGAGCCACATACCCAGCCCTATTTTGTATTTTATTTGGAGACAGCGTCTGAGTTGCTTAGCACCTCACTTTTGCTGAGGGTGGCTTTGAATTTGCTGTCCTCCTGCCTTACTGCCTAAGCTGCTGGGATTACAGGCATGCACCAATGTGCCCAGCCATTGGTTTTAGTTCTAACATGGTTCTTACGATACTTGGAGGATACAAGTGTGGGGAATAGGGTACAGAGGAAGCATATTAGTTTCAGAAACTCCAGGATATGAGCCTCAAATCTGATATTGTCCATGGTCAAAAGGAGAGAACAGAGAATGACAACTCATAGTGGTGAAGGGAAGTTTGGGAGAAGTGGTAGCCTTAGACTCCTGAGGCAGCTCCACTGGGGGAAGAGCCAAAAGAATAGATTTCTGGCCAGGACCATCTTTGGCCAATCTCACCCAGAAGCCAGGAGGCACAGTAGCCCACTGCTGTGGTCCATTCAGTTCAGCCTCATGGAGTAGAGGAGAGCTGCAGGGTAAATAAGAAATGTCTAGCCCATTTGGCAAATCTCTGCCACAACATTTTACACTATTTGATGGTCAACAGGAATACTGGATTTTTACTCATGGCTTTGTCTAATATACTCTGGTAATATGGTAAGTGCTCAGCATTAATGAATGAACAAAGACCTGAAATACAGCTCTAAAAGTAAAAGCAAATTATCTACTATGCAACAGTTAGGAACTATTTACTTCCAGAGTGGATATTTAAAATGTTACGCAAATACTGAAGCACAATTCATCAATATTCTATTCTGTAGATTAGGTAACTAAATACCACAAGTTTATAGTTAAACACAGTAAATCTTTATTCATAGTAAATCTAACATTCCATATTTGTGAATTTGGCTAAAATTTCTGCAGTGTTTTTGTAGCTATACGCAGAGTAGCAAAAAATTTGTGACTTGTCCAATGCATTCTCAGCTAAGGTTGAACAATGCCTTCTTGTTCCAGGTCTCATACTATAAATGAGAGTCCTTTTGCTCTATTTAATGCCATGTTTTTTTCACATTTGTGCTTTTTGTTGGTGATTTCACTTTTTAAAGTGACCTCCAAGGAGTGTGTCCAATAAGGCACTTGGCCTAAGGCTGTGATGTGCCTTATGAAAGAAAAAAGTGTCAGAAAAGCTCATCAGACAGGAAGTATAGTGTTATTTGTTGTGTACAGGGTTAATGAATCAGCTATATTAAATAAAGTGTCTTTCTAACAGAAAGAACAGCTAAAACAAGTTTACATATTGACTGTTTAAATAAAATGTAGCCAGAGGCTTGCAAACACCCAGCCCTCTATTTCCCCTAGAAGCAATGGTTTAATTGAGTGATCACAGTGACTATATAGCACATAACTACCACAAATACAAGAACAACTGAGATGCTGTTTTTCCAGTTCTTAATAAAGATTAGGAAAAAGAAAATTCAATTTGCAAAAGACATGGTTTCTAGTCAGTAGCTAATTGGTACCCACTATATAAAACCAGAAAGAGGGAGAAAACACCAAAATCCATCACCACTGCATAATTTCAATGCGATATATTAAAATTTATTACTTTCTGAATATTGTTCATCTAAATTATTCAATTAACATTGTCTAGGCTTTATATTTGGAAATTAAAGAATTCAGTGGAAGGGAAAAGGAAAAGCACCCTATTTAATATAGTAACTTTAAGAACATTCACCTATGCATTATTCTTACCATCTGGACTTAGTCCTGTTAATTCAATTCTGCTTAGTTAGGCCAGTTTATAACCATTCCACACTAAATCCTACAGTATCTGAAAGTTTTGTGCTTATACTTAACAGTGGCATAGCAAATCTGAAGATTTCCCCTGCCCCCTTTTATTTTAATCATTCTATTGACTACTGTAAACAATTCTCCATGCTCTGGAGGATATTTAAAGTTAGCTAACAAAGACAGTCATCTATTCTGAGCATTGTAACATATGCAGCCTTTGAGTTTTATGTTTGTTTGTGTACTTGAGGAGTACAATAGAAACTAAGCTGAAATTTCGAACTCACTTTTTAACCACTTAAGAATGCAATTCCCCTCAGAATCACCAATATTTAAAAACCTTGTATTAACATTCTGTAAGAATCCATACACAATAAAAAGCTGACTTTCCTGTCATGCTCCACATGTCTTTGAGACTAGACACAATACATGTATTAGAAAGAACTTTAAACAGTGAGTGCTCGGGTATTCCCATAGTAGTAATTGTTAACAAAATTAATTTTATTTCTGAGAAACACTTTTGGTATCATTTTCAATACCCCATAATAGGTATTATTGTTACTGGTGATTAAGAAGCTCAGAAGCTCAAATTTTATATATCCTTAATTGTGGAAATAAAGCAAAAGAGATCTGCAAATGTGAGGGGGAAATACCCAGGCACTAAAATCAACAAACATTTGCTAAGAGAAAATTTGAAATGATTGCAGCCTTGACAGTATTGCATTAACATGGAAGAGCCACACTTCTAGCCACTTACAGGGAATACTATTAAAGAAGCAATCAAGCCATGTTTGATAGGATGTATCAATATACAGAAAAAGTATTTTTTCATAATTATAAGAATTTAACATCTTTAGTCAAACACTTAGATGGGAAACAACCTAAAAAAATTAAAGACCTACTCACTTATTTCAACTACAAAGCAAATTGCTCTGTGACTGAAGGAAAATAATTTAATATTCACTATCACTTTGAGAGTATAACTCCAAGGAATGATTATGCTCATAAGTAAACAAGGCTCTTCTATGATTTGAAACATAAAACCAAATTACAAAACTAGTTTGAAGCAATTAGAGTCCAATGGTTCTCTATGTTTTCTTTTATAGCCTTTATTTTAAATTGATATTTTAGAACAGTAAATTATCTTTCACAGCAGGGCCTCCTGGTCTGGTAATACAGTACCCCCATTTCTGAATGTAAAGTTTTAAAATAAATCAAAATGAACATTAAGGCTTACAAACAGCTACTTTTAAGTCTGCTCTTATATTTAATAAGGATCAGTTTTTACTCATATTCAAATACATGGAATGTTGGCACAAAACTGAAGCTGCTGTAGAAAGATCACAGGTGTTCTGTGGGTTATCGAAACTTTCACTTCTCTAAAAACATACCCTTACATGGTCTTAATTTTACAAATTTAAGTGTTGAGAAATGTCTAAATAATAAGTAACAATTAAAATAAAATGTTTTATTCGTAAATTATATACAGAATACGCTTTACGTTACAAGGAGATGGGGAAGAAGGTAGGAGAGCCATCACCTTCCAACCAATGCTGTTCATGTTCTCTACTGGAGATGACCATCTTTCTCTGAATCAAACGTACAAATCAGTTTGGATTTCCTAAGTTGGAAAAGGAGAATTTGCAGCTAAACTAGAAGTGCTGCTGCATTGTTATTAGTTGGCTTGTTTCCACGAAATGCTTTTGAACCCTGCTAACTCAGAATCTTAAGAAATTTCCTGGATGATTTTATGATGAAAAACAAAAGCAAACTATCAAGAACAAAGTGTTACGCATTTCATTCTAAAGAAACTGTGAAATGGCTATATAACTCTGCATAATCTGAAACGTTGCAATTTCTTTATTCCTTCTAAAGTTATTTTGATTAGTCTAACAGTAAAAAGCCATACAACTATCAAAAATGCCCTTAATCTAAATGTCATTGTGGAAAATGCATCTTTGATAACTATCAAAATGAATAAGACCTACTTACTGTAAAATTATCAAATGGATAAACTTATTAATGGCTTTAGACTGTACCAATAGTAGTACCAATACTCTATAAAATGAACTGAATAACTGCTTGGATGTCAAATACATTTCAGTAAATGGATACAAAGAATGCTACAAATAAGATGTGTACATTATGAGGATCAGCCAACATAGAAAATCCAACCTCTTGCCCTTAATCAGTTCCCAAAATTAGTCGAATTATGATTTTTCATGTGAAGATTTAGGTATCTCTCCATCATTGTCTTCTTCCTCCTCTTCTTCACAATCCCCATCTGTTTGCTGTTCCAGTTCCTCTTTTGTAATCATTTCAAAATCATTCCCATTTCCACTACTGTGTTGGGATCGGTCATCTTCTCTTCTGTCACTGTCTGTGTCTGAATGCCGTTCTCCACCTGAGCCTTCTGTTCCATGATTTCCTGGTCCTACTTTTCCCTCCTCATCTTCCTTTTTCTCACTGTCTGACTTTTCCTCACTGTCGGACTTCTGCTGTTTTTTGGTTTCAGATTTCTCATCTTTCTTTAAGTCTGCTTTTGGTCCTTTGTATTCATGTGTGTATAGAGGCCTAAAGGAGTCAATGAAGCCCACGTCAGCAGTCAGATTTGGCAAGAACCAAAAGTGGTGCCTTCCTCCAGTTATGAGCCAGATGATGAGAAACAAAATGCAACGAGCTGTGGGAAGAAAAATTTCTTTGAATAATTCAAACACTGAATCAGGGAGCAGGGAATATTTGTTAATAAAACGCTGGGAAAACATTTAGTTTTATTTGCACATTTCATGCACCTTAATATGAGTATTTAAATCCTGACTATTTTAGCATCTATCAAAACATTCTCATGGCAGAACATTCTGCTCTGAACTTAAGTGCACAATGCTGAAATGCCACTCCCAAAGAATTACTTTTATTTTTTCATCTGGGTATTGTTAAATGGACATACACTTATGATTTATGTAATTTGTGATGTTATACTCTAAAAAACAGCAGTCAGTTGGAAGTTTAAGCATTCATGAGACCATTGTGTAAGAAATGAAAAAAATGTGAGTAAGAAATGAAGTATATCCTAAGAAAAAACGCTTTATAAAGGAAAAAGCAGGGCTGCATTATGACTTTTCTAAATCCTAGGTACTTTTGCCTTTGTAGGGCACTTCCTTTATAAAAAATAAACTAAAATTATATTTTACATATGTAATGGTACAAATACAAACATAATACTGCAGTCTACTAATATATACAATCATACACACTCTACCACTGGGCTATTTCTGATTTTAAAATAAATGAAAACATTTTTGAGGGTTGCACAAGGTATAGTAGATCCAAGGCATGCACTTACATGGCCTAAATGCTACTCTAAAAAATCAAGGATAGGTCAACCCTGGATAAAGAATCCTAGCATCTATCTTCTATTTGTTTTACTAATTAGGTAAGTTATATAATTTTTGCTTATTTAAGGACCAATTCTCTCAATAGTAAGAAACAATATAATACTAATGAAAGCAAGGGAGTTTATGTATGTTTTATGACATTACTCTTTTAGAACAATATATTATGACAAAACTGAGATAATGAAATTTTACAAACTCTAATACTTCATGTAGTTTTCTATTAATTTACCAGTTATGTATGGCTCAGTGACTTTTCTTTTATAAAGACCATAATGATTATATAAATGTTATAGGCTAATCAATGGATACTTTTTTTTCCTTCATGACTATATATCACTGTTTCATATAAAGCCTCAAAAAAGCTTGTGAATGCTTCTTCCATTATTTTGTTTTGGAAAAATAAAAAACAGTTATAGCTATGCCTTGATTTTTTAGAGTAGCATTTAAAAATAAACTACCTTATTTATAAAGTAGTATTTTATTTCCACAAGAATATAAATATGCAAAAAGAATGTTGTTAGAATCTTTGGTGGTCCAAACAGAAAAAGTAAATGTTTGAAATTATGACAAGAACAAGTTCCATGATAGATTAAGAGAGAAAATGAATAACTTTTAAGGAGGCTAAACATTTTTTTCTCCAAACACAATTATAATACTATGATAGGTTTTATAGGTTTATAAGACAGATGATTCATAATATGAAATCTTGTATCAAAACCTAAGAAAATTCAATATAGAAATGGCACAACTGGGCATGGCAGAATTCTAACATGCTTTATAGTTTTTTCTCCATGTGGCATTAGATTACCAGGAGCAAAGGGAAGAATCACAGAAAAACTGTGACATGTACTGTCATACCATTTCTATACTAACAGTGACAAATTTTAGAAAAATGCCAAAAGTCTTATTTTAAATGGTGAATTAAACAAAGCATATTCAAAGTAACTACAGCAAGAATTTATTATTTTTGCAGTAATTTATTATTCAGTAAAACACTTTGATATTTCAACAAGGCCAATGCAGCTTATATTAAATATTTAAATTCTGTGCTTTTTATTCAATAAAGCATATTAGAATTCTGCTATGGCCAGGCTATATATGGTAAGATTAGGTTTTATTTGTTCTAAACAAATGATTTGCCACTTTGGGGGAAATCAGTAATTTCTACTCAGGTACCAAAATAAATTTTAGATACATCGAGAAATTAAATGTTTTAAACATCAAACAGGAAAACATAAATAAATTGGTGTCTTCTGTAGCCAAGAAGATGATCAAAAGGGCTAACAGATTTAGATCACATAAAAATTTAAAAACCCTTTTCACATCAAAAAGACAAAATTAATAGCAGGCAATAAACTGACAAGGCAGACAAAAAATCAAAGATTCCCATCTACTCTTTTTTTTTAATCAGATACAACATTTTTTATACCTTTATTTAGTCGGACACATATCTTTATTTATTTTTATGTGGTGCTGAGAATCAAACCCAGGGCCTTGCATGTGCTAGGTGAGCGCTCTATGCTGAGCCATAACCCCAGCCTTGTTGAAATATCAAAGTGTTTACTGAATAATAAATTACTACAAAAATAATAAATTCTTGCTGTAGTTAATCTTTAAAGCAAACCCTTTTCAGATTAAAATATAATAATGTATTATTTATTTCAACATAACTAAAAGGATAAACTTAAAACGTTTCACCATAAAGAATGATAAGGTAAGCAAAGTGATATATATGTTAATTAGCTTGATTTAATCATTAAAACACCACATTGTACCTCATGGTATAATCACGATTTATCAATCAAATGTAATATTAATCAAAAAATTAAAAATTAAAAAAATCCAGTAATCCTTTCTTCAGATTAGACCCAAACTAATCAAGTCTGAGCCACGTTTTGGGATTTAACCCAGAGAGTAGAATCATGTAACTCTTGACATACTTATGTTAATTTTGCTATTAAGTTTTACTAAAGTTCCAGATTATAGTTCCAACTGCTCAATACCTACCTTACTGAGGTTAGTTTTACTACTAGTAATACTTACCAACAGCAAGTAGAAGAATGCTGGCTACAAAACAGCCTGCGCCCACACTGAGGTAATAAACACCTACTCTCATTTCTGCTGGCCAAAGAGGGAAGAGTGTGGCTGCTATAACTGCAATCACTAGAACAAGAAATGACAAAGTTACATAGATAACTTTTAGAATAAAAATTTAAATGACTTGGTTGTAACAATAGAGAACATATTCTTTGGGGGAAAAGCTAAGAACAAAAAATAACAAACCAAAAAAATAAATAAATAAATAAAATTCTAAAGACCCTATCATAGAGATTGTGATTCTGGGGTGGAGCTCTGATATTCACAGACTCAAGAAGCTCACCAGCTGATTCTGCTACAGACTGCCTTTTTAAAATCAGGCGTACTGTATAGAAGTATCTCCAGTATTAGTAGGTCTTTAGAACAGTATTCAAATTCTAGCTCTATCATTTATAAGCTAAGTAACACACAGCAAGTTACTTAATCCTTTTCAGGCTAAGTTACTTTAGAGTTAATCAGTGCTGTTGTAAGGATGAGATGATATACTGTCTGTAAAATATTTAGCAAAGTGACTACTACATTAGTAGTAATCAATAGCTATTAGCTATTTGGATTTAACAGTTTCTACTCTTATCATAAGAGTTGTTTTGAATGAGGTCCTATGATATCATATTCACCAAGATTATTTTAATTAATATCTATTTTTCTATTTGTTATATCATTCTTCCCTACCCACTCCTACCCTGAACTTAGAGAAATATACTCATGTTCAAAAAAACAAATCAGAAGGTATAGTGAAGACTACATCTTCGTTTAATTCTTGTTCTACTCCATTTCTGAATAAATATTATTCTTCTGCAATTTCTTTTAAATTAGATATATTCCAGATATCTTTCTTTCTTTTTTTTTGGATACTGGGGATTGAATCCTGGGGTACTTAACTACTGAGCCATACCTCTAGCCCTTTTTTATATTTTTATTTAGCGACAGGGTCTCCCTGAGTTGCTTAAAGCCTGGCTTTGAACTGGCAATCCTCCTGTCTCAGCCTCCCAAGATCCTGGGATTATAGGTGCATGTCATCACACCTGGCCATTCTAGATATCTTTCAATCAGTGCATACTAATTCTTTAAAAGATACATGGTATTCTACTATACTGTAATTTATTTTACCCCTTTCTTATTAAAGAACTTGAATTCTGTTCAGTTTGAACCTCTAACAGATAATATCAGTGCAAATATCCTTGTACATATACATCTGTGCAACTGTGTTTGTATAACAGAGTGAATTCCTTTAAATGGAATTATTAGGCCAAAAGATATAGGCATTTAACATTTGAAAGATTATATGCTAGATTATGCTCTTAAATATAGTCTGAAGGATTTGGATTAAAATACGCAACACTTAAATGCATATGCTTGTGCAACTACACACATAAAATTGGATAAATTCCTACAAGTATAATTGAAGGGTTAGAGTATATGCATTTAAAATTTGAAAGATATGCCAAACTGACCTCCCTCTAAAATTAAAACAATGGATATACCTGTCAATTGTTGGAGAGACCTTCTAACTAAGACCTTCACTGTCAAACTCTATTATTCCTTTAATCACTGTTGCTTTATTTTGTATTTGAGCGTGATTAAGTATCATCCATGATTGGTTATTGTAATGCTTTATCTGTGCACTACCTTACCATTTTTCTACCAAGTTGTTAATCTCTTAAAGATCTTCATTTTAATATATTGCAAATATTTTCCTTAGTTTACCATTTATCTTCTGACTTTATTTAAAGTACTCACTTTGAAACAATAACTTTTATATTTAGAAATAATTTCCTTTGTGGTTCTGCATTTGTTTCCTAAATTTTAGATTATACTTTAATGCTACTTACATCCTGCTACTTACCAAGAATTAATCCCATGACAAATGTTTTAATGTGAACTGGGTCATAGATCCACACATAAACCTAGAAGAACCAAGAAACCTTAGTGCTTACAAGTTCTAAGGTCACAATGGAAAGTAGGTCTTTTTTTTTTTTTTTTTTGGTGATACTAGGGATTGGAACCCAAGGCCTTGTGCATGCTAGGTGAGTGCTTCACCAGAACCACACCCCCAGCCCTTTTAAAAAATTTTTGAGACTATCTTGCCAAGTTGCCCAGGCTGACCTCAAACACGTGATCCTCCTGCCTTAACCTCCTGACAAGTTGGATTACAAGTGTGCACCACTGCATCCACCATAAAGTTTATTTCTACATTTAAGGACCTCTAAGGCAGTCACCAACATCTTAATATATGAGGCTTACTTTCTAAGAAAAATTCCAAAGACTTTCCCTTCAATAATAATGGTTCCTTTGGCATTCATTCAGTTAGAAAATGATCATAAGAATGCTGCTTGTTTTGTACATACTTCCATGCATTCAATAATTTGTTTATGTGTGCAAATCACTGTTTATTCAAAATAAGGATCAGCAATTATCAATCCTTTTGTTCCTATGTAATAATGGATCTGTTTGGGCTAAGAACATAGTTAAGATTCCAGCCAGGTTTTACTAAGATCCAACAGCTCTAAACTACATATTTTTATCTCCTACTGACAACAAAGAACCACTATCATGCTTGGGGAACATAAAGATTCAGTGACTCCCTGCAATAATTTCACTGTCCACTCCTTCAAGGAGGGTTTTTAGCCCACATGAAGAGATCCACTGTTTTAAAGCTTGATGTACTTTTAGCAGGCAATTTTATACAACAGAACATCATTCAGATTGGAGATATGTTCAATCATCATCCATAACTCTTAGTTTTATTTCTTAATTTCTACAAATAACAGAAGTCTTTCATTTCCTATTTGACCAGAATTCTTTCTGTCCTTCCAACTTGGTTCTTCTATTTCTAACACCTGGGGTTCTGCTTCAATCCCTACTTTTATTCTTTACAATCTCCCTGGAAATAAGTCCATAGACATTACTTCTGCTACTTACCATTCTAAATAAATATATTAAGAAAAAAAGACATTTCCTACCTTTAAAAATTGTGGAATACATGGTGGTTTCTAAGAATAAAATCTAGTCTTTTCAGGATGGCAAGACCCATGCTTTTGCTCAGCTTTTCCTTCCCTAAAAGACATAAATTCTTCCTGGTTCACTTGGCAATCTGCCTGTCAGCCTTGAAGGCTCAGCTGTGTCCAGGGTCTTTAAACCCTACTTGTCCTTTCTAATTAGTTTTTGAATAACAATTCCTAATTGTTAATCTCACACCATTAATGCTTACCATTCAACAAAGTAACAGGTTTAAATGCTTCTGTGTTTGACAGACTGCTAAGTGCTTCTGTGTAGAGAATTTCATTGTACTTACCATGCTATTCCCAGCACCTATAAAAATAGCTGGCATATAGCTAATGCTCAATGCTTAACTGATGGTACTAGTGCACTTCTATTACAAGGGTTCTTAACCAAACTTTTGTCTTTTTTTTTTTTTTTGGTACACTGTATTAAACCCAGGGCCTCTCACATGGTAGACATCAACCAAGGTTCTTAACCATTAAAATTACCATAAGATATTTGTATGCAGATGCATACCCATGCCCACCCCACCTTCCGTTTAAGAAATTTAAGATTCTCATGCAAATATGTTTGCGAAAAGCCTAGACAGAACACGTTTTTTTAAAAAATATTTATTGCTTAGTTTTAGGTGGACACAATATCTTCATTTTACATTTATGTGGTGCTGAGGATCGAACCCAGTGCCTTGTGCATGCTAGGCAAGCACTCTATCACTGAGCCACAACCCTAGCCCCAGAACATATACTTTTAAAAAAGCTTCCCCAGAATTTCAAACACATAGCCCTAGAAGCCAGTATTTTATATATACTACTTAATATTTTAGTAAGAAAGAATATGCCCTGAAATTCACAATAGCCCAATTGTATATAACTAATGTTTTTGTATTGGTTAAGTAACTACATTAACCAATGTAATCTTCCTGGAAGGTTGCCACCACACAAATTTACAATTATAAAAGATACAATAAAAGCTAGCTCCTTGAGCAAAGCATCAAATAATGTTGAAAATTTTAGGTCCCTCAAGTGATGTGTATAAGAGACAGAGATCAGTCGATGTCCCCCATTAACTACTCTGTTCTTTTTTTCTTTGATAATAATTGAAAATTGCAATTTTAGCTGGGCAAATGATCATTCAGCATAAAAAGTGCATATCTAAGACTTTATTTCAGGTAAGTATAACCATGTAACTAGATTCTAGTCAGTGGAATTCAAGCAGAAATGAAATTGCCAGCTTCTTGGACAGTGTCCTTAAGAGGCCTTCTTAAATAGAAGCATGGTTTTTCACTCTTTTCCTCTTCTGGATATAGATATCCAGGTTGGCAATCATTTTGGACCATGAGGCAATCTTCAAAGGTGAAAACAAAGGAACTTAGGTCCACTATGGAGCTGCCCTATCTCTCTAGATTACACTGATGAGAAAGAAATAAGCAACTATTTTGTATTAAGCCATTATTTCTTTAGGTTTCCTCTTATATACTCTTACCTCATTTCCATCCAGAAAAACTTGATCATCATGTGGCTCAAGTTTGAATTTTTTCTTCGTTTCCTTCTTTTTGGGAGTTCCTGGAGTTTCCTCCTATGAAAACCACAGGTGAATAATAGAAATAACACTTATTATCAAGGAAAAGCAATATAACATTAATATAGTCAAAAATTTTTTCACTTTTAACACAAAAGATTCTTAACTATGATATTTATAAATAATCCCAATATAATCATCTCAAACGGTGCTGATATTTTAAATATGCTTATATCCCAGTAGATCAAATACACATCATTTTTACTTAATTTTAGTTTAATTTACTTTTTTAGATTCTTCCTTTTCACCATCTTTTTTTTTCTCTTTTTCCTTTTTTGTCTTTTCTTCCTTTATATTTTCTTTCTTATTCTTTTTGTCCTCTTCTTTTCCACTTTCAGCTTTTCCTTTATCTTTTTCTTTTTTTATGTCTTTATCATACTTCATTTTCATTACTTTTAGAGCCCGGTGGAAAAACTGCTTCTTTAAAAGCCTTAGGGGTAAAAAAGTATAACATTATATTCCCAATCTATTATACAGACATAGACTAAAAAGCAAAAAAGATCAAGACCCAAATAAAATGAGCAAAGAAAGACATAAATTGGCAACCCATAAATTACAACTAGTAAGCCCATAGAAATATACTGAACTACACCAACAGTCAAAAAAACCTTTTATAGGTCAATTAGATTATATGAAAGTTGTCAAAACTCAATGATATTCAATATAATTTTCACTTTTAACTATTTAATTTAGGTATAAAAGAGATTATAGGTTTGTAATTACTGATATAAAATTTATCTCTAGGTCCTTTAAGAGTAAGCAAGACTAGCCTCATTTAATGTTAAGTAAGTCTAAATGCCAGAAATGATAAAGAGGAAAATAGTGTAAAAATGTTAACAGATTAAAAGTGTGTCATGCCAAGTATGGTGGCGCACACCTGTAATCCCAGCAACTTGGAAGGCTAAGGCACAAGGATTGAAAAGTTCAAGACTAGCCTGGGCAACTTAGTGAGACACTCTCTCAAAATAAAAAATAAAAAGGGCTGAGAATAATATAGTTCAGTGGTAGAGTAACCCTCCCCCTGACTCCCAGTTTAGTCCTTAGTACAGCAAAAGAAAGGAAAAAAAGTGTGTCCACGATTTGATTAATTCTATTCATATCTCTTCACCATTTTTCTGGGTGTCGTTTTTTTTCTCCATGGACTTCACTATTCAAGCTGGCATTATGATGAGATATTTTCAATTAAGTAATGAATAATTAAATACAGTAATATGAGATTTCTGGACTCTGATAAGGATTATCACAAGATCAATTTGAAAAATATATTTGGCAAAATATTATGTATTCTTGCTTTTGTTAACTTCTCTCTATACACACTGTTCTTTCTTCTTTTTAGTAGTTATTATTATTATTATTTTTTTTTACATTCTCACCTCTGGACCATCCTTTCATCTGGAATGTTTTCCCCCTAAATAAACATGTCTTTTTGTTTTACTGCCTTACTTTCTTCAAGTTTTCCCTTAACCTTAGTTGACCGTGTATAAACCACAAGCCCACCCCATCCTCTCTTCTGTTTCCTGTTATCCTATCCTTAGCATCTGTCTTCTTACTATATAATTTGTTACAACTGTTTGCTCTTTCACTAACTGTAAACTCTTCATGAGATCTTTGTTTTATTCATTTTTATGATAAGTTTAGAAGCTCAGCTGATCCCAATTTAAATCAATTTTGCGGTTGACAGGTCCTTTCTAACCTTATAATCCTACCAAGAAACTGGGTTACCCTTCATTTTATCATTTATAAGCAACTTTTTCAAATCTTATGTTCAAGCTTCTAAGTTTCTTATCTTTTTCTTCACTACTGCCTTGATAATGTACAACTACCACAACACAATCTAGAAGCAAGGTCTCACTAGTACTATCTGTACCTGCTAATCTACCTTTCTATTTACACCTCACTGGTGCCTGCTCTAGAACATCATGTCATTTGTGAAATAGATCTTCCTGTCCAGATGACCACTTCTTTCTGGTCACTGTGTTATGCCCACTGGAGCACTTATATTTCACCTGCCTGGATGGGCTTCCATTTGTAGCACATTAGGTCCAATCCATAATCATTACCATAAAGTTTACTTTTAGGTTTCCTCATCTGCCTATTCTATTTGTTCAGAAAATCTATTTAGCATATAATTTTGTAAATGTTACCATTAATAATTGCTATACATATATATGTATATGTATACATACACATGTAAATAAAATTAAGAATTAATGATTAGCTACTTATAAACAGTAAGTGGGATATAATAGTAGAGGGGTGTTTGAATATAAAGGGGTAATTTATATTTTTTACTTCAGAATGTCTTGACAAATTTATAATGAACATATATTCCAATTCTGTTTGTGTCTTTATGTGATTTCCTAGAAGAAACATTTATTATCATTTAATCTGAAAATGAAATCTTTTTCATGTAATGTTAATTTTAAAAACCAGCATTTTATATTATAGTTCATATTACAGATGTCCACATAATAAATGTCCACATATTGAGAGTACATGTATACACATATAGATACTTTAAATGTATATTCTCAAATGGTAATGTGGTTAACTACAAAACAACATTATCAATAATTTAGGTTTTCTTCTGTATCGTTTTCTTTATCTTCAGTTTCTGAAATTTATATCAGTGGAAAAAACTCTTAATAAAGAAATAAGTAATTTAAGAAATAAACCATTGAACTTTAGTAAGAGGGAAAAAACCTTTTCCCTGATGAGCAGATACAGAAGGGCATAGGACAAGTAGGACCATCTGCTTCTTCTGTCACTTTTCACTCTTCCTGCAAGGTTATCCCCACCCATGAAAGAAAAGTAGATTATTAACTTCCAATCAAATCATGTTGAAAATAATTTCACATTGAGTTAGGTTCAAATATCATCTTTACCACCTGACTAGCTAAATGACATTAGGTAAGTAACTTAACTTCACTTGATTTCTAAAATGACATACCTATCTCATAGGGTTTTTTAGGATTGAGAACTTGTAACTGTTGAACATAGTGTCTGGTATACATAGAGTCAATAAATGTTATCATTATTGCTATGGCAAAATCTTCAACTGCAATTACTAGTTATGGGATACATATACATTTGGTTTCAAAGATCATTATAGCACTAGTCCATTTTGTACTAAGTACAATCACTGACTTACTCATTTATGGGTCTTTAGAGGATGTCTATTTCAATTCATTCTATGCTTAAAAATGTGAGATTAACATTATTTAACTTTTGTAATAAAATCAAAGCCTCTACTTATTTGGCTTTACATATGAGATACAGAACAAATCATGAGCCCAAAGAAATATCTGTCTTGATATTTTTCACAGAACTACTTATACTTTCTTATCTCAATATATCCTATGCCCTCTCCTGGGAATAAATACCCCTTTTCTCTTTTTTGTTGGGTAACTGCCTATTTATGTTTCAAATTTTGATTAAAACATTTTCATCAGCTATTGTTATTAATTATAAATCTGTCCCAACAGATTAGAATTCTGTTTTCTGAGATAGGAAGCAAGTCACAGTAATTGTATTCTAGGGGCTTGCTTTACAATAGATATGTGATAAATACATGATTGAGTAAATAAATGGTTTAAAAGCAGCCTGTAAAAAGTTTTAAAATTACTTCTGTATTTTTTCTCACTTCTTAAGCATTTTTTTTTTTCAGATTTAACAAATATTTATTTAACGCCTGGCATGTATTAGGTACTTTCACCTATGTATCAATGGTGAATTTTAATTACATGTCCCATTGTGCCAAGTGCTATGGAGAAATGATCCTACAACTGTTTTCAGATTTAGATGCAAGAGATTAAAACACTAACACATATACTAGAATTCTAAAATGGTTAAGGGCCAAACTGGATGATACTAACTTGAAAAGTCAGTATAACTTTAGAAACAAAGGTTAATGTGAACTGGAGGACCTGGGGAATACTACATGGTAGAAGTAGGACTTGAGAGATGTGTTTGTAATATTGACAGGCAGATTGGATAGAGGAAAGACAACCACTGAAGGAAAGTGGCAGGTTAGGATCACAGAAAGACCAGAAGAGAGAAAGAGTGTGACTCACTTGCACAAGAGTGAGGAGGACATTACTAGACTGCAGGTCAGTGATGCAAAATTTCATTGACACCTAGTCTGAACTAGTTTGCAGAGTTCATGTGTGCAGTAGGCCACAAAATGTACAGATTGTACTAGAAAAGATCTTTTTTTTTTTTTTTACTATCCCACATTTTCCTGTTTTGTGTCTTTCCTCACACTTCAAGTGAAACTGGACAAGAATCTTACTGTGGTTTTCTCTATGGCTGAGCAGGAACCCATGAGGACTGGCCATCCAATCCTCAATAGTTATATTAGAAATGGCTTCTCTCCTTTATTTTAATGAAAAAAAAGGACAGACACAACATAAATGGGAATAACATATAAAATGAAAAGTGAGAACACCTCTATGACATTCTCTGAACCTAGGTCTTTGGAGCTTTTAAAAGCTTTTAAAATGGTTCCATAGCTCCTACAAGCCCAAATAGATATGGGCCATACTGGCTGCTCTCCTCAGAGAAATAGTCTCAGAGATTTAATATCCAAAAAAATTAGTATTGGCAAGTGACTCAATTGTAATCTTTGCTCCCTTAAAAGAACCATCATCTTGTTGGAGGAGATAGTCATAGTGCAGTGGTTGAGAGCATGGACTTTGAAGCCAGAATACTGTATTTAGAACCTTAAGTCTTACCAGCTTTGTGACCTTGGGCAAGGTTCTTAAATTCTTCATGCCTCAGTTGCTGCATATATAATTTTTACACCATATGTAAAAAAAAAAATTATTTTGAAGTGGGCAGGGAGTTTGTATTTTGGAGCTAATTCTAATTAGACAAATTGCTGTAAGGAACAAGTAAATATCAACTGCACCACTGTTAGGGTATCCCCACCCAACAATGAAACGTACTGTTTCTGAAATGCCTATTAGTGATCTCTCGTCTTTGACAACTAAGAATTTTAAGGAATATTTGATCCCAGTGGATCAGGACGCTGAGGTAGGAGGACTCTTGAGTTCAAAGCAAGCCTGAGTAACTTAGTGAGGCCGTAAGCAACTCAGTGAGACCCTGTCTCTAACTTAAAAAAAAAAAAAGGCTGGGAATGTGGCTCAGTGGTAAAGTGCCCTTGGATTCAATCCCTGGTGCCAAAAAACAACAACAACAACAAAAAAAAAAGATAAATATTTGATAATTATTTAATACAACAGTTTAAGAAACCAGGCTGTGAAACAGTGGATTTTAAGAGGATTCTCAGATGGCTAATATCTTAAGTGTTAGTAAACCCAATATTAACACCATATCTCAGCATTTTTTTTTTCTTTTTGCAAAAAAGTGGGATGGAACCATTATATGCAGCTTTTTTCTTTTTCTTTTTTTAAAAATTGTGCTGGTGTCATTTAGAAATCATTTATTATTAATCTTTGGTGCAAGATTAGGATGCATGGAATATTTGTGAATACACATTAATGCACTGTGAAGATTATGTGGGGAAATGCTATGTATCCCTCCCTACGAACATGAAAAATAATCTAAAATCTCCAATTCTCAGATTATAAATATCAGTGTCATGAAAACAAAATTCAGTCAACATCTACTATTAAATATACTTAGTAAGTATTAATAAGTAAATCCATGGAGTGTCTGCAAAGAAAAAATAAGTAATGTGAAAAATATATCTGTTACCAAATTGTACTGCATCCTGAATTCTCAAAGACAGGAAAGGTAGATGTAGTTGCCTTGATTTTCAAGGAATACTACATTAGTAATCATTAAAAACAGGGAAGGGTATCTGGCTTATGGTTCTGGGCACAGACACTAAAAAACCAAGGATAACAAGGATATAGGAATCCCTGCAAAAGTTTTAGAAAAACACTCCCAACCATTTGCTCTAAAAGAGAAAGAGCTTGTTCACTGTAGACTTTGGCATATGATATATTGCTGACCCTTTAGTTTAGCGGGCCTGGCAATAGAGTAAAAAAGCTACCGTTAATGATAAAAAATAAGTAAAGAGTTTTAATACTATGGTGAAACTTAAAAATTATTTTGTTATACAAAGAAATAAATTTTGTTGTGCTAAGAAATAATACTACCTGTTGCAGTAATCAACCACAGACTCCCTTGTTGTAAATAAAGCTTCCTCTCCTTTCTTGGCCTTTGCCCACTTGGAATCCAAAAGGCAATCCACTGCTTTTGAAGCTAAAGAAGAAATTTATTATTTTAAATTTAGTATTCATGGGAACTTATGTCTACATAAACAAAATTTCATAAGGCAAATTTCAACATTCTGACACAGAAAATAAAACCTAGCACAATGTAAAATTAAGTATAATATGACCATCATAACAGTTCCTTAAAACCTCAATTTATGAAATATATTGATAAGCATCTTTTAAAGTAACGTTGTGAAATAAGTGGCTCTCAGAAATACTATTTAAAACAAGGTAAATTAATAGGGAAATGTTTATGACAAAAATTTGCAAAATACTTGTATGCAACTATCACTCTTATCAAATACAGGATAAACAAACTCAAACACCTTCCTCTTTCTCCACACAGTAATAAAAATTCTCATCAAATTTTACTGTAACCCACTGAAGAATAACTCTGTAAACAATCAACTACTGTCAGTAGAAATAGCTAAATGTTAGATTTAAAGTGATTAGTATGTCTATTTTTAAAAAACTCTGAATATCAAAATCATTAATATTACTAAAGAAAGAGAAGATAACAGAATTTCTTCTCTATAATGGCAACTCAATTTTAATTGATAAAAAAGGCAACACAACCACTATTTATAAGCTATGGGCCCTATTATACACTACAAGAGTTTATAACAAGGTTGTATGGATAATATGAAGAACCAAAGCTCCTAGTTAGTTCCAAGTACACATACTATTAAGATAAAAGTTAACACTTCAGAATACTAAAAGTAAATCCTATTTTTAAAATTTCCAACAAATGCAATTAAAAAGAATAGGATAATCAATTGTCATATATTAATCACCAACTTTTAATAAACACACTTGGCAAGTACTTCTAAAACTTCTACAAAATCCAAATTTAGGTAACTTCATATGATATGTACACTAATATTGTTTTATAATCCTACCAATAAAATAATCAACACGGTGACCCATCATATTGGTGGATTTTGTTGGACAGTTGAATCGAAGATACTTGGCTACAGCCTTCTCTTCTTTAGATGGTTCACCAACTTCCTGCAACGTAAGAATATTAATTTAATGTAATGATTTACTTGAGAAATTTATGCACTGAAGAATAATTTACAGATCTGTTCTGTAAATCTTTTCAAATGAACTACAGCCCTTGCTTCAGGCAATCTCTGGAGCTTGGTAATGCACAAAAAAGAGAAAAATAGAGATTTTTAAACTATATATTTTTCAAATACAAATAGACAAGGGCCAGACCTGTCTGCTTTTTTGGCCTCAACTCTGCTTTTTTGGCATTTGAATTGTTTTTCCAGTATGGTAACTACTTTGTACCAGTTCATCTTTTTAATAGTCACAAAACAATAATTTAAAAGATAAGATGTTGCCAATAGTGACTGCCCAAATGTCAAAGTATGATGAATTAAGTGTAAAATAGCTACAACCAAAGTATGTACCCTGAATAATATGTATAGCCCATTGGGACAGTTCTCAAAGTAACCAAGGATAGCTGCCTCGATGAATATTCCTTAAGAACTCCTAAGATGCTGACAATTGGTACTCATTCCCTCCCATTTCCTCTGTAGTTGCAGATACCAGGTATTGTCTGGGACTCCTTTCCTACCTTGCCTTCTTCTTTTCCTTAATAAAGATAAGGCAAAAATTAGAACTGCAGAAAACAGATATTACTATGTCATTTGAACATCTGGTTAATGGAAGCACACTCACAAAGTAGTTTTGAAAAAGCTTTAATTCTTCCCTGTTTTCTTCCATATCTCTAAATTTTCTATTATATACTCTGCCACTATCAGCTGTGAGTTATTTGTAGCAATAAAAATTAAAAGCTCAAACGACTCAACTGGAATGAAGACTACTATAAAAACAAAATACTCATGAAAAAATTTTTATTAAGATACGTACCCCAAAAACCCCAGAGTCCTAAAAAATTGCAAAATCAATATTTTAACACTCAAAAAGTTCACTAACATCTACATAGTTCATGATCTGAGTCTTAGCTATAAAATACATTTCCTGACATAATAAAAGGTGAAATTCCTTATTAGAATTTTTAAAACCATTTTATGTTAATATATGTTGACATCACATGTTAAATGACAGTATTTAATTGTATAATGTACATGTGTAATAAACATGAGCTTCATCTATTAGTAAATATATATATTCATACAGCTGAAAAAATAACATAATAGTTGAAAATAATGATATATTAATGCCTTACAGAAACCAATTCTATTTTATAATCACAACTATACTCATTATCCCCTCATCTGATACATCTGTTGTCAATTTGAAGATATATCTAATTGATAACTTGTTACTGGCATTAAAAATTGTGGGAGGAAAAACCATTCAAATATGTACTTCTTGACTGCTTATCCTATGATCTTCAGATGCTACTGTTAATACCAAACATTTGTAAGGCATGACACCTTCACTTTGGCACATAACCATCAAAAGAAGCAACTGCTATTTTCCAAAAGGAGTGGAAGAAATATATTTTAGATGTACACAAAGTAAAAGTGAGATAAATGTGGATAGGAACAGTTAAAAAGGATTTCTTGAAAGAAGGCACTGAATTTTGAAAGATGAATGAGTTTGGGGTAAACTGAATGAAAAGTATAAACACGGTGGACTCCAGGAGAGACCAGTTATGAAGCTCTGGGAGATTAATATGTATAAGTAATTTTTATTGTATTCTGTAAGCAGCAGAAAGACCACTAGTAATTTTTGAATAGAAGAGAATTAGAAAAATGTTTTAAATATTACTTTGGTGGTTCTGTGAGATGAATTTGAAAACAACAACAACAAAAAACTCATAAAGCACTTAAACTAGTTAGAAGACTACTACAATATTCAAGTAAATGTGATGTGATGCCAGACCAAGAACAGGGAAAAAAAAATGTAGATATCTGAAACATTACAAATATAGAATAAATAGGATTCAATTATAAAGAATGAATGAAAAGGTTAGTTAAAGGTATGTAGGTCAACAGAAATGATAGTTTTTCAATAACAGAAAGGAAACTGGGAGGAAGGTAATTCTGGAGAACAATAATGTCACTCTGACATGGTATGTCAATATTCACACTAACTCAATCAAAACACTTACTGATTATAGATAAATGTATTAATCTTCTGAGAGATAATCAAAGTAGTACATGTAAAATTGGGTTAAATATCAGGATACATAAAAAGCTGAAAAGTTGATTCTATTATGCAATAGGGAATTTTGTATATAATGTATATACAAAATTTTTAAATCTCATTTTAACAATTAACTTCAAGTTAGCCAACTTTTCCACAACTGCATACCCTCCTTGGAAAGATACTACTAAGAAACAATGACCAGAAGAGATTTAGAAAACATAGGATTTGGATAATCTCTCCTAACTAGACACAGAATTACTTGTCCATTGATACTTTCTTAAAGTATCAGTAACTTATAATTGTTATCCATATTACAATATGGATTGCCTTTATGAAAACAATACAATTTGTTATCTCCTGGGGCTTTGAAGCCAGAAAGAAAGATCCAGTGAGAACATGACTATGAGAAGTTGGTCATACAGGGGATCCTGTATGATGGCTTTATTCTGTTTCCCAGCTGCAGCCTAAAGAGGGTATAAAATAGTCTAACCTGCTTCTTGTTTATACATTGAACTACAGTATCTTCCCTGTGTTCCCTTTTGATATGAACAAAATATTAACATTTTAAGGTTTATAAAAAGAAATAAAGGCCTTTTAGGAAATTAGCACCCACTAATGAAAAGGAAACCAGCCCATCAACTCTGAAACAAAAGGAGAGAAATTTTTAGGCAAAAAATTAGAATGTGTTAGAATGAGGACGTTAAGATCCAACAAGTTTAGGCTAGAGTGCCTTTCTTTGCACCCAAATACCAATGTGCTAATTGCTGTAAACCACTTTTAAATTCAAAGTTTGGTTAAAACACTCTTATAAGATTGTTTAACAAAAACTATTTTTACTTTAGAACACATCAACAAACACTACAATGACATAGATTACCAATTTCATTATTTTAGCCAAATACTTAACATTTTTGAGGAAAAAAAATTAGATCCAGAGTAGGTAAACATGGGTTTTTATCTTACAGAATTTCTGATACAGAAGAATTTAAAAACTATATCCAATAGAATGCCTTACTTGATCTGTCAATACTCAACTGAGCAAAAAAGAAAAAGGTTCACGTTTACAAACTGTAAATTTGTACACAAAGACACAAAAAAGACAGTATAAAAATATTTGTGAAAATGCCAACAATAGGTTAACAGAATAAAATCTGAAAGCTGGAAGGGACCTAAGGTAAATCATTTGCTCAAAGTCACACAGCTTTGTATATTGACTGTATTAGTACCCTTCTGTAACACCTCCAATTCACTTCTATTGTATTCTCTCTGTAACAACAGGTTTGTTAGGTAACTGCAAAACCCTCCATTAAACCTGTGTGGGGAGATTTCAGACTTAGGACTATCTTCCTGGGTTCCTTCTCTTTTCTTCAGAAGGTCCTGAGAAGTAAGACCTGTAGTCTGGCTCTATGGTCTAAAAGTTGCTATTTTCTTTCCTTTCCTGAAATTAAGCATAGCTTATGATATGTCAGGGGTTTAGTGCCAGGAAGACAGCTAAGTCCAACAAAAATAACTGACGGAGGTTATAAAAGTTCTAAGAACAAGTAAGCCATTTAAATGTCCCAAAACTCAACAAGATATACACATATGCAAAATACTGGATGAGATGATTCCCTTTAGCTGGGACAAGTCATATTAAGTCTTTTTGTTGTACAATTTGATATAAAGAATCAGGATTAAAGTATTTCTGAATAACTTACTTTTATCAATGGTGAGGTAGAAAGACTATTCAATTGGGAATTAGAAGATCTATCTAAAACTAGTTTTACTATCTTGATGAGCAATCCGGGTTATGTCACATAACCTCACTGGACATCAGTTTATCTGTAAAATGAGGGCAGGCAGTACACTCTAGGCCCATCATTTGTTTTTATATCAGACTAATTGGTGAAGAAGTTTCAAAAAAAATTTTACTAGACTATTTTCAACTCTTAAATTTCATGACAACAGGATTCTAAATCAATGCTTCTAGTAAGCAGCACTGTTAATCTGTATGAAGTTACTATATTTCTTTAAAAACATTACATAATTGCATTTCTTAAATAACTTAAAACTCTATTCAAATTTTTCATTAATTTGGATTGATATCACTCTTATTTGAGAATCTCCATCATTAAAATTTGTTCATCATGTCAATGAACATGTGGCTCACTTCAGGTTTTCAGTGACGAGTACTTTCAGTCCTAGAAGGAAATGTGACAATAGTCTTCTTGCTTCCAACTTTGATGGGACACAAGAATCTGAAATTATGCTGCACTAGAAAAAGCAAATGAATTAGCTACTACTTTTTTTTTTTTAACCCTGAACTTATTTTATTGTTTATACCAAACATCCTCCCCCAAATTACAAATTATAATTCAAGGTTACTGAATCTACTTAACATAAAATCTTTTCTAGAAATGAATAATCATGAAACATCAAATAACAGGAAACAGGTGTTATTGTAGAATACTCTGCTTTTAAGTCCTACAAAAACAATCTTTTCTTTAACAAACTCTGAACTTTGTCATTAATTTGATCTTTTAATCTCACGTGATTTCAATAGCATAGAGTTTCTGACTCTCTGGTAAGGAAAAAAAAAGGGGGAGTTGACTAGGACAGTGTATTTTTATAAATTTGTCAGAATTTTAATGACATAAAAGTACCACTCCAAGATCTTCCACAAATATTCTACACAGTTATTTAAAAAACTGTGATGAGAAAATAATGTATTTTCATTTTGCAGTATGCAAAACAATCAGATCCTGAAATAAACAATAGAAAGTAAGTAGATACACTTTCTGTAACTCACAATCTAATGTTTATTTACTGAATAGATAGCTGTTAACCAATCTTCACCACATTGAAAAGTGTTTAACAAAAACCAAAATAATAATCCAACCTAAGTTCTTTATCCTAGGGGAGGATAAGAAGGAAGAGGCTGTGCACCAAGCACTTTTTGTAACATTTATAACTTAGTAAGTATAAATGATTTACCTACTGTTTTCACAGCAACTGTATAAATGTAAGGTTTAAAACAATTTTTTTTAAAGGTAAAAAATCCCTTACATATGCAGAAAATTGAGGTTAAAAAGTAACTTGCTCAAAATTACTCTAAAAATTGGTGGAGCTTCAGTACAAAGAGGCACAGTGGCAAACACTAAATTTCTGGGCCACTACCTCTATAGTACTATACTATATTCACCTACCTTTTTATCAGCAACTATTCAAAAATTGAATTATATACCCTTCCTGACAATATTAAGGTGCAGTTTAAACTGTAAAATAGTGTGTGTGTGTGTGTGTGTGTATATATGTATATATATATATAATATTATATTTTTAAAAATTTGTTCTAATTAATTACACATGACAATAGAATGCATTTTGACACATCGTACATAAATGGAGTGTAACTTCTCATTGTTCTGGTTATATGTTATGTAGAGTTACACCATGAAATCATATATGCACATAGGGTAATGATGTCTTTATTCATTCTACTATCCTTCTACCCCCCATATCCATTTCTCTGTCTAATCCAAAGTACTTGTGAATTAGCATCGCATATCAGAGAAAACATTCAGCCTTTGTTTCTTTGGGATTGGCTTATTTCTTTTAGAGTATGAATTCAAAACTCTTTGAATAGTTTGTAAATATAGCTTACAAACAGTGGGTATTCATGGGCATAAAATTTGTGTTGTCAAGTATAAGGAGTACAGTAAGTACAAATCTCACAACTTCCAATAAAAATTTTGGTAAAATGTTGTCTATATAAATCAGTAACACTAAATTTCAAAAGATCAGGAATAGTATGATTAGAAACTTCTAGTGTCTTAAGCCCTTGTCTTCAGACCTGTCTGAACTTGGAATCTGCCTCTTTTAATTCCCTTTGGTACCCTGTTCACAATTACTTTTTTTTTTTTTTTTGCCAAACTGCAAACTTACTAGATCATTATCTTTTTTCAGAGTACTTGAAAGACCACTTTAAAAATTTTTAATTTAAACTTTAAGTTGCTCAAAACACCTGTAAGAGGGCCAATAAGCTGATAAACAAAAGTGCAGAGAATATAAATAGGAAAGTCACTCTATTCCAGGAACAGAAAACAGTAAGTGTAACAATTGGAGATAAGTATAACTGACAACTTTACTACATGCTATCCATTTATGATGCTTTTGATTTCTCAGCATATGAACTGCTGAGACTAATAAACATCTTGAGTCCAAGATGCTCAACATATTTAATCCTCTTGACAAAGAACAACAGGGGGAAAATTGCTGGGAAGAAATGCACAGATGATATGCATATGGAATGAGGGAGGGATGTTATGTAGGTTATGAGGATGACAAACTGGCATGTGAAAGGTTTCTGGGTGCCACCAGCTCATTGCAGCACCAGCGGGGTTGTGTTTGTTTACAACGTGTCGCCTGGAAGAAAGCCAGTAAGCTTCAAGTGGAACTATGAGGTTAAAATATTGAGGAAAAACGTAAACGCAACTGAACATCTGGATTAGGGGATCACAGCCTGCGCCCCTGGGGCATTTGACCAGGTCCAGGTCCTTCCCCCTCTTACCGTCTATGCGCACAAAGAACCTCTGCTTTAGGTCAACCCTCCGCCTCCTTCTACCCCAATTACCGTGGCCTTAATTTCGGGATAGCTAAGGCGAGAGGATGGGTGAAGGGAACGGAGGAGGGGCCCCGGGGCGGGGTGGGTCCCTGTCCGAGCTCCGGAGAAGGCTGACCTGCCAGCGTAGGCTTGGGCCGGCGCCGCCACAGGAACCCCAGGCCCTCAGCCGCGTCTCCGTGGCCGGATTCCCAGAGCGGCGCCTCCTTCCTTCCCCTGCTGCTCCACCACCACCTCTGTCTCCGCGGTAGCCAACACCGCCCCACTTCAGGCCCCTCACAACGACACAGCCTGAAGCGGGCTACCTTGCGGCGGAACCCCACCCCTCCTCTCCCTCGCGCGCCTTTTCAGGAGGTCTTCCCCGCTTCCTCTCCTTCCGAGCGCGCTGAAGCCCCCTACCCCTGGACTGGGCTTTGCTACCTGGATCCGCTTCTTGTGTCGCCTGCGTTCCGCCATGTTGGCCGCTCCGCCCGGTTCCTTCTGACGTGGAGCGAGGAGGGGGGGCGGTGGAAATCTCGCGAGAACGCGTCCCGCGGTCCGTTATGTAACCTGCCGGCGGGCGCCGAGAGAGAGGGAGGTCGGCTGCTCCAAGGGCCTAAGGTCCTTGGTGGCGGCTTCTCTTCCCTCCTCTCCTGTTGTTGTGGGAACTGGAGAATTCGCCAGAACCCTGCGGAAGTCAAGAAGTGAATCAGAGAATAGGAAGGCTGGGAAGAGAGTTCCGTTCTCGAACTTGACTGAGCATCTGAACTACCTGGGAAGCTACTAAAATGCAGATTCCCGGGCCCCGCCCCCTCAGAGTCAGGCTCAGTATATTTGGGGTGGGGCCTTTCACCCAACGGGATGGCAGAGACCTACCGAGTCCTAGAAATCTTTACCATGGTAATTCCTATCATGTCACCAACAAGCTTTATCTCACCTCTTTCAAATTTCATGAGATTCCATTTAAAAGATGAGAAGAACGAGGTAAATGAGGGGTGGAGATACAAACGGACTCATTCAATGCGCATGGCGAGACCTAGTCAGTGATCTTTTCCCACGCGGCTTCCTCGGTAGCAGCTCCTTTAAATAGATTAGGCTCTTCATGCCATTGTCCAGGGGTTTCATAAAACTCACTTTTAGAATCCTGAAGTCAGGGAGAAAGAACCCAGGGAAGTTATAAGATGAATAGGAGAAAGATCCCAGGAAGTCTGGTGGATTATTATTATGGACTATTGGTATTTTAGAGCTATGTAAGACCAAAGAGAGGGGTTTAAATAGCTAGCGCTTACATACAAAGTCCCATGACTTTATGGAGATTTTAAACCATTTTTAATTGCAGAAAATTGGGAAAATAAAGGTGAGATACAGAAAAGTTTAATTGTACCACTCAGATGTCTCTTAGTCGTTTAAATTTTCTTCTAGTATTTATTTCTACTTTGTGTGTGTGCATGCTTGTGGATATGTTCTATTTACATATTTTCCCATTCCCCAAACAGATCACATGCAATAATGGTAGCCTGATTTTTTCCTATTAATCTAATGTTGTAAGTATTTATTGTTTCAAAATTCTTCAATTATAACCTACTAGCAATTAATGTGTACTTACAGCAACTTGCAGAATCTTAATGCCTAATCTTTTTTATAAAGCGAAGTTCTTTTTGGACTATGTTATTCTGCTCTTAGGGAAACCATTTAGTTTCTTTCCTCTAAGAGGTATAATTTGTGTGTGTGTGTGTGTGTGTGTGTGTGTGTGTGTAGTGAGAAGGGAGATGAACTAGTAATGATTCTTACCAATTAATCTGAAAAATAATTTAGAATTATGAAATGTCTTTTCCTCCTCCAACCCTCCCCACCCAAAATGATGATGAATCTGTTTTGTTTGGAGACTTTTTTTCATAGGACAGCTGAGCTATAAATGAAAACACATTTAATGGATATTGAGTGCCTTAGTAGATGAAAAATGTTAGGCTAGGACTACAGTGAGGAATGAAAATCCTTTGTGGACAACGTCTCTCAAGCTACATCTCTACCATCTTCTACAGAAGAGTTTTGATTTACTATTCCCATAGTCTCATTGCCATTTACTCTGTAGATTACTACAATTTTGTTTCTATCTCCACCATTAACTAATAATTCATTTGTCAAATCCAGTACTTTTTCCAGCTAGCATCTTATAAAAGTATTTGATAATTGACCATTAACTTCCTATTCTCCATCTTTAGCATTTATGATACAGAATGCCTTTAATCCCTCTCATCTTTTCCTAACAAAGAGAAAACGACCCTCCACTCAAAGACTTCAGCAGGCAACAGTCTTGTTAACCTATGAAAAGTGTTACCCATATTTCAGTTATGGTGATAATCAGTTTCTCATTTTTAAGAAAGCATTTAAATTAAAGAGTCAATTTAGACTGGGTGCAGTGGTGCACACCTGTAATCCCAGAAGCTTGGGAGTCTGAGGCAAGAGGATCATGAGTTCAAAGCCAGAATCAGCAGAAGGTGAGGCACTAAGCAACTCAGTGAGACCCTTTCTCTAAATAAAATACAAAATAGGGCTGGGGATGTGGCTCAGTGGTTGAATTCCCCTGAGTTCAATCCTCAGTTCCAAATAAAAAGAAAGAAAAGAAAGTCAATTCAGAGGAAAAAATAAATAGTGCTATGTGGATAAGGCAAAATTTGGGAAAGTATGTAGATTGATGATGGATGTTTGAGAGCTGGGGGGAAGTGTAAAGCAATAGCTATTTTTCTAGAAGGAACCTCTTCATCAATCTATGTCCATCTCTTCTTATGAATCATCCTCCGTTGTCATTTAATTTTAATTTTCCCTTATTCATTTTAACCAGATCTCTCTAAAGTGGATGTTGGGAAGGCACACAGGACCCTTAGCCCCGGGTCTTGCTATCTTTCCCATCTTCCCATCATTGTGGTTTTCAGAGCAGGCATTCTGTGCTCTGTGCCCCAAGACTGCTTTGGAACTATAGGTTGAGCATCCTTAATATGAAAATCCAAAATCTCAAACTTTTTGAATGCTGACATGATGTCACAGTGAAAAATTCTACACCTGATCTCACGTGAGAGATTGCAATACAAATGTAGGTACACTAAAAATGTTGTATACAATTAACTTTGGGCTGTTGTGCAAGGTGTATATGAAATCAGCATATCTCTATGTATTATGTATATGCAGATATTCCAGAATTCCCACCAGAAATCCATGTGAAACACTTCTGATCTCAAGCATTTTGGATAAGGGATATTTGACCTTTAGCACCTTCTTCCTTCTGATTTCTTTTTGACTTTTCTCCTTCTACCCAATTCTCAAATGTATCTGGCTACCATATTTCTGTACTTGGTTTCTTTCTTTTCTCTTTATACATTCTGATGAATCTTATTCATGCTTAAACAATTTAATTCCCAAATATTGCATACATGTTTATTTCCGACTCTCTTCCATATACCTACTAGATATCTAACTGGAAATCACCATTTCCCCAGCAAAACCTGACCCTTTTTATTATATTCTTTAACTCTGATAACTGCATCATTATTCACTCAGTTAATCATGCTAGAAATCTTAGAAGTATCCCTACCATTCCTTTCTATTAATCATTTACTAATCTTATTGATTCCACAACAGAGCTGTTTGGAATTCTTCCCTGTCTCATCATTCCTATTGCCATTGCCCTCATCAGCCCTTTATCATTACATATGTGAACAATTACTGCAATAGCATCCTAATTATTCTTCCCAACTCTATCTTTTACACTTCAGGTCATCTTCTACTCCTTTGTTTAAAACCCTCCCGTGACTCCCCATTAGGTATAGCAGCATGACTGATGGCTAATTTTTGCATATATAAACTAAGTGTCAAATTTCTGGGTCCCACTTCCATTTAATACTTTTATAAAAATAGCTCAGCCCCTCTTCCCAGCACCCTGTTTATATCTTTTTTTTTTTTAAGAGAGAGTGAGAGAATTTTAATATTTATTTATTTTAGTTCTCGGCGGACACAACATCTTTGTTTGTATGTGGTGCTGAGGATCGAACCCGGGCCACATGCATACCAGGCGAGCGCACTACCGCTTGAGCCACATCCCCAGCCCCAGCTGTTTGTATCTTTATGTGGTACAGTACTGCAAGTGGAATGAACAGTACTCACAAAACTCCAGAGGTGGGAGAATCAGGGTGTGTTTGAGAAACAGTAAGGTCAGTGGCTGCAGTACATTCAAAAGAGAAGGGAATTAGGGGTTAAGGTCAGAAAGGAAATGGGTCAGATTGCACAGGGTTTGGTATGTCATTGTAATGATTTTGGATTTCACACTGAGTAAAATGGGGGCTATCAAGAGGTGTGTCAAGCCAGATTAGGGGCAGAGGAGTGATATGATAAAGGCTTACATTTTAAAAGGATCCTGATTACCATATTGGGAATAGACTGTAGGAACAAATGCTAAAAGAGGGATAAAAGTAGGGAGATTCATTTAGTAGGTTATTGTTACAAACAAGTGAGAAATGATGGTGGCTTAGACTTGGATGGTTATTGTAGAGATGATAGAAGTGCTTAGACTCTAGGTATATTCTGAAGGTAGTTAATGTGATTTTGAGAGTGAGGGGAAGATAGTAATCAATGGTGACAGAGATTTTGTGCTTGACTAACTGGAAGAATGGAATTGCAACTTAATAAAATGGTAAAGATAAGATTGGAAGCAGTTTGGTATGGGAAGAATAGGTATTTGAGTATTTTGATCTGAAGGTAATTAAAAAAAATAGAAAAGAAAAAACAGACACCAGAAGAGCTCTCTGCCCTCCTCTTATCTGCCTAGAAATCGGGGCATACATTTTCCTTGTGAAGGTGTCTCCTTTCCTTTCCCTGCACCAGGGAGAGGAAAAAAACCTTTTATCAATAGTGATAGAGACAGTGCTCAGATGAATCTCATAAATTTACTGAATAACCCCATGTAACTCCATATTCTTGCTGTCCCACAATTTGCCCACCCTTAGACATCCCAAACCCATTTCCTTTATCTAGTTGCTTCTCAACAATTTATCACTTTTTGTTATGAAGTATGTAAGCCTCCATGTGTAGTTAACTAGTTCCTTGATTTTTCACTTTTCCCCCCCTTTTGGTGCAGGAGATTGAACTCAAGGAGGTTTTCACTTCTTTCCCATGAATGGTGAACATAATAACATGATGCAAAATTTTATACTTTTCTTCTGTTAAACTGTCTTTTATCAGTTTAATTCACAGGACCCCATTATAGAACCTAAGAGGGTAAGGGAATAATTTTCTCCTTCAGAGTCACTGGTGCATAGATGGTATTTAAATCCAAGAACCTGAAGTATCTTTTGATTCCCCTCAGGACACCGCATAGCTTTTTGCTTTCTTCCTACCTCTCATCCCTTATCAGTTTCCTTTAATGGGCTCTATTTCTACTCCTTCTCCAGTGCTAAATGGAGTACCCCACAATGGTATTGCTATCCAGGGGTTAATAAGGGATATTTGATAGCTAATCCTGTAGGTCTGCCCCATGCCTGTGCCTCTGTTCCTGCTTACAGCATTCTTCACTCTCTCTAGAACATTTATCACCTTTCTGAATCTCTGGGCTCTGTCACTTCTCCCTAGGACTGCCTCTGAAATTCAGAATTTCCCTTACTTTATAGGGTAGAGAAATTGAACTCTCAATACTGGGCATATTTTTGTAAATTAAAAAAAAAATTCATCACTGTGTTCTGTGAAACAAAGATTCTTTAAACTGGACCCCCTTTTTGGAAGACTGATGCACGGGGCAATTTGAAAAATTTAAGTTCCCCCGGGAAGTCTACTCTCTCAGTAAGCAGAACTGGACAATATAGAAATAATGTTCCCATTGATTGCTTTATGAAATCTGAAAATAGGTACTCTTGTTTTATTGGTTTAAATAATACTTTCTCTGGTTCTGTTTTATATGGTAAACATGTGTGACAAAATTTAAAAGAAAAAAAAATTGTAGGGAACTAAAATAATGGCCAGGTTGTTTTGTGCTGTGGTTTTTGTAAAAGCATTTAAAAATATGTAGTTAATAATGTTAGTGATTTCATACTGTTGCCACAAAGAAAAATAAATACATTTAATATAAAATATATTTAAATAAATTGAAATAAGCTATTTTACTTGAAAATTAAATTAACATTTTAAAAAGTGCTGATTCTTTAGACTTCTACTCAAGAAATGACATAAATGACATACCTTTGGAAAACACATACTTTGTTTTCAAAAAAACTATAATAAATTTTAACATACAAATATTAGACTAAGATCATAAACAAATCACTTTGTCTTCTTAAATAGAATGGTAATTATTTTGTCATTTTGAGTAGAAAAGTTAGCAGTTATCAATATCGTTCACATGTAGGCAAGGGTTTCTTCTTTCCTTTCTCCTCTTCCTCCTCTTCCTCTTTTTTCTTCTTAGTAGTAGGAACGGAATCCAGGGCCTCATGCATACTAGCCAGGCTCATCATTTTCTTATTTTAGTTTATATCAGTGATAATTCAGTGCAAAAAAAGAAACAAATACAAGTATTTTAATAAGAAGGTACATAAGTAGCATAGATAGGGTAATTAATGCTTCCAAAATTGTTGGGAGGAGCAGGTTCCAAGCTGGGCCTGCCTGAATGATTGCCAGATTCCGCAGAATGGACCAGCCAGGAGAACCTCCTCTTTTGGGGTGTGAGGAAGGCCATAGCAACACTGAGTTTAGCAAATTGTTAGGAGAGCTGTGATCTACATGCCAGGAAGCCAAGATGAGGAAATTGTTGCCAGCACTGCTGCAGTTGCTTTATTCCCACAAAGATCCAGAATTGCTGCTGGTGCTATGCTGTGGAAAACCCCTGTCTCTATGCATTTGATAGCCAGCAGCAGAGGGAAGATGGCCTCCTCATCACATGTATCCTCTTTGTATCCTTCCAGTGCATCTAATTGAAACCAGAACTCTAGCTAAAGAGAATCTTGAAAATAAAGGCTTTCCATCTTTTGCTGTGTGCCGTTGACCATACCCAACATCATCATTTCTTCCTTAGAATGACCTTATCTAGTCTTACCTTTTCACTCTCCTAAGGAACAGTGCGTTTTGTCACCTTGAAACCATTCCCCCTCCCATTTCATCACATGCACTTTCACATTCATGTGTTTCCTGTTTTGTTTTTTTTTTCCCCCTTTCCTACCTGGGCAAACTTTCAAAGGTCAGGAAACATGTCACTTCCAGAATGAAAGCTTCCTGAATACTTTTTGTAATTGACTCAATTGTACCTCCTACATACTTTATGCAAAATCTGGAGAGAGATTATATAGTGTACATTGTATTTGTTTTTATTCTTTCAACTGGATTATTACATAGTTTTGAATGATTCCAACACATAATTTGTTCTATGTTGTTTTTGTTTTAGAGTTTGTATTTTGTTCTGTTTGATGCTTTATTTAAAGGTGGACATCTTTTAGGGCCCCATATATGAGAACTTAGAACTTCTCCCTCCCTTTGAGAGGGTGAAATGAACTTCCCTCTCCATGGAAATGTTATTGAACTTTAAAATACATGCCTATTATGATTTGTATATGAGGTGGTGTCACCCAAAAGCTCCTGTGTTAATACAGGAATATTCAGAAATAAAATGATTGGATTGTGAGAACTATAATCTAATTAGTCTATCTTAGTTTGAATGGGCTAACTGGGTATTAACCATAGAGAGGTGAGGTGTGACTGAAGAAGGTGGGTCACTGGGGGCAAGCCCTGGAAAGTTCTTCTTTCCCTGTGGCCCCTTCTCCTTTTTCTCTTCACTTCCTGGCCACCATAAACAGAGCAGTACTCTCCACTGAAGGGAAAGTGAGAAATGAGAGACGGGTAAGCAAGAAATGAAAGACGGAGACCAGGCAGAGATACGCACGAGAGTTTATTTGTCAAAACTGACACATAAAGGCCATCTCTCTATAGCAGAGAGAGGCAAAACAGGCTTGGGTTCCAGAACTCTTATAGGGCAGGCTCAGAAATCAGAGCTGGGCGAGTCCTAATGCAGGTGGTTAGGGGTTGGGTTGGTATGATGGAATGATGAGCCTTTCTCAGAAACACCCTTGGGCGGGAAAGAGAAACTTTTTCCTTAAAATGGCCATCCAGATGCTAAGCAAGGACCTTATATCCACTATGTCCTTGGCCATGATGCCCTTGGCCCATCACTTTGGGCCCAGAGCAATGGAGTTGACTCACCATGGACCTAACTTCTGAAACTGTGAGCAAAAATAAACTTTTCCTCCTCTAAGTTGTTCTTGTTGGATATTTTGGTCATAGCAACAAAAAGCTGACAAAAACAATGCCCATGGTATAATATAGCTAGCTCGATAAAGGAAACACTCATCCAGAGGAAGAGAATGAATAGGTAATCATGGTGGCCATTATTGCTACTTCCTGTTGGGAACCATTACAAATTAAAAGTATACTGATATTTTTTTGTCACCTATTAGACAACAAAAATCAACAGTTTTAATGAAATTGTGGGTAAGAGTGTGGAGAAAAAGGCATTCACTCATATTTCTGGCAAGAGTATAAATTAGTGCAACTTGGAACACAATTTTGCAACATCAGTATAAATTATACTTGTAAAAGCCTTTTGGCCCAGCATTCCATTTTCTATTTTCAAGAATTTGCCCTAACAAACCTGTACTGAGTGGTTGTTTAAGATGGCAGACACTATGCATGTGGTGTGTTCCAAAGCCTCGTGAATGGACAGGCTTCCTAGGGGCACACTTCCCCAAGTGTATCTCCCTTTGGTCCCCATATATCATGTTTAATCTACCTCCTCTGAGGCAGAGTGAGGAGGTATCTCTGCACAACCCAGATCATGTTAGAAACATCTCATTTCTAAATGTTCTCAGAGAAGTGGTGTGGGGTTTAAAACATCTCCAAGTTTGATGAGAAGGAGTGGGTGGGTGGTGATAGTTCATGCTGCTCAAGCCGAAACACATTTGCTCATGTCAACTTGATCTGAGATTAGGATTTCTTTTGCTTCAGTTGCTGTGTTCTCTCACAAAACTCATTGTTCACAAGTGAGCAGAGAGCTGTTTTTGCTTATAACCTTAAAAATGGGGGAGTATTTCAGAAATGACACAACAAAGTGTAAAGCTGTGAAACAAGAAAGGAAAACTTCAGACAGAATTATGACAATCATCTGAGACTGTGACTGAGAAGTAATAAAAACCACATACATAGAGGGATGTTTTTATTACTTTTTTTCTGTTGTTTCTTGTTGGGTTTCCTGCTTTTAATTTTCCCAACTTAGCCACAGAAAGTGTTTGTATGATGAAAAACAGTGGCTGGATTTCCTGTAAGACTTTCACTGTTCAGAAAATAAGCAAACCAAATCAGATTTTATCATACTTGCACCTCCAGGCATAGTCTTTGCCTCCTTTCTCCATAAAACTTTAAAAAAAATTTTACATGTATATCCACACATTTATATATATGTGTGTTTAGATATATTAAAATATAAAAGAATATTAATAGCTAGGGATTTTATTTTTTAATTAATTTTTTTTACACAAATGGAGAACAACTTTTCATTCCTCTGGTTGTACATGATGTAGAGTTACACCATTTGTGCAATCATACCCCTACATAAGGGTAATCGTGTCTGTATCATTCTACCATTTTCCCCCCTACACACACTCCCCCGTCCTTCCCCTCTCTCTCCTCTCCTTCCCCTCTGCTCAATCCAAAATTCCTCTTTTCTTCTCTTGCCCCCTACCCATTATGGATCAGCATATCAAAAAAATCCGGCCTTTGGTTTTTTGGGACTGGCTTATTTCTCTTAGCCTGATACTCTCCAATTCCATCCACTTACCCGTAAATGCCATAATTTCATCCTTCTTTAAGGCTGAGTAGTATTCCATTGTGTATATATACCACAGTTTCTCTATTCATTCATCTATTTAAGGGCATCAAGGCTGTTTCCACAGTTTAGCTACCGTGAATTAGACTGCTATAAACATTGAGGTGGCTGCATCACTGTAGCGTTTTGATTTTAAGTCCTTTGGGTATAGACCAAGGAGTGGGATAGCTGGGTCAAATGGTGGTTCCATTCCAAGTTTTCTAAGGTATCTCCATATTGCTTTCTAAAGTGGTTATACCGTTTTGCAATCCCACCAGTAATGAATGAATCAGTGTACTTTCCCCCCCACAATCTTGCCAGTACTTATTGTTGCTTGATTTTTTGATAATTGCCATTCTGACTAGAGTAAGATGAAATCTTAGAGTAGTTTTAATTTGCATTTCTCTAACAGCTAGAGATGTTGAACATTTTTTTTATAAATTTGTTGATCGATTGTATATTTTCTGTCAAGTGTCTGCTCATTTCCTTAGCCCATTTATTGATTGGGTTATTGTTTTTTTTTGTTGTTGTTGTTAAGTTTTTTGAGTTCTTTACATATCCTGGAGATTAGTGCTTTATGTGATGTGTGTGTGGTAAAAATTTGCTCCCATTCTGTAGCTTCTGTCTTCACTTCATTAATTGTTTTTCTTGCTGAGGAGAAGCTTTTTAGTTTGAATCCATCCCATTTATTGTTTCTTGATTTTACTTCTTGCATAGCTAGGGATTTTATAGGCTATAGGTCAATGTCTTCATTTCACAGATTAGAAAAATGGAGGCTTAAGGAAGTAAAATGAGAAATGAAATCACCCAATTGGAATTCAAACTTAGATCTTCTATCTCCACATTGAGAGCCTTTTTACTTGGAAGGCACTGCCAATAAGCTTGTGAAGTCCTGCTCCTTTTAAGGAGGGGTTTTCCGAAGGCAGATGCAGTACTATGGTTCTTTTTCTTTTTCATATTATTTGTTCTATTTAGATTGAGAGTAGAGTGTATTTTTGACATGTTGTATATACTTGGAGCATAAACTATTGTAATTAGGATCCCATTCTTGTGGTTGTACATGATGTGGAGTGTAGTATCATGGTTGTCGATGGCTACAGAAAAGCCCTTGAAATTGTACTCCTTTGCAGGCACATGGGAACCAAATGGTATAGCAGTTACTATATGGATAGCCAATTTTTCATCCTTTTACTGAAAATCTACACAGGTTAGACAGTGTTAGATTCTGTGAGGAATGGCAGATAGATAAAATTAATGGAATGCAAGAGAATATTTACAATAAGATCCCAAAAGGGGAGAGAGAGGAGTGAGTGAACTTCAAATAATCACCAAAGTGTTCACTCATTCCTAAGTGATAGAATTAAAGCCTACTCTCTCCCATTTCCTTTTTTTTTGGGGGGGGTGTGGGGGGATAATCTCAAATTTCTATATTCCTCATAATAAGAATTTAACGCTTTTGGAATTTAAAAAATGTATTTGTATGTAAAAAAATTAACTAAGACATGCTGCTCTCATTTGAGTATGTGTGTGTGTGTGTGTGTGTGTGTGTGTGTGTGTGTGTATCCCTCCAGAATTCACACGTTGGAACTTATCCCTAAAAGAAGTGGTTTTAAGAGGTGGGACCACTAGTTGGTGATTGGGCCATGAGGGCTCTGCCTTCACAAGTAATATTTACAGCCTGAGAAAGGGTTTGAGGGAGACAGTTTATCCCTTTCTGCTCTTCTGTCAGATTAACATATTTTTCATACTTAGAAAGTGTAAAAGATTAATTTAGGGGGTATCGGATAGAAGGTCAGCTGTGTGTTAAATCTCATAAAAGTATTTTAGTTTAGTGGGGCATCTGTTCATTTTTCACAAGGGCAAATAATTCAAAGTACTTGAAACAATGAAAAATTAAAAACATACTTTATGCTACCTTTTCCCCTAGCTTTGGCACTGTGGTGTCATTATAAATATTGTACATACAGCAAAAGTCTTAATTTAAAATAATCAGAACTAGTGTATGTTTCACTGTCCTTAGTTCATATAAATCACAGACTGGTGCTCCTTTGTCTTCCTCTATCTCTCCATTTTATGACTGTATCAGAGGCTGGCAAGCAGATAGAAGTGCAGAGGTACAGAAGCTGCTATATCACCTCCAGCATCACATGAAAGAAAAGAGCTAGTGTGGCACAATGGTGCATACCTGTAATCCCAGCTACTTTGGAGGCTGAAGCAGCAGGATTGCAAGTTCAAGGCCAACATTAGCAATTTAGAAAGACCCTGTTTCAGAATAAAAAGTAAAAAGAGCTGGGGATGTGGTTCAGTGGTAAAGCATCCCTGGATTCAAACCCCAGTACTGTGGGAAAAGAAAGAAAAGAAGGGAGAAAGGAAGGAAGGAAGGAAAAGAAAAGATCTAGTTTGGACTTTCCATCATCCATCAATTTACTGAACCTACTCAATACAGACTGTTTAGATGTGGTGGGGAATAAAAGATTGTTAATAAAGTTAATGATATACAAAGATGTAAATGAATGGCCATTTATTCTTCTCTTTAGTTTCTCTACTTAGTGTTAGTTTCTGCTTTTGTCTCTGAAAGGTCTCATTTATTTACCTCAAATGTTTACAAAGTGCTTAGATAAGATGAAGCAACCAGATTGGCAAACCACCTTTCTCTTTCTTTTCCTATCAGCAAAATGGAGTAAGAAAACTTCCTCTCACCTTTTCTGCACAACAGACTTAATTATATTATAATCAAAGTAACAATCTGACTTTTAAAAGTCCCTGTTAGTTCAGATAACCTTGGACATCATTTGAACCACTGCACTGGCCTGAAGCCATGTCCATATTTCTTGGCTGCCTGATTCAACAAATCCCATTTGGGATTTAAGCTTGTTTGAACTGGATTTTCTGATAGCATGTGTATGAGTCAGGATCCTGGCAGTACACAAATGGCACACTTAAATGAGTTACTTGAGGAGATAGTGCAGGATCATTGACACAGGTATGGAGAGGATTAAAGGAAATCAACAAGAACTAGAAATAGCCAGGAAGCCTTCTCATTCCTACACCTGAAAGGACTGGCAGAGGAACCGCTTTCCCAGAATCCAGGGATTGGGGAGAAGGTGGCTTGATATAAGCTGTAGCCTGCATGGAGAAGGTGGTGTTAGACCAGGACACAAGAAAAGACCACTGACTCCAATTAAAATCAAATTAAAGCAAGCTTATTATTTTGACTGGCCGGGCTGCCTCTCCCAACAAAAACCGTGGGAACAAGACAGCCTTGCAGCTTTCTTGCAGCCCAGCTTTATAGCCCAGAAAGTTACACAAAATGGGGTTACAGATAACAAAACTCTGAGGAGCATAACACAAAGGCTAGTTTACATTTTTGCTGGCCCCGACATCAGAATTTATGAAGGTCATTAGAGCCTCAGAGAGGGTCATTATCTGGCCAGGGAAGGCGAAGATTGATGAGGCATCACTAAAGTTTCAGAGAGGGCTGCTATCTGGTCAGAGAGCCAGGCATGGGTGAGTTCAGGGCACGGGCAGGCATTCCAAGCTAGTACAGAATTTGCAGTAATTTATAGTAAAACCAAAATAATCTTTTCATGGCTTTGTGGTGAGATTGTTCCCAATTTTAAGAGAAAATCAGGCTGGGTCTATCAGTGGCCTGGGAAAGCAGAGAGGCAACCAAAGAATAAATACTCTGACTTCTCTTCTACTCCTTGAACTCCTCTTGTTGGTTCCCACTGGATGGATCTGAGTGAAAGAGAGAAGCAAGGCCATTTGATGCAGTCTATTGAAGTCAACCTCTTGAGCACTGAGAATGAAGGAGAGGCTGGAGAGAGGATCTGGAAGGGCCATGGAGAACATGCATTGTCCTGTGAACCTAACAGTGTTTTACAAAGGACCCTGGGGTACTAGATAACCATTCATAAATTATTACCATGATCATCACAACATATGATTATCTTAAATTATTTGAGTGATCAAATAGAGGAAAGGTTTATTTTGGCTCATAGTTTCATTTGTTTAGCATTTGTTTTGGATGCTTTGAAACAGTGCAAGAAATTTAGGAGTCATAATAATTGCCCTCAAGGGGCAAACAGTCAAAAGAGTGAGATGAGATATTACAAATTAAATACAAAGTTATGGGGCTAAAAATTGTTTCAAAAATTCCTGTCTTTGGGGATGGCCTGATAAGTATATCCAGCCTTATTGGCCACAGCAATTGGGCACAAGATCCAAAAGAACCAATGAGACAGAGTGACTGCCAGGACTTTGAAGGTCAGCAAAGAGACATGTATTCTTCCTTTCAACTTTGTGGTTTGAGAATGTTAGGTCTGGACTTTAAGAACCATTCTACTACCTTGAGAGAGGAGCCTTGGACTGCCTAGAAATCACTTCTAGGGATGCTGAAGAGGAAATCAAAGAACAGGTTACAGAGAAAAACTGGATCCTTGGTGATCATTGAACCACTAGATTCAGCTTTGCCTGAAGCCAGACATCTAGAATTTTTTAGTTAACTAAATATGATGCTTCATTTATAGTTTTGAATTTTTTTTTTTTTTGGTTATTTTTGCATTGTAGAACATTCTAACTGATACACTACCGTGAAACAAGATGATTGTGTTAGTCAGCCTTTTGTTGCTGTGACCAGTCTAACAAGAAAAACTTCAAAGAGGAAAGGTTTATTTTGGCTCATAGTTTCAGAGGATTCAGCCCATGGTTGGCTGGCCCCAAGGCAGAAACATCACGGTGGAAGGGCCTGGAGGAAGAAAGCTGTCAGTTCATAGCAGCAGGCAGCAGGGAAGCCGAGAAGGGGCCAGAAAGAAGGTAAACTCTTCTAAGGCACACCCTCAGTGACCTACTTTTTCCAATGAGGCCCCACCTCCCAATGGTCCATTCAGCCATCAATGGATGATTCAGCTATCATGATTCAGCTATCATGAGAGGATTAATCCACTCATGAGGTCAGAACCCTCATGATCAAATCATTGCCTAAGTCCCATCTCTGAACCTTACTGCATTTGGAACCATGCTTTCAACACATGAGCTTTATGGGAGATCTAAACCATAACAATAACTGAACAAACTATCATCAGCCCTCTGTATCCACTGGTTCTGCATCTGAGGATTCAACCAACTATGGATTGAAAATATTCACAAAAAGCTGCACCTACACTGAACAGACTTCTTCTCATCATTATTCCCTAGATAATGTAGTATAACAACAATTTACATAGCACTTACATTGTATTAGACATTACAAGCAATCTAGAGACGACTTAAAGTATCCAGGAGGATGTGTGTGAGTTATATGTAAAGACTATCCATTTCACACAAGAGACTTGAGCATCTGTGAGTTTTGGTATAATCAAGGATCCCAATAGATAGCAAGAACAAACATATTGTTTGTTTGTTTTTTAAATATTTTTTAGTTGTAGACAGACACAATACCTTTATTTTGTTTATTTTTATGTGGCGCTAAGGATAGAATCCAGCGCCTCACATGTGCTAGGTAAGCCCTCTACCACTGAGCCATAAACCCTGGCCCACTGTTTGAAATTTTATAAGAATTATTACATTTCATAGTTTCTATCCAGACTCAGTCACCTTTTTCATATACAAATACCTGTGCTTCCAAAAGGTTCTTATTCTTCTCCTTTATCCAAATTTTTAAAAATCCTAATTTATGATTTTAAAAATTTCAGTTCTATTAACTAACATTTCATTAAAAATATCCAATTAGGCCAGCCGCTGTAATCCCGGCGGCTCGAAAGCTGAAGCAGGAAGATTGCCAAGTTCAAAGCCAGCCTCAGCAACTTAGTGGGGCCCTAGGCAATTAAGTGAGAACCTGTCTCAAAATAAAAAAATAAAAAGGGCTGGAGATGTGGCTCAGTGGTTAAGGTTAAGTGCCCCTGGGTTCAATTCCTGGTACAAAAAAAAAAAAAAAAAAATTCAATTAGACCATTCACTTTAGAGAGTTCTCAGGACTGAGGATGTAGTGCAGTGGGTAGAAACACTTACCTAGTATGTAGGAGCCCTGGGTTCAAAACCTAGCACTACAGAAAAGAAAAAATAAAGAGGTAATATCTTTATATAGGAAGAAGTGCTTAGAATACCTATTGTAGATGTCATTTTGCCTAAAGAATTGGTGGGTATAGACAAAGCCTAGTAAATAAAGATTTGCTATGCCCATAGCATAAGAACAGTTATCATGCCTGGAGTAGATTTCTTTTCCATATGTTTCCAAGTACTAAACATGTTGCTGTTTCGTCCTGTTTAGAACTTTCCTTTGGAGTTGCTGATATCCCTTGTGTCTGCATATAATATATAATCTGTCGTCGTCGGCTGGTTCATTTTGTTCCCTGTGCTGTAAATCTTCATTTATTTATTTTCTTGCTCATTTAAATGAGTGGTTTTAATGACAAATCTTTGGTACTAATGCAAAACACACACACCCAACTCCATCACTTAGGGAAAGCTGAGTATTAAAGCATTCTGAACCAAAAATTAGACTGTGACAGTAATTTCAATGCCATGTAACAATTAACTTCCTGATCATCATCTCCTTCATAAGAAAAAAAAAAGACTACCATGGATAAAAGTTCTTCTGAAGGAAACAATTTCTATTTATTTGATGTTTGGGGACCTATATATGGATGTGTCTGAAAAGTAAATGCTTCTATGTAGAGGACTGCAAACATCAGAGAACTGCTCTGAAGTATTATTTATCAAATTGTACAAGTGCTTTCTGTAAACACTTGTAATCTCTGTTTTGCAGGTGAAGGAAAACTGCAGGGAGTTTTATTATCAAAGCAAAACACAGCTCTGCATTTGAAATAACTCCAGCAAATACTGTGCTTCCTGTACAGAACTTGTTGGATTACTCACATAAATGTCAAAGAATAGGTCAACTGTGTAGCAAAGCATCAGCCTGGCCCATATAGGAAGACAGAAATTTCTTATAGATTCCACATTTTGCAGTCTTCAGAGAGCACCCGAATGACTTCTAATCTAAGGTCCAAAGCACTGGTGGTGTCATCTGGTTATAGGACTAAACTCTGCCTTGTGGAGACTGTGCAACGTGTAGAACTTAAGTTTATTAAACAGCTTTACAATAGTGAATATAAACTCATAAATGCTTAAAACAGAATTTGAGAAGCAAGGTAAGTCAGACAGAAGCAGCAGGATGGATTGTAGATCCAAGAGAAAACTTACTTCATTGCCATTCTATAAGTATAGTTCATAGATCGTGCATCCTGGTGTGTGTCTGAAGAGGCCAGTGCCTTTGATAAAAGGGAGATATTAGAATCCTATACCCTGGGAGTCATTTGAATAATTCTCCCCCATCTTGGGACACTGAGTGTAAGAATGGTTGAGATGTTCACTCTAGGAAACTTCAACAGTTTGGGAGAAATAACAGATGTCTTACTGTTACAGAAGTACTCAGGAAGTGACACACTCTGCATTTAGAATGTGGAGGCTTAAGGACTTTGAAGTCAAGAAGCAGGAAGAAGAACCAAGCACCATTTGATGTTGAGTTGTCTTTTAAGCACAGGGAGTAATATCCCTCCAGAGTGAGATCAGTGAGACTTCCCAGAATCTCATTGGGTAAAACTCCGGTAGTGAGTTTGCTTGTTTGGGAAAGGTAGAGTTCCAGAGAAGTCTGGGACCTTAATTTAGGACATCTGCAAGATGGGTTCCCCAGGAGGGAAGGGGCCAGGAGCTGCAGATTGCCAATGATCTGACATTTATTCAAGGTGAGGGGTGACTATAAAAGGTGAATCCAAACCACAGACTCTAATCCACAGGTCGTACAGTCAAAAATCTCTCCCTTTTCCTATGAGACAAGATAGATGGTGTAGTTCAAAACGGACACTATGGGTGGGAGGGTGAGTCAATCTCATTGTTTCTTTTGGCAGTTATAATCAGTGTAAAAGAGAGGTCTTTGAGTGGTAGGTAACAATTTCTCTAGCTCTCTTGTTGCCACAGATGGTAGAAGTTAAAATGTAGGCAAGCGTAACATCTTCTTTGCATTCCTTCCTCTTGGGTCTCTTTTCTCTCTCTTTCTTTGTTGTGATGTTGGGGATTGAACTCAGAGCTTCAGGAATGCTAGACAAGTACTAGGTCACTGAGCCATATCCCCTGACCCCTTTCTTCTTGACAGCTCTCTCTCCAGATTACTTCTGGTTGGGCTACAGATAGGTTCAGGGGCATTGGCTCTGAGGAGAGAAATTTTCCAGGTAGCTTTTGCTTTAAGTAGAATTGTATTGTACATCTCAGTTTGCTTGTTGGCCCCTTTTCCCTGACAAAGATGCATGCACTCTTTGTGGCCCTCAGCTCCAAATATCACTCATCAGGTTCTCAGCAAAGAGCAGATTCTTTAAGCAAGCGGGACCCCTGAGTGGTTATGAGGATCCAGGCTTCCAGTACAGTGGGTTGCTGATCCCCAGGAGGAAGACACAATTTCTTTATTTTTGTGCTTCCCACGGCATGCTCTTAGGGAGACAGGAAGATATACAATGAAGAAGTAGGGCTTTTAGTTTCTCATTATGACTGGCTTATCACCTTTCTTATCCTTTCTGAAGTGAAATAGGCTATTTCTCTCTATATGAGTGCAACTTGGGGGAAAATGTGTAGAAACCTATTTCCAAAAAGAAGCACAGAAGAGCACTAGAAATTGCTAAATACATTTCACTATTTATCAGAGAACTAAGAATTTGAGAGGGGACTGACACGGAATGGACTAATAAAAGATTTGAGCATTATCTAATACCCTTTTCCCTCAAACTTGGCTTAGCTAAACATACATAGACACACAGAGGAATAGTCCTGTTTACAAAAGATGGTCTAATTATGTATCTGCTAGACTACAAATTCGATGAAGATAGAATCTACATCATTTGCCCTTGATCCCTAACCTGTAGCACCTAGCCTGGTACATATGTTTTTGGTAAGCAATTATTCAGTGAATGTATTGTTGAATAGCAATACTGAAGAACTAAATGGTTTCCTAATTATTTCTGAGAATCTGTAGATTACTGAAAAAAGAGACCTGATATAATGCATGCATTGAAAGAGAGGATTAGCCTAGGCACCACAAAATGATTGGCTTAGTTTTATTTTTTAAATATATATATTTTTAGTTGTAGATGGACACAATATCTTTATTTTATTTGTTTATTTTTATGTGGTGCCAAGGAACGAACCCAGTGCCTCATGCATGCTAGGCAAACGCTCTACCACTGAGCCATAACCTCAGCCCTTGGCTTAGTTTTAGTAACTTTTTTTTTTTTAAGTGTTTGGAACCAAAGCTAGTATAAAAATCATTGGCATAAATGAAGTTTCCAAAAGATGTTTTGAAAAATAATTATAAATTTAAAAATTATTTTTTGTCTCCCTGCTCCACTCCTCCGCTGCCCAGGGACTAAGGGTTAACCTATACTGAGAAGATAGTTGTTGTTTTTTTTATTCCTTTTTTTTCCCTTAAAGTAATAAGGTGCTTAAGGTCCTTGCTTTTGTTTTGTTTGATGAGAATAATTTCCTAGCATTGGGAAACAAATGATCATTTGATTAAATTCAACAATAGATTAGTAAACTTAAAAAAAAATTCCAGTTAGCAAAATAAGAATCACCTACTAGGAAGTGAGTCAAAGAGGGAGGTAAAATATATGAGAATAGTAGTTTTTATAAAATATGTGCACAGCTTAAAAGCATTTAGAGTTTTTTCAAAATGGCACCAATAATGTTCAAGTGATCTATTCCCTTTACTGGGATACAATGCAAAATGGATCAAAGACCTAGAAACCAAAACAGAAACACTGCAACTGCTAGAAGAAAATGTAGGCCCAACATTTCAACATATTGGCTTCCTTAACAACTGACTTCTTAAAGTGCAAGAAGTAAAATAAAAAATAAGTGGGATGGCATCAAATTAAAAAGTTTTTTTCACAGCAAAGGAGACAATTAAGAGTATGAAAAAAAGAGCTAACAGAATGGGAGAAAATTTTTGCCACCTGCTCCTCAAATAGGGCATTAATATCCAGGATACATAAAAAAAAACTTAACACCAAAAAAAAAAAAACAAAAACAAATAAACAACAACAAAAAGAACAATCCAATTAATAAATGGGCAAAAGAACTAAACAGACAAAAGAAAGAAACATAAATGGTCAACAAAAATATGAAAAGATGTCTAACTTTTCTAGCAATTAGAGAAATACAAATTAAAACTACATTAAGATTACATCTCACTCCAGTCAGAATGGCAATTATCAAGAATAAAAGTAACAATAAATGTTGGTAAGGATGTGGGGAAAAAAGGTACACTCATACATTGTTGGTGGTACTGCAAATTGGTACAACCACTCTGAAAAGCAGTATGGAGATTCCTCAAAAAACTAGGAATAGAACTATCATATAATGCAGCTATCCCAAAGGATTTTAAATCAGCACACTACAGTGATGTAGCCACATCAATATTTATAGCAGCATAATTCACAGTAGCCAAACTATAGAGCCAAACTAGATGCCCTAAAACAGATGAATGGATAAAGAAAAAGTGGTATATATACACAATGGAGTATTACTCGACCATAAAGCAGAATGAAATTATGGCATTTGCCAGTAAATGGATGGAACTGGAAATTATTTGTTTCTTAATGTGTTTAGGTTGTGCACATATTTTATAAAAACTACTATTCTAATATATTTCACCTCCCTCTTTGACTCACTCCCTAATAGGTAATTCTTATTTTGCCAGCTGAAAATTTTTTTAAAGTTTACTAATCTTATTGTTGAATTAAATTAAATGATTATTTGTTTCCTAATTCTAGGAAATTATTCTCATCAAACAAAACAAACATGATAATGCTTAATGAAATAAGCCAGTCCCCAAAAGTAAAAAATGAATGTTTTCTCTAATGTGCAGAAGCTAATCCAAAATAAGGGGCTGGTGCTGAATTTTCAAAAAGAATAGAAGAAAGATCAGTGGAGTAGACAAAGGGGAATAAAGGGAAGGGAGAAGAGATGGGATGGGGAAAGGCAAGGGAATGAATCTGACCTAACTTTCCTGTGGACATATATGAATATACCACAGTGGATATTACCATCATGTACATCCATGAGACACTAACTAAAAACAAAACAAAAAAACAAAACAAAACTAAGTAGCAGAAAGATTAGTAGAGGGAAGGGAATGGGGGAGGGGAGGGAAAGAGAAAGTACTGAAGACTGAATTAGAACAAATTGTATACCATACTTTTATAATTATGTCAAAATTAGTCCCATTGTCATGTATAACTAAGAATAATCAATAAAAATTATCTTAAAATAAAATAAAATATTCTATTTTAAAAAATTGGTGTCACACATATTCTATATAACTATTTATTTATTTATTTTTGTGGAATTTCACCCAGGGTCTTGCACATGCTATGGAAGTGCTTTCCTGCTGAGCTATATGCCCAGCCCAATAACTTTGTAATAAATAAACTTTACAGAAATTATATTATGGGAAATTTCAAGTATACACAGAACAGGGTGAAATAGAGTGAAAAGTATAGGGAAACCAATGTACTCAAGATTCAGCATTAAAAAATATCAAACTCATGACTAAACTTGTTTCACCCACGTTCACAATGACTTGCCTATACCCCCTCTCAATTGAGCAAATCAGCGTCCTGGTATGGTTGGAAGAGACACTCTTTCTTGGGCCTCTTTTGTTCCTGCATATCTTGCTGGATGAGCAAGAGTGCAAAGCCCAGCTGTTCTTTTACCAGGGAAATTTCTCAAGGTTGGTTTTTGTATTTGGTAACCTTAAGAGATGAGACATGTTTTCCCCTCCTTGCATACTCGCACTAGCTCCAGGACAAAAAAGCAAGCTTACTGCTTGCTATAAAATTGGTGGGTTACCCAAGTTCAGTGTTCCTCAGCTGTGAAGCAAATTCACTACATGTGCAGGCGTCCTCTGGGACCACCTGTGCTTCTATGGTACCTGAGGGCAAGGGGGAGCAACACATATATGCTGATGGTTGTGCTGCTTAATACATGATTGGTAAAAATAAGTCCTATGTGTCTCCTCTAAATGTCTCATGTATTCTGCCTATCTCCATAAAATAATGACAGGCTAATTTATTAGGTTGTAGGCAGGATCAAATAAAACCCCAGATAAAACTTATATCATTTTATCTGTTCATATTTCAGTATATGAAATATACTTAAAAAATAAGAAGTCTACTTAAAAACATTACAGTAGTATTATCACATATTTAAAAATAACAATAATTCTTTACTATCATTGGATATTCCTAATGTGCTCAAATTTTTTCCAATTTTTTTATTATTTTCTTATGATGTATTTAAATAAGGACCTAAATAATTTTTATAATCATATTAAGTGACTTGACTTAAAGCTTTTTTACAGTAGTAAAATACATATTACACAAAATTTATAATTACAACCATTTCTAAGTATATAACAGTGGTATAAATTGTATTTACAATGTTTGCAACCAACACCACTGTTTTCCAAATTTTTATATCTGAATGGTTTGAATCTTAAAAATTTTTTGTTTCTGTTTGTTTAGTTTTGAAATGGGACTCTAGGTTGGTGGCTTAGAATCCCTGAACTCAAGTGACTCTCCTGCCTCAGGCTCTTGAGTGGCTGAGACAACAGGCATGTGCCACTGTGCCTAAGAAACATAAAAAATATGTTTTCTCTGTTTTTCCTTGCAATTTATTCATTGCAGGAGATAGGATCATTTTTACTACGTGGTTCCCCTCAATTTTTTTTTTTTGTGTGTGTGGTACTGGGGATTTAACCCAGATATGCCCTACAAATAAGTTACATTTCTAGCCCTTTTTATTTTTCATTTGTGACAGAGTCTCACTAAGTTGCCCAGTCTGTCTTTGAACTTGAAATTTCCTTCTGCCTCAGCCTCTTGAGTTGCTGTAATTACAGGTGTGTGCCACTGTTGCCCAGCTCCCACAATCTTGATTTTGTTATTTTTACAACTGTGGTAATGTTTAATAATAATTAATACTTTCTTCTGTATCCTGTATTTCCTATAAATTATTTTTGGGGTCAAATTAGATTGGGCTCAAAAAAAATTTTTTTTAAAAGACTACTTCACATTGGAGTTTTGTGGACTTCCATCAGGAGCAACATAATATCCAGTTGTTTATCTTTGAAGTATTTATGATCATTGCCTAAGTCTTTTATGTTTTAGGGACACAATAGGAGAATATTTAAATTCTATTACTTCCTTTTAGTAGTTTTAACACTTCCATTAGGGAAAGAGTTGCATAGCACTCTATTGTGTGAATGTTCTATGAGTCTAGATAGAGTTATTTCCTGTCACAATACTTTATTTTTCAAATGACTTTATTGTAACTAGTTTTTAACCAAAAGAAAGGGTTTTTAAAAAATGTATCTTCCACTTTATTTTCATAGAGTAATGTTTAAGACTGAAGTAACATTTGAGGAAAAGTTAAAAATTATTTCAATATGATAACATAAGGATAAATTTCACTCTCCAAAATCATCTGTATTGCCAAAGTGTCCCTTTTGTTAAAAGATACCTAGTAGTCTTTTTTTTTTTTTTTTTTTTTTGTATCAGGGATTGAACTCAGGGGTACTCAACCACTGAGCCACCTCCCAAGTCCTATTTTGTATTTTATTTAGAGACAGGGTCTCCCTGAGTTGCGTAGTGCCTTGCTTTTTGCAAGACTAGCTTTGAACTTAATGATACTCTTGTTTCAGTCTCCCAAGCTGCTTGGATTATGGGCATGTGCCTGGCACCTGGGAGTCTTTAACATGGAAAGAAAGCAGTACTGACATTGCTAGGGGACAGACAGATGTGAATGGTGGGGACATGAGGTTAAGAGAATAATTCTATAAAATGGGCCCTCTGTGATGACTCTCACATGCTTTCTTTTCCAAGAGCAATTTACCTGCAGCACTGCCTGGTTTAAGTAGCAAGCTATGTTATATTCCTCAGCAAACTACTTCTTATCTGCAGGAGAAATGCAGGCCTGAAGTAATGTATGTAAGAGGAACCCAAGTTATCTTGAGGGGGAGACTTTTGTGACCCTCTTCATAGATCAGATCCCCAAACTCAGGGAGATAAGGATAATTCCTCCTAACCATACAATCTGTGAGAATTTATGGTTAAGAATCTAATTAGAACCCATCAGCATGAGCCAAGGTGACACAGAGTTCTCATGGCAGTGGGAACTTGAAAGTCTGATGTCATCCTGCTGTCACCCAAAAGTCAAGAGGTAGACCTGGTGGGACTCTCTGAAAACTTCTTTGGTATTCCTAATAAAACTGGAGTGTAGAAGTGGCACTCTGTCCCTCTCTTCTCCAAGAGAACCCGCTATTCCTTGAGAGTGTTCCTTTTCTCTTTTCTATCTCTTCAATAAACTCATGCTTGTTACTCTGAGTGACATGTCTAAAATCTTTCTGACTTGATTGCGAGAATTGGGGTTTGAAATGGGGCACAGTCTTCATGCTGCCTCAACTTCCCAAGAGGCCCCTGCTCTGTAACAGTATGGACAAGTAATTTAAGTTTCTTCTTCCAATGAAATGTCCTGAGAGCTTGGGAGAGCCTTCTTAATATATCTTTTCTAGTCCTTTTTTTTATGCATTGATCTAAAATTAAGCACAGTGCTTTTTTTGGTGATAGTGCATGCCAGGATGACATATCAGAACAGTTCATCAGTGCAAAATTGAGACACATCTGTTCAAATCAATCAGTTACCAACTTGATTGACTAATTTAGCAGGAATGAAAATTTTAAAATCATCATATGGATTGAACCATACAATTCCTTTATCACTACAATATTAAACTTTTCTTTTTATCTCCCACCATAGCATCTGCTAACTTACACCAGGCATTTTGTGAAACTTGTCAATGCTGGAGATTATAACAAAGTAAAAGGTCATATGACAAAACAGTTGTTCAGCACACTAAATACTGAATGACTACAAAGAGGGAATGAGAGAGTCAGGTATTTTTCAAGTTTTTTTAAATTTATTTTTTAGTAAACTTCTTCTTAAAAATTTTATTTGTTCTTTTTAGATATACATGACAGTAGAGTATATTTTGACATATTATACATACATGGAGTATAACTTATTCTAATTAGGATCCCATTTTTGATGTGGAATTTCATTGGTGATATATTCATATATGAACATAGGAAACTAATGTCTGATTCATTCAACTGTCTTTTCTATTCCCATCCCCTTCCCTTCCCTTCCCTTCATTCCCCTTTGTCTAATCCAGTGAACTTTTATTCTTTCCTGCACAACCCCCTTATCATCTGCATATCACAGAGAACATTCAGCCTTTGGTTTTGGGAATTGGCTTAATTCATATTTAGCATGATAGTCTCCAGTTCCATCCATTTACTGGCAAATGCCATATATAATTTTCCTTTATAGTTGAGTAATACTCCATTGTGTGTCTGTGTGTATCTCACATTTTCGTCATCCATTCATCCATTGAATGGCACCTAGGTTGGTTCCATAGCTTAACTATTGTGAATTGTGCTGCTATAAACATTGATGGGGCTGAGTCACTATAGTTTGCTGATTTTAAATCTTTTGGATATATATGGAGGAGTGGGATAACTGAGTCAAATGGTGGTTCCATTCCAAGTTTTCTGAGGAATCTCCATATTGCTTTTCAGAGTGGTTGCACCAATTCCAGTCTCACCAACAGTGTATGAGTGTACTTTTCCCCCTCATCCTTGCCAACATTTATTGTTGCTTGTGTTCTTGATAATTGCCATTCTGACTATAGTGAGACAGCATCTCAATGTAGTTTTAATTTGCATTTCTCTAATTGCTAGAGAAGTTGAACATTTTTTTTTTATATACTTGTTGACAATTCATGTGTCTTCCTTTGTGAAGTGTCTGTTCAGTTCCTTTGCCCATTTATCGATCATATTATTTGGGTGGGTTTTTTTTTGTGTGTGTGTGTTAAGTTTTTTGAGTTCTTTATATATCCTGGAGATTAAAACTCTATCTGAGTTACAGGTAGCAAAGATTTTCCCTCATTCTGTAGGCTCTCTCTTCACGTTCTTGATTGTTTCCTTTACTGTGAAGATGCTTTTTAGTTTGACACCATCCCATTTATTGATTCTTGATTTTACTTCTTGTGCTTTAGGAGTCTTGTTGAGGAATTTGGTTCCGAAGCTGACATGATGGAGAGTTGGGCCTACATTTTCTTCTAGTAGCGGCAGGATCTCTGGTCTAATGTCCAGGTCCTTGATCCACTTTGAGTTGAATTTTGCACAGGATGAGAGATAGGAATTCAATTTCATTCTGCTACATATGGATTTCCAATTTTCCCAGCACCATTTGTTGAAGAAGCTATCTTTTATTTTTAGTAAAATTCCTGACCCTTGTTATTCATCTATACTTATTTAATCATAAGTATCTAACACAAAATAAAATTTTGAAATTTGAGGGGATGACTTTTTTCCTGTCCCTCAGCAAAGGAACCAAGAGAGTAAACAAGAAGCAATTCACAAGTATCTTTGATGGTATAATATAGTTGTATGTCAGAAAACAAAACAGAACAAAACAAAACAATTACCTTCATTGTAAAAGTGAAGGCAAGCACAATTCAACTAAATCAGCATGGTTGTTGGGGAAAAAGAAAGCCCGCCTTCCAAGTCAAAGAGTGAGGTAGGTAGCATGCTTTTTGTGTTATGAAATGTGTTTGTTTTGGTCCTCCATTGCCATGTGACAGATTACAATTAGTGGCTGAAGATGACACACATTCTTCATCTCAGTCTCAGTAGCTCAGGAATCTGGGTGTGGCTTAGCTGGGAGCCTCTGGCTCTGGGCCTCTCAGGAGCTGCTGTCAAGCTGTAGGCTGGAGCCTACAGTTCAGGAGCACCTTCACTACCTGAACAGTATGTGGCCATTGGCAGGTTTCAGAAGATCCTTTGCCAAGTTTGACCACATAGGGCTTTCCACTGGGGGCTGTCTGGAGACATGGAAGTTGGTTTCCCCAAGAGTGTGATTCAAAGAGAGTTCCAGAGAGTACTGAGGCCACAGAAGTGACCTGCCATCACACTTTCTGTATTCTGTTGATGAGAAAAAATCAGTAAGTCCAGCCCACCCTCAAGAGGAGTAAATCACCGGGAAGAGAGATTGTTGGGGCCTAATTTAGAGGCTGCCTGCTACAGTCTGTTATTTTAAATGTAATTTTTTGTTGTTTTTTTGCTATACTGGGGACCAAACCCAGGGACTCTCTCATGCTAGGCAAGAGTTCTACACACTGAGCTATATTCCCAGCCTTTAAATGTAAGTTTTTAAAATAGAAAATACATTCTCATGGTTAAAATTTCAAAATGTTCAAGAGGATACAGAGGAAGAAGTTTTCCTCACACCCCTATCTTCCAGTCCCCTCCTTGAGCAAATTGTTATCATTTTCCTGTGTAACCTTTCTGAGACCTTCTGCCAAACCCGATGTTGGGAGAGAGAAACTCCACAGATAGGAGCAGGAAGCCATTTTAATCTTCCCCTCTCTCTTGCCAGTTTAAACCTGCTTTGCAGAGATAACTCTTTCCTCCTTCTTGGATAAAATCTGAAGTGAATACTATGACTTTTCATCTTCTTGTCAGATAATGAGTTCTCCAATCATTTTCAGTCATAATATTTCATTTCAGAAATAAAATATCTAGTCCTGAGCAATACCAAGTCAGGCTTGGAACTTTTATGTAGAATGTCTCCCCTTGCAGCCAGGCCTGAAAGAAGGAGGAGGGGGTCTTGTGGTCAGCTCCTCCACTACCATGAGCCTTTCCCTTCCTCTTCTACCTCCTTTCTCAGTCTGTCTTTATCAGGGCTTGGGGATGGGAAATGGGGAGCTCTCTTTTTCATTTCTGCTCTTTTGGCTTATTCAGAGATTTTCTCACAGAAACAACCAACTGTGGCTTTCTTCATATTTGCGAATTCTCTCCTTCATTAGGAGACAATTAGAATTGTTCTTTTCTTCCAAGGACAATTCTCCAACCCCTTGAAGGTAGTATCACTTCAGTCCTGGCAAAACCTCCTGAGACAGCTCCGTGAGAAACTCCCTCTCTCTCATCCTCTGTCTGGTCCTGGGAAGCTCTCACACACCCTTGGTGAATCTTAGATTCTTTGGAAAACTGGTTCAGACTGCCCTTTGCTCTTTGAGGGTTTTTAATTTCTTGAACTGTCTTGCTCAATTCTTTCAGGAATTCTTATATCCTGGGGACAAGGAATGTTCATCAAATCACTCCATGAATTAAAATCCAAAAGAGGAGATGTATCTGCTGGTTGATCAAATTCTTGTCTTGTATGGGTAGGAAGTGAAAGAGTTTTCTTGTAGAACATTTTTCCCACATGTTGAGATACCTTTGAAGAAAAATAATTATAGTAATTAAGTCTGTGAATTCATTCAATAACCCAACACTAACCACGGAGGGAGGCTGAGGTAATTTAAGTCATGTAACCTATGTGTAGTTTGCAGGGTCACAGTGCTAGGTTATGGTGAGCTTTTTCTTTCTCTTAGAAGCATACAGTGTTTTCAGCTGTAAAGCTTTGTGTCAGCCTGGCTCTAATTTTCCAGTTCCCCTTCCTGGTTCTAATATGGTTCAAGGGCACTGACCATGACTCTACTTCAAGTGTACCCCACCTTGACCTTCTCCAGTGGTCTCCAGTGGTCTACACCAGCTCTAGCCAGTCCTTCTCCTGGCTGGTTACTGGTGAGACAAATGAAGCTGCTCGGAGACTTAGTGCCATGTCGCTAACTGGGACCCTACATGAGGCTTCAGCTGATCTTGCTACAAGCTTGACCCTGGATGGAACCCAGGTCACACTGTCTCAGCTTAGATCCAAAACTGCCTTCATTCTAATAATACATCTGTTCCAAGTTTCTGTAACTTTTTTCTTCCATCCATCCTTTTCCTTGTATGGCCAGTTCAGATCCGCCTTCTTGGTTTTGTGCTGATGGTGGTGGTGGTGGGGGCGTTTCTTCTTGGTGGTGGTACTGGCTATCATGGGGCTTTCCTTCAGTCTCCATTTTAGGATGTTGAGACCTGATTATCTTATCCAGTGATGAACTCTTGGCTGTTCACCTTCTGGATCTTCCACATGTTACTTAGAGTCTTCCAATTCTGCCACTTCAATTCCCAATCTCAACTGTCAATCAACTTGGCCTTCCCCCCAGGTTCTGAGGGAACCTTGTTTGTTATGCTGGCAGATGGTGCCTGGGATGCAGTAGCTCAGTTGTGTTTCATGGAAGTATGTATACTAACAAAAATTAATGATAAGTTGAAGCCAAAGACTATTTGATTTGAGAAAAAAAAATCATGAAGTCATTGTAAGTATGCTGAGGGATATAAGATCCTTACTAAAGAAAAGTAAATAACCTAAAAACAAATGTCATATTGCATTAATGTTAATTTCTTAATTTTGACAGATGTACCATGTGGTATAAGATGTTAAAATTGGGATAAACTGTACAATCTTTACAACTTTACTGTCTCTAAAATTATTCCAAAATATTGGAAAAAATAATATCAATGGAAATATTGAAGTATTTATATTAAGAAAAAAATAATTTCCTTACCTTAAAAACTTTAGACAAATAAAAATAGTTTTCAAAGGACAGTCTGAAATTTTAGCTCCTGGCATAAACATTTATGCTCACTAGGAATGGTCCTGAATGAATCCTGGAACAAATTCTGGAACAAATTAGTTATTGCTTTTTGGCTTACCTTTTAGGAAGTTTAATCTTTTGAAAGTTAATTGTTGACCTATTTATGAATGTTGCATGTTTTAAAGTTACATGAGTCCACAATGCAGACAAATCCTTTCAAATGGTGGCAAGGGAAGTCAACAATAAACAATGAATATAACAAATAAATAGATCACATTTATGGTTGAAGGTGATAAGTGTTATGAGTGGAAAGGACAGCAGGAAGATGATATCAGGAGCATGAATGGGGCCTGATCAGTGTGACATTTTAAATAGGGTAATCAGAGCAAGTCTCAATGAGAAGGTATGCTTGAAAAAAGATGAATGTAGGGGTTAAAGAATGAGGGCATCAGGGACAGAACATCCTGGGCAGAGGGAACAGCTGTTGGGAAAGCCCTGGCATGGATGAACATGCCTGTAGCAGTTAAGGAGCAACTGCTGGCAGGTAAGCAAGAGCAGCGGCACTGAAGGGGAGATGTGGAGGGTGAGATCTGCAAGGTTGTGGTGGGTGGGACAGTGCAACTGATATGGGACCTTGGCTTTGACTCTGAAGGAAGTGGGGAGCTCTTGCACAGTTTTGAATAGAAGAGTGACATGATCTGTCTTATGTATAAAAAGGACCACTTATTACTGTTTGGTGAGTGGACTTGAGTAGGTAAAGGCAGAATCAGGGAGAACAGAAGAAGGCTAAGGCAGTAATTGGTGCTTTAGAAAAAGACAATGGTGCTTTAGACAAGAATGGAGCAGGGAGGTGGCAAGAAGTGGTGGCTGGAGCCAGCTTGTTCTTGCTCACCACAGCCACTTACTAAACTTGTAGGAAGTTTGTGAGCCAGTTGTTAAACATTCCATCATTAAAACTTATATTAAAAACTTAAAATTAAGTTTGGTGAGCTGGGCATGTTATTACTTATCATTGCTTGTGTACTTAAGGTTACTTATATCTATTATATCTGAGATATAATATGTCTATTGTATCTGATGAAAATAAAATGTGGTGCTCCTGTGGTCTCTTTGCAATTCTGTATTCAGTGTCATTATGATATTGTTGACTATGGTGAGAGTGATTTATGTGATAGAGATTGGCAAATGCTACAAATCAGGGTTCATTTGTTTTTAAGAAGTTCTAATTGTCAAACATTTACCACACACCACTTCTTATTGCCTTCTCAGTTATACCTAGGAGTGTGTTACCACTCCTCCAACCTAATGTTTTCAGGTTCCTTCACATCTAACATGTCCCCACCACAGACAGGAAAGCTCAATAAAGAGGTTAAATATTCTGTATATTACAACAGAATAAAGGTAAAAAAATTTCTCCCAAGCATCACCCCATTAATAAATATTTAATTATATGAAATCATCATACCTGTGATTGAATTTTTAGTGCTGGCCCTAGCTTCAATCCCAGGGTACCTCGAAGATGCTCCTCTGTGAGTAATGGCAAAGTTTCTCCATCAATTGCATGATCTTTAAATACCTTATTAAACAAAAAGGCATCAGCTTTATTCAAATGTCTTTAAAAAAATAATGTTCTTGCTCTGTATACAGATATTTTAGTTTTGGTAGAAACATTGAGACTATTTGAGACTGACACAAAATTTTATAAAATAACTTTCTTTCTTTTTTCCTTTTTTTTTTCTTTCTTTGCTGGGGATTGGACCCAGGGCACATGCTGGGCAAGTGCTATACTACTGTCCTACACTCCCAGCTCCCAACTTATTTCTAGTTGCTCTCTTTCCTATGTCCCAGTGGCACATTAATAATCCTTGGAATAGATTATAATTCTCTGTTTATAGAACTTATTTCCAACCTAAAACACTTTATTTGAGGACAAGGCTGATGTTCTATGTATCAATGTACCCCTACTGCAGGGTGGTTTATGGTAGAAGATGTGCAATAAACACTGTAGGATAAATCAACAAATGGGCAAGTACCCTGAGTAAAGGGATGCGGGTAGAGCTCAAACATTACCGCCCGGATTTGCAGATGCAGTGTCCTTTGCCCACTGTTTAATGTTTGAAAATGCAAGTGAGAGCAGTTACCCTGGGCCTTTCTAGCAAGGCCTGTTCATTTTAACTCTTTAGTGGATGTTTCCATGCCTTTCTTTCTTCCAGAAGCTAGGAAAGCTACTGGTGGACAAAGTTTCCAGGCAAATAAAGACATGGGTCTGGATCAGTTAGTGAGACCATAATTTCATGATTTCCAACTTCAACCTGCCTGGCAATCCTTGTGTTCATTCATGAGCTTTCTCACCTTCTCTTTGAAGGCTTCTCCATCCTCCTTAAACTTTAGACCCTACAGAGTCCTCCTTTGTTTTCAGCAGATCATTTACCTTCCTAATTTAAAAAGAAAGAAAGAAAGAAGAAAAGAAAGAAAGGCCAGGCATGATCACTCTGGAGGCTGAGGGGGTGGGATTGTGAGTTCAAAGCCAGCCTCAGTAACTTAGTAAGACCCGTGCCTAAACAGAATATATAAAGGGCTGAGGATGTGGCTCAGTGATTAATCATCCCTGGGTTCAATCCCCAGTACCCAAAATGAAAGAAAAACCAATAAAAAAATAAATAAGAATTTCCACTAAATCTGTATAATGAAACTAACAACTGATATTTCTCTCACTATCCTACTTAATGGAAAACAAGTCTGTTTTAGTGAGTTTGTGGTTGGTGTGACAAAAACGCCTGACAAGAACAACTTAGAGGAGGAAAAGTTTATTTTGGCTCCTGGTTTTAGAGGTTCAGACCACGGTTGGCTGACTCCGTAGCACTGGGCCCAGGCATGGCAGAGGAAAATGTACAGGACACGGCAACCAGGAAACAGAGAGAGCTCCCTTCAACAGGGAAAAAATGTGAACCCTAAAGGCACACCCTCCAGTGACCTACTTCCTCTAGCCACACCTTACCTGCCTACAGGTACCACCCATTTAATCCATTCAAGTGGATTAATCCACAGATTTGTTTACAGCTGTCATAATCTAATTTCTCTTCTGAACCTTTTTGTGCATTGTCTCACACAGGAGCTTTTTTGGAGCACCACATATCCTAACCACAACAAGGTCACTCTACTACTTAAAGACTATTTCTCCACATTTGCTGTGGATCTTCACCTCTTCCACTTTGGGGCCTCACATGAATAGAAAATTCCCTCTTTTGTCTTCAACTTTTCCTTTTCTGCTAGCTCTTTCCCATTAGCTAAGCAAGTCTCCACCATTGATAAGTGAACAATAATGACAACACACACACTCCATTTCTAGATCTGCCCCACATCTCTCTTTCCCTTCATAGATGCATTTCTCAAAAGGGGTTCAGTGCTCTTCCCTGCATTCCTGTCATTCTTCAGTCTCATGGATTCTGAGTTCTTTCCCTTCCATACAATTAATCCTTCTCTTTTCAGGCTCCCTGGTGCCTCTATGGTACCAAACACTTGACATTTTCTAGTTCTCATTTCTTGTATCTGCTAAATTCCTGGATGCTTTTGACATTGATGACTACTCCTTTGTGAACATGACCATCTCTATATGCTGAAGGCTCTCTAACATCTGTGTTTAACTTAGACGCTCAATCCTGCCAATTCTGCCTCTTAGATAGTGTTTGTATCTGCCCACCCACATTGCTCCTACCCTGGCTTAACCTCCTTATAGCTCACGTGAGGCATCTTGCCCTGTGGTCTTGCTCCCTTCAATCTATTTTCACAAAATCAACTTGAGTGACATTTCTGAATAAAGTGAATCATGCCTCTCCTGCTTAAAACCTCCGCTGCCTTTAGGATAAACTCAAAGTCCTTCCCGGGGTCTTCAAGGCTCCTTGTGACCTGGCCCCTTCTTTCTCTTTAGGATCCTGTCTTGCTGTTCTCATTTCTTCCACGTTGGCCTTGGCCCTTTATGCTACTGCGAACTATTCTCAAAATCCAAGTATGTTAAGTTCTCTCTGGCTCTGGCCCTCACTGGGAAGCTCCTTATTCCCTCCCTTCTGCCTCCCCTCCCTTCTGACCTTCACATCTCACTTCAGAGGCCACTTCCTTTAGGGGGCCATGATTTCCTCCCGTGTGCTCCTACTCCACTTCATATCCTCTCTTGTAGCACACTTCTGTTGTCATGGGATCCCTGACTGGTGTCCTCCTCTGGACTTTGAGCTCCATCAGAAGAGGAATCACATGTGCATGTTTCCTTATGTGGTCCCAGGCCTTGAAGGGCATGCCTTGGGACCAGCTGGAAAATAGAAATTTCTTGGAAAGCTAAGACCAGGATCTTGTGTTTCGGTTGAGTCATTTACAAAGTGTAATAAGTAATTAGTTCTTTTCCTATTTCAATTAAGCAAATAACAAATAGGCTTATATGAATTAATTTAATTTGAGCCAAATTAAAAATGTTGGTAGTCTGGGTTAGTCTGTATAGCCTTATATTGGAGGAATTATAATTTTCTTAGAAATATCTCTTTGAAATATCAAAAGCAATATGCCTCTTTTGCCACCCTGGAGACTTTCTAGGAGACCAGAGATCCTTGGTTGGAAGCTCAATAATCTTATTGTAAGTGGTAAAGTAAGGTTATTATAACCTTACTCAATAACCTTACTGTAATGCGGGTTATAATAGAAAGGGACAGATTTGTAGTCACATATGTATTTTCCAATTTAGTCAACTTGATGCTTAGTTTTAGTCAGCTGCAAAATAAAGGTAATATCTTTTGGGGGGGCAGAATTATGATATAAAATTTTATTTAAAAGAGGATGTAAGTTATGTGTCTATCACAGTGGATATCACACTAGGCATTATTATCATTGTTAGTTTTTTTTTTTTTTTTTTATAAACAAAGAATCCATGTAGAAATGGTTGAGTTATTCAACACACACAGTAAGAAAACTTGTTAAGTTACATATTGTTCATGATTCTGATCCAGGGTTTCCCCTGCTGGATCTCACTGCCATGCAGAAGACGGAGTGCAGATGAAAATAGTTGATTCTATTTATGGTGGAAATCTCATCTCATTTCTACCTCCTTTGTAGTGATTCCAGTGAGTGTTGAAGTGGGTGTTTGTGAACATCCAAAGAAGGAGAAAACACATGAATACCCTTTCAAAGGGAGGGAGGTTGGCAGCCAGGGACTGGCAGGTGAGGACGGACCTAACCCTCAGCCATGGTGGGTATACATGGGGCCTGGGCAAGATATAGAACACATCTCTGTCACTTGGATATGCACCCTTTGTCCTTACCACAGCATTTTGGGCCATGTGTATGATGTCAATGTGCCTCAATTTTTAGTAATTTCAGTTAGTTTTGGGGATAAAATCTTTTATCTGCTGGATTCTTTGAATTAGACATTTATTTAGAATAACAAAATGAGTTACAAGTTCTCCTGTGTGTCCCTAAATAGCTGAGCCACCAACCCTCTGGAGACATCTCTTTAAAAGAGCTCATTTGCACAAGGGTTTGGGTTTTATTTGTGATCTTTTTTTTTTCCCCTCAATTTCTTGCTTTAGTAGAAGGAAGTGGGTGTTTGGAGGTTGCTGAATGGACACCTAAGGCAGAGGTGAGGACAGAGGGGAGTACAGTGGGTACAGCTCTGACTAGCCTAGGGGCATGGTCCAACTCATATAAAGAGATGGGCTGGCACCTGTAATCCCAGCAACTCGGGAGACAAGGAGGGAGGATTGTGAGTTCAAAGTCAGCCTCAGCAAAAATGAAGCACTAAGCAACTAAGTGAGACGCTGTCTCTAAATAAAATACAAATTAGGCCTGGGGATGTGGCTCAGTGGTCGAGTGCCTCTGAGTTCTATCCCTGGTACCCCACCCACTAAAAAAGGAGATGGGCTGGAGTAAAAGTTGACAGGACATTTTTGACAAGGAAGCTGTGCACAAGCGGTGCTGCATCAAGGCTGTTGCACCCAAAATGCACTGGGCTGAATCAGGGAGGTCTCCCCATTTCTGTGCAGAGGAATTTCCCTGAGCATAACAAGAAAAGCACACCACAGAGCAGCCCAGTCTTTCGGTTGATGTCATCTGCAGTAGCTTGGAGGGGAAGACATTAAAATGTGTTTTTACCCCTAAGACATTTGAGAAGCATTTAGAAATAATTGATATCATTTCTTCTTGAAGGCACTGACATCCTATTTCTGAAAGATAGTGAGTCAGCAATGTTTGGGGTACTCATGTTTAGGTGACTTCTGTGTATTACCCACAAAGGGACACTTGGGATTATTATTGCAAGAGTAGTTTATTATACTCTTTATAATAAACTTTAATAACTATGGATGGCTGACTGATTAAGAATAATCAAAGTTCCACAAATTTTTAATCCACCAAAATCAGCAATCACATGCTTATTATATACAAAGGATTGTTTATTTCTGGCTGCTATCAGAATTTAATAAGTTCATTGTGCCTGTGGTTGTTGTGGCACTTGATAAATGGTAGATATAAACCTTAAAAGCGATTTACCTGTGACTAGTGACTAATAATAAAATAAGGTTATACCCAATGAGCAGGAGGATATAGGGGAAAAAATTTAATGTTATGCAAATGATGAAATTAGCATTTATCAAGTACTCAAAATGTACAAGGTACTCTTTAATGTTCATAGCAATCCTTTGAAAATGTCTTATTACTATTATCCTCATTTTGTAGGTGAAAGGCACAGAGAAAAGAGGAAACTTGTTTTAAGTCACACATTCAAAAAATAGAGAAGCCAGAATTTGAATTTGTACTTTCTGGCTTCAGAAGCCTTACTCTTAATTACTATGGCTTTTCCATAAGTCCTATGAACAGAATTTTTTTAAAAAAGGAAAAGAAAAAGAATTAACAGCATTACACTGTGGAAAACATTTTACAAAACAGAGTTCTAAAAAATTTTTTTCTAGCATCAGTTGATTATGATATTGTTAACCTTTAATGTCCTTTTCTTGCCTTCTTTAATTTTTTTTAATTTGTTCTAGTTATACATGTTAGTAGCATGCACTTTGATACGTCATATATAATGAAGTAAAATTTCTCATTATATACATGAGGTAAAATCCCACTGGTAGTATAGTTACATATGTACATAGGGTAATAGTCTGATTCATTCTACTATCCTTCCTACCCCCAAATCCCCTTCTTGCCTTATTTTTTAAATATGTAAACCAAAGATAATGGTATCAGATTTAGTAGATACTTTGTTGCTTATAATTGTTATTAAATCACTCAAAAAAGTAAACTATATGCATAAAAAGTAGCAGTGACATAAATTTCAAAACTGACAACCCATGATTTTTGTCACCAATTTTCCCACAAAAATGTGACTAATTTTCTTTCCATTTGTCTTGACAGTTCATTATAATTTTAAAAATAGCATTTATATACCAGATGGAATTATGCATGTGCATTTTTACATATTATCCCAGTATAAATGTAGAATTTAAAAATAGTTAAGGAGCTGGGTATGTCACTCAAGATAGAGTGCTTGTCTAGTATGTAGGAGGCCCTGGGTTTAATCCCACTAAATAAATAGATAGATACAGTTAAGTTTCTACTTTTCAGATCTATTGCTTCCTTGTCCTTTTCAGAATGAAGTATAGCTTTCTTTTATTTAGGATGAGTAGCCTAAAACTTATTTATTTATTTACTTATTTTTTAGTTGTTGATTGGGGCCTTTATTTACTTATTCATATGTGGTCCTGAGAAATGAACCCAGTGCCTCACACATGCTAAGCTAGTGCTCTACCACTGAGCTAAAGCCCCAGCCCCACCCTAAAACTTTTGATATAGAAGCATGTACTCCAAAAATGTTTGCTATATGCATGAGCAAGGAATGTAGCATAATTTCCCATTGCTTTTGAATGTTTAGTCTCTGAATCTCCTTCTAGTTTGGGGAGTATTTCCATTTCTCAGGAGTCTTTCTGGGATCTATGCTGAAGCCTCCCTTGGCTTTGGGTGTGGCATGTGAACCACATACACCCATCAGAAACACCTGTCCCAGAAAAGACAACCACATAAAAAAGTCAAGTGCCCTTGAGTTCAATCCCTAGTACCCTACCTCCTGCAAAAAAAAAAAAAGGGTGGGGGAGGGTTAATAGGAATCCTTTCTGGGGGCAAGAGGCAAATTTGACAAAACTATTATGCTGGAAATAAATTTCAAATTGTTGTAATTTTATGAAAATACTTAAATATTGAGTCACCTGAGCACAGTCTGAACAACCTGGAAGGCTTCTAATGAAGTTGTGTACATCATCCACGGTCCATTTCTGAATATCTTCATCCAAAGAAAGATTTTCCCCGACTGTAACCAGTGCATGTGTTCCTTTAAGATGGAAAGGCAATTATTTTGTGGCATGGAATTTCTAGGAAAAAGAGGAAGCTTGGAGCACGGGTTTCTGTAGAGTTACATGAATTTCTCTCAGAGTGACAGAACACGCTCTGTTTACATGAGCCAATTTTGTAATCTCTTTAAAAGATATTCAGAGTCACTGGGAAATGTTCTGTCTCTGCCTTTCTTTTCCTCCTCTGAAAGGATGTTTAGTGACAACAGTATTGTAAGCAAACAAAGATTTATTCCATCTGCTCCCAGATTCCAACAGAAAGCTCTCTCCAGATTAATGCCACCATGTTCTGTGATATTCTGATCATCATGCTCTCTGCTAAGAATTTAGCTACATCTTCATCAAAATGGCAAGCTAACTCTTTGGAGAAAAGCAGTTAGTATGGTGGCTAGATTTCATACACCCCAGAATCCGTGTGTTTAAAAAAAATTTTTTTTTCTAAAAAAATTCCAGAAACTATTCACTGCATAGTTTTGGCAATGGTGTTTATACATTCAGGTTAGAAGGTATCACAACAGTGATAGACCCTGAAAAGTTGTTTCTTTTTAACTGCCTTTTTTTTCTACACTTAATATAGAAGAGATAGAATTCATACTGAAAAGCAAAAGCCTGTCTGCTTTGTGTTGAAGAAATTAACAGTAAGTTAAATTAAATTTTTAATTTAAAATTCTGGTAAGTTCCTCATACTTCCTCAGACTTTGTTGAAAGTTCTCTATTTTTCAACATATAAATAAAGACTAGTGTCATTGATATGGCTTATTAGAACCAATATAATAAAGTGACTTCAAAAAGAGGTCATTCTAGATGGGAGGGAAATGGGGAGAGAAAAGGGAGACTCATGAACTGAAATCGAATTTCATGCACGTATGAGTTTGTTGGGATGAAACCAACTATTATGTATAATTATAAAGATGTTAAAAATAAAAGAAATCATTCACCAGAAAAAAAAAAAGAAAAAGAAAAAGAAGAAGAAGTTGTTATTCTAAGCAGGGTATGGCCCATATTCCCAGACCCAGGAGATTGAGGCAAAAGGATCACAAGTTCAAGGCCTGACTCAGCAACTTGTCGAGACTTTGTCTCAAAATAAAAAAAAAAAAAAAAGAAAAGGACTGGACATGTGGCTCAATGGTAAAGAGTCCCTGGGTTTAATTCCTAGTAACCCCCCAAAAGAGGTTGTTCCAAACAGGATTAAAAAAAAGAAGGATAAAGAGAGGCATAATTGTTGCAGTTCCCTGTGTAATAAGGTCAGGACTTGACAACCTGCTTTTAGTGAGGATCTGCCCTTGGCCCCTGGACACCCACCTGGCAGAGACAGTGGAGGAACTGGAGGGCAAACTCTGTTTGTTTCACCATCACAGGCTTCAACACCTGGCTCTGAAGCCTTCTGCTTCCCACCACCCCAGGTCTTCACCTCCAGGGGAGCAGCATGAGCTCCTTGGGGTTTTCCATTAGTGGGCTGGAGTGCTCCACAGGGGTTGGTGACAGCTGTAGTTGGTTTGTCACTGGTTTTGCTTGACTTCTGATTGTTGCATATTTCAGTTTCTGGGTCTGTTTCATGCTCATCCTCTTCGTGTGGAATTGCATGTGTCTGGTGTAGGGCTTTTTCTTCTGCTCGACTTTTGGAACTCTCAGAATCACTGTTAAGAGGTTTCTGATTCCCTGAACCCCTCCTGAGTCGATAATATTTCTGCCCCCAGCTTTCTATAAAGTGTGGTCCGGTTGCTACCAGAATAGGGTTTCCCCGAAGGTTTCTGAGGGTACTTCTGTGAAAATGCAGGTCACTGGCTGGGAGCATGCTCTGGCCTTGGTAGATGGCTGGGCAAGGTGGGACACTGGAACCATAGAGGAATGGCATCTCTAAGCCACCTAGTCCCTTTGGGTTAAATTTTTCCAATTTCCTTTGCTGGTAATTAGAATACATTTCCATTTCTGCCCTAAAAACAAAACAATATATTTTATACAACCAAAAAAAAAAACAACATTAGAAATATAATTTTGATGGCCCTTTGCCTTCCCAGTGGGACTCAATGAGTTAATGCAAGTCTCAATGGTTATCAATCAAGGCAAGTGACTGGGGCAAGTGGGAAAGGAGGACTTGCTGGTAGTTTGGCTTACTTCACTTTCTTATTGGTGGTCACCTGGACTCCTCAGTGTTCAGTGATGAGGAAATTGACTCAACGCCTTCTCTCACCCTGTGGTCATACCCTAGCTATATTGCTCTGCCTTATTTTCTGCCTGTCACTACAGTTGAAGGCCACTGTTGGACTGATGTCAGGTTGTCTGGGCTTTGACAATGTCTGAAGTGGGTTGGCAAACTTGGCTCCTACCCTCCAGCAACACTAAAATAATTTAAGACAGAAATGCCAATATGAACTTCAGAGGCACTATGGCTATGCATTAATTATGGAACACTGACAGACTATCACAATGTATAGAACTGTCAGCTTCACTATGTGGTTTTTAATCTTGAATTTATTGTTAACAAAGCTGTATACGTGTTAGTATATTTTCTTTCTGTAATCTTTTCTGTAAGTCATCAGGGTGTGTGTATGTTTGTGTGAGTGTGTGTCCATTGTCATATATATTCATTTATAAATGGACAAGTGAATTAATAGAAAATAAATACAACAACATTGTTAAGTTACCTGGCAGCATGAGGCCTTCGAATCATTTCATTTCTTCGGCTCACTGCCCTTATGGACTCAGGTGGCAAAAAGCCCCAACCTTAAAAAAAGAAAACCACCATTCCATCCCACAAACAAATGAAAAGCACACATTTGAAAATAATAAAATATAATGATTGAAAACAATGTCTGCAAAAAACAACCCACCAGTTGAACACAATTTGGAAATCATATTGGATCACTGATGTTCACTATCTAAGATCATCTTTAGTGACCGAATGATAAATATAAAATAAATTTTGGTTCTTTTCTTTAATTGTTATTGTAGATGACATTTTCCTGCCATATTGCAAATGAAAGAGGTAAACTGTGAATCTTTGATCTATATTTTCTTATTTAACTGAATATATTTAGTGGTACAATGTAATATTTTGATATGTGTACTCCTTGTAGAAGTGAATTAACATACAATCACTTTATTTGTTTATTATTATTATTATTATTTTGGTGAAAAGAACATTTAAATCTTTTAGCAATTTTCAACTATATAGTACTTGTTATTAACTATAGCTACCATGCTGTATAATATATCTCTAAACTTATTTCTCCTATCTAATTGAAACTTTGTACAATTTAACCAGAATCTCTCCCGTTTACTTCACTTTGGTCTCTTATTTTGAAGGAAAAATTGATAGGTTTCTTCTGTTGACCTTTTATAAAAAAATGTTTCTTGATGTACCAAAATCCCAGGAAATAAATGCAATGAGGAGTTAAGTGGAATTGAGCAGTAAATACATCCTATATTCAAATCAATCTTCCAAAGTACCTCAAAAGCAACATCACCAGGTTTCAGGTTCCATTCTTGCCTGGCAACCTGGTTGATTTCACCTTTCTCTGGATTCTAATGCACTTAGGAGTCTGTCCTGGGGCTTTTCTGAGCCATCCATGGAAAATAACCAGTTTTTAAATTTATTTTCTTTATACATTTCCAACCCATCATGGACCAATACATAAACAATGCAAAAAGTTTTCTAATAGATTGAAATGAAAACAATATGTACAGGCACCATCAAAAAAGACAAAAAGAAAGATCACTGATGACATCCACATAGTGCTAATCTAATGAGTCCTCATCTCACTTGGGCTATGAGTTGCGTATTTGACACAGTGCTCACTCTCCACTTACAAAACTTTCTTCCCCAGTATATGCTCCTGGGTTTCCTCCTACTTTGCTGGTTGCTCCTTCTGTTTCCGCCATGCTCGTTCTTCCTCATCTTTGGGCTCTGTTGATGTGTCTTAGGGATCATCCTTTGAACTCTTCTATCTATGGTCCATCCATAGATGGTCTTACCTGGTCTCATATTTTCTGATGAGTTTCAGGGTTATGGCTCCTGATTTTCTCCACAAGTCCTCCCTGACTTCAGCTGCCTTTCTGACAACTCCACTTGGGGGCTATTAGGCATCCCAAATGTAATCTGAGAAAGCTGAGTCTCTGGTATCTCTCTCTCCCCAAGAACTCTTTTCCTTTATTTTCCTCAAGTTCAATTCAACAAACAGCAACTTCACCTTTTGGATTATTCCCAGGACAAAATTTTTATGGCATTTGTAAAACCTCTCTTTCACCTCCCACACCCAAACTGAGAAAATCCTGTTTTACCACCCAAATAATTATAGAATCTAACCACTTCTTACTATTTCTATTCCCCCAACCCAAGACCTCACCATTAGAATCCTTTAACTGTTCTAACTGCTCCTTAATTTCCTATCAGACTCCACAGATGAGAGCCAAACATGGATTGTTCATACCTGAGTAGATGCGGTTAGACAACATATTTGGCATATTTGCATTGGGTAGAATAGAGGATCCAAAATGGGAAGGAACATAAAACTGCCTTGGGTCAGTTGGACCTACAGTGGGAGGCAACACATCTCTAAGGGGAAAAAAACAAAAGATATAAAATAGGTAAAATGAGAATGAAGTTGGACAAATTTCCATTGCTTAGGCAGGGAGATTTCTTTTTTTAATTGCCACATGGAATTCTATCACCTCTTTCTAAACTGAAGTACAAAAGTCATGTGATTTTTATTGGTTTGTGGAGAAATACAGTAAGGATTAGAAGAAAGGACTTGAAACAGGTCAAGGAAATTCATTTCTGTAGTTCCGGAGGATTGACCCAGGTTGACAAAAAGAGAAAACAGGAAGGGAAAGTTTTAGGGACATCTAGAAAAAAATATCTTATCAAATCAATGCCACTTGTGGATTTTTTATGACCAACATTATGTTCTTTCCACAAACTCTGTTCTTATTTAATGGACATATTTTGCTTGTGATTGCCATCTGGAGTCAATGTTGAAAAATCTAGGTGAACAATTTTTTTTTCCTAAATTTCAGTTGTCTCTGGGAGTCCAACTTTATTGTTCACATTCCTTAGACAAGAATAAATAATGTGTCTTATTTTCTTTTCAGAATATCAAAAGACATTCTTGAGAAAGGAAGATAGAATATTGACAGCGTGTACAACCAAAATACTTATAATTTCACTTTTGTTGAAAAGAAAGAATTGTCTATCATAGGCACCCTATTGTTATGGATTTAATTGTTTCTCCCTAAATTCACATTTTGAAGTATTAACCTCCAGTATTACTACATTTGGAGATTAAGCCTTTAAGGAGGCAATTGAGGTTAAAGAAGCATAAGTGTGGGGCCTAATCTGATAGGACCAGTGAAGAGGAAGAGAATCCAGAATTCTCTCTGCATTTACACAGAAAATAAAGGTCATTAGATGACACAGTGTGTCTTCAAGGAGTCTAAACATCAGGAAGAGGCCTCACTGGAAACCCACTGGGTAGCACCTTGATCTTGGACTTTTGGCCTCTGGAACTAGAGAAATGAATTTTCATTATTTAAGCATCCAGCCTGATACTTTATTATGACAGCCCTGGAAGACTAACACACCAATGTTTGCATCTGAATGAGGCTTGTAATTGCTGGCTAGTTATTTTGCCTGCTGAGCAATTAGGTCAAGCAGGCCTAGAAGGGCAAGTGGTAGCAGATATCCTGAGGGGAGACAAGCATCTTGACTTGAGTTATCACAGCACAGCTCACTGAGATAATAGAATGTCACTGGCATTAACATCATTCTAAAGGTTAATGATGAACTCTACTATCATTTTACTGGACTATTATATTGGAGAGACATACCTATCCACAATTGGAGGTCCAAATGGCGTGGGAACAAGTGGAATCCTCTGCTGCCCCGATGCTGTCAGTAAGGGGTTCACAGCCATCACGGGATTTGACATCAGTAGCTCTTGACTCTGATGGAGTTCTAAAAAGAACCAAATAAGTATGTTAACAAAGAACTCTACTTTTTGTGAATTCTTCTTGAACACAGTGAAAATCATTTGTTTTTTTTCACAATATTTGGGAAGACTGGCTACATCAAGCTTTTGGTTACCCTTTACAGAAAGCCCTGGGAGACAACTGTAGAACTGTTTTGTAAATATGCCTTTGGAGTTTCTTGCCATCCAGGTAATGGCATAACATACTAGAAGCAATAATCAAATTAAACCAGTCTTGCAAGATTCCAGGAATACCAACTTCCTTTCTTACAACTTGTTTTGATTCTTACATTTGTACGGGTCCAAATGAAAACATTCTTCTGTATGTTCAATCTTTGGAAAAATATTCTGATAGTTGACAAAATTAAAACAGAAAATTAGTTGGAAGAATCTTCTTAATGACTAAGAATATATCTAAATAGGATAGATATTGGTTGAATATGTGAGACTAATTAGAAAAAGTGACCAAATTATATACATGCTTGTATAAACACAAATATTCTTATAATTTATCATCAGAACCTAGTGATCAGAAAAAATATTCTTTGAATGATTTAAAGTATTAGGCAAGTATTAGTCAAACTAGTTACCTTTATTTGTCTTTATGTAGTGCTGAGGATTGAACCCAGTGCCCCACATGTGCTAGGCAAGCACTCTATCACTGAGCTACAATGCCAGCCCAGCTTCTCCATTTTTTTGGGGGGGGGTGGGTAGTAGAGATTGAACTGAGGGGCACTCAGACATTGAGCCACATACCCAGCCCTATTTTGTATTTTATTTAGAGACAGGATCTCACTGACTTGCTTAGCAACTTGCTTTTGCTGAGGCTGGCTTTGAACTCACGATCCTCCTGCCTCAGCCTTCCGAGCCGCTGGGATTACAGGCATGCATCACTGCATCTGGCCACCTCCTCTATTCTTAATCGTCACTTAAAAAAAATCTGAAATATCTACAACTATATGTAAGGAAAGGAAGTCAGGAAGAAAATGTTTTCCATTGTAGTGATCTTTCTTTCCTATTTTCTTTTCTTGTGTGTCTATTTGATTTAATTTTTAATATAGCTCATTTATTCACATGGTTCCAAATCTAAAAATAATAGCATTTAAATATGCAATCCCTTCTTTAGCTTCTTTTTCAGATCTATCTCTACTGATAAAATTGAAAATTCAAGTCCATATGTCACCTAACATTGGCTTTGGCCATCATCATCATCATCATCATCATCATCATCATCATTATAGGGATTGAATCCAGGGGTGATTTTTCACTGAGCTCTATCCCCAGACCTTTTTATTTTTATTTTGAGACAGGGTTCTGCTAAATTGCTGAGGGTGGCCTTGAACTTGTGATCTTCCTGCCTCAGACTCCCAAGTCTGGGATTGCAGGCATCGGTCACTGCACATAGCTCTTTTTTTTTTTTAATTTATTTTTATCACTGAACCTCTGGGATATCAGTATGATTTCTTCTCTGATTGTGGCCTTAGGGAGTTTAGGCATGGTATAGTCGAGGTTAGAATAAAAATATCTGAGGACTGGGATTGCAGCTCAGTGGTAGAAGGTTCACCTAGCACGACGTGTGAGGCACTGGGTTTGATCCTCAGCACCAAATTAAAAATAAATAAATAGATAGATAGATAAGTAAAGGTATTGCTTTGATGGTCTCTGGCAGAAGTTTAAACTTATCCTTAAGTGATATAGACTTTTTGAAGTTATAAAATTGATGCATGAGAAGCTGGGGTTGTGGCTCAGTGGTAGAGCGCTTGCCTAGCACCTGCAAGGCCCTAAGTTCAATTATGAGCACCACATAAAAATGAATAAAATAAAGGTATTGTGTCCAACTACAATTAAAAATTAAATATTAAAAAAATACAGTGCTCATCTTTTATTTGATGTGATGTCTGAGACAAATCGGGGGAAGGAGGAAGGAAAAGGAGAGGAGCAAGAATGGCTTAAAGGCCGACCACCCTTCTTCCTCAGCATGTCACCCTTGGGAAAATATAGGGAGTTGAATCACTAAAAGCAAAGGAGGTTGTCTTACTTTGAAATCCCTAAAGCAGGCCCCGAGACAAGGAGTTTAGTGCAGATGGTATATTTAGGAGGCAATTGGAGGAAGTTCAGGAGAGTAAGGAAGTGAGATCAGGAAGTGAAAAGTCAATAAAGGATGAGTCAGTGTGTGGGTTACCACTGTGGGAACTGGGGTTCAACCCTACTGGGATTCTCTAAGAAAACTTTGTGGTAAATATCTCAGAATTGTCCCCAAAAGACAGAAAGGTGGCCACGTACCCAGTGATTTCAGTTGGCCATTGGTTGAGGGAATAGTTTTCCAACGGGTCTGGATTGTGCTTAAATTAGACCCAACAAGCTCCTATGATGTGAGACAAAACCTTCAGACTGAGAAGCAGAGAGATGCAGGGGAAATGACCTCCATGGTGGCAGATGAATTCAGAAGAGGTCCAGGGAGATGTAAGGAAGGGCAGCAAGAGTGTCTAGTGTTGTCAAGGGAACAGGATTACCTTGTAATGTCGTCCCACCAGGTAACCACAAATGCCTTTCTTCCACAGTGCCAGATCCATCAGGCATAGGATTATTTCTACAAGGATCTGTAGGGTCCATTGGCTGCAAGAGCACACAGGGGTTTCTTTCTTTCTTTCTTTTTTACTATAAATCACAAAATTGGTGAAAAGTGGAGAACTTAACACTATCAGATCAATGGGAAAGGAAGCATCAGAAACAATTCTTACATAATTTACCACTATAACTGTCCTTGGTACCACATCTGTTCTCTTTTTGTGGGAAGGCTCTGAGAAAAGCACTCTACCACTGAGCTACCTTCCCAGCCCCTTATCTATTCTTGATCCCATGGTCCTCAGGTCCAGCTTTCCTTCTTTTTTTTTTTTTTTTGCAATGCCAGAAGTGTTGAATGTAAACTATAAAAATTTTTTATGCTTCTAATGTGTTGGCTTATTGTTACTTCACTGGCCCACCTATTTTTTTTTAACCTACAATGCAAACAATTCCCAATGTCTATGGAAAGGTCCTTGCATCATGGAAGTCTCTGGGGAGGACAACAAGTCACTGCTTTCTGTAATACCTGCATGTTACAGTTCTGAGCTCCACTCGGCTTCCCAGTTTCTATTCATCCTTGTACTAGTGAAAAAGTAGGTATTTGCTTATCACTAGAATATCTATTGGGTTCCATATTTCTCTGAAAAAAGAAAGCATTTCCTTTCTTAAAGTTATTCCTGTTATGTCCCTAACACTATATATATTATATATTTCATTTCAGGAGCAATTTTAGGTTCACAGCAAAACTGAGCAGATAGCACAGTTCTCGTCTCCTCCACACATGTACAGACTCCCCCACTATCAACACCCTTTACCAGAGCATATATTTTGTTACCACCAATGAACCTACATGCACACATCTTTATTATCTAAAGGACAGTTTCCATTAGCTCTTATTCTTGGTGTGCATTTGAGAAAAGTATAGTGGCATATATCCACCATCATAACATTATGCAGAATAGTTACACGGCTCTAAACCAAATTATGTTTTAAAACAAATGTAGCCAAAACACTTTCAAGGAAATGTTCTGAAAGTGACCAGATTGGTCCCTTCATCAGCCCCAGGTAGATAGTTGAAATTCCAAATCTATATAATGCTCCTAAACCATCATTTTAGAGGTGTTAAATCACATGATCAACTAGTGAGTCTTCAAATATTCACTTTCACATTCTCAGGGTATTCTCTGTTATTTTGACATGCATAGACAAATTTGTGAACTAGGTTACTTTACCATAGCAGATGAAATGCTCTTGAGTAAAAGTGCAGACTGGGATATAAGTTTTAAGGCAGAGCGTGTCTAGTAATCCCAAAGTAGGGGAGCACAATGGTGCTTAGGTTTGCATTCAGGTGGATTTCTCTGACCCAGAGCTCTAATCCTGGATGCTCAGCACTTTAGGAGGATAAGGACTCTTTAATCTCTGTCTTCAGACTCTTACCCTCAACAAACCCCTCCAGGCAGCACACAGACGTCTTAGCTAGTGCTAATTCTGTCTCAACTAGTTAGGGCAGTAGTAGGAAGACATGAACTTCCTGAACTAAAGCCCTTGCTAAATCAGCAGATACAAATACTTGCCCATTGCATAGTAGCCAGGTATAATTTGATTCTGTTTCCCATTGGTTGAACTGTGGTCATTCATTAAAATCAGTGCAATTTGAGTTGACAAATATATGTATAGAATATTTATTGCATATATGATGCATGTATTCTGGGATTAAGTACATTAAGATAAATTAATTTTTTTAATAACTGCTTTACTTGGTCAGTTTTTATATTTGTGAAATACACTAGTGTAATTAAATATTTCCATAATTTTGAGAAAATTAAATATTAATTTTTAAATTCAAATTAAAGACAGATATATTTGAAGGTTTTTAAAATTAAAGCATAAAAAAGTCATTATTGGCTTCACATATTTATTATTCTAGATGTCCTGTGGATTCTGAAAAGCATACTAATGCTCAAAGTAATCTTGTGTTTTCAAACTTTTAAAATAATAAATGGGAAATCTTTTAAAAGATAGAAAAGCCAATGAAGCTGCCTAAACGCATTACATTATCACCTTTTGGGAGAAAAATTAAACCAAGCAAATAGAAATTAGGCTAGTTTCTCATAACTGTACTTCAAAGTATGAAAATACATTTTTATATCCAGTAAGAAAAAAATTTTAAAAACTAATTGTACAAAATAAAAATAATTGTATTAAGATTCAAAATAAATTTGTTAATTGAAATAGAGTTTAAAGTAAGCCTATATAAATAAATTGGCATAGGATATTTGACTATTTATAATTGTAGAGGCACATATTTCCTGAGAAGGTTACAAGGGAATCCTAAAATTAGTCTAAGAACTTATGTCAAGCAGATGAAATTATACATTTATGGTATCTTCAACCCAAATGTGTGTCATGGTTACTTACTAAAAGGAAAATTACACTGCTTCTTTAAATCCAGGTGAGGAGGTTACCTTGAGCCTCCATCTGACATCTTTTGCAGGCTTTGACCCATTCCTTGGGGCTTCATCATCATGAGCACTCTGGCTCTGTGGGGTTCTGCCCTTGTGGGGTTCCCACTCTATCACTTTTCTTAATTATGAACTTCTCTCTCCTCAACATGAATTCAGGATGCAGTTCATTTCCCTCAAAAGTCACATAAAACTACTCACACATGGCAATATGTCTGCATGGCCCACTTTGTTAAGGTCTTGGCTGATGGGGAAGGAGGCATGTCAAATAGCAATTAAGTTGAGTGTTAGACTTCTCCATTGTGAAACATTCCATTGAGCCATTTCAACAACCCAGGCTCCATCTTCTTTTAATTTTGTTTAACTTCTCTTAAGTAGGACCCCAATAACTCCAACATAATTCCTTCCACTTTTGTTTTGCAGAGGCCTCTCTAATTCCTCTCCTTAGAGCAGAGACTCTGAATACCACCTAATTGGGTTTTCTGCTCTTGGTCTTTCCATATCTTCCTCCTCTCCCCATCTCTGCCAAGGATAAAGGACAAGTGTTTCGAAAGTTCTTTTCTACTGGTGTGAATTACACCACTATCATACCACTTTAGAAAGCAACTAGACTTAATTTGGTTTAAATAACAAGCATTTTTCTGTTATACTAGCAGAGTGCAAATGAAAATGAGTTATCACTCTACTGTTAAGTAGTACTATCCACAAAAACAGTTAATACTGAAGCTCTTGGCAATGGCCCTAAAATATATTTCACTTTTACTAAAAGCATATGCTTTAGCACTTTCTGAATCCATCTCACCTTAGCACATGGAAAGCGTTAGAGACAGATGGTTATGTGCATGCTATCCTTACCTCCTAACTACTTTTCACTCTGTAAATCTCATTGGAATTGGACAAATCCATTCCTTCTTGAAATGTCAAGTTCTAGGCACATTAGCAATTATTATAATGAAAAACGGTAAACTTTTAGCATAATTGAGCAAGTAGAAATTATGTAATTTACTTTCTACTTGGATTCAACGTCATTTATGTGCTACTATGGCTTGTAAAAATTACCTTTATTTTCTTCAAAAGATTGTGTAGCAATATCCATTTTACATACATTTATACATAGATTAATGCAAAATTCTAGAAGTACTTAGTAATTGAACTGAATATTAGGCATTTTAGTTAGATCATTTTAAATAACGAGTTAAGAAATATCAACATAATTTTTTTTTCATAATTATCATCAATTGTTCCTCAATGTTTTTTGCTGAAATTTTCTTTTTTGATATTTTATGACAATTTTTTGCTATATGGTTATCTACAATAATGGAAGACTGTTAAGATAATAATGTATGATAAATGTATAATAGCATACAGAGGTAGGTATTTAATTTATTTGAAGATAATAAGATACTTAACAAATTTATATACAATTTTGAATTGGCTTTATCTTAAATAAACTTCCTTTTATTTTCACATAAAACAAACAAATAAACACTAAGACCAGGCAGTATTTCTTTGTCTAGAGTGGTACATCGTCTTTACTGTGGTAAATTCAGTCGCCCAATTAATAATGGAACAGATAAAATTTATAGATAAACCTAAGCAATTTTTTTAAAGATAAAAAATGCTCTTTCATTGTATACATGCAACATTTTCCTAAGAGTAACTAGCCTCAGTTTTGGACTAATCACTGTGTAGACTTGTAGATTGGCATACTTACATCAGCTATAAAGATTGTTTTGGGCATTGCTGATGGGAGCACCACTGGAAGACTTTCTGTCCTTCAACTGCAGAAGCTTCTCAGACAGCAGACTGAAAACACAGGTTTCTGAAACTGTCTTAGTGAAGGTTAAGCTTGCCTTAAATATGAATTCAACTAAGTTGATCAGTTCTATTTCATGACAGAAACTGTCCTCTGATATCCTCTACAGATAGGCTAAAAGATGTTAAGCCCAAGGAAAGTGCACTGCAGTGGATGTAAACCTGTCTCAGAGTTTAGCCTTTAGCCTAATCCCCCCTTAGCCTTTAAGATGCTTTGTGGGCATTCACTTAATACCACTGTCCAATATGACACAAAGGAAAACACTATATGAATAAGTTATATGCTTTTCTCTGATGGAACTGTAATCTATTCCATGTTGCCAACAGGTTTAGAGTGGAAAAGTTTCTCTTGCAAGTAGAAAAAAAATCAAAGCTATTTTTCACAGAGCTGAAGATGTAACAAAAAATAGCAATCTATTTAAGGAAAAAGTGTCTGGAATTGGCAACTATTTTAATTCTCATAGATGGTGGAAACTCTTCATAGTATAGAGAAGAGAAAATACAGAGTTTTGAAAATGTGACCTGTTTTATTAGTAGAGACACATTTGTAGCCGTGAAAAAAATATCCATATGCATATCCAATATATATATTGATTCCTAGGAATGTCCTAGTTGAATGTACAAATGAGAATTTATTATAAAAAATTAGAGTCGTCATGATGGTCAATCTTATTGTCAACTTGGTTGAATTGAGATATTCCTGGGAAATCAGTAAAGCACACCTTTGAGTGTATCTATAACGGTGCTTCTACAGACAATTGACATGTGGCACAACAAATGGACTGGGGTGGTGGGGGCCCAGATGGAACAAAAATGGAAGAAGGAAGAAGCCCGCAAGTGCGTGCAAGCAAGTTGCATTCTTCTAGAGCGGGGGTGCCTGTTGCGCTGCCATCACCCCGAACATCGGACATCAGCATCTGCAGCCTTTCAACATAGATTCATACCAGGGATCTTCCAGGCCTCTAGCTTCGAACAGGGGCTGTATCACTGGTCCTCTGGTTCTGAGGCCCCCAACTTCTTGGACTGGTTTATCCAGCTCCCCAGCATTCAGACATCCATTGTGGGGCTATCCAGCCTCTTATCATACAAGCCAATCTAACAAATCTCCTTTTATAATTATATCTATATTCTATTGGTTCTGTACCTCTACAGAACCCTGCCTAGTACAGTTGCATTACAAGTAATGCTTTAGGCTTCCAGTTAAAGGTAACACACATTTTTTTTTTTATCATCAATTGTTGAGCTCCTTGTAAGAAATACCCTTTGGAACTTACTGTAACCACACTTGGGTCGTTGTTCAAGAAGCAGCGTTTAACAGCCAGGACTGGCATGGCTAACAAATGCATCCAAGTCTCAGCCCCACAATTTGCTAGCTGTAGGGCCTGGCCATGTTATCAAACTTCAGTGAGCCTCAGTGTCCTTATCTCAACCTAGCCTCATAGAGTTTTTTTGTTTGTTTAAAGAAATGAAGGCAACATTGTGACTAAGAACTTGGATAGTTTCTTCTAAACACTAGCTATTATGTTATATAATTGATTGTTTTTGACATTGCTGATGGAAGAACCATCTGAAGACTTTCTGTCGTTTAACTGTCTCCCATGGATCTGCTAAATATTTTTTTCCCATTCTGTGTGATTAGAGATAATTGGATTTTTCCCCCCAAGAAATAAGGCCCAAACAAAAATCTCAGGAACCATGTAAATAGTGTGGTGTTTTCTTTGCACTGTTTAGTAGGAATCTCAGGAACAAATTGGTGAACAGCCTTTAGATATGCATTTTAAAATGAGAAATTATACATGGCTTTACCTTGTCTCTAAGATCCCGGCTTGTAGGTGTTACTTCTCTTATGCCCCACACTGGCTCCTCCCAGCAGGTGGGACTGAGACTATGTTAAGGAAGAAACTCTGGCAGGTGGAACAGGGGAGGTAGAGAAATAGTAGCTTCCGGAAAGTCTGAGCCTCTGACTCAAAGTGTGAGAGAAGAGCTAGGTGCTTTGGGTATTCAATTAGCTCACACCACTCAAGCTATGCTGAGTATTGAAATGTTGAAATTCTCCCAGTCTGGTTACAAAATAACGACTGTCTTTAGCCCCCAATTTCTCTCCAATCCCAGTTGCTCTGACCCCTCTCAGACACCCCTTCCCTACAGTGTACTTGGGAGTGGGTTCTCTGAAAGTGATGAGTGCCAGAGAGAGAATGGAGAGTTCGCAGGGCCCTGGCCATTTTGAGAATCACTGGAGGAAGCTCAACAGGAAGAGAGAAATGGGTAAGCCACCAGCAATGGCCTTGGGGATTATTTGTTAACCATTTGGGAGTGTGTAAATTTACACCAGACTCAGTGCAAAAAAAAAAAAAAAAAAAGCTTCTCTTCCTCCAGCTGATCTAGTATCCCTCCAAAGTTATTTTGAGATGAAAGAAATGTGAAAAACATTCTGGTAAATTCAACCCTCTCTGGTAATGGAGAGAGACAGTGCTTCTTAGCTCTTCCAAGATTAAATGGTCTTTTTTGGATTTTTCTCCATCTCTCTTTCTTTCCCAGGATGTCATGTGTGTTGGAGGAAGAACTTGCAATGTCCATATGATGGGAAAGTGGGGAAGGGGTATCAGAAAATCCTGGTACTGCTACAGGTTGGGGGCTCTACTGGACTTCAGCATCACAGATCTGTTCACCAGGAGGTTCTCCAGCTGCCTCAACATCATGTTGTACCCTGCTATGTCAGGGACCTAGAACACTTGAGGTCTGGCCACCATGCTTGTTCACCCACTAGCTCATCCCTGTCCTCATTGTAGTCCTGGGCCATAGGGCGACTTTTGCTTTGATATTGGCAAGCTTCCTAAATAGAGTCTTTGCTACTTTTCTATTACCCAAAGGGATACAGTCACTCTTACATCCCTGCCACAGCCCTCAGTGTCACTTAGGAATGCTAACCCAGGCTGGCTCTCTGCCCGGCCTTGGCAACCCTAGGCTCTTTGAGGACACATTGCTGGGAGGTTTTCTTCCAGGAAACCACATGAGATGTGGGGCAAGAGTCATTCTGGGCTGTTTCACACTCTGCTTGTCTAACACAGCTCCCCTGACCTGGACTCCAGAATCTTGGATTCAGGGGTTGACCACCTTCCTCCTGACTTGCTGAGACTTCTTTATATGCAATTGTGATGAATTCTTTAGTCTTGGCTCGAGATATGTTAACCAATATCCAGAGTTAAGAGACCATTCTCTCTTCACAAAGTCTATTTTAAAGGACAAATGTCTCAGTTAAGTAGGTGAAAAAAGGAAATGTAAGACTCACAGTCTATAGACCCCCGGTCTTTTTGATGACTGGTGTTCTCACCCTATCCCTTCCTGGGGCAATAACTTCATGGCTCTAACCCCAAGCCATCTGAAGGAGTGGCTGACTGCTTCTAGAGCTTCATATCTTAATATCATCTTCAGCCACTGGAAAAAACATAAAGTTAGCTTTCATATTTTGGTGATTACTAAAATTCTTACTGGTTTGCTATTAGTGATTTTTCTAAATGTGGTCAGGATGCACTGAAAAATAAAGATGGCTTTAGATCTGTTTTAAATTATTTGTTTTGATACTGACACATGTGCACTCGAAATTATTTTTTTTCCTGTACTGAGTGCTCTCTTTTTCTAGAAAATAAGCATGTAAATATAGAAATAGGATGTAATAGAATTTATTTCAAGGACATTCCTTTCCTATACAAACAAGACTTCCAAAGAAAGAATAAGAAACATTCTTATTCTGTATCTATATTTCTCTTTCTTTGTTTAGATGTAGATAGTGATTATTTCATGATCTAAGGAAACTAGAGAAAATATAAATATATTTATATTGTGAAAAATTGAAATCTGTAGTTCAATGAGATCAGGATTTATTTTTTTAAAAAACATGGTAGTATTAAATAAATTCTTCTGTAATTTTTATATGCTATTTTATAAAACTTCCAATAATCAACATAAAATCATATTTGGTATATGTCTTGTATGTAAGAGAGTGTTTGATCATAGGAATAATTGACCTAGAAATAATAAAAAGTTTTTATTAACTTGCGCATAGTCACATCAATGAAGTATATCATAGTTCTAACAGCAGTTCCATTAAATCAGCTAACTCTGGTTCATCTCTTGCTCATGTAGATTATACAAGTGAATAACTATCTGGAAATGATACGAAAGACAATCAACATAAAAAGTTTTATTGTTATTTTCCTTATCCTCCTTAATTTTAAATTGCCTTACTTTCCTTAATATCCCTATTTTTAAAATAATAATCATTAAGATTTAGAAAGCCATGGACTTGGAGTAATAAAAATATACTCAAAAATTACTTCTAGTGAGCAAAGTGCTTTTGAAATATCATTTAATTTTAAATAAGATTTTTTAATGTTCACAAAACTCAGCACACATGAGAGGTATATGTGAAGACATGGTTCTTGCTTCCAGTTTATAATTTATTCCTTTAAAAAAATATTTTTTTTGAAAGGACTATTGTTTCTGCTACTTGATTCCCCTGTTCTTTCCTCTTTACTACTGATTTAACATAAGGACTAGGCATGCAAAAAATTGACAAGGCATAGAGAAACTTGACAACGGGAAGAATTGACATTTCATCTTCAAACAAACAAATTAACTTAAAAACATCATTAAAACAATTGCACAGGCTGGGGCTGTAGCTCAGTGGAAGAGCGCTTGCTTAGTGTGTGTGAGGCACTGGGTTCCATCCTTAGCACTACATATAAACAAACAAAATAAAGGCATGCTGTTCATCTACAACTCCAAAAAATTTTTTTTAAAAATTAAAAACAAGCAAACAAACAAAAACAATTGCACATGTAAACTATCTGTTGGTGATATTTTCTTTGGTGTCAAAATCACAACTAATAAAAAGCCCTCCAGGGAATATTAATCTAGGCTTCTGGAATTGAACTTTTGTAATTTTTTGTGACATGGATATTAAATGTAATGGAACTTGTTTCCAAAAAGTAATTTACATTTATCTCAGTAATAAAAATATTTCCAACAAAGGATGATTATGGAAAATGGGAATGGCAGTCACCATGCTCTCCTGGCTCTACAAAATGTTGGGCTCTTTTTAGGAGTGTCATTATGATTTATGGGCTACATACTTTTACTGCCATTAGAACACTTGCAAAATTAAGGTAGAATTACCTCAGTTGACTGCTATTAGCCAAAGCTCCAGGATCTGGTGCCAAAAATAAATCCTTGTAATGATAGACTTCAACAGTTGTACAAAGCAGGCTTTTAAAGATTGGTTTCTGGAAACTAAATATTTCTTACTGTGACAAAGGGCCTATCATTAATAGATAACTAGCTCAAACTTAGACAGATTTGCTTTTAACAATGTGACAATGTTTATAGAAATAGTATAATGATACTAATGGTAAGTATTTTTTTTCTTTACTTAAAATCTTTTTGGTAAAAGGGCCTTTAGAGTTTTATAAATATTACTCCATTAGTACTCAAAATACCCAGTTGTTTTCTGAAGTGGTCCCTGGGATCTCTCACTCTTTCGGCTTAATGTGCTGTCTCTTGGCATGAGCTGTATCCTGTTTCAAAGCAGTCTCAGATGCCAATGTTTTATAACCAAATAATGAATTGCTTTTATGAGTGCCACATAGAATGAAAGATTTTTTAATTATGATAAAATAACATAAAATTTACTATCTTAACCACTTTTGAGTGTATAGTTCAGTAGTAAGTACATCACGTTGTTGTGTAATATATAATCTGGAACTTTTTTATCTTGTAAAACTGAAACTCTATACCCTTTAAACTACTTCCCATTTCCACCTCTCCACCTACCACTGGAGTCACCATTCCATTTTTTATATCTGTGAATTTGACTACTACCTATATAACCAGAATTGTGCACTATTTTCCCTTTTGTGACAGATTCATTTCTCTTAGTAGAATATCCTCAAGGTTCATCCATGTTAAAACATGTTCCAGAATTTTCTTCCTTTTTAAGGCTGAATTCCATTGTGTGTATAAACCACATTTGCTTATCCATTCACTCAATCATAGATGGGCACTGGGTTGCTTCTATCTTTTCACTTTTGTGAATAATGCTGCTATGATCATGGGTGTTCAAATATCTCTTTGAAACACTGCTTTCGATTCCTTTGGGTACATACTCAGGAGTGGGATTTTTGGATCCTGTGGTAATTCTATTTTTAATTTTTTAAGGAGCTGCCATACTGTTTTCCACAGTAGCTGCACCTTTTTACATTTCTATCAGCAATGCATGGGGTTCTAATTTCTCTACAACATTGCTAACTCTTACTATCTTCTATGTGTTTTAATATTTTCAGTAATAACAATTCTATTGTGTGTGAGTTGGTATCCACTGTGTTTTTTGGGGGGTGGGGGTTGGGTACTAGGAATTGAACTCAGGGACACTTGACCACTGAGCCACATCCCCAGCCCTATTTGTATTTTATTTAGAGCAGGGTCTCACTGAGTCACTTAGCACCTCACTTTTGCTGAGGCTGGCTTTGAACTCATATCCTCCTGCCTCAGCCTCCTGAGCTGCTGGGATTACAGGTGTGTGCCACCCATGCGGGCTCCCACTGAGGTTTTGATCTACATTTCCCGAATGTTTAGTGATCTGGAAAATCTTTTCATGTGTTTATGAACCATTTGTATTTCCTCTCTGGAAAAATGTCTTTCAAGTCTTTGTACATTTAAAATATCAGATTACTTATTTTTTGTTGTTGAATTGTAGGCATTTTTAATATGTTCTGAATATTAATCTCTTGTCAGATGTATGATTTTGCGAATATTTTTCCCATCCCATAGAATGTCTTTTCACTGTTGGTTGTGTCCTTTGATGCACAGAAATTTTAAATTTTGCTGTAATATAATTTATCTATTTGTCCTTTTTTTTGGCTATGCTTTTGGAGTCATATATAAGAAAGCATTGCTAAATCTAATGTCATAAGCATTTCCCTTGTTTTCTTCTAATAATTTTATAGTTTTAGCTCTTATATTTGTACCTATGATTCATTCTGAGTTAATTTTTTGTGTATGGTGAAAAGGAAAGGGTCCAACTACATTTGGTTTTTACATGGATATTCATTTTTTCCAGTATAACTTGCTGAAAAAACTTGAAATATCTTTTCAAAAATTTCATGGTGCTTTTAAATCAGGAAAAATAGATGTAGAGATACAAAAGTTTGGAATCAAAGACATCTGTCTACCAACCATTTGAGAAGAAGCATGGTCAACTATCACTTGGCTACCAGAGGTAGAACTAACTGCCCAATATCTAACTGGATGGCAGAATTCTGGTTGTTAAGCATTTGTCCAGAGTATGGTTGACTGTATGTTCTGACACATTAGGAGAATTTCTGTTCAAAATGATACATTCTGAAAGGAGTCTGGAGAAGTTGTCCATTAATGGTTAGGATGGTAGTGTGCCCAATTGGAGTTGATGGAAATGCCTGTAGGTACAAAAAAATTGACTTTGAGGGATATGAAGCAGGGGACATGAGGCTGACCTATAAGAGAATGGATAATGACACCCTACCACTGCTCACTGCCTGATTTCTTGTGTTTTATTAATATTCACAAATATATGTGCACTAACTACTAAACACTGGAGTGAATCTGGAGATACAACCAATATTTCTTGTTCTATCGGATGTTACTGTATATTTAAATTGTTCTGATGATATGTATTTTGCTGACCCCATACAGATAGGCTTTGGATGGATATAAGTCGGGACTTTATTTGAATTTGGTGCAAAATCACTTTGAATAATGATATTAGTAAAGATGTTTGTACTAACAGATGGACTTTATCAGGCCATGCTACTGGATTGGAACTGAAGTTCCCAAATAAAGAGTTTCCATTTATAAGCCAGAAACCCCTATTCACATTTTTTGGAACTGTCTACTCACTGTAATTTAATGTGATTTGAGATAAATATATGTTATCAATTGTCATCATAGAAAGTTCATTACCAAATAGACCAACTAACTGTGTACTGTTTTGAACATGGTCCCCAAAAGTTCAAATAATGGAATATGAATTCCTCAGTGTGGCTGAGTGGGGACATGGGGCCCAATGGCAGGTGTTTGGGCCATGGGATTGAGACCATCCCCTGTGAGTGAATATTTGGTCTCATGGGACTGGATTACTTACTATGATAGTGGATTGTTATAAAGCAGTCCTGCCTCTTGTGTTTCATTTTTTGTGCTTGAACCTGTTTGCGCTTCTTTTTTTCTGCCATGGTTTGAGGCAGCATAAGGCCCTTACTAGAAACTAAGCAGATGCCAGCACCAGCATCTTGGACTTCCCAGATTCCAGAAACATGAGCCACAACAAAATTCTTCTCTTTATAAATTGGCCAATCTTGGATATTTTTGTTACAGCAACAAAAAACAAAAACACGGTATTTACCAGGAATACTACTCTGCCAACTATTAAACAGATGCTGGCTGGGAGTGCTGATTTCCAAGCATTTCCATGTTTCATATTCATGGTATTACTTGCAAATGATGCTCCCAGGAGTACATGAGCCACTGCTTGTATTAACCAACTTTCTGTCACTATAGTGAAAAACTGGATGCAGGCTATTTATGAAGTAAAAGGAGGTTTATTTTGGCTCACAGTTCTGGAGGTTCAAGTCCAAGATCAGGCGGCCCCATTGTTTTGGGCCTCTGGTGAGGGTGGCACATCATGACAGAAGTGAGTTTTAGAGTCAATGGTCACGTCTCAAGCCAGGAAGCAGAGAGCAAGGGCATAGGAAGGGACCCACAGTACCTTTTGCGGACTTGCTCCCAATAGCCTAAGGTCTTCCCAATAGGCCCCACCTCTTAAAGTTTCCACCACCTCTAATACCACCACTCTGGGGACTAAGCCTTTATATATGGACGCTTGGGGGACATTCATACAAACCATAGCAGCACTATGGGATGCAGTGTCAGACCTGAGTCTAAAGCAAAAGATGCTGGTAAAGAAGGATAAAGCTGAGCCTATAAAAATGGTTGAATTCTATACTGGTTTTAAATTATGCCTCTTATATTAATGCTTGTTCAGTGCAACTTACTTACCTTCCTTCAAAAAAGTCTGAAGTTTGGTTTTCACTGAGATCATCAGAAAGAGTAGATTCAAGTTCATTTTCAACAAACTGAAAGAAACTTAAAATTTTGTCTCTTGTGGGGCTCTTCCCAGTTGCTTGCTTACACCTTTGAAGGATGACTTAAGATCAGCATTACTAAAGTGGGCAAATTGCATTGAGTTAGTTGCAAAATATCCTGCTTTAGTCATCATTGCTGGGTTTATTACTATTTCCATATAGAAATGGTTCAACATGTCTTATTGAGGGTTTCCAATAAGACACAGTCATCATCTTCATCCTTGGAGACCTTTTTAGTGCTCTTCATTCCTTTGATAGATCCAGACTACAATCTGGTATCCCTTCTTCTGATTATGGGAATCCCTTAAATATTTCTTGCAAAATAGGCATGTTGGTAACTAACTTTTTTAGCTTTTGTTTGTCTGAAAAAATTTTTCTACTTTGCCTTTATTTTTGAAAGTTATTTTCACTGAATATAAAACACACACACACATAAAACAAGCTTGTCTATATATATTATACACACACACACACACACACATATACATACATACCATTTTACTCTTTTTTTTTTTAAAGAGAGAGAGAGAGAGAATTTTAATATTTATTTATTTTTTTTAGTTTTCGGCGGACACAACATCTTTGTTTGTATGTGGTGCTGAGGATTGAACCCCGGGCCACACGCATGCCAGGCGAGCGCGCTGTCGCTTGAGCCACATCCCCAGCCCCCATTTTACTCTTTCTTGCTTGCATTGTTTCCAGTGAGAAGTTGAGAAGTTTGTTATCATTCTTATCTTTGTTCTGTACACAATTGTTTTTATTTCCCTGGCTGCGGTTAAGATTTTTTTTCTATTTACTACTGGTGTGGGGGTGACTTGATTATAATGTGCCTTGGTTTAGTTTTCTTTGTGCTTCCTGTGTTTGGGGTTCATTGAGCTTCTTGGCTTTGTAAGTTAGTGGTTTTCCTCAGTTTGGGAAAATTTTTAGTCATACTTTTTCAAATACCTTTTCATCTTTTCCCTTTTCCTTAGGTACATGAATTATATGGATATTAGATCCATTGAAATTGTTTCACAGCCAGCTGATGTTTTGTTAAACACTTTTCTCACTTTTATTTTCTCTCTTATTGTTCTATATATGCATTTTAAAAAGGATTTCTATCTTAAATATTGTACCAAATGTGAAAAACAGAACATCACCTTTATCTGCTTTGGTGATGTGAACAAATCATTCAAGCCACAGCATAAGGTAAACAAGGTGGAGAGGAAAGTGTAATTTTTGAAAGCAGGTACCCTGGAGCCAGACTACTTGGTTCACATCCTGGTTCCTTTAGGACCTGAGTACCTCCTCTGAATTATGGCAAGGATTCAGGTTTGAACAAGAATTTAAAATCATTCTTGGTCATAGTCAATACTCAGTAAACATTAGCTATTATTAATTCACCGGAATTTATAATATCCTTAGCAAAAAGCCCAGATTAATTTAACAAGACTCTCCAGAGAAAGGAGATCTGTATTTTGGGGGGAACTGTATTGTTAGCAACTGTTCTAGCTAATTCTTATATTCATGCAACTTTAGGGTACACTGAGCCAATTCTAAAGATTGGATCAAAATGAATTAAAGGGCTCTTCCCTTTGCAGAAGACTTCTACCTGCACTGCATGAAAAGAAAAATCATCCTAATTTCCATAATATGCTATAGTTGTGTCACAGCCTTGGAATTTATAAGAAATAATTCTTACAAATATTTCTTTATTTGAAAGCAACAAAAGAAGTAACAAATTTACAACAAATACCTAAGTTCAATGGGTGAGACAAAAAATTGTGACTTCACAAAGAACTTTTTAAAATCATCACACCTAAAAAATAGCAGATCTATGAATTCCAAATGTTAAAGAAGATTAAAGGACATTACTCCCAGGGGCCTCCTTCCCACCCTGACCTCCCAGTGAGGCATGGTTATATAGACAGCTCACATTCCTAGTGATCAAATGGCAATTACACGGCCAGCATTTCAAGTGCTTCGTCTCATGCAATCCTCAGAAGAGCCCTGTTCTCAGGTTTAGCCACTGTTATTTCTCCATTTAACAGCTGGGAACTTGAATTCAAAGGGTTAGAATTCTAGTGGAGGCAGAGCCAGGCTTTGAACCCAGGACTATTTGACATGAAATTTGAGATGAGGGGCCCACACTGGGGTTGATGTTGTTTCCTCCAGTGATACAAATTAATTAATTAATTAATTAAAACTATCAAAATTTCAGTTGATTAGTTATTTGGGAAATGTTATAGACTTTAAGGGTTGTTTTCTGGGATGAGGGGAGACATCTGCAATGTGGACCGTGCCCACTCAACAAGATTGTATAGTCTCACATGCAAATTTAAGACATTTCTCCGGGAATTCATGAAGAGGAATTACAATTAGCAGAGTTCAGAACAGAATTCCACTTTACATGAAACACAAAGCTTTCTTTTGTGTGGTTTTTGTATACATTGAATTTTCTATGTATTTAACTTGATAAAGTTGAGGTAAAATTGCTTTCTTCTGTTCCAAACCAATTAAGAGTTGTTTAGCATATTTAAAAAAAAATTGTCATCAAGAACAATGCCTTTCATGCCAGATGAGTCACCAGATCAATCCATTGTACTATTACATGTTCTTAGTACTTACATAGCTTGCTCACTCTCTCTAGTATCTATCTTTTCTTCTTTCTAAAAATCTCTCAATATAGTGTTATGTACAATATACTAATTTGGTCATGTTTTCAAAATGGCAAGTATTTTAAAAATAAAAAATTCCATTGTATACAAATAACAATGTGTTATTATATTAAATACAAATTAAATATATCAAAATATAATAAATTAAAACATGAAACAAGGTAATAAAATAAATATAAGATTAAATTTAAAATATTCTATATAAGTAGGTATGAGCTTCTGACTTTTCACATCTTTCAGTATAGTCATGCTAAATATTTGTATATTAAAATATTTTAATCGTTTTTTTAACATTTCTTTCCTTACCTTTGGATTATTCTGTTGATTTTTTTTTAAAGATTTTTTTTTCTATGAAAAGGTTTTGGTTCACAGCAAAATTGAGGGGAATGTACAGAGATCTCCCACATACCACCTCCCTGACACAGGCATAGCTGCCCCCCATTACCAACATCCCCCGCTGGATGGTACATTTGTTACTGATGAACCTCTATCAACTTATCATTATACCCAAAGTCCATGATTTACATTAGGGTTCACTCTTGATGGACATTCTGTGGGTATGGGACAAATGTATAATGACAGGTGTCTACCCTTACAGAATCATAGAGCATTCTCACTGCCCTTAAAATCCTCTGAGTTTTTGAAAGTGTGTAGGCAGGTTATATATTTTAATGAATTACACTTCAGGATGTGAAGGGAGTGATGCAAGATGTTTTGTATGAGAATCAAGCATTGGGTCTCACAGGGGAGAACCATCACTGTGGGACCAAGTCCCGCTTTACGTCACCAGTGGTTATAATTAATTAATTAATTAACTTATTTATTTTTGGTACTGAGGATTGAACCCAGGGGTACTTAACCACTGAGCATTTTTTTATATTTCATTTAGAAACAGTGATACTGGTCTGTTGGAGATCGGGAACTGGTTTTTGTTCCCTGATGTTGAAGATTAAACACCTGAAAAATGCCAAAACAAGTGTTGAAAGCAAGTTTTATTTAAGAAAGGGACAGAGACAGACTTCTCCGAAGAGAAGTAGGCCTTGGAGCTGAGAGCCCATGGGAGGGGTTGCGACTTGATTTTTTATAGGTCCCAGAACTCCTCTTTAATTATTGTCTTCTCTTTCTTCCCTGTACATGTGACCAAGAGCAGGGACATAATAATAATTTAAAAAATAACCTTGACCTGAAGATGCCAATTGTTAGCAATCCAGAGCACCCAGGAGCACAATCGTGGAGGTTAACCGTTAGCAAATCATTGTTCTTTCGGATAACCAGTGGTCATCCTCCTAACCCCCATCACATTACCTACCGGACCTTTGTCCCTGCCTCAGTTTTCTGAGGAATGTGGCATAGCCTGTCCACTTAGGCCAGGCAGGGCTGCAGGTAGATTGCTTTGGGGCAAAGAAAGCATGGGAGGGGGGCTCAGCACAGTGGGCCCATTTTATAGAATTATTCCTTTAACCTCATGTTCTCACCATTCTCATCTATCTGTCCTCTAACAATAGGGTCTCCCTTAAGCTGCTGGAGCTAGCTTTGAACTTGTGATCCTCCTAAGGACCTCAGCCTCCCGAGCCGCTAGGATTACAGGTGTGTGTCACAGTAGCCTGCACCAGAATGTTTTTATGTCTGCCACCACTGTTGTTTCATTGCAGTGGGTTTTTGTTTTTTTGTTACCTTCCTGCCTTTCTTAAGAGTGTTTGTGCCTAGAAGGTAGGGTCTGTGTTCTCTTGAGTCTCTAAGCAGCAGCCTGGGGTCCCAGGAGCACTGATGTCACTTGGCACCAGGAGCAATGATATGGATTCTGATAATGGTGACTGCAAAATGCAATAGAGCTATCTGGCAAAGAAAGGAAGAGCTTTGCTCAAGTGTCACTTACAAGGTATCTGTAAACATTCTCAGAAGGATCGTATCTGGCAAGGATAATGATGACAAAAAAAAAAAAATCAAGTCTTGGGGTTTGTCGTGGGAACTGGAGTTGAAACTTCAGGGGACTCAAGCTAAATTGTAGTGCTTCCAGTCCTTTCTCTTCATGTCAGAGTTATGTTCAGAATGAAGGTTTTAAAACATCCCCTAAAGGAAGTTTCAAACACTCTTTGGGTTTGAGTCAAGGTTTAGGAAGCTGCGGATGTCAGAATGCTTGAAAATGTGGGAAGCACTGAAGGAAAAACAGCCTGGCACACACAGTCCCGCCACTGTCTCTCCACTTCCTGTCCCCAGCAAGACGAGCACTCAAGCATTTTAGTCACCTTGTTGCACAAATATTGTTCTGTTTTCGTTTCTTTGTAGTTCCCCATCTTAGGTCTCTGATAAAAAAGAAAAAAAAAAAAGGCAGCCAAGATTCATGAAAAAATAATGTGTCCCCTGCTTACAACCAAACAACCTGATATAACAGGAACTAACTCTGATCAAAGTTATGTGCTTCGTGTCATACCCTGTAGCCATAAATCCAGGCTCTCTCAGATGGAAAAAGAAATGTGCTTCAGACGGAAAAATGAGTTGCAGCTGGCAACCGTGGCGATGATTAACCAAGCAGGGACTTCCTTCAGTTCACCCACGGAGGGAGACTCCCTGGCAGCCGTGGGCAACCAGGCCCCAGCCAGAACCAGTCTGTCAAGAAGCTGGGAACACCATCCAAAAGACAAGCAACCACCAGTATGTCAATCGATTTTCTGGGATGAATTATGACTTTTTTAGGTATAACAGAAAAATAAGTAATCTTACCCTTTTGTCCCTAGGATTAATGCATCAATATTTTATCACTAGCTTTTCCTATCATTCACCTGATGTTGACAAAGGTGAGAGCTTATATAGTCCATAATTATGATATTTGTGCCTCTATTCCTGCTTCAAAATCCATGGCTGCAGTCTTCCTGCCAAGTGACTGCTGCTGGAGTTTCCCCCTGTCTTTCACTGAGGATGAGGCTGCCCCAGTCAGGGCCTTCTATCATAGAAAGTGCCTTCTGATCCAAGTCCTTCCAGCCATGCCTTCAGAGACATGATTCCAATGTTGTGGGTGTTTTGTTAGATTTGGTGAAATTGGTAAGTGTACCTAGTGAACTGTTGAAAGTTGAAAAGTGGGTGATTATGAAATGTAATGATAGGAAAATGCTCCTCCATCTTATAAAATGCCAAGGAAATTTAGCAGATCTGCTCCAACTTTTGAGGGAAATGTTAATATGTTTCTCATAGAATAACCTTGACCTGAGCTGGGGCTGTAGCTCATTGGCAGAGTGCTTGCCTAGCATGTGTGAGGCTCTGGGTTCAATCCTCAGCACCACATAAAAATAAACAAATACAATCAAGGCATTCTGTCCATTTACAACTATAAAAAAATTAAAAATAATAATAATTTTAAAAATAACCTTGACCTGAAGATGCCAATCTGGGTTGATAGAGAGGAATTTCTTTGCCCATATATACAAATGGCTAAGGCCAAAGGAATTATTTTTGTTCTTTCAACAGAACAGAGAAGGGCACTTTGGATTTAGTATTAATAATAGTGATAATAAAGCTATTTTTTTATCTATAGCCCCATTTCTTTTTATTTTTGGTACTGGAGATTGAACCCAGGAGCACTCAACCCACTCAGAGTCAACTGCATACCCAGCTTTTTTGGTTTTTTACTTTATTTTCAGACAGGGTCTTGCTAAGCTGCTTAGGGCTTCACTAAATTGCTGAGTCTGGCTTTGAACTTGTGAACCTCCTGCCCCAGCCTCCCGAGCTTCTGGGATTACAATCCATCCTGCCCTTTATATTTTTTGAGACAGGGTCTTGCTAAGTTGCTGAGGGTCTCTCAGAATTCCCCAGTCTGCTGTGTGACCAGAACGCTAGCTTCATACTAGAGGTTCTAAACATAGAAGTTAACTAGTGAGATCAAAATAAAGACACATGAACTCAATTTACCTTTTTCTTGCCCAGCTAAGAGACGGCCCTTCCTGGCTCCTGCCTCGAGCCACCTGATGTAGTAGCGAGGTTTACACAAGAGACCAGAAGGAGAGTGGAAGAGCACGCCGGAGAGTGGGCTTTTATTGGGGAACAAGAAATTCAGGGGAAAATTCCATCCAATGAAGGTCGAGGGGGACAGCATTCCAAGGTCAGGGTCAGTGATTGGTCTCAGGGTCAGTGGTCAGTCACACCCCACACTGACGGGCTCTCGCACCTAAAAAGGGTAGGGATAAGCTCTGTCACAGCTGGCTGGAGCACCTCACACCCAGTCAGGGAGGTACCCAATCACGTGTGAGAACGGCTTCCCACATCACAGGCTGGCCTTGACATTGTGATCCTCCTATTTCGGCCTCCCAAGTCACTAATTTTATAGGCTGTGCCACTGGGTCCAGTGCTGTGTACTTGTTTTTGGTGTTATCTCATGCGTTCATCTCAACAGATGTATTACTTTCATTTGATAGGTAAGGATTCTGAGGCAAAGATAGAGTCAAGCTTGAAGAGCTAGTAGATACAGGGCTGTGTTTGAACTCGTCTCTCTCTGGCTTCGCAAACTTCTCAGCACCCATATATCACCTTAGGTTGGTGTTGAGTGGATTGGAACAGAACTCATTCCATTTTATTCCCACTCCCTCCTTCCCCCAACCATTCCCCAGGTATTCTTTGAACTTTCTGGACCTTTTCTTTTTTTCTCTTCTCCTTAGTTCTATCTCCCATGTTATTGACTATTGTTTTTTGTTTTTCTTTTACAATTGAGGTCTTAGCATGTAACTATTATGTAACTATTAGTATTGTCTGGTGACCTGGAGTACAACTGTCCGCTTTGTGTTAGAAAACACAAAATGCGCCTAAGTTTATCAAGTTCTCTGCTGACAGTCCTTGGCTCTCTTTAGCTAAGGGATGTGAACCTATGGCTGTTATCTCTCTGCTTGAATATTGGAAGCACTGTGGCTAATAATGTAACCAAGCTAGCCGGATGTCTCCTTTTCCTGGAAGGGTAAGGCTACTTCTTTGTTTGCTTGCTTGGACCACAGGTTCCAAAGAGTAGGGACACTGGCTAGGTGAAGATGGTTTTCACGTGCTGAGGTTTGGTAGACACCTGATTTGCACATCAGCCCTGGGAAACCTTGAGTGTCATGGAAGGACAAGAGCCACCAAGTTCTTGGAAACAGAGTAATTAATTTCAGAAGGTACAAATTCTTAGAGCATCAAGATAAAAAGTCTCAGGGAGAAAAAAATGTGACAAAGACTATCCCCCAATTTCAGGGTACTGAAATACCTTGAAAAGCAGAGTTAACATATTTTAAAAGACAGAAGATAAATTGTTCCCATCTTTTGAGAAGAGTTCAAGGGCAATAGGGGAGAAGTACTGTATTACCTTCCCACATCTTTAATAGATCTGGGAAACAATCCTGAGTTCCTGAAAGGAGCAGTCTACCTTTGGAAGGGGGTTCAAGGAATACAATAGGCACATAAAACTCAGCCACCAGAAAGCTGGCCAAGGACACTGTGTTGACAGGGGAGAAACCCTTTTTAAGATTTGTGGACTGTACAGTGAAAAGAAAAGAGAGATGAGAACCAAATTACAGTGATAGACAGTAACAGCCACAAGCAAGGCCACCCAGAGCCTTGTTGACATTAATCAGTTGACATTAACCAGAACAGTGTTGAGAAAGCTCCAAGAGCAAGAAGAGGAGGGTGATTTAGGAACCCACAGCAAAGGAAGCAGAGCTTGGGAATTTGTAGCCCAGTGACTTTATTGGAAATCTGAGAATCCAAAACTAGTGCAATTTGTCCCCAACAACAGGAAGACCAGTGTCATGGTTGAATTGTGCCCTTTCGCCCACTCATATTTTGAAGTCCTCACCCCCCAGCACCCCAGGATGTGACCTTACTTGAAGGCAGAGTGTTTATAGAAGTAATCAAGCTGAGTTTATTGAGTGGGCTCCAACCTACTCTGACTGATGTCCTTATCAAAAGGGGGGGTTTGGGGACAGACATGCATACAGGGAGAACACTATATGAATGCATCTAAAAACCAGGCAACACTGGAGACCGCCATCAAACACTACAAGCGAGAGTAGCATAGAGCAGATTCTTCCTCACAGTCCTCAGAAGGAACCAACCTGATACAACCTTGATCTTGAACTTTGAGCCTCCAAAATGGACTAGCAATAAATACACATTGTTTCCACCATCCAATTTCTGGTTCTCTGTTTCCGCAACCAAGAAACCCTCAGAGCATGAGGCATTGGAACATTTTGTTATATTAGGAAACCAAAGGGATGGTGACTCCCAGGATCACAATGGGGTTACTCCTTGTAAACATATTTGCTGTCCCAGCTGTATTCTGGCGAAGGGCGAGGATGTTCTCCCACTGAATCCTATATTGATGTTAGCATGTTCCACAGGCCTCCATATTTCTCAAAACCTAGTTAATAGGTTCAGATGCTTGATCTCAATTGGGTTTCAATTTGAGGGGAACTGCTACACATGTTGAGGTGGATTCTCCATCAGGAGACCATCACCTTCTGGTCTCTCTCTTCTTGTACTGCTAGTAGTTATTGATAGTCATAGTCTAAATCTTATTTCATTTGAGATTGGCCAAATAATGATAGTCTAATCCTGGTATTCCTTGAGTATGCCTGGGTGTGTGTATGTGGACAGAGACATTTTCCCTCATCAAATATTGGCACCTGTCTTCTCTTGGCATCTGTTTTCCGTTGCTACAGTTACCTCCCAGTAGTCCATTCAAATTATTAACCCATCAAATTATTTCCAGTCTCTAAAACTATGAGTAACTATGAGTCCATTCAAATTATTTCCAGTCTCTAAAACTATGAGTAACAAATTAATTTTCTTTATAAACTAACAGTGGTTAGTTTATAAAGAAAATTAATTTGTTACTCATAGTTTTAGAGACTGAAAAAATCCAAGGTAAGGAGCTGGCATCTGGTCTGGGTCTTCTTGCTGTATCATTCCATGGCAGAGGACATCACATGGTGAAAGCAATGGGCGTGTGTGCTCAGGTCTTATTATTAAAGCTGCTAATTCCGTTATGGGGATAAGTGGCTCACAATTTCATCTTACCCCAGTTACTTCTCAAAGGTTCCATCTCCAAATACCTTCAGTGTATGAATTTGGGGATTATGTTTCTAACCCATGACCTTTGGGAGACACATTCAAACTATAGCATTACTGTAGGGTATGACTCACAGAGAAAGTCAAGTTCAATACTCAGTTCTTTTCAGAATAACTAGTTGGTTCACTGACATCCTTTATAGATGACTGGTGCTTTTGTTTTTAAACTTACATTATGACTATGGATTTTTAATTTATTTAATATGTTTTAACCCATTGTTTATATTAATGCTCACATTGTCCCATCTTTGGCCATTGGAGTTATTTCTGATTGGTTCTTTAGTCTTGGACATAAGCTTTTTAAGTGGTTTTGGGGAAAGGGCATAGAAACCCTTTTCTAGAATGTTAGCTCATAAACCAGTAGTATGCAAACTTTTTTGGCTGGGAAATCCCATCAAAAATATTTTCAAACCAGGGTGTGATGACACACACCTGTAATCCTAGTGGCTTGGGAGGCTGAGGCAAGAGGATTGAGAGTTCCAAGCCAGCCTCAGCCACTTGAGAAGACCCTTAGCAACTTAGCGAGAACCTGTCTCAAAATAAAAATTTTAAAAAGGTCTGGGAATGTGGTCAGTGGTTAAGCACCCCTGAGTTCAATCCCCAGTACCAAAAAAGAAAAAAAAAAAAAAAACAAGTATAAATTTCCTCTATGTCTTATGACTTAATAAGCTATGTACATAATATAACACCACCAAATAGAAATTTTAAACCATGAGACCAAGATGAAATAAATAATGCTTTAAAAATGGCAGCCTCTTAGGAGATCACTGGGTACAGTTCTCTAAGCCAACAAAACAGAGTAGAGAGAAGATTTTTGGCCATGGCAGAGGGCCCTACCTCCACCTGGTGAGAAGCCAGGCATAGAAGAGACCAGGCTGCTGGCATCAAGCATGGGGACCTGGACTGCACAGCCAGGTTTCCTGCCAAGAGTTTGGCACGAGCACAGCCAAGCTCTTAAAGTATCCTGGCCTCCACCCACGTCCTAAGACATCCAGCAATCTGGTCCAGCAGGGCTGAGCCGGGTAACTGTGTAGGAGGGGAGACGCACGAGGCTGGCTTTGTAGATGTGGAAACAGAACTGTAGGTGTCTTCTCTCTGAGATCTTCTCTGAGAAGGAAACAGTTGAAATTAGAAAAATTTAACTTTCTTTTAGAAGTGAATCATCTTTTAATTGAAAAGAAAAGATACGGCAAATTACCAAGAGAAAATACTTTAGCTTTCCCTGTCGATAAATGAAACTAAAGGATAAATTCATGTTTATGACTTAGGCTACTAAATGAAGAATTTGTTTAAGTAATCTAGTTGAGACACACTCTTAAAGACCCAAAGATTTTGCTCCATTGCAAGTAGCAGATTTTCTCTGTTATATCTTTAGGATATTTAGAAAAATCTCCCAACAGCTCATGTTTTGAAAGCATAATCCACAAAACAACAATGTTCACAGGTGGAGAATTTTAGGCCATGATTAGATCATGAGGGCTATAACCTCATCAGTGGATTAATCTATTGGATGGGTTAATAATTTGAATGGACTACTGGGAGGTAACTGTAGGCAGTTGGGGTGTGACCTTGGACTGTATCTGTCCCGGGCCCCTTCCCCTCCCTCCCTCCTTTCCTCCCCCTCTCTCTCCCTCTCTGCTTCCTGGCTGTCGTGAGCTGAGCAATTTTCCTTTACCACACCCTTCAGCCAAGATATTCTATGTTGGAGCCAGCCGAATATGGACTAAACCTCTGAAATCATAAACCCAAAATAAACTTTTCCTCCTCTAAGTTGTTACTGTCAGGTATTTTGGTCACAATGATGAATAGCTGACTAACCCAGTTAGTTTAAAACATGAGGAAAATTGTCAAATTATTCTGATATCCATCTAAATTGCAAATTTTTATAATTGTCAATAACTCTGAAACAGGTTTACAAAACTATGAAACATCAGAGAGTAAGGCCCGTGTGGGAAGTCATGATGGTTTATGCCCATAACCTGTTGTTATCTCTTCAGTGTATCTGGATATAAAATCAACTCTGATGTTTCTAAGCAAATAACAGTCTTTTGTTCTCCAAAACAATCAAAACTCAGAAGAGCATTTGGCTTTTGAAATTGTGGTCACAATCCCTTGCCTGTCTTTTATAAAAGATTAAAAGCAAATTTGAATAAAAATTTCTCTTCCTACAATATCTAAACTTAAACATGTAAACTCTGGTCATTTCGATTTGCAATTACAGTAAAATTAAGAGCTGGAGGAACTCTAGAGAGTGAGAATCATTAAGAGGAAGCAGAACATTCTAAATGGTTCATCGCCTGCAAATTTGCCACGAGGTAGTCATTCCTATGAGTGAAATATTATGGACCTTATCAGTAGTATTTTCCCACCAATTGGAGAGACCAGGCAGGGATTCTTCACTGATTTTGGATGACAGCTTTTTCAAATAAAGAGAAATCATTTTGCATGCTGGTTTTTTTTTTTTTCTTTTTAGCATTTAAGCCATGTTTTTGTAGTGCCAACAACCTTTTACTGAAAACCAAACTTGACCAAGTTTAGGATCTAGTCCAAAAGTCAGGTTCTCAAAATTGGAGACAAAAGGCCCAAGCTGAAACCTAAGAAGCTTTTATTTAGGGGCTGGTGGTGCAGCTCAGTGGTGGAGCACTCACCTAGCATGCAAAGGCCCTGGTTTTAATCACTAGCACTGCAAAAACAAAAAACAAACAAAAAGGCCTTTATTTGATCACAGTTGCCTTTTCTGGAAAGGAGACATGGGCAGATCTTTATGTGACATTGAAACAGTAGCTTTACTGCTTTATGAAGTGCCTTGGGATTCTGAATGATTTTTTCTACAAAGACTCAGCATCACAGATTTATAAACAAAACAAAAACAAATAAACAACAACAACCAGAAACAACCCATAGATAACATCTCCCCTGTTATTTGATTTCCCAACTAGATAAGTTCTTAGAGGCCCCAGGGTAGAAAGGAGGACCAGTGCTTCCTCTGTTATGTGAACAAGTAAAAACAATTCCACGCTAGAAAATACTTGTAGGGAATCCAGCCAAAGATTTATATTTTCCATAATGACTATTTCAATTATTTTTTAAAATAAAATATCAATTTTATTTATTTATTTATTTATTTTGGTGCTGCTGCTTTGCTGGTCAGAGCATGCCTGGTCCAGTTTCATCACAAAAAATAAAATGCCACATAAAATTGGCTTATTGACATTATTTCAGTCCCTCAGGAACAGACGTACCAGTTAATTAACAGGTTTTTATTCAGCACATTGTTCATACCCAGTACTGTGCTCAGTACTACAGGAAGATCCAAGACTTATAAGTATACAGGTGGCCGTCTCCTTCAAAGAATTTATCATCTGGTAGAGAAAAATGAAGTTTACAAAAATGGAGCACCAATCAAATCTCCGTTGTTGGACGACGTAGATCTGGAACCAAGTATTTGGGAGTTGTTTTAGAAAAAAGTTGGATTTGTGTTGGTTTTTAAAAATATTTTTTAATTAAAAAAAAAAAAAGGTTTTTGTTGAAAGATATCAACTGACTTTATGATTCCAGAATTGGGCAACACTTTATTCCATAAAATAGAATAAATGTTCCTAGCTTCTTTTTGGTTTAAATTCTATTTTATAATTTGAGTAAATACTGATACATTCACAAGGTTCAAAATTCCAATGATCTTTCTTTCTCCCTTCAACTCCAGCTTCCCTCCTTTTTTGTGTTTTTTTTCAGATATTTTATGCTTATAAAAATAAATATGAATACATGTGACCTCCTTCTTAGAGTTACAAATGGTCACTATTCCTTGTCAAAACTTAAAGAGGTACAGTGGAAGGGACAGGTGACCTTTCCAGGGGGCACTAATCCCATTCACAAGCACTCTGCCCTCATAACCTAATGTTCTCCAAAGGCCCCACTTCCAAATGTCGCCTTAGGGCTTGGTTTTCCATATAAAAATTTTAGAGGGATGTAAACATTCATTCCATTTCTCAGGAAATTCTTCCACAAATTACTCAGGTGGAGGATTTTTTTCTTTTAATTGCTTTGTTGAATAGATTAATATTGATTTGTTGAATTAAGTTGTTTATTTTTCTTAAGTAGGAAATGAGAGCTTGATTGGGTTGTGTGTGTGTGTATGCGCGCATTTATGTGTGTGTGTAAAAGTGGCCGGTATGCAGCAGGATTGTCTCAATTCAAAAACATTGCTATTTCCCTTACACCGGTAAGGCTTCTTAAACATTTTTGTCTCAGGATCCATTTTTTCTTAAAAGTGTGCTGAGTGCCTCAGAACATTATTTCACTGGATATCTGTGTCAATGCCTACTGCATTAGAAATTAAAAGAGACTTTTAAAATATTCATTTTTAAACTAACAATAATAATCCACTACATGTTAACATAAGTAACATTTGTGTAAAAAAAATGTATATTTTTAAAAATCGAGAGAGAAAGGTGGCATTATTTTCCATTTGTGCTAATCTCTGTGACATCTGGTTTATAAGAAGACAGGCAGATTTTCAGATCTGTTTCTTCATTCAATTTGTTGTGACAGCACATGTCACCCAGCCTCTGCAAAACTCTACCACAAGGATGACAGTGAACCAGCCAAATAGCATCTTAGCATTGTTAGGAAAATTGTTCTTATTCAAGGACTTCTGTGAAACTGTTTTGTCTGCACAACATCTCCTCTCTGGGAAAGACCTTGATGAGCTCATGTCTTTTAGAACTACATATAAAGTCACAGCATCTTGCTGAAAAATCTGTTCTGTTTTTAAAAATTGTTCACAGTCAACCAGTTTCACAGATATTTTGCAAAATAATTACCAGATAAAGTTGCTAGAGCCTCAGAAATGTTCAGCTGGAAAAAAATGCCTGTGACCCAAAATCACAAGGATACTTTGTGTATCTAATTAATGATTTTCCCCAAAGTCTTAAAGAATGTATCGATGCTAGATTTATTTTAGAATTTTTATTATGGCTAGACTACACTGAAAATTGACCCACTAAATAAAACACTTGCAGTTACTTTAGCAATAAAGAGAACAGTCCCCTGACCACATTTTTTTTGAATGGCACTGTGTCCTCGGTTTTCCTAAATTTTCACTGTTTTCCTGGACAAAGACAATAAGTCATTAAAGGTCCTTTGAGGGCAAAATATGGTCTTCCATCATAACCAAACCAGTGGATTAATTAAACATTATTGTGTAGCAGAAACCAAATATTGTGTGTAATATACAACTTCTAGCTGCAGAATTTGGGAACTGGTAATGATGGAGCTTCTGGACAAGGTCTAAATTTATTTAATGTACAAGTTACATAAAGTGTATTTAAGGAACAAAAAAAAGTCAGTAGGTTTTGATTGTAGATTAACTGCATACTTTCCTCAATTGTGGGGGGCAGGAGACGGATATAGTCCATATTAAAAACCAGAGCAAAATTCCTCCTTTCCCACACCTCAGGAGTTCTTTCAAATTTTTTTCCATTTAATCATGTTTAATTTCATCTTGTTGGTGTCATACAGAGATATGTAATTAATAGGTGTAGAATACAATTCCTGTGGGCTTCACTAGAGCTAGTGGTACAGGATTTTAGAACTAAAGAATAGGGGTTGGGGGGAGCATATTTTCCAAATTTAGAACAAAAATTAATATGCATTACGGGGCTCAAATAAATAATATATTTAAAAAGAACCTACAAAAATATAAATTGTCTCATTATCATCATGGGCTTCTTGAACACCTATTGTGTGCTTGGCTAGCTGTTATGATTTAGATATGAGGTATCTCCCAAAAGCTCATGTGTAAGTCAATGCAAGAATTTTCAGAGGTGAAACAATTGGATTATGACAACCTTAACCTAATCAGTGGATTAACCCAGTGATATGGATTAACTGGGTAGTAACTATAGGCAGGTAGGGTGTGACAGGAGGTAGGTCACTGGGGCATGCTTTTGTCCCTGGTAAGCAAAGCTCCATCTCTCTCTCTCTCTCTCTCTCTCTCTCTCTCTCTCTCTCTCTTTATCTCTCTCTTTCTCTCTCCCTTCCTTCCTGTTGTAATGTTCTAAGCTGCTTTCCTCTAACATGTCCTTCCACCATGATGTTCTACCTCACCTTGGGCCCAAACTATAGAATTGGAGGACCATGAACTAAATCTCTGAAACTATGAGCCAAAATAAAAATTTCCTTCTCTATGTTATTCTTGTCAGGTCTTTTGGTCACAGTGACTAAAAAGTTGACTAAGCTGGTGCATGTCTGTAATCCCAGTTGTTCAGGAGGCTGAGACAAGAGGATTGTAAATTTGAGGCCAACCTCAGCAATTTAACAAGACCCCTAGTAACTTAGTGAGAACTTGTCTCAAAAAATAAAAAGGGCTGGGAATGTAGCACAGTGGTAAAGTGACCCTGAGTTCAAACCTCAGTACTATCCCTTCTCTCCTCACCTTACCTCCCAAAAAAACCTGACTGAAACACTAGTGCTTAAAAGTATGCTCAGCTGGGAAATGTGTACAGAGTAAGTACCCTCCTACTTGAGGATTTTACACTCTTTTTGCAGAGACAAGTTCTTAAGTTGATATTAGATGGGAACATGGGTGTAATCAATACAATAAATGCTCTTTGGTCTGATATAGCCCCAGAGAGCTTGTGAGGATGGTGTGATCTGAGTATGTTAGGTCTGGAAGAACAAGATCCATGTGAGATTATTAACACTGACATTATTATTCATGGCCCCAAACTAGATTGTGGTTGTATTAAAAGTTTGAAATGGCCAGGCATGATGGTGCATGCCTGCAATCCCAGCTATTCAAGAAGATAAGGCAAAAGGATCTCAAGTTTGAGGACAGCTTCAGTGACTTAGCAAGACGTTGTCTTAAAACAAACAAAATAATAAAAAGGGCCAGGGGTGTAGCTCATGGTAGAGTTACCCTGGTTCAATCACAGTACTGCAAAAAAAAGGGGGAGGGGACAGAAAAGTTGAATACCTGCTATTCAAATTTTCTTTATTCTTCTCCCTGTCCTTTGCAAGATTTAGAGAAGAGAGCAAAGAATTTCTATTGTGAAATTTTTAAATGAGTTAAGTATAAGTGATTCTGAAACATAGGGGTTTAATTTTCCCTTAAAATAAACAGAGATTCAAGACCAAGGGGAAAATATATGACCTGATACAGCTTGCTATTTTCCACAGGTTTGGGGAGGGAGGGACGTTGGAGGATCCTTTGATGGGGGTACTGCTATGGTCTCTTTGCCATGTGTTGAGCCAACTGCTGTTAAGGACACTTGTGACTATTCAGGAGAGACACTTCTTACTATCAGCAAATTAGTAGTTACTTCCCTTTTTGAGGGAAAAATTGGATGATAATAATTAGACAATTCCCTATAAAAATCTAGTGGAATAATTTCTGAGTTGGGTATCGTGCAGTAAAAAATTTAAACTTGCCTCAAAAGAGGCCGGGTCTTTCGTCTTCTGCTTCTGGGAGCCTCAGCTTCCTGATAGGCATATCTTTGTTTGCCTGAGGTCCTTGGACTGGCCAGACAGTAACAATGTAATGAAGGATATGGCCTCTGAGCTCCACCTACAATGTGATGTGGGGTGGGGGCTTTGGGTCTTGGGTGTCAGTTGAGCTGAAAACTACAGCAGTCAATAATTTCTACTCAACCGAATTCCAATAAAGACTGAACACCCAGGCTCAAGTAACTTCCTTGGGAGTGTTCAGGCTACCTCAAACTCAATGCATATTGCTGCACATCAATGCCAAGAAGGTATGTGTCCTAGACAGGTGTGGTGGTGTGCACCTGTAATCTCAATGAATCAGCAGGCTGGGGCAGGATTGCAAGTTTGAGAATAGCATGGGCAACTTAGTGAGAACCTGTCTCAAAAATTTTTTTAAAAAAATTAAAAAGGCTGGGGATATAGCTCAGTGATAGAGTACCTCTTCAATCCTCCCACACCAGGGTTGGGGTTGGGTGGAGAGTAAGTGTTCTGACTCCACAAGGAGAGGAAAACAGAAGCTTTACCTTTGGTAATTCCTTGAGTTCTTCCCTGTGCTTCTTTCATTGCCTGATTTTATTCTGTATTCTTTAGCTGTATTAAACTGTAATCATAGATAATAGGTTTTAGCGAGTTCTGTAAGTTTTTCTAATAAATTATCAAAACTAAAGGTGGTATTAGACACTCCTAAACTTGCAAATGTCAGAAGGGGAGTTCAGGGGACCCTTGAACTTATAATCGGTGTCAGAAGTGAGAGCAGTCTCCCAAATGGACTATTCCTTCAAATTTTCCATTGGTTAAACACTCAGATATCTGGGCACACCCATATGGCATGCGCATCTCCACTGCTTAGCTTTACTGCAAGAAGACTATCCATCTTGGCCTGTCCTAGTAAAGTGAAGGTTAAAATACTTCTCCCAGCATTTTGGTCAGCAGAAATAACACCAAAATAAAGGTTAGGGTAGCTTGAGGGGGAAATGAGGATGAAGACATATGCACAGATGTCCATTGAAATATTTATCACAGCAACAAAGAACTGACTGCATACGTTATGATATTCCATGGAGTTGATATTTATCTTAAAAATAAAGTAAATAAGTATGTGCTAATATGGAAAGATCTCCAAAAGAGTCTATTGTAAGAGTAAGGTGCAAAGAATTAACCTTTTTCCCCTCAAAACTTAACTCTGAAACAAAGGGTAAGTGCCTAATGAAGAAAGTAAAAGGAAAGAAAGAAAGATAAGAAAGAAAGAAAGAAAGAAAGAAAGCTTAAACATTTTCTTTGGGGAGATGTGCCCTAATTTGGGCTTGTGGACTTGTGATTTTTTTTGGACAGGAAAAACTGAAATGATGGAAAGGAAAAGGGGTAACTCCTACCGGCACAGTGGTTCATTCCTTCTGGGACCCTCTGAAAAAATGTGTAAAATGTCCTCACAATTGGCAGTCCAAGGCTTGAAAGAAAGAAACATGTATCTTTTGTGAGCCCCTAAGTTTCCCATTGGTCAAGGTTTACCTCAGGGGTGCCAACTTCTTTGCACTTCCAGGTGGGCACCCACAGTGGGATGTGTGTCGCTCAAGGTGGTGGAAGAGATGCTCAGGGCAGAGGGTCAGCCCAGTGTGCTGTCCAGTTACATTTGCATGTAGCTGGTCAGCACACCAATAGTCAGAGTAAAATGTTGGCCCAGAGGATGTGAAACAGACACACTGGCTGGACTTCCAGGAAGAGGTAGAGTTTCTGAAATCCCAGAAGGGAATATAATCTGGAGAAGACTTGAAGTCAGCACTGAGATGACCCAAGGGAGGGAGGCCAGCATTGGGCGAGGTGGCCTACGTGCCTCAGCTGCTCCAGCCACACCTATTCTATGGCCATTAAGGTGCTCCCTCCTCTGTCCTGTTGCTGATCTTGTCCCTCCTTTATTCTCTCTCAGGCTCTCACTGAAGAAGCCCAGGCTTAGAACATAATGCAGCATGGTGACCCAATTTCTCCTTCCCCTGAGCCCAGCTCACCTTTCACATCCCCCAGACCCTGACTATGTGCAGCTTTCTTACCTCTGAAATTCTTTTGTTGCCTGAAGACCAGTACATTAAAAAAAAAAAAAAAAAAAACATAGCGATGAATTTTGGTAGTATTGGGGGAATTTACAACTTGTTTCCTCAGTTGGAAGTTTATTTCCTTAAGGACAAAAGCCATCGATTATATTTCTTTGCATCTATCAATACCTGTCAAAGGCATTATAGGAAACAGACGTTCAGTAAATGTACAATTGATTGTTGATGCAAGTTCCATTCTGCAAAACTCCAAAGCAACTGAATTTCAAGGCAACTGAATGAAAACAGGGCACAGCCATGGTTCATATGTAACAAAGGAACTAAATCCATGTGCCTTGTGAAGGCAATGAATAAATGGTCAGCCCGCTTAGGTAAGCAGATTCTGCTATTGCTCTACAGCTCATTTTCACAGGGAAATTTCTGGTAAATCCCTGAGCTTAGAACTGCCAAGATAAGAATGCACATTAGCCAGTATAGAACAAGACAGTAAAAGTGACGTACCAAAAACATGCTTTAGAGCAAAGAATATAATGCACTTGCTTTAGGAAATAAAACTCAAGCCACCAGTTACAGAATAATCAGGCCTTCCCCCTCCTCCAACCTTAATGTTTAGGTCAGCTTCCTGGATGGGAGGCTGCAACAGGCACTACAACCGTGCACCAGTATTTTCAGTTCTTTTTTCTGTCCTGGATCACTCTTTTGAATTTAGATGACCTTGTGACTTTCTTTGACCAATGAAATGTTCATGAAAATGATGCATGTTATTCCCAAGCAGAAGCATTTGAGAGCCAGGTCCGATTCTCCAGCTCATCTTCTTTTGCCACAACGATCATGGAAGTAAGTATTCAGTTTGAGGCACCAGGTTGGAGGAAGGCAGATGGAGTGCATTTCTTCAAACTCTAATTATTGAGCACTGACCTTGTACAATAAACTCTATTTATTGACACTGGGAATACACTAGAGCTATATAAGGCAAAGTCTCTGCTATCACGAAATTTCCCATCTGGCTGAGTAGATCTCTATTTTAAATGCTATAAACTGTTAGCTAATTATTGCCTTGACTGAAATTATGAGGGAATTTGAACATGTTAAGAGAGCACAAAACATGGGCATCCTGAGGTTCAAGATTGAATGGGAGGGTTGATTTAAGAACAAGTAGGTGTCAGCAACGAAAGAATGTTCCAGGCTGAGATTCCTAGTCTGCGGAGTGAATCTGAAGAAAAGGCAAGCAAGGCTGAACAGGAAAAAGTGGGGACACAGTCGCCAGGCTCATGAAACATAAACCTCCCATGACTCTTCCACTCCTCCAGCAACTACCCCCACCCTCTGCCATCCCAGGACATCTGGCAGGGTTCTTTGGCAGAGACCAGGATTCTCTTTGGCTAGATTAGGTGGAAAGGGATCCATTGCAGGTATTAAATAGCTTACGGAGAAATAAATTCTAAGTTGTATTTCTAGGAAGTCCTCCCAAAGCCACGTCGCATGACTTGGCCACCCATCATGGAAGCGACTGCCCAGCATGATGAAGACACTGCCTGTTGAAACTGAAAGTGGCTGCCACAGCTGCAGGCTGGAAACCACACACGCCAGGAAGTTGGACATCACATAACTCAATTCTTTCCCCATGTATCTCAGTTGCAAATTCAAGCCTTGCACAATTGCCAGGGCTCAGCAGATCTAAATCACATCCAGAACCTAGCTTCAAGGAAGGCTGGGAAAAGTCCTTTTAATTTTGTCATCTTTACAGTAGGGAAAGTCTACAAGTAGAGAGCTGAAATTAAGGGAGTTAAAACATGATATGATTCCTTAGATATATCTAAGTCTTCCAGCTCTCACTGTAGTTTTTAAAACCCTGCACTTTATCTAGGGACACTCTCCTTTTCTTTCCATTGTCTTTTCCTCTGTCAGGAATAAAAGCACTATGAAATATGTATTATAGATCTTCGGGCCTCAGGATTTTGTGAATCTTGATTTCTCCAGGTGCTGGGCACAGGGGAGGTGATATCCAGGATAGGAATCCCTTGTAAGCACCTATACCCATCTGGAGACACTTTGAGCTCAAATAGTGTTTTCTGTTTATTGCCAATAAAGAGACAAATCTGCTGGAAGAGACAACTGAGGATCAACATCCCCAAATGGGAGTGGAAGAGCCCATTGGCAGGCTTATCTTTGCAGCCTTCTGGTAAATTACTGTGTAATAAGGGATGTGTGAGTGCATGCTGATTGCCAGGGTTCTAAGTCTTGGGGTTTTAGAGAAGGCCAAGAAAGATTTATAGTATCGCATTGGCTACACCTAAGATCCTGCACCCAAGACTGGTCTCTGACTTCTCATTACCTTCAAAGAGGTCTTAAAGTAGAAAGGGGAGGAGCCCATGGCAAAGAAAAAAAAATCATCATTCCCTGCCCTACTCCCAGGCATTTCTAGATCTTCCCATGAGCATTCAATCACCCTACTATCTGGCTTCCCAATGGCTACCTTCTCCCTGTGTCCTCACCTGAACACCCAAGCAGAGATCTCTGGTCTCTCATCCTCTTTTTATAAGGACATCAATCCTATTGGATTAAGACCCCACCTTTATGACCCCATTTAACCTTAATTACCTCCTTAAAGACCCCATCTCTAATATAGTTACGTTAGGGGTAAGGGCTTCAACATATGAATTGAAGGGCAGTAGGGAACCTTTGTCACTATAGACAGTGGCAAACACTCTGTGGGCCTCGAATTTCTACTACCTCATTACTTATTTGAAAAGAAACAAATTAAACCTCCCAAGAAGGTGACATTTCCACTGATACTGGCATGGCAGCCCAACCAATGGCCTAATTCATTTCTTAACCATTTTGGGGAGAATTCTCTGGTTCAGTGTACCTGAGCCAAAGTGGTAGCCAAAGTGCCAGTGAGACTGGCTTGCCGAGTGTCCATAAGTAATCCTGGTGTGTTTCTTGCTTTGGGACTTTGATCAAAATATGTCCTTCAGCTAGAATGTCTTCCTTTCTTCTTAACATGTCTCCTTCTATGACATCTAGTGTCCTGTTATCAGACGTTTATGTAATCTTAGGGAAGGAAAACAAGTATTACTAAATACCTTGATGTGCTAAGAATTGTTCTAGTTATTTTCAGATACTTTTTCACTTTATTCTCCTAGCCTGTCGCTGCCCTGCACAACATTTGACAGATAATGAATCTGATAAGACTTAGGAAGATTTAATAATTTGTGTAAGTTCCCACAGTTAGTGATGCTATGATTAGCTCGTGTATGTGTGTGTGTGTGTGTGTGTGTGTGTGTGTGTGTTAGATACTGGAGATTGAACCTAGGGGTGCTCTACCTCTGAGCTATATCCCCCATCCCTTTTTAAGGGCAGGAAACCTGCTACTTTTATAGCTACACACTTCCTTGGCATGAACCAAAGAAAGTCAAGGCCCTGTATCAGCACTTATTCGTTGTCAGTAATTAAGTTGGGTTAATTATATATTTATCATATGAAAGACACTCAACCCGGATATCTAAGGTCTGAGACATAGCATGCTCAGGAATTATAAGGATTCATTATAAATACTTGTTGCCTGTACTAGAAGCTAAAATATTCAAGCCAACTGAAAAATTATGGTGGGCCTTATTTGTTAAGCATTGTCACTACACTTTGAAGAAAACCACTAATTACCCAGTTAAGTCATTAAGTTAATAATTGGATTAAATTACTTTAAAATTTTGGCCAAAATGGATGTTCATTTCTTAAAGAATGTCCTGGAAAAATCTTGTTAGTCTCAAAGGGCTTTCGGAACAGGTTCCTATTCTTTAACTATCTGAATGGCTGTATACATTTAAGATAAAATTAAGCACTTTCCTTTGTAAGTAAAATTGTATCTCTCTTTACAATTCAGCAGACTTCTTTCTGTAGTTAATCATTTTCATCAAAATTCTTAGAATACAGCAAGGATTTGTTCTATGCAACAAAGAAATCCAAACTGAAGAGAAAATACTACATTGACTTTTTACACAAATTATCATTAATGACATTTTCAGGGATATGTGAGATCCAGCCTTTCTCTTTTCTTTGAAAGTATGTTTCTGGAACAAGTTGGGTTGGGAATATGTCAGGTCACAAATGTGCCCTACCAGTACAACAAGAAAACCTTCTTGGGCTGGGGATGTGGCTCAAGCGGTAGCGCGCTCGCCTGGCATGTGTGTGGCCCGGGTTCGATCCTCAGCACCACATACAAACAAAGATGTTGTGTCCGCCGAAAACTAAAAAATAAATATTAAAAAAAAAGAAAACCTTCTTGCTTCATGTTATTTCTAGCCACTGAGTATGAAGAGTGAGCTCATAATCTAATTCTTTCTCTCTTGATCGATTGCCAGCTCTACATTCTAGTGGTGTCATTTTCCTGGACAGTGTGCTATACTGTAATCTTGGCTTTAGGTATGGCACCACCATGAGGCAAAGCACACAAAGTCACATTAATTTCTACCAGATCATAATGGAAAGTGTTCTGTTGCTTTTGAAAAAAATTCTATTTTGTCACTTTTTGAAAGAGAAAAGCTTATCTATGCAAAAGATACCAATACAACTGTAATCCGAAACATCTTGGACATCAAATGTATTGCAACACCATATTTCAAGGCTGGAAGTTTCCTTGCTTCCAACTCTGCTGTCAAGCAATACCAACGAGCTTGGTACTGGCAAGGAGCTTTCTGTGGCCAACTTCATTCACTATGTGATCTGAGATTGATGGCCCATCTCAGAAATGGTTGTGGCTTCTGGTGCACAAAGGCAGCCTTGATTTGCCTCTTTTCTTTTGTGGAATATGGGCATTCACTTTGCAGGCTACGTCAGAAAATGTGATTTAATTGTTTGTTGGAGAAAGGCAAAGTGGCGTATTTGATGGTTACAAGCAAATCCTCCTATTTCATGTTATTTCTTTTTTTAATATATTTTTATTCTAATTTGTTATATATGACAGGAGAATGCATTACAATTCATATTACACATATAGAGCACAATTTTTCATATCTCTGGTTGTATGTAAAGTATATTCACACCATTCGTGTCTTCATACATGTACTTAGGGTAATGATGTCTAACTCATTCCACCATCTTTCCTACCCCCCATGACCCTTCTCTTCCTTTCCTTCCCTTTGCCCTATTTAAAGTTCCTCCATTCCTCCCATGCTCCCCACCACTCCATCACCATTAGTATTTCATGTTATTTATTTTTTATAGCCACTAATTTGGGTTAAATTTTGACATCTGTTTACTAATGCCATGACCTCTAATAAGTCTCTAAGAGCTTATAAACCTCTTTTTATTATCTAGTAGTTAGTTTCCCTTATCTGTTAGTGATCTGCAAAGTACCCGCCTTTAAAAGGATGCTTCAAGACTCTTGACTTAATGGTTGCATTTAAGATGTGTCACAAGTACTCTCCTAGGATTACCATAAATTAAATAAACAAGTAAACACATGAAAAGTGGTGAAACTTTGGGGGTTTTACAAAATATATTTTATTTTATACAGACCTTTTTCATATGCAAAATCAGAACAATTGAGAGAGTGAAAAATTTTTTCACTTTCCCCTTGAAAAACAGATACACATGTATGTCTTAACATCTTAATCAGTATAAGAATAAAAAACAGAGAATGAAATCCTGTGAATGAAATAGATAGTCACATTATGTTGAATGACTTCACACAATGAAGTCTTTTCAATATTTGGAGACTCCTCCACATACAGAAGAAGAGCCACTTCCAACTATGGAAGCTGCAAATGCCCGATTTCCCAGCCATCTTTACTGGAACACATGGGCACAGGTATACCATGCCTGTCTTAACATTCCACCAATAATTTTTTTCTTTTTTATCCATCTTTCCCCCCAAACCATTTTGTTCTGAATTCTATAGCTATTTCAAAGAATCTCCTGGGAAGCTCAGCAGTTGGACCATGCTGAATCGATTATGAAGGATGACTTCAGCTGTTGGAATTATGCTAGACTTCAAAGGCAGCCTGAGCCAATCTTCTAGCAAGGGGCCCCAGGCCCCTCCATCAATGAGGTCAGCAGGGGATAACAGAGAAAACAGGGAACAAAATTGTTTGTGTCTCCTTGTGGCCAGCTTCGATTAAAAAGGAATAACTAAGACAAAAAGGACTTTAAAGGTGGCATACTATGAAAGGCCTTAGTTGAAGCAAGCTCCTGGTAGTACTAAATAACTGTTTGCTTCCTCTATTTCTTTTATGAAAAACTCTGTTTGTTTAAATCTTTTAATGTATTTAAAGACCTTCACTGTAATTTCTAGACAAAATAATTTTTTGAACTTAGCATTTTTTCCTTGTATGAAAATGTTAGTTCATAAAATGTTATCCTTAGATTGAAAATGACAACACTGATGTATATTTTCATTGTTCTTCAAAAGGTTATAAAAAGTCAGAACAGCTTTTTGGTCTTTGAGTTATCACTGTGGTTTCTCATTTCTTTCTTCTTCCAAGACTTAATAAGAAAAAAATGTTTTTAAAAAATCTAAAGTGTTTCTGTCAGGTTCAGAAAACCTAATTATGATAAGAGTTTTGTTCAGACAACTTATTTCAATTCTTTTGTTCATTTGTCTGCTGTTTGCTTTGCACTTCTAAATAATACACTTACATGGTTATTTCATTTTTATTTTGTTTGTTTGATTTTGCTGGGGATTGAACCAAGGGCCTTGCACAGGCTAGGCAGATGCTCTACCACTGAGCTGCACACTCAGCCCCTGTTATTTCATTTTTAGAGGTTAACTATTATCTTCTCTGTAAACCACATATGGATTTACTTGTTTCAACTCTATTTTCCTTTTCCTCAGCCTTACAGTGTGGTTACAGAGTTGGTGTTTTTTTTTTTTTAATTGATACCTAACATTCATATTGTTATGGCTACATAAAAGTTATTTATAGCTTAACCATAAAATAGACAAAACATATTGATGCATTTTTACTTATTTTTAATTGCAGTGCTGGGAATTGAACCCAAGGCTTTGCACATACTAGGCAAGTTTTCTACCACTGAGCCATATCACCAACCCACATTTATGTTTTTCCACATTTTGGGGGTTTTTTGGTAATGATTACTTTATTTTTTAAAGTAATAGCTTTATCGAGATACAATTCCCCAGATATAATGTGGACAATTCAATGATTTTTAATATATTCACAGAGATGGGCAACCATCACCACAATCAATTTTAGGATATTTTCAGCCCCTGTCCCCACAAAGAAACCGTATATCCTTTAGTGATCACAACCTTATTTCCACATTCCTAAAACAACCACTGATTGACTTCCTGTCTCTCTCTACTTGCCAAATCTGGCTATTTAATATATGTGGCCTTCTGTGTCTGACCTCTCTCATCAGCACAATCTTCTTAAGCTCCACCTATGCTCTATATATCTATACTCCACTATTATAACTGAATGATATTCTATCTGTAAAATAACATTTTGTCTATCCATGCATCAGTTGATGGGAATTTGGGTTGTTTTCATCTTTGGGCCATGTGAATAATGTTGCTATGGACATTTGTGCACAGATTAGTTCTGGTAGCTGTGCTTTCATTTCTTTAGATATATACCTGGAGTAAAATCTTCAGATCAAATGGTAACTCCTTGTTTAACTTTTTGAGAAACTGCAGACTCTTTCCAAAGTAACTGCACTGAGTTATATTCCCTCAGCAGCTTCTGATGGTTCTGGGTTTTCTGCATCCTAACTTCTCAATTCTAGCCATCTACTGGTTAGGAAGTGACATCTCATTGGAGTTTTGATTTGCATTTCTCTAATGGCCGATGATTTGAGCATCATTTATGTTTTCATTAGTCATTTGTATATATTCTTTGGAGAAATATCTATTCAGATCATTTACTCCTTTGAAAACTGGGTTGTCTTTTATTTGTCCCCATCATTCTTCCTATATTCTAGGTATAAACCCTTTTCAGATAGATGATTTACAAACATTTTCTCCCTGTGAGTTGTCATTTCACTTTCTTGATAGTGTCTTTTAAAGAACAAAAGTTTTAAATTTGGATGGAGCCTCATTGATCTATTTTTTTTTTCTCCTGGCTGCCTATGTTTTCTCTGTATGGTATCTAAGAAATGACAAATCCAAGTCACAAAGATTTAACCTGATGTTTCTTCTAAGGATTTTTTGAAACTTACATTCAAGTCGTTGATGCATTTTGAGTTAGTTTTTGATGATGTGAGGTGAGAGTCCAACCGCATTCTTTTGCATGTGGATCTAGTGTCTCAGCACCACTTGTTGAAAGAACTATTCTTTCCACAGTGAATGGTCTTGGCACCCTTATTGAAAATCAACTGACCATAATTGTGGGGGCTTATTTCTACACTCTCAAGTCTATTCCATTAATCTCTATGTCTATCCTTATGCCAATATCACACTGCCTTGATTACTGTTGCTTTGTAGTTAATTTTGAACTCAGAAAGAGTGAATCCTCCGATGTTTGTTCTTTTTCAAGATTGTTTGGGCTACTTAGGGTCTCTAGTATCTATGTGAATTTTAGGACCAGTTTCTTAGATTCTACAAAGAAGCCAGCTGGGATTATGATAGTGATTGTAGTGAATCTGTAGATCAGTTGGGGGAAAATAGCAACTTAAAAAATATTAGGTCTTTTGAGCTGAGCCTGAGTGACTGGGGAGGCTGAGGCAGGAGGATGGCAAGTTGGAGGTCAGCCTGGACAACTTAGTGAAATTCTGTGTCAAAAATTAGGTAGAAAAAGTCAGGGATTGCTAAATGTACAGAAATAAAATTGAATTTTGTATATTGATCCCACAATTGCCAAGCTTGTTTATTATTTTCTCCTTCTTCCTCCTCCTTCTCTTCTTCTTCCTCCTCCTCCTTCAAATGAGATGCTGAAAAAGGTAAATCTTGTTTCAGTCAGCCGTGGGTCCAGCTTAAAAGTCTTTTATTAGGGAAGAACAGGAAGGCAGATATTGGGAGATAACCAGCAATGTCTCCCACCAGCGTCCTTTCCTTTTTTTAATCAAAGCAGGTCACTCTAGCAAAAGAAACCATCCTTGGATTTGGAGACAAACTCTTCACAGGCTTTTCTGACTTTGTCAAGTGTCTTACATCCACTTGTAGATGGAACCAGAGATTGTAACAAATCATCATCAGAAAAAGGAAGATCTAAGCTTGAAAAGTGTCAGAATGCTTACCCCAGCCAGTTCCTGATTTTTCACCTGAGTGAAGTATTGAAGGAGTAAACCGTCCTTCGGCCAAAGGCAGACAGCAATATCAAAACTCCTGTACAGCTCCGGTTGACCGAACATTCTCAACAATACTCAAGAAAAACCACAAGGAAGGCATCTCCCTTTGAATTCCACCAGTTGTATCACCCTGGGCCTGAAACCGTGTTGTTAAACAACTTGTTTTGGCTTTTCATTCTAGATCTGTTTGATGCTGGCTTTGCATTCAAGCCTTGTTTTCCAGGAGAAATGCAAACTCAACACAACTGTAACTTCATCTTCTTGCACCCTGGGTGCTGCACTTAGCCTGCAGCTCCAGGTGCTGGCTCTCCATGCTGGCCCCCCTCCTTCTCCTTTTTCTGGGGGCACCGCTGGGCCCTCCCCAGTTGCCTGCCCACATCCTGGCTTCCACCGACACAGGTCTCAGTGCCTTATTACTTGTAATTGTTTGGAAGTTATTACATTTTAAATGTGCTTCCTATTGTACTTATTACCAATTCATCCGTGAATTCTGGCAGAGCTTCAAAACTCCTTCCACTAGGGCCAGATGACTCAGATATTATTCCTTCCTCCTCTTCTCTTTCTTTGAACGAGCCCTGTTGAAGTCACTGTTTTTGACTTTCATGGACTGGTTGACTGTAGACCTGGTTCCTGTCATTTCAGGATTTCCCTGGATAGCCATCTTGGAATCCTCCTTTCTTATTGGAACCCATGTTTTTCTTTATCTTTGTTGGCTCCCTCATTTTCAAGGAGGCTACCTGAGAGGGCTTATGAGACAGAAACTTCTTAAGACTTAGCATGTTTGAAAATACCTTCTCCTGACCTTTCCACAAGACAGTTTGCCTGGGAAGACAATATTCTGTATTGGAAATAATTCTTCCTAGAGTTTTGGAGGTCTTTTTGGCTTTTAAGGTTGATATTGAAAGCCCAGTGGTATTTTGAGTCCTAAGATTTTTTATGTAATTGAATTTTTCTTCTATAGCGGCTTTTATCATCTTCTATTTCTCTTCATTGTTTTGAAATTTCAAGAAGTACTTTGACATAGGGTTGATAGGTGCATGACCCCACCTCTATTCTTCTGATGGCCATTCAAGAGGCTATTTCAATGTAGAAATGCATACTTTAAAGTTCTGGAAACTTTTCTCATATAATTTCTTTGTTTTTGTTTTGTCTCTTGAAGTACAACAGATTTTTATTTTGTTGTAGTTATTTATTTATTATTGTTTCTATAATACAGAAATTATACTTGATTAATCTATAATCTCTATACCATATAGCTCGCTTGCTCTTTCTTTCCTTCCTTCCTTCCTTTTTTCCTTCCTTCCTTCTTTCTTCCTTCCTTTCATACTGGAACCCTGGGGCACTAAACTACTGAGCTACATCCCCAGCCTTTTTTTGTATTTTATTTACAGACAGGGTCTCGCTGAGTTGCTTAGGGCCTCACTAAGTTGCTGAGGCTGGCTTTGAACTTGCAATCCTCCTAACTCAGCCTACCAAGCTGCTGGGGTTACAGACGTGTACCACCATGCCCGTTTTATAATAGCTATTTCTTTTTAGCATTTTCATAATTTAATATCCACAGTATCAAATCACAAAGCTATTAAACACTTGGTCTCCATTAAATACAACAACGATTCTTTTTTTAAAATATTTTTTTAGTTATAAATGGACACAATGACTTTATTTATTTTTATGTGGTACCAGGAATCGAACCCAGTGCCTCACACATGCAAGGCAAGTGCTCTACCACTGAGTTACAACCCCGATTCCTTTTTTTAAAAATATTTATTTGTTTTTTTTTTTTAGTTGTAGATGGACACAATACCTTTATTTAATTAATTTATTTATATGTGGTGCTGAGGATTGACTGAGTGCTTCATATGTGCTGGGCAAGCACTCTACCACTGAGCCACAATCCCAGCCCACAACAGTGATTCTTAGCTCTACAGATAAGTATATCTAATCTAAAGAATGATCTTCAAGTAATAAAAGTAATTGAAGAGAAAGAAAAATCTATAGATCAACACTAGTCAATTTTTCTTTCTCTTCAATTACTTTTATTACTTGAAGATCATTCTTTAGATTGATTCTCCATGAAAAATTCTTGGCAATGGTATTTCCTGAGTTCTAAAATGTTTCTTAAAGTATGTCTGTAGAGTTCAGTATGGCTAACTATAGAGTAATTGGTTTATCCCTCCACCCCCAAATATTTAAAATATGGTATTCCAAACTGGGCACAGTTGCACACACCTGTAATCCTGGTGACTCAGGAGGCTGAGGCAGGACGATTGCAGGTTTGAGACCATCCTGGGCAACTTAGTGAAACCTGTCTCAAAATAAAAAAATAAAGAGGGCTGGGGATGTAGCTCAATGGTAAAATTCTCTGGAGTTCAATCCCTAGTACCAAAAATTAACAATAAAATAAAATAAGCTATTCCTCTCTCTGGAAACAAATAATAAACTGTTGTTAGAAAATCTGATGACTTTACCCTATAAATAACTTAGTCTTTCTGTTCTTTCTTTTTCTCTTTCAAACTTATTAGTTTTATTATAATACATCTTGCTGTTATGCATTCCAAATAGATTTTCCTAAAGATGTACTGTGTCATTTTACTAGGTAAATTTAAGTTTTATTTTATTTTATAAATGTTTTCAAGAATTAAAGGTTTTAGTATTTCCTTTGGATTTCTGTGTCAGGGAATCACATTATGTAAATATTGGTTTGTCTCAACTCTAAATGGATCAAGGACCTGGGCATTAGACTAGAGACACTGCCCCTACTAGAAGAAAATGTAGGCCCAACTCTCCATCATGTCAATTTAGGAAATTCCTAAACATGAATCCTAAAACGCAAGAAGTAAAATCAAGACTCAACAAATGGGATGGTGTCAAACTAAAAAGCTTCTTCACAGCAAAGGAAACAAGAATGTGAAGAGAGGGCCTACAGAATGAGGGAAAAATTTTGCCACCTGTACCTCAGAGTGTTAATCTCCAGGATTTATAAAGAACTCAAAAAACTTAACACCAAAAAAAAAACAACAACCAAATAACCCAATCAATAAATGGGCAAAGGAACTGAATAGACACTATAGACACTTCACAGAAGAAATACAATCGATCAACAAATATATGAAAAAAATGTTCAAGATCACTAGCAAAAGAGAAATGAAAATTAAAACTATACGGAAATTTCATCTCATTCCAGTCAGAATGGCAATTATCAAGAATACAAGTCTCTCTGCATCCTGCACAGCGAGGGATCAGTAAACCAAACAGAGGAATGAACCGGCTGAGAAATTAAAAGTCTGAAGTAATTAATAAGAAATAAAAGACAAAAGACACAGAAAAGTAGTTTCAAAAGCAGGGGGCCTGACAGGTGGTCAGACCTGATGGATCTGATCCCTAACAAATAAAAAAAAAAACGAGAATCCTTTATTATGTAAGGATTTTTGTTATGACAACAAAAGGATTTATTGTCAGGAAGAGTTCTTCAAGGTAAACAAAGTCCGCAGGAATGGGCTAATGGGGGCTCATCTATTTGTGTAATATCTTCTTCTTGTTCTGGACAGCTAGTGCCTCAAGGCCATTGAATGCTCCATGTTTCTTTCACCCCAGGGCAGCAGGCATCTGAATTCAAAGCTATTGAACACATAAATCCCAGGCCAGGCATGGATTCTGCCCCATTAATAGGAGCCACCTGCAAATGGACGTGTCTTCCAGCACCATTTTGTTGAGAGATATCCAAAAGGGCAGGCTAGCTGTCCAAGACTATGGAGTTCAAAACAATGATTCATTTGCCACTGTCGACAAACAAGTAATGATAAAGTTGGTGAGGACGTGGGGAGAAAGGTACTCTCATACATTGCTGGTGGGACTGCAAATTGGTGCAACCACTATGGAAAGCAGTATGGAGATTCCTCAGAAAACATGGAATGAAACCACCATTTGACCCAGTTATCCCATTCCATACACCCAAAGGACTTCAAATCAACATGCTATAGTGATGTGGCCACATCAATATTTATAACAGTTCAATTCACAATAGGCAAGTTATGGAACTAACCTAGGTGCCTTTCAACAGATGAATGGATAAAGAAAATCTGGTATATATACACAATGGAACATTACTGAGCCATAAAGAAGAATGAAATCATGGCATTAGCTGGTAAATGGATAGTCAAATAAGCCAATGCTAAGTCAAATAAGCCAATCCCCCCAAATCAAAGGCCATCTCTGATGTTGACTAACGAGGCATGGAGGTGGGGAGGGAAAGTTCAACAGATTGGACAGGGTGGAGTGAAAGGGAAGCGGGTGGGAATGGGAAAGACAGTAGAATGAACGGGACATAACTTTCCTATGTTCATATATGAATACACGACCAGCATAACTCCACATCATGTACAACCACAAAAATAGGAAGTTATACTCCCTGTATATATGGTATGTCAAAATATATTCTAGTGTCATGTGTAACTAAAAAGAACAAATTTTTAATGCAAGTGGTGATAGTGTAATTTTGAATCTCCATGAAGCTCTACATCATCTCTTAACTCTCCCAGTAGAGAATTTTAAAAGAAGAAAAGGAAAAAAATGTCGGTTTATCTTTGACTATCTTCTATTTATATCTTTTATTTCCTCAATAATCCTTTTTATATTTTAAAACAGTTTTAAGGTGTTCAGAAAATCTTTGGATACTCCTTCCTGAGAAAGGTAAAGGCTATTTCTCTTATCTTGTTGGTCACTGGATTTAGTGACTCACTTCTAACCAACAGGACTGGTGGAATTGACGGTGCGTGACTAGGTCATAACCGGCATCACACCCTTGTCCTTTTTCTCTCTGAGTCACTTGCTTTTGACAAGGAAGCTGCTGTGTCAGGAGAATATACCCAGGAGCCCCAAGCAGAGGCCCCTGTGGTGGACCATAGGAGAAAAGTGTAGGCCAAGATCACTTCCCCAGCTCAGTGGTTTTCCCATGGCTCTTATAAGGAGATAAGCAGTGTACTTGTACTTTCTGAAACTACCCTTTCTGTTCTCTTTCCCTATTTTTATCTGGATGTCCTCTTTCCTGTGCCCTTAGGTCTCTGGCTGTTCAGTTTAGACTTGGCTGCCAGCAGATTCTCCTCCGTGAGGCATTTTGTCCTGGAAAGGAGATTAGTCAGTTGGTCTTGAGGTTTAATAGGGTGCAGAGGATCCCACACCATCTAACTTTTTCCTTTGCATTCACCCAAAAAAAAAAACCTCCTTCCCAAATCTGGCAGCTGTTCTCAAAAAGACTCAAAAGGTTTAAATGCTGAGTGAGGACATTTTAATTTTGGGGTAAAGACCATTTTATTATAGGCTTGTTGGCTCTTTGCTTTGTACCTCCTCCTGTCCACCTGCCGATTCCATGCCTTCCATGGGGGCCTTACTGCTGTCAGACAGTCAGTCATTCCTCCCCTTATATTTAGGGATTCAGGGGACGCCTTGTCTCTTTCATAGTTGGTAATAGTTGTGCATTTTGGAGGACTGGAGATTCAAAATTACACTATCACCACTTGCATTTGCCTGGAAACTGCTATCAAATATTTTTAATTTCTAAAAGTTCTTTTGTTCTCTGGATGTTTCTTTTCTTATATCTTCTGGTTCTTGATTTATAAGCTCTACATCATCTCTTAACTCTCCAAGTAGAGAAAGTCTTTAGAAAGTCTTAAAAGACTCTAAAGTGTCTTTTCTTCTCCATATGTTGTCTTTAGTTTCTCCAAGTTTCCTTTTTCTTATTGTTTCTGCTTCTCCTTTTCATGCCAGAGTCTTTCCTCAACTTATCTTGAGAACCTTGGTCCTCCATGCACATATAGAATTATGTGTCATATATTTGGGAGTGATCAGTCCTTAGGCTTCTGTGTAGTGTGCTCGAACAGGGATAGAGTCATTTAGTTGAGGGATCTCAATGGCTAATATGTAGGTCTTTTCTCTTGGGCTAGCCAGTTTCCACAGGTAGGTGTCTTCCACTGTGCCTTTGTTGAGTGGTGGAAGAGGGTGGTTAGGCTTGGTGGCCAGTGTGTTCTTAGAGGAACAGAAGGAGATAAGGAAGGGTGTGATAGCTCAAGATATAAACTTAACTTCTTTTTTGGATAAGGTACTCAAAATATGACCAGTATCTGAGTTTAGATCCTCTGTGTTTCAACCTGTCCTGAAAATAAACTTTCTTTCTTAGTTTCTTTTCTTTGTGGTATTGGGAATTGCACCTGGGGGCACTCAAACACTTAGCTATATCTCCAGCCCTTTTTATTTTTTTATTTCGAGACAGGGTCCTGCTAAATTGCCCAAGCAGGCTTTGAATTTGTAATCCCTCTGCCTCAGCCTTCTAAGTAGCTGGGATTACAGGATGGGCCCCTGCACCAGCAAACTTTCTACCCTTTGACAGGGTGGAGAAGAGGTGGTTATCTGGCTACCCTGGGATGAGAAATGGTATCTAACATTTTAATGTCTTACAAACTAATCCATTTTTATGCGGTCCTACCCATATCCCATTTCTTTCTTCAGAATTACCTGGCATATTCAATCACTAAGCCTTTTGGAATTCTATAGTTGAAAATTTTGTTCTCTCAATCCTACCAGGCACTTACCTTTAAATTCAGTCATTCTCTCATTCAGTCCAAAATTGTATTGACATATATCCAGTTCTCTTTACCCTAATAGAGTTATGATTAATTTTTTTTTGGGGGGGGGTAACCAGGGATTAAACCAGGAGGGGTTTCATCACTGAGCCACACTCCAGCCCTATTTGGTATTTTACTTAGAGACAGGGTCTCGCTGAGTTGCTTAGGGCCTTGCTAAATTACTGGCTTTGAACTCCAACTCCTCCTGCCACAGCCTCCTGAGCCTCTGGGATTATAGGCATGTGCCACTATGCCTGGCTAGAATTATGACTAAACAAAACAAAAAATAATCTTTAACTATTGTTTCCAATGGGGTTTCAAAAAGAACAGGGGTGAACACATGTTTACCTCTGAGATCCGCTCAATAGACATTTTGCCATTCCTTTAATAAATCTTTTTCTATTTACATTAATTGCGAATAGTAGTATTTACTAAACTTCTAGAAATATGTCTAACAATATCTTTTCAAGGTTAGAATTCTGATAGGGATGAACTAAGCCCATCAGGCATAAAACTCAGGATACTGTATATTCTTAAAGTGCTTTAGAATTAAGTGAAGTTTTTTTTAATTACTTAGGATTTTAACTTTTAATTATTTAAAATTTATATAGATATATATAGGTGTGGGTTTTAAAAATTCTTACCACACTTATGAATACATAAGAAGGAAAATGAAAGCAGAAATTGATTAAGGTATTCCTAAAACTTCTTTACATTGAGAGTTCTAGTTCTGGGTCACTTTTTAAAAATATACTGTTAAAAATTTTAATTGAGTTAAAAACACATAACATAAAATTTATCATATTAGCCATTTTTAAGCATACAGTTCTGTAAATGTTGTGCATCGAATCTCCAGAGCTTTTTTGTCTTTTCATTTTGCAAAACTCCATACACATTAAATAACTACCCATTCCCTACCACCACCCGGCTACCTTCTCCCTAGCAACCACCATTCTAGTTGCTGTTTGCATGTTTGACACTTTAGATACTTTGTGTAGCAGTATTGTCCTGTATTGTCTTGCAGTGAATGAGTTACTTCTCTTGCCATAATGTTCTCTAGATTTATCCAAATTGCAACATGAAACAAGATTTCTGTTCCTTTCTAAAAAGCAGATTTTGTAGAGAAAGGGAAAAAAATGCAGCTCACTTTGACAAGCAACATTGAAAATAGGATTCACTCTGAAATACTGAATCAAAAAATTTAAGGCTTTTGAAAAGCATTTCTCAAAAAAATTAAAAATGTTAAGCCCAAACCTAAGAATGGAAAACAAGGGTATTCCTCAGTTCTGCAAAAGTAGCAGAATACAAACACCTTACATGTAAGAGAAATAACCCATCAAATATGAATTACTCTTGGGTTTTTTTTGGCAATAACCTAGCTTACCAAGAATACAATAAATATCTAAAGTAACTGCTCCATTAATGTCACTGGGCTGAATTGAAATTAATTTTCCCAAGGGGCTCTTAAGTGAATGCCTTTGGTCCCAGGAGAAGACACAGTTTTCAGCTGCTGTAGTGTGAAGCCTGCACTGTGATCTGAAGCCCTTCCCAAATCCCATTTCCGGGTTTATCTTCATATAGTCAAGTCCAGGCTGAGGCAAGGGAGATGCAGAAGATTTAGTTAAGCCCATTTTTAAAGCTTGAATATGGGATTCCTGAGGGTTTATTAAACTTTATCATGTAAAGAGGAATTTTCCCAAATGTATTTTGAAGAAAAAAAAAATTTTTTTTTTCAAAGCTGCGCATGACAACCTGCTACTTAAATGAGGATATAGTAAGCAAGTGCTGGAGCTTTGCCCTCTTAGCTCCCAAGTCTCCCTTCCCCGTAAGGGCTCCTTTCTGGATTCCTTCTTGCATTTCTCTCCTTCCTTTGGTTTTCTCTTCTGTTTGTTGGGTCCTGCATGGGTCTCTTGCTTGCCCTGGCTCCCCTGCTCCCTAGTGTGCTATTAACCTGCATAGATAACTCAGCAGGCCTCAGAACTGGGTGGAGTTTTGTTTGGGCAAATTACCACATCCTGGAGCACCTCCAGCAGTGTTTTCTTAAGACTTGGGGAGTTGGAGTCTGTGCACTGTGGGGTGGGGTGGGGGGCAGGTAGTGAAGCCGGTCACTGAGCAGGCTTCTGAGAGAGAATGGCCTTGCATAAATCTCCAGAAGGTGAAATTGGGTGCAAACGACCCTGGAGGTAAGTCTTGGGTAGGGGTTAGAGAACCAGTACAATGAAATGGGCTTATGGGGAAACTTGGGATCAGGGTGAGACAACCAGTTCTGCAGGCTCTGCCAGGTTTATGAGAGAATCCCAGTAGGGGGTCCTTCCTGTCTCTTTCCCACTTAACCCCATTTAACTACCTGTGGGGAGGCCAGTGTAATTGAAGCAATCATCTGCTTGCATTGCTCCCTGTTTCTGGGTAAACCAGGACTAGACTCTGCTCTGATATGAAAAGAAAATTAAAAAAAAAAAAAAAAGAAAAGAAAATGGGATGTCCAGGTGTGATCCTAAAGCAGCACTCCAGATGTACAAGAACATTCCATCCCACAGGCTATGATGGGTTCTGCAAGGTCAGTTTTTTTTAAGATTTTCTGTACATAATGTTTCAAGAGCCGTTCTGGAAACATAATCACAGAAAGAACCATTTTATAGAAAGAGAACCAATTTCAATTCCACTTACAGTTGTATTCCTTTAGTTTAAGCCCTTAACCCTCCCATAAACTGTAATGTCCATAAACTGTATGTCCAGAAAAATGATAGAACGGACCCCAGGAATCCTTTTTGCCTCTAATCACACCAGACTCCACCCCTAACCTCCTTTCTTCCTTGTTCCCCAGCTCCAGGCAAACCAGGATTCATGCCTAAAGCCAAGGAAGGCTCTTCTAGAACTTCATGCCTGGCAGCTTTTGAGCTTGCTGTTTCGTGTGCCTGGCATGACCTTCCCTCTCTTCCCGATTTTTTGTTTGTTTTGGTTGATTATTTTATTTTCAGAATATATATATCTCCTTTCAATTTGCTTTTGCTTTGCTTTCTCTATCATGAATTTCTCTCTCTCTCATCATAGATATATGTATATATTATCAGCAAATATTCATCTATGGTCATGTTGTTATTCACCTATGTTTTTTCTACTTCAATACAAACACCTAAACAAATTTCTACAGAAATGGAAATAATACAAGCTGATTTGATAGGTTTTTTTAGAATAACATTTTTCTTCTTTTTAGGTTTAAGTCTCATAACTTCAAAATTACCCAACATCCTCCTCCCTCTCCACTCCAGCCTGCTTTTTAATTGCTCTTCACTTTCTAGTTACCTCTCAGTTCTTCAAAACCCAGGCAATGTCACTCTTGCTCAGTCTGATCTCTGAGGCAGGTTTCACTCACCCCGGAGGTCCTTGACTCCTTCTGCCTGTCCTCCCTGCAGCCCTGCACATAGGTCCATCTTCCCAACTGGTTATGACTACATCAATGACAAGAGCTGGGTCTTGTTTGTCCTTGAACCTCTCGAATCTAGAAATAGTAACTGGCCCACAGTTATTTCTTTAAAAGTATTCATGGTAGGCTGGGGATGTGGCTCGAGTGGTAGCGTGCTCGCCTGGCATGCGTGCGGCCCAGGTTCGATTCCCAGCACCACATACAAACAAAGATGTTGTGTCCGCCGAAAACTGAAAAATAAATATTAAAAATTCTCTCTCTCTCTCTCCCCCTCTCTTTCTCACTCTCTCTTTAAAAAAAAAAAAAAGTATTCATGGAATGAAGGAATTCTTTACTGCCAATGGGTTGGTGGTAGAGAAAGTATGGAAATGGTAAGATTTAAAAGGAGCTATATGCGAGGAGAAGAGGCTGGGTTGCTGAAGGCAATTTCCTCTAGCTTTGCAAACAGCCAGTCCTGCTGAGAGGCACCCTAAGGTCCTCCTTTATTAACATCTCTTACAAGGTAGCACTAATTGGCTTCTGTAGCTTAAAATCTATTGGCACAGTTGTTACATTTGCCAAAGTAGTGTTTAATGACTTGTATCTCACACAATAACATGGGGCAAATTTAAAAACTCAAATTTGCTTTGGTTTTGTATCCCTTACCATCTGTTGGTTCCCGATCCTGATCCTGGATTACCTCATTCATTTTTATGTTAATCATTACCAACAATAAACAGTTTGGAAAAGGACACAGGAAACTCATGTAAAGGAGGATGTTTTGACAGAGTATTGTTTTCTTCTAAGCAATCCTAGAAAACAGAAAGGCATCAGGAAGCTGTTCTACTGAGAAAGACCCCCTTCAACTTGACCATGAGTCAAAAAAGGAGGAAAAATTCCTTAGAGAAACTAAGTCCCAGGTTTCATTTGCCAGTAAATTTCCTGGGTGCTCAAGACTCAGGTCCAAAGCTGAAAGCAGAAACAACTGTTCCCCAGCCCAGCAATGGGTCCCACAGGATGGCCACCTCAGATACTGGTAAACTATTAGCTGCTACTATTTATTTTTTAGAATAATGTTTTCCTGTAAAGAAACCTGTGTGTTAAACCAAAACTGATGAATCTCTATGCTAAACATTTGTGTTACTTTCATGTTTTCAATAGTTTGGCTTTTCCAAAGTTTTTACTTTTAGGTTACAAAAAGCAATACAATATTATAAAAGGTTTAGAGGCAATCCCCAATTTTCTTTCATTATAACAGAAAAGATCATTTGTTTCTTTCCATGTGGTTTGTTTGTTTATTTATTTATTTATTTATTTTGAGATGAGGTCTTGCTATGTTGCCCAGGCTGGTCTCCGACAGCTGGGTTCAAATGGTCCTCCCACCTTGGCCAGGACTAGGGGTACACGCACAGTTGTATTCAGCTCTGTCCTTTCTTTAAAATTGCCTTCAGTCTTTTTGCATATGTATGCATTTATGTGCAGTCAGTAAGCCAGTCAACATAGTGCCTACTGTATGCCAGCCACTGCTAGAAATACAGCCATGAAAAAAGTACATTATATAAACAGTAACCCCAGTGCAGATATAATTCCAGGTGTTAAGTGATTGGGGGGGGGGGGGGCGGGGAGCAAGCTAAGAAGGCAGAGAATGATGTTGGGATGGGGTACTATTTTAGTTGGGTCTAGAGAAAGGGAGTCTCATTTGGTAACATTTAAGCACAGATCTGAATAAAATTAGCCATGTGGAATGAATGAATGAAACCAGACATATGCACATGCATGGGAAATGCTTTCTAGGCACAGGGAGCCCCAGGTGGAAAGGCCCAGGTGAAAGTGAGCCCAGAGTGTGTGAGAGCGAGCCAGGAGGTCAGGGATGCTGAAGACAGAGATGTGGGAGACAAGTCCAAGAGGCAGCTAGAGCCAGACAGGCATCTCTTGCACAGTTGTAATGTTACTGAAAATATGGAAAATTATGGCCCTGGAAAGAGACAAGTGGCACTTGGAGCTATAGAAGAGAAAGGTTTGGTCAGCACTGGTGAGGGCTCAGCGGGGTCCTCTCCCAAAGCTGAGCACAGTCCTTTGTTCTCAGTATCTTTTCTATAGCACAGACTTTTGGGTTTCAGGACTTTCTTATGGATGTAATCATGATGTCTCTCCCTTTCTCCACGCAGCTCTGGTTCCTGCCATAGATGCTGAGCAAACATGATTGCAGAAGCAGAAACTAGCAGGTTGTAGCTATTAACAGAGATAAAAAGAAACATCTTAGGAAGGAGTTGCTGCTTCAGTAATAGTTTATAAATCTCTCCTGAGCTTACATGGGACCTTGATCTTACTTTCAGAACATATTCTGTTTTTTCCCCTACACTGGTAACAGGTATTGAACCCAGGGGTGCTTAGTCACTGAGCCACATCCCCAGCCCTTTTTATTTTTTGAGACAGGCTCTCACTGGGTTGCTTACATACTTGTTAAATTGCTGAGGCTGGCTTGGAACCTGTGATCCTCCTGCCTCAGCCTCCCAAGCTACTGTGATTACAGGAATGTCCCACCACACCAGGCTCAGAAAATATTCTTTTATATGTATGTATGTATGTATGTATGTATGTATCTATCTATCTATCTATCTATCTATCTACATATATATATGTAAATGCAATAGATGCATCTTTTCTTGATATTTTTTGTATTTTTATTTTATTTTTATATGGTGCTGAGGATCAAGTCCAGTGTCTCACACATGCTAGGCAAGCACTCTACCACTGAGTCACTAACCCAGCCCCAGAACATATTCTTATACTGCTCAATCCCATTTTGCTACACGATGTGTATATGTATAATTTTCGTAGATGCATAATATTCCATTACATGCTATAATTAGTTTCTTCCTTTCACCCTCTTGCAAATACTCTTTCCTATTACCTGCTTCACTGTATTTCAGCAATTTTTTCTTTCTTCTTTTTTTTTTTTTTTGGTATAAATTGCCAGAATAGGGATTACAAATTAAAGGGTTCTGAGAATAAAAACTGCCAAATCTCTCTCCAAGGTCATGTGTCATATTCAATGTCATCAATATATTCAATGTATTTTTAAAACATTTTATGCAAACATATATAAAAATGAAGCAAACAGTAGAAGGAGTCCCTGTGATCACCAACCGTTAGCAAGATGGACAGTATTGTTTCATTTATACCTAATCCCCTGGATTGTTTGGCATCAAATACTAAATATAATGCTGTTTCACCAGTACGTAAATTAAATATATTTAAAGCATTTTTTGTTAAGAGAAAGTTACTGTCTACTTTTACAAGGAGACCATCTATATTAGAAAGTTGTTCATATTTGTTTCAAAGTGTGATCTGGAGCTTCAGGAAAGTGGTTAATGAATTCCTGTAATAGTGCTTAAGTTAACTGTGCAAAACCGAGCAGCTGGTCACCCCTGCTGGGCAACACTGCCCCCCCACCCCAAGTCCATGTTTGTCTTCTCCATTTCCATTTCTCCCCAAATCCAGGGGCCCCTGGAGTCTTGTTAATTCTGCCTTCAGAGGCCCTCAGTCCTGTTTCCTCCTCTCTGTGGCTGTGGTCTGGCTCTCATGGTTGTTTGCCTGCACCACCTCCACAGCCTCCTCACTAGCTTCTCTGCTTCAAGATTGCTCTGTTGCCAACCTTCCTCCACACTACCACTGAAGGCTCACTCTTTCTTTCTTCCTTTCTTTCTTTTTTTTTTTTTTTGTACCAGGGATTGAACCCAGGGGTGCTTAACCACTGAGCCACATCCCCAGCCCCTTTTATATTTTTATTTAGAGACGGGGTCTCACTAAGTTGCATAGGCTTTGCTACTTTGCTGAGGCTGGCTTTGAACTCGTGATCCTCTTGCCTAAGCCTCCCGAGCCCCTAGGATTATAGGCTTGCACTACCACACCCAGCCTGAGGTCTCTTTGTACACCAGAGGTATGACGGTCTCTCATCTGCTTAAAACCCTTCACTAAGTCTCTGTTGCCTTGAAGAGAAAATCTTCCCTCCCAAGCATGGACTTCATGTAGAGCAGATGGATATCTCTTCATGACCTCTGACTACCCCTGAACTCCTACCACAGCCCATATTCATCCTGTTCTCCTGACATTCTGACTTACTTACAATTTCCTGAACTGGCCATGTTTCCCCCAAGTGGTTCCCTGGGCCCAGAAAAACCTTCTCTTGTGTCACTATCCTCCCCCAAAATACCCACACACCTGACTGTCACTCATTTTCAGTGCAATTCAAATACCACTTTCTCTTAGAAGCTTTTCAAAAGTCACCTACCATGCCTGGGACCACTATCCTTGAGGTTCTTATTGTCACTGAGGCATGCTGCATACACCCTCGGTGTGCCTCTATTGCGCTTCTCATCTGCAATTTCTTGTCTGTCTCCTCGGGTAACAGGTAATTCTCTGAACACAGGACCTTGTTACCTTGGTTCCCTGAGCAGTACCACTCATGTGACCAGCATTTCATAATGATTTATGAAAGTATTGCTCTTCTGGATAGTAAACAACAGAAACCAACCCTGATATTTAAGTTGGAAAGGAACTCAATGAGAAGATACTGGTGAGCTCACAGAATTAACTGGAGAACCAAGAGATTTTGTTCAGAGCTAAAGCAGCCAGTAAGAGGGCCCAAATCATTTCACAGAGCTACTCTTGTGACCACTGCTCTGTCCTCCATGAAGGGCTGGATCTTCCCCCAGCTCAATTCTACAGCTGTGGCTCATTTGTTTTACACACTGAGCATGATATAAGAGATCATTTGCAGAAAGTGTTTACAGATTAAAACAAAAACTAAAATAAAGTCTTTTAAGAGATGTCTAGGCGTCTCCTAAGTTAGTACTCATACGTAGGCGTTTTGATCAAGACATAGAGTGTTGGTTTATTTTAGTAGTTAAGGAACTGTAGAACCAAAATTCAATTATTTGTTCATTCAACAAATATTTATTAAGTACCTCTCAGGTAAAAGGCACTGCTGAGTCCCCTAATCATGGAAGGCTTCAGTAAGTTTAAGTCACTATGCTCTAGAGAAATGAGCCAGGCAGGAAATACCTCCATTCTGTAGAGGAGTAAACCAAGACTCAGAGAAGTGAAGTGAGTTGTTCACTTAATGGGCTCATGATTTGAAGCCCGTGTTCTGTCTGTGCTGCTGTGGACTTGTCAATCATCTACAGAGCAGCCAGGTACGTGCTGGATGGAGAAGAGATTCCTGAATCTGTCGATTAGTAGGTCACTGTTGGTGACTTTAAAAAAGTGATTTGGATAGCTGAGTGTGGCAACCAGAACTGGCGGTGTGGTGAAGAATTGGGGCTGGCAAGTACAAACCACTCTTTCCAAACATTTGACAGTAATGGTAAAGTAAAAGTAAAGTAAAGGAAACGGTTGACAGAACAGTGACTTGAGTAGAAAAGAGAAGACAGAGAAAGTTGGTGGGGCTGGAACTTGTAAATTGGAGATTTTATAAAGAGAGAAGACAATAAGATGCAACACAGAGAAATATTTTAAAATGCAAAAGTCACACACACCTATATTTGCTTTGGAGCAAAATATTCTGAGTTCAAATTCTGGCTCTGCTTCTGACTATTAATTAGTAGTCTAAGTTTCTAAACCTATGAATAGTTTGTGACTCTTATCATTAAATTTAGGCAAGATGTCCTGTACTTGTGAGCAGGTAAGAGGCAATCCTTCCCTGCCCCCTTTCCCACAGCTCTCTGCTCTGCCCCACTCAAAACTAGAAGTGCTAGATAAAATACATGTAATGTGGGACATACTAAAAATAATTCTTTATTTTGAATTTAACCAAGCATCTTGTTTTTGTATTTCCCAAATCTGGCAATGCTATCCAAAATAAAATACCTTGTATCCAATGTGCCATGACAGAAATTTCAGACAAGTGTGAAGAGGTAAAATGGGGATGGTGCTGCCTCCTACTGGTAGAACCTGGCAAGACCAGCCATCATGTGTGCACCTGTTTCTTACCAAAAGCAGCAAGTCACAAGATACATAGTGGATGAGAAGTGGAGTTTTATGAACCTTTTAATCTTTTAGTCTAAACTTGTTACTACCATAGCCTACTATCTTTTGATTTTTACTGGTATTGACTATTCTTCTTAACTATGTAGTTTTATACTTTTTTTGTCAGGGTTAGTAAAATATTACCGTGCATTCAGAACTTAGGATTTCCTTTGGGATTTCAATATGCTCATTTTATATATTTAAAATTATACTTTTTAGCTGGGCATGGTGGTGCACACCTGTAATCCCAGTGACTTGGGAGGCTGAGGCAGGAGGATCAAAGCCAGCCTCAGCAACTCAGTGAGGCCCTATGCAACTTAGTGAGACACTGTCTCAAAATAAAACATAAAAAGGGCTGAGGATGTGGCTCAGTGGTAAAGCGTCCCTGGGTTAAATTCCTAGTATCGAAAATAAATAAATAAAAATAAAAGTATACATTTTCACCTAACAAAACCACTTTAAAGTCACTCTCAGTACCTGCATCTTTATTTATTCTTACAAAAGAATGATGTACTTTATGTTTGTTTTACGTGCTGGCACAGGTAAATAGAGGAGAACTGGTATATAATAGGTGCTTAATGAAATACCTTTTGTTATTATGATATCATGTTAGCATAATGCTATTACAGAGAACTTGTTGAGGTGTAAGTAGTCCCAAAGAGCAAGAAAGACAAATGAGGCTTTCTGAAGTCATTCTCTGGCAGGAATTGAGAAAATACCAAAGCTCTCCAGGACACTGTTGTCTCTGGATTTCTGTGTGCCAATTGAAACTATCTAGGGGCTGATCAGCACATGGTTTCCTCACTCCCACTGACCACCTGAATCTCATTGACAGTGATTTCAATGCTTCTTTACCTGTTTAATTTTTGGAGGCAAATATCTGAGCTTCCTGCCTGTCAGTTGTATTTGCCAAAGGTATGTGTGTTCTTGAGGCAGCAAGCGTCTCTCAGTTGCCCAGGAATGCAATTCTGTCTTCACACTGAGAAGTCCAGGGCAGGTCAGGAAAGAAAATCTACTGAGTGGCTCAGGCTCCTGGAGGGTTGGTGTCTGAGCACCTGGAAGCAGGAACAGGGTCAAGTTTTGTGCCTGGTAAGTGTGTCCCTTTTTGAGGTGGGTTTCCTAGGTAATGATTCAGGGTTGTTATCAGGGTTTCTTTTTCACTTGTTTTATATGGTCATTAAGCCTCTTTAATGCTATCTGTTATTAAAAGACAATTTCTCTATTTTTATATAGCTAACACTCTCAGTTCAGAAATGGAATTGGGATCCAGGATGGAGAAAAATGATCAGTTCCTGCAGACGCTGGGCAAAAAGATCGTCAACAAGTGTCTAGATTTGAACAGTTGTGGATTAACAACCGCAGATGTGCGCAAAATGGGTCTGTATGCAGCTGACCTTGTACAGAGGAATACAGGCTTTTCTGTTGAGATGAGCAGGCAAAACACATTCAGTGACTTTGGTAGGCCAAAGTTTGCTGAGCAGTGCAAGATAATGTCAGAAAGAACTGCTGCAACACTATTTATTTATTTATAATGTTAATTCGGTGGCACATGCAAGTAATCCGGGCTGCTCAAGAGGCTGAGGCAAGAGGATCCTAACTTTGAGGACAGCCTCAGCAATTTAGTGAGATCCTGTCTCAAAATAAAAAGGGCTGAGTTGGGCACAGTGATGCATGCCCATAATCCCAGTGACTTGGGAGGCTGAGGCAGGAGGATGACGAGTTCAAAGCCAGTCTCAGCAACTTTGCGAGATCCTGTCTCAAAATTAAAAATTTTTAAAAAGGAATGGGAATATGGCTCAGTGGCTAATGCCCCTGAGTTCAATCCCTGGTATGTATAAATGAAAAGATAGATAGGGCTAGGAATGTAGCTCAGTGGTAGAGAACTCTTCTGTTCGATCCCCAATACTGGAAAAAAATTAGCTGACCCTTCTTCAACCCTTCATCATTCTTCAAAGATTTGAGCTGATTTTAGATTGATTCATTTGTTTTTTTCCTAAGCAAATTTACCTACCTAGTAATTACCTCTTTATCCTTGAAATACATCTATTCTTGCATTTGATATAAACTCATAAAAATCATCCATAAAACTGAGCCCTGATCGGAATTTAAAGAAGTATTATTCATTATTGTGGGATGTTCATTATTGTGGGATGAAAAGTATAACTCTGGGCAATTATTGCTTACACCTTTTTATAAACACACATATACCTTCCATTTTGTGAAAAGCCCTCCTCCCCACACCACCTTTTTTTTTTTAACTCTCTTTTTCTTAGATATCTTAAAATAAGCCTTTAATTAGATTGTACATGTCTGCCAACAGAGAGATAAACAGAATCCGTTTTGAGTGAGGGGTCCTTAACCATTTGTTCTGATCTATTCGGGCTGTAGACTGGGTTAATTCATAAAACAGAAACCTATTTCTCACAGTTTTGGAGCCTGGGAAGTCCAAGATCAAGACTTCATAGATGGCACCTCCTAACTATGCCCTCACATGATAGAAAGGGCCAAAAAACTTCTCTTGAGCCTCTTTTATAAGGGCATTAAGCCCATGCATAAGGGCTCCACCTTCATTACTTAATCACCTCCTATAGGTCCCGCCCCTTAGTGCTATTATACTGGGGATTAAATTTCAACATATGCATTTTGGGAGTCTGTGAACATTCAGATTAGAGCACTATTTTATTTAACATTTGGACAGGTCTCTTAGGAAACTGTGGTTCCTCGTGCATATGGGGTCAGAATCCACTTGCAGAGGGCATGGAAATGCGATCACCAGAATCCAGCTCAAATCTAATGAATCAGCCTTTCAGACTGGGCCCCAGGATTCTGTATTTTAACAAGCCTCACAGGGGATTCTGATGCAAGCTGAAGTTTGGCTGGCCGCTGGCTTGTATGTTGTGTACGGGTATTGCATTTTCTTAATGAGATTACTAACAGGAAGGAGGCTTGATTTCCTTTGTTAAAATCAAAATTGGAGTAAAAGGTTATGGGACACAATCATCTGCTAAATCAATGTTTGATGTAAAAAAAAAAAAGCACGTGGTTGGGGCTGGGGTTGGGGCTTAGTGGTAGAGTGCTTGCCTACCATATGTGAGGCACTGGGGTCAATCCTCAGCACCCCATTAAAAAAAATAAAGAAAGAAGATAAAGGTTTATATATATGAAGAAAGGACAAATCTTTAAAAAAGAAAAAAAAAGCATGTCACTGAGTTTTTTCCTTTTTTTTTCCTAATGTATTCAATAGTTTAATCCTTTTTATAATATTTTGATTATGGCAAATAAGATGCAGTTGCTAAAGTGCTTTGCATGCTAGTGGAAACTTTTTATTTGTCACATGGTTTCAGAATTTTGGAAGGACTGGAATTCCTGTGCCTGTAACCACAGAAGCTCAATAGGCTGCTTGAATGTGACCACTATTTTAAAGTTCAAGACAGATTTAAAAGCAAGCAAGCAGAGATACTTTATCTCTTCTACTCTAGCATTTCCATTCTCAAGTTTTATTGCTTCAGGAGCTAGATGCCCTTCGAGAATCTTTTCCACAGAAACTAAATTCACTTTTAATGAGCAGTGGCAGAGATTTGGAGAAGGCTCCTATCAAGCTGTAAGCCTGTTCAAACCTCCACTTCTTGGTCAACTGAAGTATCAAGTAGTGATGGCCAGGTAATCAAGATAAAAAAAGAAAAGATGACAGGCACAGCCAATCTCAGCAGTCCTGGCCTTTAGAGCATTTCCTAGCTCTGAGCATCCAATAGGGTGATGGGTGATGGGTGTCAGGGGTTTTTGCAAAATAAAGAGACTAGAATACATATCACAGTCACAGTGTTCCCAGCAGCAGCAGTAGAATTATCATTACTACTATTGGGTTCAACTCCAATAAAGGATCTTATGAAGACATCACCATATTTTCAGGGTACAGTTATTTAACACAGATAGAAAGCATCCCAAGAAATAGGAAATTTAAATGTCATAATTTCTCCAATTGTACAGCTTGAAAAATCCCTGTTTGGCTGAAAGTCAACATGTCTTACACCTCCCCCAACCTCTTATAGTGCAAAACTAGATCTTGTGCATGTAAGATTTGAATTCTGCTTACTAAAATTTACATATACAAATCAGTATTTTTCTCTGTTTACTTCTAGTTGCTTTGTTGCCTTTTCTCCCAGACTTGGAAGAACTGGATATTTCCTGGAATGATTTTGTTGGTGGGAACCTCCCCTCAATCACTCAACAAATGCATGTTACCAGCAAGTTAAAAGTCCTGAGGCTGGCTAGTTGCAGACTTACCACTGAGGATGTCCGAGCACTGGGTACGATGAATGATTTCCTGGAAGCACCTTTACACCTCAAACTCTCAAGGGCAAACAATCTATATTACAGACTATCCCAGTGATCATGGTCAAGAGCACCATATAATGCAATGCTGTGTTGGGCACTTGTACAACTGCTGAAGAGCTATGTGACCCTATACTTGGTGTTATGCTAAGCTCTGTGGATAAGGGAAGGAACAGGGCTGACCAGATAACTGCTTTCATGGAGTTTAAGTAAGGCTCTTGTAGCACTAGCTTGCTCTAGGTCTCAGTTACCTCATCTAAAAAAGACAGGATATGGTCATTATATTTAAATAACCCTACCACAAATAAGAGGAAATATAGAGAGTAGGGACATTCCGAACCAAAAATGAACTAACATTGGGCAGCTCTAGCTAGGTTCCTACCCTATCCTGGTAGCCAGGACTTAGAGGTGAGAAGAGAGGAGAGAGCCATAAGGGTGAGGGTGTGCTCAGCCACCGTCCGCTCAGCTGAGGCTGCAGCCCTGAGCATTTCATTGTGGGGTTCAACTGTTACCAGAAGAATGTGGGAATGAGGAAAAAACCCAGAACAAAGCAAAGAGACATGCTTAAAGCAACATCTAACAATATGTGGGGTAACCCTCACCTGAACATGGACAATTTTTCTAACTGAAATGGATAAATTGCCTACCTGAATCTAGAAGATTTGTAAAGGATGCCCTTTGACTTGAAGAACATTTATTAAATACTATCCTATCTTGTTAAAAAAAAATAATAAAAAAAAAAATAAAAAAGACAGGAGTTGGAGTAGATAATATTTAAGTTCTTTTCAAATTCCAGAATAATACCTCCCCTATTTTCCTACACCCATTTTAAAAAAAAAATTGATCAAGACAAGATTTTAATTAAAAATGATGGTTTAACTAGAACTAGAACCTCAAATAAATCAGTTGATATACTGAACATAGGATAAAATCTGTACAAAGTCATACTACTTACCCAACTTTTTGGCTAAAAGGCTAGCTGGCTTGTTAGGTGTCATGAATGCTTTATATTCTTTTTCAGTCTGAAGTTTCTTTACTTTGATCACTTACATCTCTTTAAAGAGTTCTGTTAACACAATGTATGCCAACTGTCTCCTGGGTTTAGTCCATGGTAAGTGGAGGCTCCTGATGTCTCTGGCCACTTTCCTGTGGCCAAGGAGAAACACTAAACATCCTGGAGTTGGCCAGATCCTGGGTTAAATCTTAGCTTTGATTTTCAACTAACTGTGTAAACATAATAATTTAACAAGTAATTTGACCTTTCTGAAACTCAGCCTGTTAATCTGATAAATGAGGCTAATATCTGCCTCAAAAACTGTGGAAGAACTAATTAATTTCTGTAAAGTGCCTACTACATGCCTTGTATATAGTAGGTGCTCACTAACTAATAGTTCCTTTTTTTCCCTATTCTCTCATTCAAAATACCTCTCTGGGGGTGTACATGATCAATATAGCCCACCAGTTAGCAGCTGGTTATAATGTAGCAGAGTCTCAAATTTAACATATCATTAACCATGTGTGAAATCAGTTTGGTTTCTTTATTTACCTGAGCTTTCACAATGCTTTGTCTGTAGGAATCCAAGAAGTGGAATTTCTGCCTTGAGGTCCTTTCCACACTTACCTGGTCTTGGAAAGACTCAGCACCCTTGTCACTGAAGTTTTGTACCTTCCTCCCTGTCCCAGAGCTGTTGTCTCTGGAAGAACTCCCAAATCCTCTCCCATGAAGGAGGGCTTATTTATCATCCATACTCTGTCCTCACTGAGCCTTAATGGCAGCTGGAGTACAAGGAGAACAAGTGGTTTATTGATATGATAACATCCATCAATCAGGAGGCATTTCAAAATTGTTACCTTTCTTATAATTGCTTAATGCCTTCCACTGTCATGTTCATTGTAGACATAACTAATTAATCTTCACTCTTTCTCTTGGATCCTGGGGATACTGTGGGACTGTAGAAAGTCACCTCAAATTGACTGGCAATGACCCACAAATGACACTTGTTCATTTCCTGGTTAAGATGTTGTAACTAATGGAGAACATGCATTTCAACCCAGGACTCCTGGACTCCCCAAACCTTAACCCATGGAATGAATAAACCATAGTAGAAGTCCTAGCCCAATTGCAGACAGTGGAAGAGAGGCTTTTGTATTCAGGGGACTTTTCAGAACCCTTAACTGATTGGTGTAAAGATTTATACTGAACATTGAGGAAGTACTTTTGCATGTGTGTGCTCTATTCCTCAGGCAGTAAAAATAATTTCTACAGCTAGTCTCTCCGGTGATTTCCCTCATCTTGCCCAGCCTCCATTCTAGCCTTCAGATGCTTTTCTGCATGAAATGGCTTTAGACAGGAAATGGACAAGTTTCACCCCTCTCTCTATGTACTTCACTCCCCTCAGAGGCTATGTGGTTGTCGTAGCTGCTAAAACCTGGTGTTCTATTATTAGTTCCTCTCTGTAGTGGCTGTTTAGCTGCACATGGTATTCTTGATGTTGAGGTGAGCTTTACCCCATGGTAGCCAGTTCACAGCTTTGCCTCACTTACACCCCAAACAGATCCCAGAGAGGACCGATGAGATCAAGCAGATGGACTGGTTCAGATATTTACTACCAAAAAAACAACCCAGTAGAACCATCCTATTGATAGGTGGATTTTTTTTAACAACAACCATTTTTTTTCTAGCTTCCAATCATGGCTTCATAATTTTGGAGAGACTAGAATAGCTATGCCTGCAAATATAAAAACTCACTTTTCGCTAAGGAGACAGGAACTGGGTCCTTTTCTTCCCTCACTTCTGTGTCAACTAGCATAGCACCTGGCCCAGTTTTCATACTCCAGAAATAATGGTTGTACCAATTTTGAAATGAATTTCTTGCTTTTCTGTGTAATGATCAACTGGATTTTCTGGCCATTCTGTAACAGGAGAAGCGCTTGAAATGATACCTGAACTTGAAGAGCTAAATTTGTCCTGGAATAGTAAAGTGGGAGGAAACTTGCCTCTGATTCTCCAGAAGTTCCAAAAAGGGAGCAAGATACATGTCCTTGAACTAATGGATTGTGCCCTCACATCAGAAGATGGGGCATTTGTGGGTAAGTGGGATTTGGAAGAATTTTTCCCAGGGAAAAAAGAATGGGAAGATGTCCATGATTGGTAGCTTGGGAATCTACATTTGCTGGGCTTTCTCTTACCCTGTATTTTAAAGGAGGCTAACTCTATCCTCAGGTCTCTGGAAACTTCATTCTCTCTCCTTCTTTCCCTGGACTTTCACATGCTATGTTTTTACAGTGTTGCTCTTCTTGTTTGGATTTCCTTTCTTCCAGGTCGGTTGCTACCCAAGCTGCAAAGTCTTGAAGTACTTGATCTTTCCATTAACAGAAACATCGGTGGTAGTCTCAACAGTATTGCTCAGGGATTACAAAGTGCCTCAACTCTGAAAGTACTGAAGTTACATTCATGTGGATTATCGCAAAAGAGTGTCAAAATATTGGGTGCGTTAACAACATATCTATAAAATATAAAATTATCATAAACTATTAGTATAGATGATACACAAATACATACTTAAAAGCTCTTAGGAAATAAAACAAAATGTAAGCAGTAGATATATTGGGGAATACAATTATGAATGGGTAATTTACATATTCTTCATGTTTTATTTATTTTATTAATATTTTACAGTAAATATATCATGATTACAAAAATAAGCTTTTGAAATGGCTGATTCTGAAAAGGCAGGATATTTTAGGCATGAGATAAGAGAGTGGAAAAGTGAAAGTTTTTGTGATACTATAGCTGGCAGGTTTTCCGTGTCTTTGAAAAACTTCAGCATTATTTTATGCTCAGTGGTAGGAAGGAATTGGTACTGATAAAAATAATGGCTTCAATGGTGTCTATGGTTAAAACATTACCCTGTGTGAAGTCTCCAGGTCATAGAGCATGACACTGTGTTTTTTCCTCTGGCTTACAGAGCCTGTAATATCCTTCTCCTGGCAACTTGATAAATCCAAGAGTCCACAGAAACTCCATTGCTCAAGTACAGTTGGGGGCATATAGTTGTAGGATTCAGGTCAGAACCATTGGCCGTCCATGCAGATGTCAGGGAGCATGTGTGTGGAATCATGTCAGATCCACACAGCACCAGCTGGCAGAAGTGTACTTACTGGTATACCTCCTTTTGGCTTTCGTCAACACAGTGTGCTCAGTCAGCCTCTCTTCCTGCAGCACATACTTCCTTCCTTGTCACATACCTTCCTACCACCTTAAAATATATTAAAATGACATTTTGACTCTTTTTAGATGCCACTTTTAGATACTTGGGTGAGCTGAGGAAATTAGATCTTTCCTGCAATAAGGAGCTGGGTGGAGGTTTTGAAGATGCATCAGCCCCACTGGTCATGCTAAAGCATCTGGAAGTCCTAGATCTTCACCAGTGCTCACTAACAGTGGACGACATAATGTCACTGAGTAAGTATATTCTGTAAAGGAGAGACTTTTTGGAACTTGGAAAATTTGAGATGTACATTTAAATTTAGTTTTTTATGAAGTTATTGGAAGGATCAAATTATGAAAGTTCTGGAACTATCTCAACACAGTGTTTAGCATATACTGAATGCTCAGTAAATGCTATTGAGTCTAGATTCCTCCTATGCACGGCTGTAAATGATAGATTTGGCACTTGGAGAAAATTTTGAATTTATGTTTCTGCTTAGCAATGAACCTTTTAGTGTCACGAAGCTGATTACAAACAGGTATGTAGAGAGAATGCCAAAATGTTGTTCAAACTTGCCCAGTAAAGTCAAGCCACTCAAACAAGTGAAACTACAAAAAAAGAGCCAGGTAGTGGTACGTGATGGGTAAACATAATGGCTCAAGATAGGTTCACTTATTTCCCTACCATAAACATAGGTCTGTTGTTGCAACATGTTATATGTGAATGCAATTTCCCACAGCAAACATAGCAAGCATAGCCTTGAGATTAAGGGTTTTATTTTCATCCATGGCCACAATAAACCTTGAGCACACATTTGGAATCTGAGCACAGCTTACCTTATAGACCTCTACTAGCTCAGGCCCCTGCCATCGCATGCCTAGATTATTACAAAATCCAAACAGTCTCCCTGTTCCCGCCCCCACTCTGCTTGAGTTCTCTACCCCTTCTCATTTACTCCACCCTGGCCATGCTGTCCTTCCTCACCTCCAGACACACCAGGCATGCACTGGCCTGAGGGCTTTTGCTCTTGCTTTCTCTGGACCATGGGCAACTCCAGGGTCAGTATGTGTCTCATTAAGCACCTGCACATTGCTCAAGCACAGGCACCTGCATATAGCTGGTCCCCAATATATGCATATTGAATATATGAATAAATGAATAGATGAATGGCAAGCATGAATAAATATAATTGTAAAAAAATTAGTATAATTTGGGGAGAAAAATAGTAAAATAGGTTTTCAGGTTTAACATTTATCTTGTAGAACTGCTAAATTATTTCTCAGGTCCTTATCCCTTGATTTGGGGAAATGAGAAAATTTAACGGTTTTTATGAAGATTTCTGAAGTAAAAAAAGAAAATTCCTTTTGAGCCCTACTTGGAGCATTATGTGGTGTTACCATCCCCTTGACCTATCAGAGCTGAGAGTCACACCTAAGGAGACATGCTGAGTTTTCAGGCCTCTGGATTCCCTTGGTGGAACCAAATAACATGAGTATCACATCTTATCTTATTAAATAAGGTGGATAAGAGAAAGATTAAAGTGCTAGAGGATCTCCATGGCTACCACCAGTATAACTGAGGGATAATCCTTCCTTATCCAGGTCACAACCACTAATATGGATGAACAGCCTCAGAAAGCCAACTATTATATAATAACTGGAGCAAATGGTATTGTCCACCTTCTGCTTAATTTTTAAAGGCTGGAAATGCTTTATGACCCTAAATCACTGAACATTCATTTATCTGATTGTTACAGATAATTCCAAAGAAATAGAATTATAGATCATTTAGTCAATAACTGTTGATTAATCTAATTGTGCGAGGCACCATGCCATGGTCTACAGGAAACTCAGACAGTCAAAGAGCTTTAGTATGGTAGGGGCAGGAATAAAACAATCCCTATCCGGATTACACGGTGGGGTGGGGGTATTCAAGATGCTGGAAGAGGAGGAAGCAGTTCCACCTGTTGGGATGAAAACTCCCTGCCCGGCTTGTCTTCCCTTCCTTTGCACAAGCTTTTGTACCTCTGATGTTCTGGGTACTGATCCCCATCCTGGGGTCGAGGTAGTCCCCCATACTTAGAGATTTCCTTCAATGAGGGAGACAGAAAACAAATACTAAACAAGAAAATATCATGCAACCGTGGGTGCTGTCAAATAAAAAATAGGGTGATGTGAAGTGACCACGGGCTTACATTAGCTTGGGTGGCCCTGGAAGGATCTGAGGAAATGAGCCAGCCTCATGGAGATCTCAGGATACTGAAATTCCCATCTTGGTAGAGCGGGGGCAAAGGCCTGGGGGCAGGAAATGCAGCACAAGGATAGTGAACTAGAGGTAACAGAAACCACTCTGGTGCTGTTACTGACAGGTGCCCTGATTGCTTGGTTTCATTGCCTTCCTGCTTCCTAATATTTATATTCACCCCAACTCCCCTACTTTTTTTTTTTTTGTACCAGGGATTGACTCCAGGGGCATTTTATTACTGAGCCACATCCTCAGCCCTTTTTACTTTTTATTTTGAGATGAGATCTTGCTGAATTGCTTAGGGCCTTGGTAAGTTGCTGAGGCTAGGTTCGAACTCACAGTCCTCCTACCTCAGCCTTCCGAGTTAAGGGATTACAGGTGTGTGCCACCACACCTGGCCTGGTACTTACTTTCTAAGAAAAGAATGATATCAAACTTTAATATGTGTCAGGTACTGTACCAAGTACTTTACATAGACCAATTCCTATCTTCCTAATGATCCTGTGAAGGATGTATTTTATGGTTGAGGAAACAAAGGTTCAGAGTAGGTAACTTGTTCCAAATCACACTGCTCTTTAGTAGTAGGATCCAGGACTGGAGCCCAGTTCTTTCTTGTCTCCAAAGTCTTTGTTCTTAACCTCTGGTCTGGGGAGAGGCTTTGAAGCAGAAAAGCCCGAGTGGCTCCCTGGGAAGAGGCTGGTTTGGGAGGTGTGTAAAGGACAGAGTCACACTGGGGAGAGTTGGTTGACTGTTCAGTTAAGAGGATTGTGACAACCCAACACTGGATGGCTGTCTGTGAGATGGTGCCTAAAACATGTCACTGTTGGTATTTTAACAGCCCAGGTTATCCCTTTACTCTCAAATCTTCAAGAACTGGACTTATCGGCCAACAAAAACATGGGCAGCTCTTCTGAGAACCTACTCAGCAGGCTCCGATTTTTACCCGCATTGAGGTCGTTACTCATGAACAACTGTGCTTTGGAAAGTGAGACTTTCACAGCTCTCGGTGAGAGAATTACCCAGATCCCTGCAGGCACCACGCAATAACAGGGGAGGGTCCACGCTCTCTTTCTCTATACACAAATTTCATTCCAAAGCTCAAGCCACAGGTACAATAAGGTACGTAGTCATGAGGTTTATGACTATAGTTTGTCTTCTTAGGAAATATGCCCTCTTACAAGTGATCTTCTCAAGGCAAATGATTCTGGAAACTGCAGATTTTATATTTTAAATTTACCTTGTATATAACCAACTCTGGAGGGTCTACACCCATGATAACTTAAAATTTTCCAGAAGTTTCCATCTGAATTGAGACTGCAGTACATTGATGGAAGGTGTGTGAGTCTTGCTGACTGAGTTCACTTCCCCACAGTTTTTTTTTTTTTTTTTCAGAACTGAGGATTGAACCCAGGGTGCTCTACCACTGAGCTACATCCCCAAACCCCCTTTTTATTTTTTATTAGGAGACAGGGTTTTTCTAAGTTACCCAGGCTGCCCTTGAACTTGTGATCCTCTTGCCTCAGCCTCCCGAATTGCTGAGATTGTGGGTGTGCACCACGGCACCTAGATCCCCACAGCTCTTGCTGTTCTCTCTCAGGAATCTGGGTATGCCTCAAGTTCTTGGATATACCAACCTAGATCAAGGGCCTACTGGATCTGAAATTTCTGCCTATTTAGGAGCAAGAGTATGGTCAGCAAGTAGAAGGAGATATTTTGAGGCAAAAGGGACTTTGTAGCGTTTTTCAAAATACACCACCTGGGCAACCAGCACTTTTTTTTTTTTTTTAGCATTTTGTACTATGGTGCTGGAGGCCCCCAACTGCAGCTCCAGGTTCAGTGATTCACTAGGAGGACTCAGGTCTCAGCATGCCATTGCACTCATAGCTAAGATTTATTACAGTGAAAGGACACAAAGCAAAACCGACAAAGGGAAAGGTACCCGGGACAAAGTCCAGAGGAAACCAAGCACAAGATTCCAAGAGTCCTTTCTCAGAGGAGCCATACAAGGCACACTTAATTCCTCCAGCAGTGAGTTATGATGACATGTGTGACATATCATCTCCCAGTGGAGCTTGCCTGAACTTACTAAAAGTTCAGGGTTTTTATTGAGGCTCAGTCATATAGGCCACCTCTGCCTGGCACATTCCAAAATTCCAGACTCACAGAAGGAAAGCTGGTGTTCAGCATAAATCATATTATAAGTACAAACTGATTAGGCACAGTGATCTAGCCTTATCAGGGAACGGTAAGAACATTCCCCAATTCCAAGCTCCCACATGCCAGCAAAGGGCATGATCAGTAGCAGGCCTTTTTCGGGTAGGAGTCTCAGGCTTGCTATGTTACCTCTTTTTTGCACATGTGCATGTGACTAAAGCCATTGGATCCAGGTACTTCCCGAGTAGTGATGAAAACAGAGTCCTCCCCTCTGACCCTTTCTCAAGTGCTATGCCAGTTGACACTTCATGAAAAGTGTATTGTACTGTGGACCAGACAAGAGCTATTACTAATGAAATGCATTCTGTTAATAAAAATAAATACATATCACTCACTCCAAATTCGAAGGGCACTGCTGACTTCCAATGCATTCACCCATGTAGACCTGGTCCTTGTCATTACTGCTCCCAAGCAGTAATCTTTCATCTCTTTGCCATGTGTCTGGATAGGGAGAAATCCCAGGTCATGTTCCTATCAGACCTGGCATTCTTTATCTGGGGTCACAGAGAGTCTATCAGTATGCTCGAGGGGGCCTACCTATGAGCTCCCTAAAATTGATCACAATTATTCTGTGTTGGGGGAGTGTTTGGTACATTTCCTGCCCCCGCCCCCCGCCACCAAAACGCCTGGAATTCAGTCTGCCTGAAATCAAATCCTGACTGTGGCTATTGAGACCTGTGGGACCTCAGGTACTTAATATTATTGTTCCATGTTTCACTTTCCTCATCTGTAAAATATAAGATGAAATAATAGTACAGCCTCACAAGGTTGTCAGAATTAAGTGGGTTCATGCATGTAAAGTTCTTAGAAAGCTCCTGGCAACATAGTAAATGTTCAATAAATGTCAGTTGTTGATGTTATTATGGGGAGAGAGTCTATAAATTTCATTTTTAAAACAAATAGTGTTGGATCACTGCCCTGTTTAAAAAATTCAGTGTCCTTCCTGTCGCACTTCAGGTGATACCCCCATTCCTCAATGTGGTTTAAATGGCCCTAGGGATCTAGCTTCAGTACCTTGACTATTCTTTTCTTTGCTCTCTGAATCCAACCTCAATTGGATTCTTTCTGTTCCTTCATGTCACGCAAGACCATCCTGTTCTCTGCCACGCCCTACCTCCAATCCCTACTCCTTCCTGGGAAGTTTTGACTCAATTTTCAGGTCCCAAGAAAACAGAACACATAAAAATGTCTCTTGTTATCTAAATTAGGAACCTGTTTATAACCTTCATCAGAATTTATAATTATGTATTTATTTGTGTGGTTGTTTAATGTCTATATTTCTTCTAGATTATAATCTCCTTGAGGGGAGAGATTGTGTTGATTCTTTATTGCATACCTTAAGCACATTTTAGGTACTATCTACACTTAGTTAAGTTAGTTAACATTAGTTAAATTAGTAAATAAATAACAAACTTCTTAAAGGGGTCTGTAATTCATCAAATGGTTAGGTAGGCACATTACATACACAAATGACATACTCCACTGCTTAGACTAATTTAGATAAGTTCCAAAAAAGAGTAAATTTGGGGTCAACATCATATTTCATAAATACAATTCCAGTAGGGAAAAGTTGAATTTTTTTTTAAGAAAAAGAAAAAATCTTGAAGAAATCAAGCTGTCCTAAGATACATGACTTTCTAATTCTAGGTGCACAATGAATCATGATCAAGTAGAAATTACACTAAATTATATCATCTGACATAACTCTATCCACTCAATTTAAATTAACCTGATTGATGGATATACTCTATATCATTTTTTGTTTATTCATTTTTTAAATTTTATGGTAGTGGGGATTGATTCCAGGACCTTGCACAGGCTCAGCCAGCACTCTACACCTGCACCCCCAGCCTTTTTTAGTTTTTGCTTTAAGACAAGGTCTTCTAAATTACCCTGGGCTGGCCTCAAATTTGAAATCCTCCTGCCTCAGACTCCCAAGTAGTACTCTACATTGCTTCTTTAAGAAAAGTTTGATTTTTCTTTATTGTACATCTTTGTATCATAAGTGAGAGAGATTTTCTTACAATATACTATAAAATAATAGATATTTTCTCTTGAACACATATTATTCTTTGTTCTTTTTATTTTGATACTAGGGATTAAACCTAGGGGTACTTTACCACTGAGTTACCGCCCCAGTCCTTTTAATTTTTTTATTTTGAGACAGGGTCTCAGTAAATTGTTCAGGGCCTCACTGAATTGCTAAGACTGGCCTCCGACTTGTGATCCTCATGCCTAAAACTCACTAGTCACTGGGATTACAGGCATGCACCATAGCACCTAGCCATATTGTTCTTTAGAAAAAAAACAGAGCACAAAAAGTGTTTTTAATTACTATGCTTGGGAATAAGTTGTTCTGGTTAATTTTAACTCTAAGGTCAACTGAGAATCAAGCAGAAATGTTTTCATTTTCTTTAAAAACTTTCCAAAATACATGGGTTCTTTTCCTTGCCTCAGTAATTGCAGTGAAGTAAACACAAATATATCTTTTTGTTCCAAAGCCTTCGGGAGGCTTATCCTCATCTCTGACTTTCAGCAGTGACTGTACAGTGGAGCATGTAACCAACCAGGGCATGCTCTGAAAATCTTGATTAACTCTCCAAGCACTTTGCCTTTTTCTCCTTCCCAAATATGAAGAAAAAGAGAGAAAAACCCCCAGCCAATAGTGAATTCCATTTAATCATGTTTTACTGTTCTGAAGTTTCCAATGTTTTCCCAACTAAAAATCATCAATATAAATTGACGCCATGAATTTCAGGCCGGAGAAAACAATCTCTACAACTTTCTCCACCCTGAGTATATTAATATGTTGTCCTGGTCTATGCTCCTCAAGTTCAAGGCTTACGATATCTAAGTTATTCTTATCATTATCACTTTTAGTCGAAGCCTCTATTCACCTCCCCACTCTGGAAACAGTCAACCTTTCTTGGAATAAGTGTGTTGGTGGCAACCTGAAACTGCTTCTGGAAACACTAAAGCTATCAACATCTCTTCAAGTGCTGAGGCTGAGCAGCTGTTCCCTGGTGACAGAGGACGTGGAACTCCTGGGTTTGTATCAGATCATTCCAAGGCAGTCTTGGCATGCAGAGCACGGGAATGGGGGAGAGGGAGAAGTCAGGAGGCCTGGGGCTAAGGTCTGGGTAAGCTTTCCCTTTCCCCAAAATCTGTCTAGGAGAGGTCTGGTTAAAATGAGGGACAATTCTAAAAGCAAATGGCAGGGGTTGAGGTTGTGGCTCAGTAGTAGAGCACTTGCCTGGCACATGTGAGGTTCGATCACTGGGGTTTGATCCTCAGCACCACATAAAAATACATAAATAAAATAAAGGTATTGTGTCCATCTACAACTAAAAAAATATTTTAAAAATAAATAAAAGGAAATTACATAAAAGTGTTTCCTAAGAGGAGATGGATACAGATAGGTGGTTCCTGTCAGGTAGATAGCTTTTGCTCCACACCCTCCCATATGTTGAGTCTTCAGTGTTCACACGTCCATCATTTTACTTCCACATAAGGTTTGCCCTAGCCACACGGTATTTGCACTACTACTTAATTTTACCTCTGAATTGACTCTTGCTTTTATTTAAATAAAAAACTGGCCAAGCATGGTAGCACATGCCTGTATTCTCACCTACTCAGGAGGCTGAGGCAGGAGGAATTGTAGAGGCTGTTCTGGGCAAATTAGACCCTCAAAATAAAATTTAAAAAAATTAAAAAGGCTGGGGATGGAGCTCAGTGATAGAGCTCCCCTTTCCCACCCCAGGTTTCACTCCAGAACAAAATAAATAAATGAATAAAATAAACCAAAAATATAAAGGAAGTTAGAATACAATTTTCGCACTGAAATGTGTTAATTCTCATACAGATTAAAGTGATGCCTGCTGAAGACTGTGAGAAGAGTTTAATTCTCTCTTTGCAAATAAATAGATAAATAAATAAATCTAGAACTTTCTCCACGTCAATTTAGAAAGCTATAAGGAAAATTGAATAACTTTTTGTACTGTGAGATTCTAGGCAATGTAATACCTGAAATCACTAGGCAGGTCCACTTCCCCTTGGGAAATGATGAATTGGAGAGTCTCTGTCTCCTATATTTCCTTGTCCTCACACCCCCATTTTATTCAGCCACCAACTTTCAGATCTCTGAAGCCATGAGCACCCATGGAAATGAGGTAGCTGTATCTATGTTCTCAGTGTTTACCATCTGTTCTGCTATGAGAGGACACCTGTGCCTAAAAATCACGTGCTATGCAAAAATCACTCAGTAATAACCACAGGGTTTATGGTTAGAGGCACAGCACTTGAAACTTCATCAGTGACACATAGGAACTAGTAGAAATACCAGTAGAGTTGTTTTCTGTGTTAAATTGGCTAAGAAATACAGAAATATTACAGTAAATATGGCACTTTGAAAAGATCTAAAGTTTGTCTGTGGAAGGAGAATCACCTGAGGTAGAATAGTAAGTTCCAACACCAGATGTGGTTGAGTGAGCATTGTTGTTCCCCTGAGGTGTGTTCGTGTGTACAGATTTATTCCCATGAGCAGCTGGAATGGTTTTATACGTTCACCTGGTGTTTCCTGTTGGTCATTGTGCAAAACAAAGAAGGAATTTGCATTATGCTCAAACTGTTCCCTGAGATTTCAATCTAGTTGGAAGAAAGTTGCATTCTCAAAACAAATGTTATAACAAAAATGATTGTGATTAGAAGATTGGGACAAAACATTGTGATTTTTATGTGCATTTCCCTAGTGATCGATGATGTGAAAATCTTTTTGTGTGCGTATTTGTCAACTGTACATCTTCTTTGGTGAAGTGTCTGCTCTAAATATTTTGCCTAATTTAAAAAGTTGGATCATTTGTTTTCTTATTAATGACTGTTGAGATCTGTCTTGATTTCCTGGACATTAAGTCCTTTACCAAATACGTCATTGGCAAGTATTTTCTCTGATCTGCTTTTCGTTCTCTTTAACTATTTTTTTGCAGAGCAAAACCTTCAGTTTTGGAGTAGGTCTATTTATATTTTTGTTAATTTGTTGGATAGAGCTTCTTCTGTGTTTCAACTTAGAACTTTTTGAAAATACAAAACTCTCAAGGATTTTTTTCCGGTATTTCTAAAAGTTTTATATTTACATTTTACCTGTTATTCATTTGAGTTAATTTTATATGAGGTGTGAGGTATGAATAGAAATTAGTGTTTATTTCATATGACTTTCTAATTATTTGAACACTGTTAATTGAAAAAAAACTCTCCTTTCTCCATTGCATTTCCTTTGTATTTTTGTAAAAATTCAACTAGCCCTATTTGTGAGGGTCTATTTCTGACCTTTCTTTTCTGCTCCATTGATCTATGTCTATATTATTTTACCAATATCACACTGTCTTGATTTACTTTACATCTTGAAGTCAGGCAGTATGAGTGTTCTGACTTTGTTCTTTTTCAAAAGTATTTTGGTTTTTCTAATTCCATGCCATCGTCATATAAAATTGGAATCATACTGTCAATATCATTTTTTAATCCTCGTGGAAATTTGATTTCAACTCCATTGATCAATTCAGGGAGAAATGACATTTTGACAATACTGAATATTCCAATCCATTAACATATTATATCTCCCTATTAAGGTACTCTTTGGTTCTTTCATTGGTGTTTTATAATTTGCTGTACAGATCCTGCACATATTTTATTAAATTTTTATCTGAGTAGTTAATTTTTATGGTGCTATTATAAAAGGTACTATTTAATTTTTGAATCCAAATTAACAATTGCTAATGTGTAGAAATACAATAGATTTTTTTAAATTTTGAAATATTTTTTTTAGTTCTGGTTGGACACAATACCTTTATTTTATTTACTTATTTTTTTATGTGGTACTGAGGATTGAACCCAGTGTCTCACATGTGCTAGGCAAATGTACTGCTGAACTATAAACCCCAGCCCCTATAATGTTACCAATCTTCTGAAAGAATCAGCTTTTTAAAAGTCTATTTTCTGAATTGGATACCATTAAAACATATATATTTAAAATATATATTTTATATTATTTTAAATATATGTTTTAAATATATGTATTTTTAATGGTATCCAATTCAGAAGATGTATATCAAGAGAGATAACTATGTGTATTTGCTATGTATATATATAATTATATGTATATTTGTTACCTATATATAGTTATATATATTTGTTTATTTATATTTATTTATTTTTGGTACTGGGGATGGAACTGAGCTATATCCTTAGCCCTTTTATTTCATTTTTTAAATTTTTAAAAATATTTTTTGGTACTGAGGATTAAACCCAGGAGTGCTCTACCTAATGTAGTTCAGCCCTTTGTTTACTTTTTTAAATATTTTTTTTTCTTGTAGATGGACACAATACCTTTTATTTATTTATTTTTATGTGGTGCTGAGGATCAAACCCAGTGCCTCACACATGCTAGCAAGCGCTTCACCACTGAGCCACAACCCCAGCCTTGACCTTTGTTTATTTTTTTATTTTGAGACAGGGTCTCACAGAGTTGGTGAGGCTGGCCTTGAACTTGTGATACTCTTGTCTCAGGCTCCTGAGTTGTTGACATAACAGACATGTGCCACCATGCCAAGCTTGAAACCATTAAATATACATAAGTTAGTTATTTTATTTAAAGTTTACAATTAAAATTTATTTCTTTAATTCATTTTATTTAGGTCGACATAAAATTTTATCAATTATACCTTCAGTCATTGTATGTTTTTCTTATTTTTTGCCGCTAGTTTTTTTCCCCTACATAAAATTTATACTTTTACATTTGTCAGGGATATTTTTTTCTTCTTTCAATTTTTAGTAGCAATATTACTAAATGTGGGTTTAGCCATTGCCACTTTTATATTGCTTTCTTTCTAACAGAAACATTAAGGATTTGTTAATCACTGGTAGCTGGTGTTAATTTCCTTTATAAACAAACATTTTTCCCCCATAGAGTAGACTACAAAGCAAATATTTACATGACCCACAATTCCACTACCCAGATCTTTAAAGATATAATAAATATAAAATATTAAAAAATAATACTGTAAATAGGGTACTCACATATGGAAAATCCAAAAAGGATAGAAAAATGAGTGAGATTTGCTTTAAAAATACTTTAAAAAAAAGGGGGGGGGGGTAGAGGAAAGAGGATTATATGAGGCAAAATTAGTGTAATGAAGACAACTGTTGAGGCCGAACGCTGGGACATGGCAGCCACACTCTCCTCTCTAATTGTTGTATATTTGATAATTTCCATAATTCAACCCCCCACCCCCACCCCCGCCATCAGATGAGTTGCTTAGGCTGTTGCTTAGGCTGGCCTTGAACTCCTCAGCTATAAGCACACACCACTACACTCTGCTACAAACTTTTCTAAAGAGTGGGGGAAAACATGCACGCTGTCTTTAACACAGGTCAGATCTTGAGAATACTGTGAGTAATGTTGTGAGACAAGACATTAAGGTGACACACACACTGAAACCGACACCTAGGGACAGACAGCAACTCTTGAGTGTTCAGACGACTGAGCTCTCCAGCGCCCCCTGTTGGCGAGTGAAAGAGATGGGGTTGGAGTGTCCTACTAGATCTGGGATCCATGATGGGTGAGAAGTGATTGAAAGACCCGGGCATGGTTAGTCCTCAAAGTGGAATTTGAGGCAGACCTGACTGTTGTCTAACACTGCAGGACTGGCATGAGAAGGAGGAGCTGAGTTTTCCAGCTGGCCAGCAGAACTGATGGGTGAAAGTCACTGGGAGCAGAAAGGGGGCCCGAGAAGGGATTCTCCCTGCTAAAGTGGCTTTCCAATGAACTTCAAAGGATGGTTCAGGTGGAGTCATGGTGGTCACCCATAGAGGGCTGTCAAAGGGATTCCTCTCTGGTCATTGCTCTGGAAGTTGAATGGGGAGACTTTCAGGATCCCTTGACACTCCAAGATTCTGGGACCCGTACCTGGGCTGAAGAGGAAAGAATGTGCTATTTGCCTTGGGTATCTCTCCCACCTGTTCTTGCAGAAGTTGTTATCTTCTCTTAGTTTTATCATAACTATTATTTATTAAGTGCCTTTATAGCATCTATTATGGTATGTACTATTCAAAGGGGGAAATTGTCCTGTGTACTAGTGATCTCTAAAGTGAAATTATCCAAGTATGTTTTGCACACTGAAAGTGCTTGGTTAAATAATTATTGAATGAAGAATGATGGAATGAATGACTAGAAAATAACTAAACAGTATTAAACAACAAGAAGACTATTTACAAGTGGTCCTGAGTTCATGCCAATGAATCATCCCTCCAGACGTTTAAGTCTGAAGGAGAGCTGGGTCTCCAGGGAGGCAGAGAGCAGGAACTGGACAAAAATGAAATTCTTTGGGTTGAGATCAGGAAAAATGAAAAAAAAAAATCCATTTTCAAACTTTAAATGGCATGTACAGGGGAAATTTTGTTCAGATGCCTGAATAAAAGCTGTTAGTTAAAAACAAATAATTACTAATTACTAATATTGTCATTACTAATCCCAGGGATGCCGTGTTATGTGAAATAGGAAACAACAAGGGTAGAAAGTATTCTTGTTTCTTAGTGTTGGGGGCAATACTCATTTTGTTTTGCAGCATCAGTTATACGGATGGGACACCTGACCAAACTGCAGAAGCTTGACCTGAGCTATAATGATGGCATCTGTGATGCAGGATGGGCCATCTTCTGCCAAAATTTGTGGTTCCTCAAAGAGTTAACAGAGCTGGATATTAGCCTTCGGCCATCACACTTTCGGGACTGTGGACATTGGTTTAGATATCTATTATGTGCTGTAACCAAACTCCCTGAAATCACTGAGATAGGAATGAAAAGATGGACCCTCCCAGCCTCACAGGAGGAAGAACTAGGATCCTTTGACCAAGATCCCAAAAGAAGAGGCATTCACTTTGACCATGGTGGGTTTCGGTAAACTGGTTTCTTAGGTCTTACTTAGCTAGGAACAATTCTCTAGAGCAGGAAAAGAGTATGAGCAAATTCCAGTGTCATCAACTGAGTATCAACTTGTGGTTGTTTACTGGGACTTATGTTACAAGAGCTTTGTAAATATATGTAGCTAATAATTCAATTCCAGCATGTCTTTATTCTCTGTCTTATGAAAAAAGGATGACATTTTCCAACAGATTTTGTTTTGGATATATAATTAGTTCACTTACTATTTAGAAAGCCTACCAAACATGTTGATATTCTTATAGAGTGTTTGCTTTCTTCTTACTCTGAAATTTTTTCTTTCTTGTTTTCCTATTCATGTTCTAAATATAAAGGTGTGTGTGTGTGCGTGTACCTAAATGCACATAAATGTGAATCTAATGTAAAAGAAACTAGCTGTGTAAAAGTGCTATGTTATCTTTGCTATTATAACATAAAACTTGTTGTGTTGCATTTTTCTCTCAGATATAAACTATGTACACTAATAATGGCTGTTGATATATAAATCTTGGTTAAAAGGTAGCCAAAAATTCAAAATCCTGCATGAAAATCACATCTCGTTAAAATAAAGTAAAATATTTTATAGTTAGAACAAATTGTTAACTTATCACCTCTGGGTATTTCTTATTACTAATTCATTAATAAAAGCTTTTGTGTTGCTCTAAGCAATTTTTGAAAAATTTTTTTCTTGAAATCAGGTGTGGTGGCACACAGACTTGTAATCCAACAACTCAGGAGGCTGAGGCGGGAGGATTCCATGTTTGAGTCCAGCCTTAGCAATTTATTGAGGCCCTAATCAACTAAGCAATACCCTGTCTCAAAATAAAAATGAAAAGGGATGGAGAAGTATCTTAGTAGTTAAGTACCCCTGGGTTCAATTCCTTATACTTCACCCCCAATATTTTTGTTTTTGTTTTTCTTATACTACTGCATCAAAGCCATTGCAGAGCAGAGATGTTTGCATACACATTTCTGTTCTGATACCATCAAATCACATTGTGTCTTGCTTTTCTCTAGCTACAATATAATTAGGATTGCAATCATTGCTTAGAAAACATGTAAATTTTAAATCAGTACTACTTCAAAAGAGTCATCAGGATGAGTGGTTTTGAGGGCTGTAGAAGGGCATATTTTGGTTAATGTGATATTTTCTTCCCTGTGCAGTGCCATGAATCTCATAAACATCTATGCTCATGCAACTATCTGTGTATGAATGTTCATAGCAGCTTGATTTGTAATAGCCCCAAACTGGAAAGAACCCAATATCTTTCAGTGAATGAATGCTTAAACAAACTGTGGGACTATATAATATATTCAGAAACAAAGAGGAATAAACTTGATACATGCAATATTTTGGATGAACTACTAGTGATTATGGTAAGTAGAAAAAAGTCAATCTTAATTACAAATTCTGTGATTCCATTTATATGACATTCTTGAAATAATGGGATTTTAGAGATGGAGAACAGTTTAGGAATTGAGGTGCGTAGTGGTAGGTGTGACTACAAAAGAATAGCACAAGGGAGACTTGTAAAGAACAATTCTGCTCTCTCTCTCCCCCTCTCTCACTAAAAAAAAAAAAAAAAGAACAATTCTGTGTCTTGATTGTGATGATTTATAGAAAGCTCATGTTTCAAAAGTGCATTGAAACACGCACACACACACACACCAGGACATGTGCAAACTGAAGAAATCTGAAATAGTTCTGTTGATTGTACCAATGTCATTATAGTTTTATTATTGTATTACAATTATGTAAGATGTTAGCATTGAGGGAGGGTGAAGGGTGCTTGGACCTACCTGTACCATTCTTTGGAACTTCCTGTGAATCTATAATTTTTTCAAAATAAAATTTTAAGCAGACATAATATTAAAATAAACTCCTAGTACCAACCACTTGCTTTACAGTTGTTGGTTTATGGTCAATCTCTATTCTCTTCCTCCTCCCCCATATTATTTTAAAGCCATTCCCAGGTATATTCTTTTGTCCATAAATAATTCAGCAAAAGTAGGAATCGTTTATTATTACAAATAACCACAATTCTATAAGTTTGATCATGGAAGGCATCTGATTCCTGGTCATTTTGCCTTCTTAATCCATTAATCATTACCTCAATTCATTAATTTATAAAAATTATTTCTTTTTTTCCTTTACGGGTTTTCCTTTTTCCACCTTCTTTCCTTTCTTATCTTTTGGAGACGTCTTTCCTTTCTTTCGTGCCTTGATTAGTTCTTCATATTTCCCAAATCCTTTCCGTACCATGGTCCCACGCCACCATGCCTGGATCTGCAAACAAAGTAAACCCAAACTCAGCATCTGCTGATGTCATGATTGCTGCGGTTTTAATTTGGTCTGTCTCCTCTGGAACTCACACGGATACAATTCCCAATGTAATGGCATTGAGAAGTGGTGGAATCTTTAAAAGCTATTGGGCCATGCCGGCTTAACACACAGTCCTTGTTCTCATAGGACTGGGTTAATGACAGAAAGAGACAACCGTTACAAAGCAAGGCCTCCACGTGTGTTTCACCTCCTTTGGAATGTGCACAACTGCACTTTCACCTTCTGCCATATTGTGACCTCCTTTTCAGATACCATTGCTCTTGGACTTCCTGGCCTTGAGAACATGAGCCAAATAAACCTTTATTTATTTTCTATGACTCACCTGGTCTCAGGTATTCTGTTATAGCAACAACAACAAAAATAGATTAAGACAATGATACACTGGAGATGTTTAATTTCTTTGTTCTGGTGTGTGGTCTTAAAGATGCAGAGAGTGGGAGGTGGCTTGAATTCTAAACCTTATATTCTATCTTTCTCAATCAGCCAATCAGTCAAGCAAAAAAAAAAAAAAAAAAAAAAAAGAGACTGTTCTACACATTTGGGAAACAGCAATTAAATATTAGTGTCCCTGAGTTTCTGAAACTCACATTTCAGTGAGCAGAAGAAACAATAAACGCATGTATATATATTTTGACAGATGGTGACAAGAACTGTGGAGAATGACGTGCATAGAAATAGAAGCCTGGGGAATCAGCGTATGACACTAGTTGCCATCAAACTGGGCTCCTACCTAAAACCAGCTCCCACTGGAGCCGGATCCTATTCCCTCGGTCCTACTCTGTTCCATTCACTCAGGAAAACCTCTCCTCTCATTATAGATTCTTATCAGAATTTCCTGTGGCCCCCGATTTCTCTCCAAAATTAAAGTCAAAGCCCTTCCAATGGCTTCAAGGCCCTATCAGATTTGCTCCCTCCCATGACCTTGGGGCCTCTGTACTCTCTATGCCTCAAACCGACTTTCCAATAGTCAGAAGGCTGATCCTCAAATGCTTGATTGTCATTGCTATGGAGTGAACTGTGTTCCTCCAATTCAGATCTTGAAGCCTTAACCTGCCAATGTGGTGCTATTTGGAGGGGGGTTAGGGGAGTTAAGCTTAGATGACAGCATGAAGGTGGGGCCCTTAGGATGGGATTAGGGTCCTTTTAAGAGACATCAGAGACCTTGTGCTTCCCACCACACTTCTGCCATTTGAGTACAATACCCTGTTATGGCAGCCCTGGTTGACTATGGCAGCCATCTTTTCCATGAGACCTACCCCTGATCATCTCCTGGAAATCAACACTCTCTCTGTTCACATACACACCAGTTCTGGCAATCTCAGTTCCCCTAAGTTTCAACTTATTTTTCCCCTAACAGCACTTATCATTTTTTATATAGTATAAAACTTTGTTTTATTTTTTTCATGCTTTTATTCCCCTCACACTAGGATTTAAAGCAATTCAAGGACAGAAATATTTGTGTTGTCCACTGATGTATTTCCAGTGCCTAGGATAGTGCCTGGGATATGGTAGAAATTTGATAAATATTTACTGATTAAATGAATCAGGTGGTAGGGCTATGCTGTCTTATATAAGGTAGATCAGGAAGGGTTCTTTCTGGTCAGAGGACTTTGGAGAAGACACTGAAGTGAGGACCAGAATCTTGCCTATATCTGGAGAAGGCATCTCTGGGCAGAGGAAAGGCTCTGAGGCAGGACGATACTTGGTTCCTGGAAGAACACTCAGGATCTGGTTTAAGTTGAAGAGAAAGATGGGAATGAAAACAAAGAGGTGATTCTTTAGGGAATGGTGCGCCCTCTAGAGGCACTTTGGAAACATACAGTATTTTTTGTTTAGGTTAAGCAGTCTCTCATGTGAACTGTAGTCTGGATCACCACCTCCTGGAAGGTGTGCAGGCAGGAGTAGCTTGAAAGCAATCCATCTCCCAAGCTTCCACTTCCCTACTGCCCCTTTCTAAGATCAGCCTGGGAATACAACTGCTGATCCCCCTCACCACTGCCCTTCTGGCACTTTCCAGAGAACAGGCACACCTTGCATTCTTCTAGATCTTACTATGAAGTATTGCCCTGGACTCAAAATGTCTGGGGTTTCAAGAGAAAGGACAATACAAAACACTAGTGTAGACACTGGGACCACAAACGGCTCGAGGACTGAGGAATTCCAACTCTGCTTTCAAAAAATAGAAGGAAAAAAAAAAAGAAATTAGAAGCAAGACTAGTTGATATGCCAGCTAAGACCTGCGTTCTCCTTTTAGATATATAAATCTGGAAGAAGTTCAGAAATGTGTGAGGCATTATTATTTAAAACAAAATAATACAAAAAAACTTCCATTCTCACAACTCATTTTTGTGAATAAAGATTTACATGAGTAGAATCCATGATAAAACCTGTCTCCTTCTAGTAATTCACAATATTTATGCATGATTATCTAAACAAAGTGCAAAAAAGTCCCTCTCATTTGGATATGTCTCACAATTATAAAAATTTGTAACAAATATGTTCTTTTAGATGATTTTATACTATTAGTAATTGTAATAAAATGACCTAAAATATTGAAAAACATGTTCACAGAAAAAAAATTTTAGTTTAAAAGTAGAATTTATATAAATGTTTTGTTGCCTAGCTGGACAAAAAGGCAACCTAAAAGAGTTAAGGAGCCAGCGTGGTGGTACACACTTGTAATCCCATCAACTTCAGAGGCTGAGACAAGAGGATTGCAAGTTAGAGGCTAGCCTCAGCAATTTAGTGAGATTCTCAGTAACTTAGCTAGGCCCTGTATCAACTCCCCCCCGCCATACTAGAGATTGAACCCAGGGCTGCTTAATCACTGAGCCACATCTGCAGCCCTTTTTATTTTTTATTTTGAGACAGGTTCTCACTAAGTTACTGAGACTGGCTTTGAACTTGTGATCCCTCCTGCCTCAGCCTCCTGAGCTGCTGGGATTACAGATTATGCCACTGATCCTGGCCTGTCTCAAATTTTAAAATAAATAATTAGGAGATATAGCTTAGTGGTAAATTTCCCCTAGGTTTAATCCTTAGTACCAAAAAGAAAAAGTAGGAGCTGGGGTCATAGCTTAGTGGTAAAGGGTTTGCCTTGCATGTGTGATCTTTTCTGGAAAAAAACAATCCAGAAAAGAATAAAATAAAATACATGTATAACCTTAGTATCAACTCTGAGGGAAAATGTAATAGAAATGCAGGTTACGGAGGAGCAGCGGCCTGCTGAGAGGCAGAGCCGCCCCCTCCCCCTGCGCCTGCCAGGTAGGCAGAACTGTGACCACTGACAGAAAAGGCCCAGTGGCCCGCGGAGGGGCAGAGCTTCCAATCACTCCTGCAAGGTAGGCGGGACTGCAACCCACCTGCAGAAGAGGAGCAGCGGCCTGCTGAGAGGCAGAGCCGCCCCCTCCCCCCGCGCCTGCAGGTAGACGGAACTGTGACCACCATCAGAACAGGCCAGACCTGCAACCGACAGACAGAACAGGCCCAGTGGCCTGAGGAAGGGTAGAGCCGCCCCGCCCCCGGCGCCTGCAAGGTAGGCGGACCTGCGACCCACTGGCAGAACAGCCCCAGAGGCCTGCAGAGGGGCAGTGCCGCTGCCTGCGCCTGCAAAGTAGGCAGAACTGCGACCACCGACAGAACAAGCCTAGCGGCCCGCAGAGGGACAGAGCCGCCGCCCGCGCCTGCAAGGTCGGCGGACCTGCTACCAACCAGCAGAGCAGGCCCAGTGGCCTGCCGGCATGGTAGGCACATTGCCCCAATTGGAGGAGGGGCAGAGCCGCCGCCTGCGCCTACGAGGGAGAATTTGCAACTATACAAGACCAATATAAATATATAGGGGGAAAATTCAATAGCACAACAGTTTCACCAAGTAGAAAGGAACGCGAACAGTATGAAGAGACAAGGAAAGAAAGGACCACAAGCAATGCAGGTCAACTCAATGTTAGAAGAGGTAATAGCTACAGCAGATGGAATGTCAGATAAAGAATTCAGGATATACATGCTTCAGATGATCTGGAGTCTCAAGGAAGACATCAGACAGCAAAATCAGACAATGAAAGATCCCTTCAACAATGAATTACATAAACAAATCCAAGAAGCAAAAGATCAACTATACAGGGAGATAGAGGTTATAAAAAACGAACAAACAGAAATCCTAGAAATGCAGGAAGCAATAAACCAACTTAAAAACTCAATTGAGAATACTACCAGCAGAGTAGAACACTTAGAAGATAGAACATCAGACAATGAAGATAAAGTATTTCAACTTGAAAAGAACATAGACAGCTCAGCAAGACTGTTAAGAAACCATGAGCAGAACATCCAAGAAATATGGGATAACATCAAGAGACCAAATTTAAGAGTCATTGGGATACAGGAAGGGACAGAGTTTCAAACCAAAGGAATGAGCAATCTATTCAATGAAATAATACGAGAAAACTTCCCAGACTTGAAGAATGAGACAGAATCCCAAATCCTAGAAGCCTACAGGACGCCGAATGTGCAAAATCATAAGAGACCCACACCTAGACACATTATAATAAAGATGCCCAACATACAGAATAAGGAGAGAATTTTAAAAGCTACAAGAGAAAGGAAGCAGATCACATTTAGGGGTAAGCCAATCAGGATAACAGCTGATCTTTCAACACAGACTCTGAAAGCTAGAAGATCCTGGAATAACATATTTCAAACACTGAAAGAAAATGGGTTCCAACCAAGAATTGTGTTTCCAGCGAAATTAAGCTTCAGGATGGAAGATGAAATTAAAACCTTCCACGATAAACAAAAGTTAAAAGAATTTGCAGCTAGAAAACCATCTCTTCAAAACATCCTTGGCAAAACATTACAGGAAGAGGAAATGGAAAATAACAATGAAAACCAACAGTGGGAGGTAGGACAGTAAAGGGGGGAAAAATAATCAAAGAGGAAAACAAACCATGTTTAGTAACATAATTAAACAAATATGGCTGGAAGAACAACCCATATCTCAATAATAACCCTAAATGTTAATGGCTTAAACTCACCAATCAAGAGACACAGGCTAGTAGAATGGATCACAAAACAAGACCCAACAATATGCTGCCTACAGGAGATGCATTTGATAGGAAAAGACATACATAGGCTGAAGGTGAAAGGTTGGGAAAAATCATATCACTCATATGGACTTCGGAAACAAGCAGGAGTGTCCATACTCATATCAAATAAAATAGATTTCAAGCCAAAGTTAATCAAAAGGGATAAAGAGGGACACTACATACTGCTTAAGGGAACCATACACCAACAAGACATAACAATCATAAATATATATGCCCCAAACAATGGTGCAGCTATGTTCATCAAACAAACTCTTCTCAAGTTCAAGAGTCTAATAGACCACCATACAATAATCATGGGAGACTTCAACACACCTCTCTTGCCACTGGACAGATCTTCCAAACAAAAGTTGAATAAGGAAACTATAGAACTCAATAACACAATTAATAACCTAGACTTAATTGACATATATAGAATATACCACCCAACATCAAGCAGTTACACTTTTTTCTCAGCAGCACATGGATCCTTCTCAAAAATAGATCATATACTATGTCACAGGGAAACTCTTAGACAATACAAAGGAGTAGAGATAATACCATGCATCCTATCTGATCATAATGGAATGGAACTGAAAATCAACGATAAAAGAAGGAAGGAAAAAGAATACATCACTTGGAGAATGAACAATAGGTTACTGAATGATCAATGGGTTATAGAAGACATCAAGGAGGAAATTAAAAAATTCTTAGAGATTAATGAAAACACTGACACAACATATCGGAATCTATGGGACACATTGAAAGCAGTTCTAAGAGGAAAATTCATTGCTTGGAGTTCATTCCTTAAAAAAAGAAAAAACCAACAAATAAATGATCTCATACTTTATCTCAAAATCCTAGAAAAAGAAGAGCAAAACAACAGCAAAAGAAGTAGAAGGCAAGAAATAATTAAAATCAGAGCTGAAATTAATGAAATCGAAACAAAAGAAACAATTGAAAAAATTGACAAAACTAAAAGTTGGTTCTTTGAAAAAATAAACAAAATCGACAGACCCTTAGCCATGCTAGCGAAGAGAAGAAGAGAGAGAACTCAAATTACTAGCATACGGGATGAAAAAGGCAATATCACAACAGACACTTCAGATATACAGAAGATAATCAAAAATTATTTTGAATCCTTATACTCCAATAAATTAGAAGATAGTGAAGGCATCGATAAATTTCTTAAGTCATATGATCTGCCCAGATTGAGTCAGGAGGATATAGACAACCTAAACAGACCAATATCAATTGAGGAAATAGAAGAAACCATCAAAAGACTACCAACTAAGAAAAGCCCAGGACCGGATGGGTACACAGCAGAGTTTTACAAAACCTTTAAAGAGGAACTAATACCAATACTTTTCAAGCTACTTCAGGAAATAGAAAAAGAGGGAGAACTTCCAAATTCATTCTACGAGGCCAACATCACCCTGATACCTAAACCAGACAAAGACACTTCAAAGAAAGAAAACTACAGACCAATATCTCTAATGAACCTAGATGCAAAAATCCTCAATAAAATTCTGGCGAATCGGATACAAAAACATATCAAAAAAATTGTGCACCATGATCAAGTAGGATTCATCCCTGGGATGCAAGGCTGGTTCAATATACGGAAATCAATAAATGTTATTCACCACATCAATAGACTTAAAAATAAGAACCATATGATCATCTCGATTGATGCGGAAAAAGCATTCGACAAAGTACAGCATCCCTTTATGTTCAAACCTCTAGAAAAACTAGGGATAACAGGAACATACCTCAATATTGTAAAAGCAATCTATGCTAAGCCTCAGGCTAGCATCATTCTGAATGGAGAAAAATTGAAGGCATTCCCTCTAAAATCTGGAACAAGACAGGGATGCCCTCTTTCACCACTTCTGTTCAACATAGTTCTCGAAACACTGGCCAGAGCAATTAGACAGACGAAAGAAATTAAAGGCATAAAAATAGGAAAAGAAGAACTTAAATTATCACTATTTGCAGATGACATGATTCTATACCTAGCAGACCCAAAAGGGTCTACAAAGAAACTATTAGAGCTAATAAATGAATTCAGCAAAGTGGCAGGATATAAAATCAACATGCATAAATCAAAGGCATTCCTGTATATCAGCGACAAATCCTCTGAAATGGAAATGAGGACAACCACTACATTCACAATATCTTCAAAAAAAATAAAATACTTGGGAATCAACCTAACAAAAGAGGTGAAAGACTTATACAATGAAAACTACAGAACCCTAAAGAGAGAAATAGAAGAAGATCTTAGAAGATGGAAAAATATACCCTGTTCATGGATAGGCAGAACTAACATCATCAAAATGGCGATATTACCAAAAGTTCTCTATAGGTTTAATGCAATGCCAATCAAAATCCCAACGGCATTTCTTGTAGAAATAGAGAAAGCAATCATGAAATTCATACGGAAAAATAAAAGACCCAGAATAGCAAAAACAATGCTAAGCAGGAAGTGTGAATCAGGCGGTATAGCAATACCAGACTTCAAACTATACTACAGAGCAATAGTAACAAAAACAGCATGGTACTGGTACCAAAACAGGCGGGTGGACCAATGGTACAGAATAGAGGACACAGAAACCAATCCACAAAACTACAACTACCTTATATTTGATAAAGGGGCTAAAAGCATGCAATGGAGGAAGGATAGCATCTTCAACAAATGGTGCTGGGAAAACTGGAAATCCATACGCAACAAAATGAAACTGAATCCCTTTCTCTCGCCATGCACAAAAGTTAATTCAAAATGGATCAAGGAGCTTGATATCAAATCAGAGACACGCCGTCTGATAGAAGAAAAAGTTGGCTATGATCTACATACTGTGGGGTCGGGCTCCAAATTCCTCAATAGGACACCCATAGCACAAAAGTTAATAACTAGAATCAACAAATGGGACTTACTCAAACTAAAAAGTTTTTTCTCAGCAAAAGAAACAATAAGAGAGGTAAATAGAGAGCCTACATCCTGGGAACAAATCTTTACTCCTCACACTTCAGATAGAGCCCTAATATCCAGAGTATACAAAGAACTCAAAAAATTAGACAATAAGAGAACAAACAACCCAATCAACAAATGGGCCAAGGACCTGAACAGACACTTCTCAGAGGAGGACATACAATCAATCAACAAGTACATGAAAAAATGCTCACCATCTCTAGCAGTCAGAGAAATGCAAATCAAAACCACCCTAAGATACCATCTCACTCCACTTAGATTGGCAGCCATTATGAAGTCAAACAACAACAAGTGCTGGCGAGGATGTGGGGAAAAGGGTACACTTGTACATTGCTGGTGGGACTGCAAATTGGTGCAGCCAATTTGGAAAGCAGTATGGAGATTTCTTGGAAAGCTGGGAATGGAGCCACCATTTGACCCAGCTATTCCCCTTCTCGGTCTATTCCCTAAAGACCTAAAAAGAGCATGCTACAGGGACACTGCTACATCGATGTTCATAGCAGCACAATTCACAATAGCAAGACTGTGGAACCAACCTAGATGCCCTTCAATAGATGAATGGATAAAAAAAATGTGGCATTTATACACAATGGAGTATTACTCTGCATTAAAAAATGACAAAATCATAGAATTTACAGGGAAATGGATGGCACTAGAGCAGATTATGCTAAGTGAAGCTAGCCAATCCCTAAAAAACAAATGCCAAATGTCTTCTTTGATATAAGGAGAGTAACTAAGAACAGAGTAGGATCGAAGAGCACGAGAAGAAGATTAACATTAAACAGGGATGAGAGGTGGGAGGGAAAGGGAGAGAGAAGGGAAATTGCATGGAAATGGAAGGAGACCCTCAGAGTTATACAAAAGTACATACAAGAGGAAGTGAGGGGAAAGGGAAAAATAATACAAGGGGGACAAATGAATGTCAGTAGAGGGGGCAGAGAGAGAAGAGGGGAGGGGAGGGGAGGGGAGGGGAGGGGGGATAGTAGAGGATAGGAAAGGCAGCAGAACACAACAGACACTAGTATGGCAATATGTAAATCAATGGATGTGTAACTGATATAATTCTGCAATCTGTATATGGGGTAAAAATGGGAGCTCATAACCCACTTGAATCAAAGTGTGAAATATGATATATCAAGAACTATGTAATGTTTTGAACAGCCAACAATAAAAAATTAAAAAAAAAAAAAAAAAGAAATGCAGGTTACGCTGGGTGCAGTGGCCCTTGCCTGTAATTTCAGCAACTTGGGAGGCTGAGGCAGGAGGATCATGAGTTCAAAGCCAGCCTTAGCAATTTATGGACGTTCTAAGTAACTCAGTGAGACCTTATCTCTAAATAAAATATTAAAAAGGGCTGGGGATGTGGCTCAGTGGTGAAGCGGCCCTGGGTTCAATTCCCAGTACAAAAAAAAATTCTAATTTACTTTATAATTTATAACACAATTATAAAATTTCTTTATGTTGTAATTTGTGCATTATTTTGATTTATTGAAATTATGTTTTGATAGGTGATATTTTCTATTAAAATTTTAGAAAAGGAGATATCACAAATATTTCTTATGAAAGGGAGGGTAGTAAGTCTGATAGGGTTGAGAGTCATTGATAAAGAATCTTTCAGACCAAAGACTTTGATTCTTGCTCCAGGTGAAAGAAGAATTGTTGATTTCAGCAAAGAGTAGTGCTATCCAATCTATTTTAACAGGCTTTGTATGACTCTTGAGTGGAGGCAGATTATAGGGTAAGTGGATGTGGAAGCAGGGATGACAATTTGGGGACTAATGTAGTGACACTGGTATGAGATGATGGGGACTTGACCAGCTGAAGAATAAAGAACATTGACAGGCTTGTCAAGCCAGCAACTAGGGAGGCTGAGGCAGGAGGATTGCAAGTTCGAGGCCATCCTGAGCAACTTAGTGAGACCATGTCTCAACATAAAAAACAAAAGGAGCTGGGGTAAAGTACTCAGTGGTAAAGTACCTCTGGGTTCAATCCCCAGCACTGACTGAAGTGGACACCTCCTGGTCTGTCTGGCACATTCTATGTCTCATGGACTTAATGGCCAAGAGCAGGATCCCAAGGCTCCTTGCCCTTTGATCCTGGCCCTGGCTCAGCAAAACTCTGGTCTCTGAGCTTCTGATCCACAAATGCTTTCATTTAAAATTTTTCAACTTCAACTTTCTGCCTTTGTTAATACAAGCTTTTTTCACTCAAGTGAAATAGTTCAAGAATTTTAGATTGTCTTGGGATTTAAAGTTTTGGTTTCCTTTGCTTATGTATTGGTTTCTTATTTGACAAGAGATAGGAGACATACAGGACAAAAATACGAGAGCCAAAATTTAAAAGTTCTCTCAAAAATTCCATGTGGATATGAAAGTACCTCAGAGTCCCTGAGGCTGGGGTTGTGGCTCAGTGGAAGAGCACTCACCTAGGACATGTGAGGCCCTGGGTTCGATCCTCAGCACCACATTAAAATAATAAATAAAACAAAGGTATTGTGTCCAACTACAACTAAAAAATAAATATTTAAAAAAAGAGTCTCTTCCCAAGAAGGACAAGGTAGAGAAGTATAAAAACGGCTCCATAGAAAAATCTCTAATTTGTTTAACACTAGACCCCCTCCAAAGCAACTGCGAATGTGTTATCAAGAATCTGTGCTGATTTTACCTTTATGACCATTATTTTCTTTCTTCTGTTTTCCTTAAGGTGGTTCCATATGGCCTCATTTCCTTGAGCACACACTTCTTCGGGGGGATCTTCCATGGGGTTGTCCATCAGTGTAAGAACCTTAAGGTTCACCAGGCGGTCCAAATTCTCTGGGAGATGGGTGAGCAAGTTGTCCTCTAGCAGCAACTCTTTCAAGCCTAGAAACATTTTTGTTTCAAATGGATTTTGGTTGGGGATGTGGCTCAGTGGTAGAGCCTAGCATGCACAAGGCCCTGGTTCAATCCCCAGCACCACAATAAATAAATAAATAATAATAATAATAATAACCATATATGTATATGTAAAGGGAATAATAATGACTCTCTGGTGTAACTAAAGGGAAGTTACCCAATTAACTTTGTCAAATAGTGATTTTTATCTTAAGAACAAGCAACATTAACTTGGCTCCTAAACCTGCCCAGTATCTGAGGGATCCACCTTTGCATTAGTAAGAGAAATCAGAGCACAGATGTACAAGAACGGACAAATATTTTCATTTCATCTAATAAAAAGCCCATCTCTACATGTCTTCTTCCTCATAATAGAGAAAGTAGAAATTCAGCAATTGGATATTCTTATCCTTCTAAGAGTGGATGTCGTCTTTGTTTGGTTTTGCTTTTATTTTATAGCAGTAGTTGCCAACTGACGGCTCACTGGAAAAAAATGCCCTCAGACTTGTTTCTTAGATCAGCAGAATATTGGAAGACCTCACTTTGTGCCTTTGGACAGGACACTTCAGTAGCCTACAAGCCTTGCTACTTCGTATTATCACTCCAGGGTTGGACGCATGGATGTGGAACGTGGGGCATCTGACTCACATAGTCATTTCCCTACCACTCTCAAGTTAATAAGCAATTATTTTTTGAAAAATTGTATACTTTCTGGTATAAAAGTAACCTCATATAAATAAAAATGTATGCATACCAAAGCAGCAGACAAAGTATAAAAATGATTCCCCCCTTTCATAGCAACCCTGTCACATCTTAACTGTCACAAGAAACCACTGTTATCAGATTTCTGTGAGTCCTTACAGAAAGTATCTAGGCACATGCAGGTCTACAGATACATGCACATAAAACTTTACAAAATGATAACATACTATAATGATTCAGATCTATATTTTTCAAGGAATTATCTTAAACTCTTCACTGAAAGAGAAATAAAAATGACTAGTAAACCTGGGAAAGATGCTCAACATCACGCAATGGAAACAAATGCAAATGAAACACCAAAATGCAATATTTCATTAATCCTATAGGCAGAGATGAAAAGTTTGATAATACTCAGTATAAAGGAGGTAGAAGAGAAAAATTTTATTTAAATCATACTCCTTGATAAATGGCTTACAAACTCAGCTACTTTTCTCTACTTGATTTATCGAAGAGAAGATAAATACAGGGAAATTTTGATTTGTATGTTTCATGAACATAATACAAATCATACGCATAATAAAAATCAGGCAAAATTAAAATGTGCATTTGTTAGTCCAGTTATTTTGAAACACTTGTTTCCTGCCATGTATAAGAGGCATCTGATTTAATGGGGCAAACCAAATTCTCTTCTTCATAACAACAGGAAGTGTTTAGGCTAGTGTAAACAAATACTAGGGACAGGAAGAGAGTTAACACTGAAAATTTTGAGAATGTTTTACTCCTCCAGGGACCAAGAACAGGAGCATCTCTAAGGCATACTATATCCCACACCTGACCTTGATTTTTGAAATGTCTTGTACGCAGGTGACAAATTCAACTCTCATATTTCTTCACCTCCTTTCATTGAATAGCCACAGTTTAAAAACATGTCAGTAAACCTGGAGATTCATCAAAATATGGCCAAAAAATTTCATCTGGTCCTAGTAGGTACTCAACAAAAGCTTGTTAAGTAGATGGATGGATGAGTGGCTAGGTAGACAGATAAATGGTTCTATGGATGGATGCATATGCAGATAAGAAACAATTTAGCCCAGTGGAAATGTTTGGGTACTTTTTTTTTTTTTTTTTGGTACAGAAACTATCAAGGCACATGAAGATCTACACATACATGCACACAAAACTTCATCAAAATGGTAACCATACTATAATGAATGGTCGGAATCTATATTTTATTTTTTGAGAGAGGATCTCACTAAGTTGCTGAGGCTGGCCTTGAACTTGTGATCCTCCTACCTCAGGCTTTCAGGAGTGTCTAGAATTACAGCTGTGTGTGACCGTGCCTGGCTTGTTATGTGATTTTCCAAGTCAATCATATAGTTGCAAAAGTCCCATTCTTGATTTCACCATTCTGTGCCAATACTTTTCCTTTTATTCAAGTGACTGGTGTCCTATATGAAAATTTATTGCAGGACCCCCACTCAAAATTCTGACATATAGGAAGTATTCAGTAAACTACTGCTGATAGTAGGTGTACTTATGCTAATTTTTTCAGCAGTTGCTATTAATTTCTCTTTCCAACTCAAATTACAACCTACATGTATAAAACTCTTAATCTCATGATCAGGGCACCTGGCCTCTCCCACACCACTCACTAGTGAGCCCTGAAAGGAGGTAGTGGGACAGGGCTCGGTTCTCCAAGCACTGAGATGGATCTTTAGTAAGGCAAGGAAGATGTTCATCATGGGACTGTTGACTGCATACTCTCCTAGGTGTGAGTCTACTAAGTTTCTCACCTTGTGCTTGGCAAATGGCATTTGGGAGTTGCTTAAGCAAATTGTGCCGACAATCAAGAACTTCCAGGTTAGGCATTGTTCCCAAGGATATGGGCAGGAACTCCAGATGATTGTTCTCTACATACAATTCTTTAAGACTCTGAAAAAACATGATAGTACACCACAATAATCCTTATCTTGAAAAATGAATTATAATAATCAAAATCCCCTCTGAGTGCCTATGAGCTCTCAATGGAAAATCATGCATTGGGATAAAAGGAAACACAAATTTGAAAGACCAACATCAACTATTAAAATTATTTTTAAATAAAGATTTAGTTTCCATTTATTTGGGGAAAAGAAAATATGGAAAATTTATCTTACGACAACTTTACAGAAAAATAGCGTGGACAATTTATCACTTCCTTCCTTTGAATAACTAGTTATCCACAGAAGTTATAAGAGAATTATAATTGCTTCAGCTATCAACCTAACATTGACTTAAGTAGAAGTAGACAAAATGCACTGATAATGGGTTTGGGTTCAATAAGCATTACCAACTTTCCTGGCTAAAAATTCAGTGTTTGCATTCCACCCTATGATTGTGGTATAACATGTACAAGGAGCTAGAAGACAAAAGTTGTTCTATGAACATAGGGTAGAGGCATGGGGAATTAGGAACAGGACTTCTATGTCACAGTGAGGATTACCTGTTATACATGCCATGTTGGTCAGTTCCATAACTGGGGGGTTTTATGGTAGCCCACACTTCTATCTATCATCTATCTATCCTATCTATCATCTATCTATTCTGGGAATTGAATCCATAGTTACTTTATCACTGAGCTACATCCCTAGCCCTTTCCTTTTTTTTTTTTTTTTTGAGGCAGGGTCTCACTGTCTCAAAATAAATTGCTGAGACTGGCCTCAAACTTGCAATCTTCCTGACTCAGTCTCTCAAATCACTGGATTACAGGCATGCACCACCGCATCCAGCTATCTACTTTATCATTATTAAGAATTCAGTAACATGGGGAAAACACCAGTCCCTTAAAGGATGAATATATAAAAAGATGCCAGTAAGCCTCCTCTTAATGAAGCTATCTTGTTACTTTGGTAGGATTCAGCACAGTACTGTGGACCCATCATCAGCAGGAACCTGGTGCAACATAATTTGCTCATCTCCAAGCAGGGAGGGAGCTCACACCACCTCTTGGAGGGAATCCTTTCCAACAGAATGCAGACTCCTGGTTGTGCCATTAGTACAGTACTCTAGCTTGAAAATAGTACAGTCTTAAGGGGGCTACTTACCAACATGCAAATGTATTTGAAAGAAGTGTAACTTAATTTCTACAACTGGAACATGACCAAACCCACAATGGAAAGAAATATGGCATGACATATCCAGCAGCGATCATCATGTGGTATGGGTTGTTCAGTGACAGCAAAACCTCAAAGTGTAAAAATGACTACTTGTTTAGAACTGAAAATCTAACATGGATGATCCCATACCCAGCTTCTGGGGCACCTTGTGTTTTCTTAGGCCCCGTATTTAGGGGTAAGTGGCCTGCTTCTGTCTTCATTTGGGACTTACCTGTAATTTCCCAATGTGTTCTGGCACTTGGGTAAGCTTGGATCCCTGGTCTTGCCCCATGTATAACTTCTCTAGAGACACCAAAGAAAAGATTTCCTCTGGGAAGGAAGAGAACTCATTTCCTGATAGTCCAAGTATCTTCAGTTTCGAAAGTAAGCCCAACTCCGAAGGCAACTAGAAGTATTCCAAAGAGATAAGTTTAAAATTAAGATTATCTTTAACAGTCAGAAAATAAATGCCACTTCTGATATTGAGGCAGATTGCTAAATGAAAAGTAGGGCAAGTCAGCATCTCTTACTGTGAAAAGTTTACACATGCAGTATATTTACTTGTAGATCATAACTCTGAAATTCTATCTTTTTTCCTATCACCTTTCTGGTTCCCACTTTTATGCACTACTTTAAATCAGAGTGATTATAACATGCTTTATTGCAAATTTATGAACTCTCATATGGTAAATGCCTGATACCTTTAAAAGAAAAGGTACTGTGGTTGTACGATATTGCAGTGATAATTAATTCTTAATAAATTCAGTTTCCACAACTGACAAGTTTAGTAATGTGACTCTCATCCTTTATGGTAAAGACTTTATTTATTGTGGTACCGAGGATTGAACCCAGGGGTGCTTTTTCGCTGAGCTACCTCCCCATATCTTTTATTTATTTATTTTTTATTTTGAGACAAGGTCTTGCTGACTTCCAACTTATAATCCTCCTGCTTGAGCCTCTTGAATCACTGGGTTTACAGGCGTGTGCCACCACATCGGGGCCCTAAAGGCTTTAATTGAGCAATTTTGAAACCCCCGTTGAAATTTCAGTTGGAAGCAAATGTGTTCATACCATTTCCAATTAGAGCATTTAGTGGAGACTATTATGACCCTCACTTGTCACGTTCTGCCTTCCAGTGAATACCAAAGCTCCTGTGCCCCATATGGGTAATGGGTGGGCATCTCGAAGATGGCCAAACTTTTGAGGTTGGAAGCCTATAGGGAGGTTCTCTGTGCCACCACTGTGATAACTAGCCACCCAGCTCCTAGTTACCCATCACCTGGAAAGACAAGCTCATTACCTTCAGCCAATACTTCTAAACATCAGATTCCCTTCTTTCATCAAATCATAATCTGCATGACTATCATGTTCACCAATCAGTCTCTTTCTGGCTCTCTTGAACCTCGTGGAAAAATTCTCATTCTTAAAATATATATGACATAATCACCCTATTAATTGTGTTACAGATTTTCTTATAGAAAGAAAAAAGCCCATCTGTGCATCTCATCTGCTTCTCACATACTTCTGAATTTGGTTTTATTCCTGACCAGAGGAAATCCTTCCTCCTAGTTCCCTGCCTCAGCCCCTGGGCATTCTTCCCACCCATTCCCTAATCTGCTACCCTGCTTTCCTTTCTGGTTTGACCTCAGCTCAATGCAGGTCCCCTCTCCCTCACACCTCGCGACAGCTGGGTGGAAGATCACTGGTGAACCGGTCACTCACAGTTGGCGGGGGAAAAGCCCACCAGATGTACAACTTATCTGTTAAAGTCTCATACACCTGGAATCATCCTGAAGACATTTTTCTTTTGTGTGTGCATAAAATATGGTCTCACTTTCCCAATACTTTTAAAATGTTTTCAATTTTAAAAATTTACTTTTTTAAAAATGTATTTTTATTTTATCATTGTTGTTGTTGTTATTATTATTATTATTATTACCACTAGTTTGAGGCTGGCCTTAAACTTGCCATCCTCTTGCCTCAGCCTCCCAGGCCACTGGGATTAACAATCATGTGCCATCATACACAGCTATTTATTTACTTTAAAAAATCAGATAAGTCAATCTTCAGAGAAATTGATGTTTAAGCTCTTCTCCTTGGTTTTTAAAAATTCTTCATCAGGCACTTCATTTCCTTCCATACAAAGCACCTGCAGGCTGGGCATAAGGTAGCACATGTCTGTAATCCCAGCAACCCAGGAGGCTAAGGCAGAAGAATAGCAAGTTCCAGACCGGCCTCAGCAACTTAGCAAGACACTGAAATAAAATTCAAAATAAATAAATGAATAATAAATAAAAAGGACTGCAGATGTAGCTAAATGATAAAGCATCTCTGGGTTCAACCCTCAATACCAAGAAGATGGAGAAGAAGAAGAAAGCACCTGTGTTTAGTGCAATTCAAAACAATGGGAAAAGATTTTTCAATCTAATAACTTTATTTTAACCTAGTGATTTTGCTCTTATTGCTGTTTACTTAATGCATAGGTTTAGCTTTTCTTTTTCAAAGCATATTGAATGTTCAGAGATTTTTTTCAGGATCCAATATTTAGATTCCTCATAGTCATATTAAAGTATAATGGAAATAAATCTGGATATAGAGTGAATCTACAGCGCATCAATGGAGGGGAACGATTGCTGACACTATAATTGAGCTATGCCAATTTGATATTGAATCCATTGTTTTGGTTTTCTCCCTTAATATAAATCTACAATACAAATTAAGTCCATGCATCGAACATCAGCTATTTTTTGTCCACCTAGGCAAACAGAAGCCATTGGTCAGGCTTCAAGAGCCAAAAACCCATCAGCTGAGATTTTGGGATGGGAGAGATAAGAAGCTGGTTTGAAGGCCACCTGTCATTAAGGAGAGAAAGGCCCTGGAGGTTACAGGTAGAATTAGCCTAAGAGGAAAACTAGAAAGAGGGACAAAAGCACAAAACATGCCATCAGAATAATTAAGGATAAAAGCAATGGTACATAGAGATTTTTGTGTTCAATATAAAAATATTTATCATGTCTACATTGCAGTACAGTTTCATTTACAGTAACTCTTGGTATTGAATAAGGCTTATCTTTGTCAACAAGCAGTCTCTGTATGACTCTAACCTCTTAAAATTTCTCAAGAAAGGATTAGGTATCCTTCATAACTTGATAGGAATGAAGTCAATGTGTTTTCTTTCCCCAAAGCACTTTATGTTTTAAGTACTTTCACTTCAACTCTAGAATAAAAGGCTTATCCACTAAAAATGATTTCTTATATAAGCAGTTGAATAGTGGGGGGAAATTTGCTGCCATGTACCACGGAACCTTGAAAATTCTCCAAGGTGGGGTGTTACCTTAGTAGAGAGTAAGTCTTAAATTCTCTTGGTAAATTTCAGATTACCATCAAAATGTAGTTTTAAAACCCCACAGGAATAGGGTGCTCAATAAGTATATATTGAATACTTTTCTGTAAAATAAAATCGTGAAGCCAAAAAAGAAAAGAAAACCCCATAGCAATTAGGAAAAAGTTTTAGAAATTGCAAATCAAAAATATTTAAAATATAGCTGGGCAGGGTAGTGTATGCCTGTAATCTGAGCAGTTTGGGAGGCTGAGACAGGAGGATTTCGAGTTTAAAGCCAGCCTCAGCAACGTGGAGGCACTAAGCAACTCAGTAAGACCCTGTCTCTAAATAAAATACAAAATAGGCTGGGGATGTGACTCAGTGGTTGAGTGCCCCTGAGTGCAATCCCCATTACCCCCCACAAATATTTAAAATATAAATCCATAAGGCCCAGGATTTTTTATAACTTATGGTGAATATATGAGATTGGTGTCCATGGCCAGGAAAATCAGAACTATTACTTGGTTCCAGATTTTGATTTCCAAAGTCTCCCTTTTCTCTCTCTGCAGTTGCCCTTTGCTTGAAATAGAAACTCTATTCTTTTTAATTTTCAAATATTAAGAAATAATAAAGATAAAAACACATGCATGCCCACTGCACAAATCTTTTAATAAATACAATGAAATTCTAATATTAAAGTTGCTTCCTTATTATCCCTTCCCCATTTTGTTGACTTTCTTTTCTCTTCCAAGAGACATCTACCATCAAGAATTTAGTCATTTTTCTTTCAATTTATATTTACATACTTTTATTATGTACACAAATATCCATAAAAATGTGTTGTATGTATATGTATACATATATATGAATGTATACATGTGTGATTTTTTTGTGATTTAAAAATGTACAAATGGTATAATAAAGTTCCACAATTTTGTGGCTTTTTAGTCAATACTAAAATTTGAGTTCTAGGCTGAGGATGTGGCTCAAGTGGTAGCGCGCTTGCCTGGCATGCGTGCGGCCCGGGTTCGATCCTCCTCAGCACCACATACAAACAAAGATGTTGTGTCCGCTGAAAACTAAAAAATAAATATTAAAAAATTTTCTCTCTCTCTCTCTCTTAAAAAAAAAAAAAAAAGAAAAAAGAACTGCTGATCTAAAGTGCTCAGAACCAGAAAATATTCACTGTGGTTCTTAATATAAAATTTGAGTTCCATCCACCTTCACATATATAGTTCCAGTCCTTAGATTATGGTACAGCATTCTATGTTACAAATGTACCACAGTTGATTTTGCCCAGTCCTCTACTAAGGGACATTCAGATTGTCTCCCATACTTCATGATTATCAACAATGCTATAAGACCAATTTGAACCATAAGCCTGCACACATGTGGGAGATTAGGAACAAATCTGTGCAGTTTCCCATGAATAGGAACATTTAGGTCTAAATGTATGTATAAGAAAAACCTGCTGTTTATGGAAACCCTATTAGGAAGTGTACTTTATTATAGACCCTGGAGGCCAGCAGCTCTGGGTTGGCCTCTTGGCTCTATCACTTTCAGGCTGTGTGGCTTTGGACAAGTTTAGCTCCCTGCCTGTCATTTTCCTCATGTACCACCAAAGACAAAAAAGTCATTGTGAGGATTAAACAAAATAAGAGGTGTAAAATACTTAGCTTGGTGACTGGCACATACAGGTTCTAATTAAATATTAGCTGCTATTTATGATCGCCACTACTATTTAGAGGAAAACAGTACAAAGTACCCCTCCCCTGGAGGATATATTTGGTCACACTGAATTTTCACCCATAAAGTCAGTTCAGATTTTCTGTTTACACACAGAACACCCTAACTTAGGGCAGGAAGAGCCCCAAGAAGATAGTGACAGCAGGAAAGGGAGTCAGTACCTTCCCTATTTGATTATCATCCATCGCCAGGATTTCCAGATTCTTCAGCCCACAGATCAGCTTCGGAAAGTGGTCCAGGTGGTTCTGGCTGAGATCCAGGAAGCGCAAGTTGTCCAGCCGCTTAAAGGAGCGCCGCAGCGCGCACAGGCCGGTGTCGCGCAGGTAGAGCAGGTGCAGCGAGGTCCACTTGCAGATAAGGCGCGGCACCTTCTCAAGGCGGTTCCCACTCAGCCCCATTTCCGTCATCTCCAGGAGCTCACTAAAGGTACGCGGGAGGGAATGGAGGAGGTTGTGCGATAAATCGAGCACTGATATTTTCCTACACTGGCCCAGAGACTCGGGCAAAAAGGTCAGATTGTTATAAGCCACATAGAACTTCTGCAACCTCGTCAGATTCCCGATTTCCTCTGGGATGGCATTTAGTTTGTTCTCATCCAGGTCGATGATCTCCAGGTCGTAGAGGACACAGAGTTCCTGCGGGAACTCCTTGAACTGGTTTTTCCTCAGGTAGATTTCCCTTAGTTTGGTCTGGTTCACTATTTCCTTCGGTAGCGATTCCAGGTGATTTCCAGCCAGTCCCAGCAGTTCCAGATGGCGAAGGCTTTTGCAGATCAGGATGGGAATCTCCCTCAGGTCAGTCTGGTAGAGCCGGAGCTCCCGCAGGGAACGGAGGCTGCTGATGACTGGGAGGGAAGAGGAGAGGAGGGGGTTGTAACTGAGGTCCAGGCCCTCCAGGTTGCTCAGCGTCCCCAGCTCCAGGCACAGGTCGTGCAGTTTGTTCTTATTCAGGTAGAGGATCCTGACATTCTTTAATTGCTGAATGTCCTCGGGTATTGCTTCAATCTGGTTATTTTCCAAATGCACTTCTTCTAATTCCTTTAATGCCAAGATCTCCAGTGGAATGGCAGTCAGGCTTTGATTAGAAGCGTCAATGAAGAATGTCCTATTTGTGACCTGTGGTGGATCATTTCTCAGAAGAACTTTAGGTGAATGTTCTTGTAATTTTAGTAAATCCTTTGACATTATTTTGGAGAAAAGTTCAAATATTCAAAATCCAAAATACTATGAAAAGAAAAACATCAGAAATCTCCGGTCATTTGCTATCTCTATGAAAGAAAACAATTAAGATCTCACTGATTAAATTTGGTGCTTGAAATTATTATGCAACCTAAAATTTAGACTTTTGTATTTCATGTTAGGATAAGAATTAAAGTATAGGCTCCTCTTTCTCCTAACAGGCTGACTCACATGGAAAAAGGGGGGGGGGGTGTCTAATACCAGTTTCTAAAAATGCTTATAGATAGGCTATAGAAGTTTGCAAAATATCATTGTTTTGCCATAACACTGAGGGAAAAATAGAAATGGAATCATATTTTTAAAATGTTATTATTTTCCTTAAAGCCACTAAGCTGAAGACAGCTAAAAGAATGAAGTTCTAGACATGGACCAGCTGTTGTTATGTAAGTAGAGGCCAGTGATGGGGCCCTTTCATGCCTGGCATGTTTCACATTTGGGGCTGGTAGGCAGAGAAGAACTTCTGGGAGGAGGAGAGCTAGCCAAACTTTTTACCAGCCCTGTGTGGGTTGGCATAGGAGGTTAGAATCTGGAGTGTTCTCATGTTTAGAATCAGTTCTCCCCACTAGATAGGTGTCCTCTATTAAACTTTGGCTGACTAAGTGGCTGTAGGGAAAGTCACAGGCTGGATTAAAAAGTGGAGAACCTGTAGATTTCATGTTTTAGATCTCTAAGTCTGGCTGGAGGAATGGGCTTAAAACCCTAAGCAATATTTTAAAATTGCAGTGATTTGAACCAAAGCTGTAAACAAGAAATTAAAAACCTAAATAAATGAAGATATAAAGGATGCCCGTGGATTAGAATATGCAATAAGATTGAAATGTCAAAGATCCACCAATTTAATCTCTAGTTTCAATGTAATACCAATACAAATCTCAGCAATTTTTTTTTCCTTTTTAGTAAAAGTTGATAAGCATTTTATATGGGAAAATCTTTCTGTTTTTCTCAGAAAGCAAGAGATAAAAAACTTCCCTGTGAAAGATGGCCTCCCTAAATCAGGAGCAAGGTAACACTCTTCAATGGGAGTCATAGCTGAGAGAATTCTGTACAAACAGACCTTGTTAAAAATAATTCCTAGCCAGGCATTCACCATGGGTTTGGTGGCACATGCCTATAATCCCAGCAACTCGGAAGGCTGGGGCTGGAGTTCATGGCCAGTCTTAGCAACTTAGTGAGACCGTATCTCAAAATAAATGAATGAATCAATCAATCAATCAATCATCAATCAATAAATGGTCTGGGGATGTGATCAGTGGTTAAGCACCCCTAGGTTCAATCCCTGATACCAAAAAAAAAAAAAAAAAAAAAAATCCAATCTTCCTTAAGCCTCCCCACATAATTTTGTTACTTTTCCAGAATTGCCTTTCTTTGTTCAACATAATCTAAAAGTATGTAGGTTTTGCCACTTCTTTGGGTCTACATTTTCTTACAAGGGCTCTCATACCTTGTCAAATTTATATTGTTTGTATGATTTTCTTCTGCTTACCTATTTTATGTCAAATTAATTTTCAGGTTCAGAAAGGGATCCTAGTGGGTAAAGTCTTGTCTACCTTATAGTAACACTACCCTTTTCTTTGATTAAAACAAACTTCTGGGAAACTATAAAATCCCTTGAAATGAAGTTCCATATAAGCTGGAGTGAACTTCTTGTTATAAGAGAGTTAGATATTTAACAGTGGGTGAAGAGAATCTCAAAGTTTCAGCCAATCATAAAAGTAGAGTTTGGGGGGCTGGGGTTGTAGCTCAGTGGTAGAGCACTTGCCTAGCATGTGTGAAGCCCTGGGTTCAGTCCTCAGCACCACATAAAGATAAATAAATAAAATAAAGGTATTGTGTCCGTCAACTAAAAAAATTTTTTTAAAAGAGTTGAGTTTGGAATTTTTAGGTCCTTGATATGTTTTATGCTTGAGAAAAATGGTAGGAGGAAAAAAAAAAAAACCTTATCATGGGCTTTAAAATATCCCCAGAGTTCTGATAAGCTGGGATTCAGTAACTTCATCCTTTTGAAAATCTCTGATCAGGACAGGGTCAGTGGTATATGTCTAAAATCCCAGCGGCTCAGGAGGCTGAGTCAGGAGGATCGCAAGTTAAAAGCCAGCCTCGGCAACTTAGGAAGGACTAAGCAGCTTAGTGAGACCCTATCTCAAAATAAAATATAAAAAGGGCTGCAGATGTGTCAATGGTTAAGTTCCCCTAGGTTCAATCCCTGGTTAAAAAAAAAAAAAAATCTCTGATCAGTTGCCTAAAGATGAAAAAGTCCTTAGCAGAATATCCCTTTGCCAGAATTGTCAGCACTTGTGTACAGCAGTGTGCCCCCATCAGCCCAACACCAAACTATTCATCTAAACAGCTTCTCAGGACTTATTTCCTTTAGATAGACTCAAAAATGGCATTTTACCCATTTTTTGGAGTGTTTCTACTCTTCATTCCCCTACTCACACCATCTCTCTGGCAATTCACAGGAAAAAAAATCTTGTTTATTTATTTTTAAAGAATTTGTTATTTCAAACTTACCTTTAATAATGAGCAAGAAGGTATTGGTCTGTATTTCACTACCATACTTTCCCATCTCATCAGAAAATAAAAATGTAGAATTTTCATGACTCACTCTTATCTATGGGCCAAAAATTTTTAAGTAACAAAACACTAATTCTTCCACCTGCATATTCAATACCCAAACATGCATGCCTGAATAACACCAGAAGCCAGCACTCCAAATACCCCTCAGAAAATTCAATGTCAGAAATTTCAACCACAAGTCTACCCTGTTCCAGCACTTGATAGCAGCACAGTTGAGCCATCTGGTAGGAAAAAAAAAAAAAAAAAACGATAGCTGATGGATATGTTAAGTATGAATTCCCTGAATCCTTTGAGTTCCATCTCTAAATTATAAGAAAACATACCTAGATGGGCCATATTGAAACTGGTCTATAAAACAGCAAATTCCCTATTTCTAAAAACTGTCCAAGCTGGTTTTCAGAACACAGGTGCAGAACCCTACAACTTGGCTTAAAATGACTTTGAGAACCTGGCCATACCCAAAGTCTTCATTGAGTGGAACACAAATAATCAGAACAGGACCTTACAGAGCAGAGCAGACCAGAACAAAGAGACTGGAAACTTCCCAGTTACAAAGTATCCACAATTTTCCCTGGTCCCTTTTACTGGGCACAATTCCTTACCCCAAGCTGCTTAAATTCCTTTGATACAGCTCAGAGAGGAGACAGATTTGAGAATGCTTCCTGTCTCCTTGACATGAAAACCCTTTCTTTTCACAAAAACGGGGTGCTGTGGTATTGGCTTCTATGTGCTTTGGGCAGCAAGCCTTTTCTCTGTATAAGTATTATCTGGGTTTCTAGAGAAATGACACCTTTAAATTATGATTGAATGCCATTGTTACATTGAGTTAAAGCAAAAGAAGCTTTAACTATTTAAAAATATTTATGGATCTTCTATCAAGCAATAGTACATTGTTTATTAAGTTACTCATATAAGAATACATACTAAACTTTCCTAGGCTAAGAAGCCAGAAAAATGCAAATACTTCCCTTTATTGGAACATATATTATCTTTTGTTCTGATTTCTAGAAAGTTCAGAATCAAATTATACCTCCACTCTGGAATCTTGAATTTAAGTATTCAGCAAACCCACCCAAGTTTCCTTTAAGTCAGTTCAATAACATCTTTCCCCATCAGTGATTCTTAAGAGGAGGGAGCTTTTTGGACTACATCCGCCTCCACCTGGGAGTCACTAATAAGGAGAAATGTATTGATGGAAACTAGTTGTAGATGTGGTCAGTGTCCTTTCAACCGTTTTATTTGGTATGTATTTGACATCACTGTAGTTCGGTGTAAATGCTCTCTCATTGTTTCTGCTTTGTTTTGCTAAGATGGAGAGGAAAAACAGTGCTATAGGTGCTGCTTGGTTTAAGGCAGCTCCTTTTCTATTCTGTTAATTAGTCACTCTCTGGAACTAAAGTCTGATTTCACTGCCGCAGTCCGGCTGCGGCAAAATAAAGGGGTGGGGCAGGGGGTGTGATGAACAACTAATGTACATTGATACAGCAGGAGTGGGAGCCGTTTATTGTAGGACAGGAGGGGTATATATACATTCCACACAGCTTATCTTAATTAACATAAACTAGATACAGCAGTCAACCAATAAGAAATCTCCACACTTAATGGCTCACTGGGGCCACCTCACAAACCACTCCCCCTGGCAAAATACCAGGAGCCATCCTGACTTGTTTAGAGACTCTAACATTTCACACTTATTGTTTCCTTGGAAGAGTATTCCTTCCTTCCTCAGTAGTAGCATCCTCACCCGCTTTGCTTTCCCTTACCTTCTTAATTCTAAATACTGTAAGGGAGAGATAGGAAAAGGCACATGGGGACTGGAACTGGATTCACTCTTGCTTTAGAATTTCAAGCTGCCTCTTAACTTTGTTGGGAGTACATAGTATAAATGAATACAGCGCTCCCTATAATCATCATGTTTCACCTGGAGAAAGGACATTTCAAGGGATACTCTAAAACATATAGGCAAGCAAGGTCGAGCACAATTTCATGAGATGGAGAGCTGGTTTGTTAGGAATTCGCCCAGTAGGGTAGAACAAGGGAGGAAGGACTCCGATGTTTATTGTTTTAAAAAGCTAATTAGCTGAAGGAGAAGTGTGGTGTGCGTGTGTGTGTGTGTGTGTGTGTGTGTTTCTTTCTGGGGACTGAACCCGGGGTCTTGCATGCACTAGTCCAGCATTCTATACTTAATTATAAGTGGCCTGTTTTCACCTTTCGCATTTTCCTCCACTTTCTCACCCGCAAGGAGTCTCAAATAGTTCCACAGTCCTCTACAAGTCCCCTCCATCTCCTTCGCTTCGGTCTATGGCAACTCCCAAACAGAAGATCTTGTCCTTTTCCTACCTTGTTTCCCTCCTACACTCAAAAAAGCCCCACATCCTGACCGTAGTAGTACTTTGTAATATCACTGGGTTCTGTCCCCTCTTGCCGCCTTCGGTGAAACCAGAGCGGTAAGACTCCCACCTTAGCCAGTCTCTCTTGGGTTGCTGGAGCTGCCTGTGACTAGGTTTCCCGTCTAGGTCCAGTCAAATCCATCCTCCATCATCAGCGTCTTGCGATCTGAGGGCTCTGGGGGTCCCTGTCCCTTAACAGTTGATGCTCCAGCTCCATCACAGTTGTGCTCCTTGGAAGATGCGCCTGCTTCTCAACTCCTTGAACTGATCCGGGTACACCCAAAGTACCTGCGCCTCTGCAACACACACTAAGCAGTTGTGCCCTCTGACAGGTTACCTCTTGACTAGTTTGGTTGTCACCTCCTCCAGAAAGTCCTCCTGGATGGTCCCGCCCCTCCACAAAACCCTTTATGTTCCCATACCGCCACGTCCTTAACGCGTGCTGGTGCTACCATCAGTTTCCAGAGCTTGGCATCCGCAGACCTGTGCACCCTTTGCGGGTGACGGCTGTGTCATAATCATCTCTCTAGCCCCAGCCCCTAGCCCTATATCCACCCAAATCCCGGGAACTCCTCCCTGCAAAGGAGCCGGGGAGCCCTCCTTCAGTGTGCCTTTCAGCCCCGGCGGGGTAGCCGAGGAGCCTCAGAATCTGCTTCTCCGCGTGCCCAGCAGGGCCTCAAGGCCCACGCGCGCGGAGCAAGGAGCGCGCAACACGCTGGATCCGGCGCTTGGGGCCTGCGCCGTGGCTCCGCCCTATTCTTTCCCTGAGGCACCGCCCCTGGGCGGGCAATGGCGCGGCGCGGCTCGGCGAGCAGTTGCCAAGGCAATATCGCCGCCGCAGCGTTTAGAAGAGCACAGGATGTCGAGTAGCCTGCAGGAGAACGTCGCCCAGGCGGTGGAGACCGATGATACCCCAACTCCTACTCTCACCCCTAACCCCAACCCAGACTCGGCCTCCGCAAGCGAGAACGGTAAGAAGGAGGGTGCCGTTGTGCTCCCACCTGGCCCGGACGCAACGCGCGAGGGGCAGCGGTGTCGCACCGGCTGATTCCTCGAGCAAGCTGCCTGCCCAAAGCGGCGCGGCTGGAGGATGCCCTTGGGCAACCCAACTCTGGACCAGACTTTGCGGAGTCTCCAAACGCGGGCAGGAGAGAAGCCCAGACCGCCCGCGGTGTGCCCTGTGCGCTCCAGTCGCGTAGCTGCTTTCTGGGGTCTGAAGGAAGGTGTGTTTGGGAGCTCGTCGCCGCATTGGTTAGACACCAGTGGAGCAAGAGAAATCTGGAGACCATTCTGACTTTGCACTTTTGGACTGCCTTAGTTTAACGAAAAAAGCTTAGCCTGAATGACACCTGTCCCCTATTTCAAATTTGGATTCTGATTTATTTATTTATTTGAAACTAGAGACTGAACCCGGGGATGCTTTACCTACATCTCCAGCCCCTTTTATTTTTTATTCTGAGACAGGGTTTCAATAAGTTGCAGAGGTCTGGCCTCAAACTCAAGATCTTCCTGCCTCGGCCTCTCCAGTCACTAGGCTTGTTTTAAAGTGTGTGTTGATAGATGTGAAACGAGGTGGATAAAGAACCTTAATCCTCATTGCACCGGAACAAAGCATTATTATGCTCTGCCTTTAGCATAAAAGGAAATTTAAGCCCTGAGAATTTAATTTGCTTAAAGTTACGTACCACAGAGTATGGATAGGGCGACAAAATCTGATTCCAACTCTTGGATTTTCCAGTATGTGGCTGTTCCGCCATAAAAGATCATCTGGAGGGAGCTGCCTCCAAAATAAGTAGGCCCGTTCTCTAGAAATTTTTAAATGTCTGCCAGAGGTGTAGATAAAAAACGAAATTTGGGTTAGATTCTTGACATTTTCCCGTGCAGCTATTGTTTCCTAGTTTTGCCTTTCAATTTGCTTTACAATTTGAAGACTGATTTAATATTTTTATGCTAATAAGAATATAGTATAGAAAGCCAATTATTGGCACCATAAAATCTCCATATATAAAACACAGGTGAATTTTAAATCAAAAGAGTAACAGGGAAATATAGCAAAGCTTTAAAATATGGCTAGCTAATTAAATAAAAATATTCTTGCAACTTTCTTAAACTAATGTTTAGGCTCTAATCAAAGATTCCTTTATGCCTCCACAAAAACCACTCCTAAATCTGATACATTTCTGGTATCCTGGTCCATGGTGCAGCCAACACACACACACACACACACACACACACATACATACACACTTGTGAAATCTGTTGTACTTGCTTCATTTATATTTACAGTTCATAAATGGGAAGAGTCTGAAATCGGTTTGATTTTGCACATTCCATTATTATTACATGACTTTACATAAAATATTTCTCTGGACAGCATTTTCCTTAGCTACCAAAGGAAAGAGGTTAGTTCTCCCTTTATGTCATTTCCACTGTCATCAGCCAGTGTCTGCCCAGCCTTGGTGGGTGCATCAATGGCCCTCATAGAAATTATTCTTTATAAGGAAAATCAGCATTTTTATTCGGTCTCCCATTGCTTTTATTTCTCTTCTCTTTTATCCTTAGTTCTCTCTCCTTTTCTTTTACACATTCTCTCCCTCTCCCTCTCCCTCTCCCTCCCTCCCTCTCTCTCTCTCTCTCTCTCACACACACACACACACACACACACACACACACACTTTTGAAGGACGTATATTGAGAAAAAAACTTTTAGAATAATTTGTGTTGATAGATGCATTTATTTTTCTAAAAGTTCCAGAATCTATTGCTGGGCTCCAGGAATATTATTGTAATCTGTGTTTGGAAAACTCCAAGAAAATAAATCCTTATATATTGCATGTACTCCAAGAAGTGGATGAAGATATTAAAAAGGGGTAAGAAAAATAAGTATTTGACTACATTAGTAGTTTTACTAATTCTTAGATGTGTGAAAGTCCTGGGCTACTCACTGATTTTATAGCCATGAAAAAGCTGGGTAAAAATGGATGAATGTTTTGATTCAGATGAATAAGTAGATGAGTGACACTGTTGGTAGATCTTAGAGATGGTATAGGATACTGGGAAGAGCACTAGACCAAGAGCCCTCAAGTCAGGGCTCCAGATTCCTTTTAGCTCTTGTGAGCTGACAAATTTAGGCAAATCATCAATATTGTCTATGTTGTTAATATAAAGAGGGAATACTTTGCGTATGTGTGTGTAAGAGAGAAATTAATTCATACAGAATACACTAAAGTGCTTTGCAAAGTCTATAGAATGTCCAGTAGTTTTTAGTTACCTGGTAAAAATCTACTATATACTTGTAAGTCATTCTACTACATGGTTCCAGTATCTGTCATCTTTGTATTTCAGAATCTTTTCTCCATTTTTTTCTTTCTTTCCTTTTTTTTTTTTTTTTTTTGTATTTTAACAGATTGGAAAAAAGAATCACCTTAAACATCGTGGGTAACAATAGATTAATCCCAGTAGAAAGAGTAACAGATGAAGATTTTGGGATTCTTTCCCAAATTTTAGAGACTTGCCCATATATTAATGGTATGTTTGATTAAGAATAAGTACCTCCTGCTCTTCAGTGTTCTATTTTATAAGGAATGTAAAGTTTCATCTGTGTTTTTCAGGTTTGGATGTGAGATATAACGTTCTAAGTGATGCTGGTGCATACTATGCTGCAAACCTGCTTCAGGTATTATTTGACTACAGAATATTCTTAGTTCTGTTTACAGTGAAACTACTTAGTCTAATGGCACGTACACAAACACTACTTATGCAAAATGTCAAGGTCCTGACTCTGTGCTATATTTATAATACTTGAAATACATGGAAATTCATATTTGGTCTCAGTAGAGCTGATACCCAGATTTCCTGAGTTATCTTTTGCAAACTTGTATACCATTGTTAAATACATAAAGTATGTCCACACTTTTTAATAATTTTAAATATTTTAAAATTTGTTCTAATTAGTTATTCATGAAAGTAGAATGCCTTTTGACACATCATACATAATTGGAGTATAACTTCGCATTTGTTTGGTTATACATGATGTAGAGTTACCCAGGTCATATAATCATATATGCACATAGGGTAATAATGTCCAATTTATTCTACAATCATTTCTACACCCATGCCCTGTGGGAAGCCATTCTCGCCCGTGATTTGAGTCACCTCCCTGGCTGGGTGAGAGGAGCTTTGACAACTGTGTCAGAGCCTTCCCCACCCTGTCCCAGGGGCGAGGGCTTGTCCGTGTGGAGGTGTGCCTGACCACTGACCTGAAGACCAGTCACTGACCCTGACCTTGGAATGCTGCTCTCCTCGACCTTCATTGGATGGGATTTTCCCTTGAATTTTTTGTTCCCCAATAAAAGCTCACTCCCTGGCGTGCTCTCCCTCTCTTGCTCACCGCATTAGGTGGCTGGAGGCGGGAGCTAGGAGAAGCCATCTCCGGAGCTGGGCATTAAAGGTAACGAGAGTATGTCTCTTTAATTTTAAAACTCACTAGTTAATTTCTATGCTTCGAACCTCTTTTATGAAGCTCACGCGCTGGTTGCGCGGCAGAATGCCCCCTCCTTCACTCCTCTCTCTAGTCCAAAATACCTCTATTCTTCCCCCACCATTATGAATTACCATAGCATGTCCACACTTTTTGAGTTGTTGGTAAAAGTGAATACAGTAATTTTCTTTCACTTATATTGAAAATTCATTATTTTTCCTTAATGGTAGTTGCTTTTGCTGGAATTCAGTTTTTCTGGATCATAAAAATTTTCTTTGATCAGTGTTTTTAATTAAATAAATGTGTATATGATTGATTTCCATAATACATGCATAATAGCTTCTTTTTTATCTCTCATAGACACAGAGGTATCTCATTTACTTAAATCTTATGTTTAATGATATTGGACCTGAAGGTGGAGAATTGATTGCTAAAGCACTTCATGTAAGCATTTATGTACTTCAAACTAACATATTACTTGGGAATTTTAAGTTTTGATTGCTTGGTAACAACATAATTAAATGTTAATGTAAAATTATACTATTTCTTTATTTCACTTTTAGTCTATTAAAGTATGGACATTACATGAGCACTTTTGAATTCATTTAAAAATAGTTTTATCAAGATTATAATACATAATAAATTTATCCTTTTAAAGTCTTTAATTCAGTGAGAGATTTTAATAAAAAGTATATTTAGAGAGCTGTGCAGCCATCACCACTATCAATATTTTTAGAACATTTTCATCACCCCCATCCTATAGAAACTCCAAACCTATAGCAATCCCCCCTCCATTATTCCCTCCCAGTACTCTCCAGTCTTTGGAGGTTACTAATCTACTTACTATATGTACACTTACCTATTTCTGAACATTTCATATAGATGAATCCTATGATACAAGGCCTTTTGTTTGCTGCCTTAATGTGTAAAGTTTCATCCATATTGTAACACGTTCCATCTGTTTTTATTAGCAAGTAATATTCCACTGTATGGATATATCATATTGTGTTCATCTATCTGTTGATGGACATTTGGGTTTCTACTTTTTGGCTATTATGAATAATGCTACTATGGATAGTCACATGTTTTTTATGGACTTGTTTTCAGTTTGTAGGATACATACCTAGGAGTGGAATTGCTGGGTCATGTGATGTCTATTTAACATTTTGAAGAACTGACAATTGTTTTCCACAGTGGCTGCAGCTACCAACAATTCTACCAGCAATGTTTGAGTGTTCCAATTTCTCCACATGCTCACCAGCACTTGTTATTGCCTAATTTTAACCTTCTTAGGGAGTGTGAAACAGTTTGTAGTTTTTTGATTTACTTTTCTCTAATGAATAATGATGTAGAGAATCTTTTCATGTGCTTATGGTTCATCTGTATATATCCTTTGGAGAAATCTCTGTTCAAATCTTTTGCCCTTTGGAGATTGGGTTTTATTTTGAGACAAGGTCTTATATTATTTCAGGTTGGTCATTTTATTTTTTCTCCTTCTTTGAAGCACTGAGGATTGAACCCAGAGTTTACATATGTAAATGCTAGGCAACTGCTCTACCCCTGAGCTCTATCTCCAGCCCCTCAGATTGGTCTTGAACTTTTGGGCTAAAGAGATCCTCCTGCCTCCGCCTCCTGAGTGGCTGGGACTACAGGGGTATGCCCTGCAACTGGTGGGTTGTCCTTTTGGGTTGTAAGAATTCTTTATATATTCTATATATAAGTTTCTTATCAAATATGTGATCTGCAAGTCATTTTCTCTCATTCTGTACGTTGTGTTTTCACTTCTTTGATGTTCTTTGAAGTATAAAACCTTTTAGATTTGATCAACCCAATTTTTAATTTTGTTGCTTTTCTTTTGATGTTAAATATCTAGAGCGCTTTGCCCAACCCAAGGTCACAAAGATTTACATGTATATTTTCTAAGAGTTTTGTAGTTTTAGCTCTTTTCATTTAGTTCTTTCATCCATTTTGAATTAACTTTTATATATGGTATGAAGTAGGCATCAAACTTCATTCTTAACTTCATTCTTTTATATAATGGCTATCCACTTGTCCCTACCACATTTGTTAAGAAAACTGTTCTTTACCTCCATTCCATTGAATTACCTTGACCCCTTTGTCCAAAAAAAAAAGCTGATGTAAATGTGAGGGTTTATTTCTGCAGTACTCTGAATTCCATTAATCCATTTTCTGTCCTTATGCCAGTACTATACTATCTTGATTTTTATAGTTTTGTAGTAAGTTTTGAAATTAATAAGTGTGAGTCTTCAAACTTTACTAATTTTTCAAGATTATATTGGATCTTCTGGGTCCCTTTATTTCCATACACATTTTAGGAGTTTATCAATTTCTATAAGAAAAAGCAGCCAAGGAGTTTGATAGGAATTTTGTTAAATCTATAGATAAATTTGTAGAGTATTGCCATTTTAACAATATTAAGTCTTCCAAACGAAGAACATGGAATGTGTTCCATGTAATTTCTTTCAACTGTGTTTTGTAGGTTGCAATGTGCAGGTCTGCTATTCTTTTGTTAAATTTATTAATATTTTATTTTTTTCTGATGGTACTGAAAGTGAAATTGTTTTTATAACTTCATTTTTAGGTTGTTCATTGCTAGAGTATAGAAATACAATTGATTTTTGTATTTTGATATTGTATCCTATGCTGAATTTGTTTATTAGTTCTAACAGCATTTCTTTAGTGGATTCCTTAGGGGGTTTCATATTCAGTACAAGATCATGTCATATCCAAGCATTTTTTCTAATTTGGATTTTTTTTCTTTTTCTTGCCAAATTTCCCTAGCTCTAACTTTCCATACAGTGTTACATAGAAGTGACCAGAACAGACACACTTCTCTTCTTCCTGATCTTAAAGGAGTTTGAATTCATTTTAAACAGATAATTATTTACATTATTATATATCCTAACATGTATTCATTAGAATAATGAAATATCTATAATTTTGTTATTTAATCAAGAGTGGAATAAGAAATGGAATTAAATCTTGCAAGTGTCTGAGAAATTATATTGCTTTAAAATGGGAGTTAGGAATTTAACATTGCAACAACAAAAAAGTGATGGCATAATGGAAAATGACTGCTGAATGGGTACAGGACTACTTTTAGGAGTAATGAAAATGTTTTGGAACTAGCTACAAATGATAGCTACACAACATTGGGAATGTAGTAAATGCCACTGAGCTGTATACTTTAAAATGGTTAATTTTACATTATGTGGATTTCACCTCTATAAAAAAGTGGTATAATTTCTTAGAAAATAAATTTATATTTTCAATGAAAGGAAAGTTTATTAAAATGTGTTTTATTTACTGGTTATTGACTGGACTTCTGTTTCTTGGTCATTCGTTTTACTAAACTAGTAGAGTTTTATCTATTGTTGGAAATTGAGTATTACCTTTAAGGAATATCCTAGTCTATCTCCTTGAAGATTACATGTGTTTATAAATGGTAATATTCCCTCTCCTAACTCATTTAGAGAATTCCATGGATTAAAAAGTTAAATAACAGCTGGGCGCAGCAGTGCACACATGTAATCCCAGTGTCTCGGGAGACTGAGGCAGGAGGATCGTGAGTTCAAAGCCAGCCTCAGAAAAAGCAAGGCACTAAGCAACTCAGTGAGACCCTGTCTCTAAATAAAAAATAAAATAGGGCTGGGAATATGGCTCAGTGATTGAGTGCCCCTGGGTTCAATGCCCGGTACCCCCCAAAAAGAGTTAAATAAGTTTTGATTCTTTTCTTTTTTAGAAGAATACAACTTTGAAATATCTGCGAATGACTGGAAATAAGATTGAAAATAAAGGTGGAATGTTTTTTGCTTCAATGCTGCAAATTAATTCATCCTTAGAGAAATTAGATCTGGGTGACTGTGACCTGGTGAGTAAATTGTTTATGAAAAAAATCACCAAGATAATGTGTTATTCTCCCGGGAAATCAGCATAGAGAACCATCCAAGAAACCAGTCAAATGGCAGTCTTATGAATTGTTAATCTTGTCCCTAATGTCTAAAATAAGAGAAAAAGTGGGATTTTTTCCTTGATATAATAGTACAGACTGTTAATAAAATCAGATTATAGTAAATATCATAGAAAAATATACAGTATAATAAAAATATTCCTAAACTTTTGTCCATACTCATCTTAACCTGTAAGGGATTTTTGAAGAAAACAATCATGTTCATTTTAATTAAACAAATACTAGTTCTCTAGTATAATACAAATTCCTTTACTTTGAAAATACTTTGTAATATTTACATTATGCCATAAAAATTTAAAATAATGCTAAAAAAAAAAAAAGAAAAATACTAGGATGGTAAAAGCTACTCTGAGCCTGATAATGAAAAATGTGGTTTTTGCTTGACTTCATGTGCTATATGAACATAAAAGAATGCCTGTGCAAAGTCGTATATTGCATAAGAAGTATGAGCCCTAGCTGGGGTCCACATCTTGAGAACCCCACACAGAACCTTGAGGGCCAAGAAGCAAGACTAGAGTCAGACACCCAAGAAATGAATACTGAAATGTTAAGAAACTCCTTGTGCATGTTGCAAACAGGTTTTAGGCCAGGGAAAGAAGACTATAATAACAATTGATTTCTGAATTCAATCAACCTACAATTCAAAGAGCAATCTTTTTAAAAACAAAGTTTGATTTATTAGAATTCAGATAAATGATCTTGAAATATTTATGTAGAGATATTAATTTATATAGTATCAGTTTCCTTAATGAATTTTCCTGTTTATTTTTTAGGGAATGCAAAATGTGATAGCATTTGCAACAGTACTAACTCAAAACCAAGCAATTAAAGGAATAAACCTAAACCGACCTATACTGTACGGGGAACAGGTATGTTTTCAAAGTGATGGTAGCTAGTATAACAGCATGTGAATAAAACTAAGTTCTTAGTGAAGTTTATAGTGTATGAATACATTGTATTTTTGGAATTATCCTTATATCTTTGTAAACTACTACTTACAAATAGAAATTTTTAAAAGGAAAATTATTATATTCTTGATAAGACTTTTAAAATTGAATATGCTTTTAGATATTGCTTATTTAAGCATCAAATGTCTTTTTTTCTTGAAACTCAAACTCTGAATGAGTAGACCTATAGGGTTAAAACATTCAAGACAAAAATAATATATGGTAAAAGTTTTATTAAAGGCCAGGATGTAAGAGCCCAGTGTCAACTGTCTTTATTTGTTGAAATGTGATGAAGCATTGTATTTTTGAAACATGGTAACAAATAACAGCAAAATGTGTCTGAACAGCAGTTTGGCAAGTTTGAACTTGAACCTATGTGTAGTTAAGGTGCATGTTGGAGATAGAAAAAACATGGTTGCTTCTTTCAGGCTTCTTTTTCCTTAACAAATATCCTTTAAGCCACTTTAGAGTGGCTTAAACTTACTTAAATAGTGTTGAGAGAGAGAGAGAATATGACCTATTAGAACAAATTTAAAAATATTTTAAATTTTAAAAAAGTTAAAAAAGGAATAAGAACCCCTTTTTTATTGGTCTAAATAAAAAGAGATATATCTGCTAAAAGGAAAAGTAAATATCCAAAGCACTTTTTTTTTTCTTCTTCTTTTAAGTACTGAGAATTGAACCCAGGGACGGTTAATCCCTGAGCTATGACCCCAGTCCTTTTTCTTTTTTATTTTGAGACAGGATATCAGGAAGATGCTGAGGGTCTCACTAAATGCTAAGGTTGGCCTCAAACTTGTGATTCTTTTGCCTTAGCCTCCCAAGTTGCTGGGATTATATGCATGCACCACCAAAAGCACTTTATATAGTCCAAAAAATAAACTTTATTAAAGTTCAATGTGCAAATGTTTAATGTTTTAAGTTCAATATTTAAGTGAGTTTTGAACATACAAATGAAATTTAACAAAGTTCAAAGCTCTTTTAATAACTTAAAATTAACTACCTGATAGTTACACCTTAGTATGAGTAATTCAGAACCATATTTTAAGTACTATTTTTCACATTCAGAAGTGTATCTTGCATTCTTTGCCTATGTAGATCTCTCCCTTTGAATTACCTCTGTACTTTGCTTTACTAACATTTTTTGAGTTTTATATCATATTGTTTCATAAACAGAAATTTAATCTGTTCAACAAGACACCCAGAATCCTCAAATAATAGAAACATACTTTTAAAAATGCTTTAAATACCAGCAAAATACCTGGCTCAAAGTAGGCACACAATGAATTGCTTCATTTACGAATCATAAATATTTGAATGCAACCCTAAACCAGACAAAATGCAGGGTGACAGAGATAAAAGATCAAATCATATGACCCTGTCTTCAGGAGTTTTCAGTCTGTGTAGAGGGAAATCAACCAGTCTAGAGAATGATGTGCTTGGGGTGCCACAGGAGGATAAGGAAGTCACTGAAATCAAAGCAGGGAGAGGTGAGGCAGCAGGGAAGGATCTCAGATTGAGGACCTGACAAGTTTGACAGTTAAATTAAAAATTTTTTGGACTATATCTTTTAGGAAATAAGTATGTTTAAATATATGAAATCACATTAGATGCAATCCCTCTTCTAAATTTGTTGAGTGGTGTCATTAATCACAAATCTGTCTGAGAACAAATATTAAAAGCCCAGGGCTCCTATATGGGGCCATGTTCTTGCCTAGCCTGATACTTCAGGCCTCTTCTCTTTTCTAAGGTAGACATCACTGTATGTATCCTAGAGGGCATTAGTCCACTCTTTAGTATTTGTAGAGTAAAAACCTTCTTTCCTATACTGTGTTGTTCCCAAATAAAAGCCTGTAAACCTACTGCATTTAAGGTTTAATGTTCATTACCATAGAAAAATCAGGATGATAAGATAAAAAGTTGTAAATGTTGACCTAACCTTTGATGCTCATTGATATTATCTGGGAAGCTTAGATAAATAGTGATGCCAGGTGCAACTAAATTAAGTCACAAACTCAGCAAATGGGGACAATATCCTTTACTATTTCTGATAGTAGTTCTCTCCTTTAATAAAGATGGTTCCTTTTTCAAGCTTCTTAGTTTAAAAATGCAGTCAAGGTACAAAAATGTATTATGTCCTCTTGTCAGCAGGAAGCAGAGCAATAGTGGACCTGTAAGTGGTCAGTTTTCATTTTTTAAGATTCCAGACTACACAGCATTTCTTTAGTTATATCTTTTCAGTAATTTCAACAAATCAGATACAGAATTTTGGAAAACTGAACAATAATAAATGATTTACAGTTTACTATAGAATACTTATTTTATGGCAGGAGCTTATTTGTTGACTTATTTAATTCTGTGAGGGAAGCATAATTTCACCTATTTTACAGAAAAGTAAATTGAGACTGGGCTAGATGAAATTTGCTGAAATTCATATAGCCCAGGAAAAAGGTAAAGCTAACATCTGGACAGTTTTGATTATTATAAAACTTATGTACATTTTGCTATTACTATGTTGTTTCCTTTAACTTTTAGTTTATCTCAATGTATTTATACATAATAAGAACATGTAGTTGTCCATGTTCATCATCAATATTTCCAGTGACTGTAAAACTACTTATGTTACAGAGCATTCTTAAGATTTCTTACCACAAAATACCTGGGCTCATTCATTTTAAGATATGCTTCGATTTTTCTAAAAACTTAAAATGCTTAGTATTCAAACCTTAGTTGGGACTATGTATATAATTTTTCTTAGAAGTAGCTAGACTATGAAATTTAAAATATGAAAAAAAAAGTCTTCTGGTGATCAGAAAACAAGAATAGAACACATTCTTGGCATGCATATAAAAGGAAAGTAATCAAATATATCACAGGGTTAATGAGTATATTTTAAAAGTAAAATCAAGATTGGAAATGTCTTTGTATTTTGTCTTAAAACCATCAAGAGTGGAGATCAGGACTGGGCCTAGTAGTGCATACCCATAAGTCTGAGAACAGCCTGGGCAATTTAGCAAGACCTTGTCTCAAAATGAAACATACAAAAAAAAAGGGGGGGGGGCTTCATGTATAGCTTAGTATTAGAGCACTGGGTTCAATCCCCAACACTATAAGTAAAAAGAGAGTAGAAATCAGGGGCAAAGTTCAGGAACATATAGAGAATATAAGAAAGTTTCAGAGACTCTTGAGGGTCCAGCCAGCAGTAGGGGAATTTACGTGTTTAATGTAGGATGAACCAATTATTTTTATTTTTTCCCTCATGAAATGACTGATTATTGTTTTTGTAAATCAAACTCTCCATCTTCTTCTACATCCTTACTCACTGCATCTTACAAGTGCCTGATACCTATTTCTAAGAGGGTACAAGCCAGGAACTGTGACACAAACTGTAATACCAGCTATTTAGAAGGCTGAGGCAGGGGGATTACAAATTTGAGGCTAGCAAGACCCTTGGCAATTTAGTAAGACCCTATCTCAAAATAAAAATTTAAAAAAGGGAGGGGGATGTATGTAACACAGTGATAGAATGCCCCTGGGTTCAACCCCTAGTATTGCATGCATAAATAAACAAACAAACAAACAAATAAATATATGATTTGAGGCAAAGATGATTTTTTTTCTTAAGGCCAAATACAACTTTGAGTAGACTAATAGTCTTAAACAGTATAACCTTTCTTGTGCTCGCTTCGGCAGCACATATACTAAAATTGGGACGATACAGAGAAGATTAGTATGGCCCCTGCGCAAGGATGACACGCAAATTTGTGAAGCGTTCCATATTTTTTTCTACTGTCATGTATGACTAAAAAATAAATAAATAAAAATTTTTTAAAAAAACAGTATAACCTTTCTCATGTCTGGCATCATTGTACATGTCAAATTATCCTAACTATGGTGGCTGAAGCAGGAGGATAACAAGTTCAGGGCCTGCCTGAGCCACTTAGCAAGAAAGTCTCAAACTTTTGGGCTGGGATATTAGTTTGGTGGTAGAGCACTTGTCTGGTGTGCATAAGGCCCTGGGTTCAATCTCCACTATACTCCAAAACAAATATATATATATATATATATATATATATATATATATATATATATTTCTAAAAAGCTAATTTAAATAGTAGCATATGTTTGGAATAAACACGCATTGCTTCAAATTTGTATTTTTTTTTAAATGGATCTTTCATTTTATTTATTTTTTATATGTGGTGAGGATCAAACCCAGAGCCTCACACATGCCAGGCAAGTGCTCTACCACTGAGCTACAACTCCTGCCCCTCAAATTTGTATTTTAAAAACAAGATTTTATCTATTTTCAGGAAGAGTCCACTGTCCATCTAGGCCACATGTTGAAAGAAAACCACTGGCTTGTTGAACTACACATATGTAAGCATGGTATAAAAAACTGTGGTATGCAGAAGTTATGCGATGCACTGTATCTGAACAGAAGCCTGCGTTACCTTGATATCAGCTGGTAAGTGATAATTTACTTGTTACTAAATCAAAAGTTGTACATGAGATATTTTGTTACACACTATTTCCAGTGATTAGGAAAGGCAACCATTGTCAACTTTTCATCCTAAGCCTTAATATTTATTAATTTAGATAATATTGTTATTATGTCTCTTATAATCTCATCTTTTTTTTGCTTTTTTAAATTTTTTATTCTAATGTATTATGTATGACAGCAGAATGCATTACAATTCATATTACACATATAGAGCACAATTTTTCATATCTCTGGTGGTATACAAAGTATATTCACATCATTCGTGTCTTCACACATGTACTTAAGGTAATGATGACCATCTCATTCTTCCGACTTTCCTACCCCCATGCCCCCTCCCTTACCCTTCCACCCCTTTGCCCTATCTAGAGTTTGTCTATTCCTCCCATGCTCCCCTCCCAATCCCACTATGAATCAGCTTCCTTATATTAGAGAAAACATTCAGCATTTGTTTTTTGGGGATTGGTTAACTTCACTTAGCCTTATCTTCTCTAACTTCATCCATTTACCTGCAAATGCCATGATTTTATTCTTTTATTCCTGAGTAATATTCCATTGTGTACGTATACCACATTTTCTTTATCCATTCATCTATTGAAGGGCATCTAGGTTAGTTCCAGTTTAGCTATTTTGAATTGTGCTGCAATAAACATTGATGTGGCTGTGTCCTGTAATATGCTGCTCTTTTAAGTCCTTTGGGTATACATGGAAGAGTGGGATAGCTGGGTCAAAAGGTGGTTCCATTCAGAGTTTTCCAAGGAATCTCCATACTGTTTTCCATATTGGCTGCACCATTTTGCAGTTTCACCCGCAGTGTATGAGTGTGCCTTCTTTCCCACATCCTCGCCAACATTTATTGTTGTCTGTATTCTTAATAGCTGCCATTCTGACTGAAGTAAGATGAAATCTTAAGAGTAGTCTTGATTTGCATTTCTCTAATTGCTAGAGATGTTGAACATTTTTTCATATATTTGTTGATTGATTATATATTATCTTCTGAAGTGTCTGTTCAGTTCCTTAGCCCATTTATTGATTGGGTTATTTGATTTTTGGTGTTTAGCTTTTTGAGTTCTTTATATACCCTAGAGATTAGTGCTCTATCTGATGTGCAAGTGATAAAAATTTGTTCCCACGCTATAGACTCTCTATTCACCCCACTGATTATTTCTTTGCCGAGAAGAAGCTTTTTAGTTTGAGTCCATCCCATTTATTAATTCTTGATTTTAAGTTTTGTTCTATAGGAGTCTTATTAAGGAAGTAGGGGCCTAATCTGATATGATGAAGATCTGGGCCTACTTTTTCTTCTATGAGACACAGGGTCTCTGGTTTAATTCCTAGGTCCCTGATAATCTCATATCTTGAATGAATAATTTAGTTATGTTAATCAGATATGGAACAATATTATAAATTCATTAACTTTTTTGGAAATTGAGTGAGCTAAAATAGAAAGTACTATTTATTATGTTTTCAAGCATCTTACTACTGTAAATAACAAAGCAGTACTTTGTATTTTCAAATATTACCAAATATTTTTCCTTTCACAGCAATAAAATAACTCGTGACGGAATGGAGTATTTGGCTGATGTTCTGAAAAGCAATACCACCCTGGAAGTTTTAGATCTTTCTTTTAACAGAATAGAAAATGCAGGAGCAAACTGTCTCAGTGAAACTCTTACTTTACACAACAGAAGTCTTAAAGTGTTAGTATGGTTTTATATTTAATCACATTAACAGAAAAACATGTTTTTTTTTACAATACTAATCTCAAACTCCTTAAATCTTAAATTATGATAAAATGTGAAGATTCAGTTTCTAAATCTTTCCCTACTAAGTTACAGTAAATATTTAATTTCTATTTTTCAAAAGTAATGCCTTTTAAATATTAGATGTTTAGCCCTTGAGAGGTGCTGGGGATATAGCTCAGTTGGTAGAGTGCTTGCCTAGCATGCACAAGGCCCTGGGTTCAAACCCCAGCACCACAGGAAAAAAGAAAGAAAAATTCATGAGAAAATTCTTGTTGGTTATATTATGTACCTTGAATTATATTGAAAAATCAGAAACATTCAATGAGATACAGACTTATATCTACAATTTACCCAAACATTTACTGAATAATATAAAGCAGACTACTTTTAAAAGCTAGGCAGCTTTCCTAATTAAATGAAGCATATGATAAGAAAACTTAAGTTTCTTGAACTTTAGAAATTATATGGCCAATATTTTGTTCACATTAAAACATTAAAGAGTAATGCTGAGATTTTATATGTGAAAATGGCTGTAATAAATGTTATTGCTTACACATTTTTTTCTTTGTTGAACTTCTGGTTTCTAGAATTATTACCTTTTGTTTTTCTACAGATTATCAGTAGTCAGCAACAATATAGAGGGAGAAGGACTTGTTGCACTTTCACAGTCAGTGAAAACAAATCCCACATTATCTAATATCTACATTTGGGGAAACAAATTTGATGAGGCCACATGTGTGGTAAGTTTTTCGTCAATGAAGGCTTTTCTGGAACTTCTCTAAAACAGACATTATTTACATGTGCCTCAGAAATGGTTACAAGATATAAGGAGATGTATACTAAATATACCTGTATTTAATGTTTTGTCTTAAGAGAATACACACGTGTGCGTGCACATACACACAAACACATGTATATTGCACTCAAATTTGTTTTAATTGCCATGCAGATTTGAACAGAACAGAATCTATTCATGCAAAATATAAGAAATGAAAACCTTATTTAGAATATTTGTTAGTTGGAGTTTCTTGGCAACATGATATTATACATTGTGTATGTGGATGTACAACCACATACATATATATATATGAACATGTGTGTGTGTATTTTTATTTATTTATTTATTTATTTTGGTACCAGGGATTGAACTCAGGGGCACTCGACCACTGAACCACATTCCTAGCTCTATTTTTTTTGTATCTTATTTAGAGATAGGGTTTCACTGAGTTGCTTAATGTCTCACTTTTGCTGAGGCTGGCTTTGAACTTGTGATCCTCCTGCCTCAATCTCCCCAACCAATGTGATTATAGGCGTGTGCTACCGGGCCTGGCCCACATACAAATATTTTAAAATTTGTTGATTTAGATATTTTAGCCTCTCAATAGACTTAGATTACTTAATCTGAGACTCCATTGTTAAAAATCATGGAGCCAGGTGCAGTGGCACACCCCTGTAATCCCAGCAGTTTAGGAGGCTGAGGCAGGAGGATCACAAATTCAAAGCCAGCCTCAACAACTTAGCAAGGCCCTAGGCAACTTAGTGAGACCCTGTCTCAAAATAAAATATAAAAAGGGTTTGGGATGGCTAAGTGGTTAAGTGCCCCTGGGTGTTCAATCCCTAGTAACTCACCCCCCTCAAAAAAAAAATTGTGGAGAATTGAAAGAATTGACCTTTTTTTTTTTCAAGAAGGTAAGAGGGATAGAGTATAGCATGCTTCTGAAAATTTCATTAGTTTATTCTTACGGGGAATACCAAGAAAATGTGTATTTGGCTATTGCTAAGTATGATATATACCATTTTATATTTATATTTCCACGTGTCTTTCTAAGAGGAGAATAAATAATAAGGAATTACTGGGGGAAAAAAAGAAGATAAAATTCTCAAAATTTGCAAAAGGACTAACCAAAACTCCACTACTTACAGGGTACTAAAATACATACTACTGTCTAATAAACACTCATAAATTTTGAAAAACATCAATGTCCTTTAGTAGTTCTATAAACTAGAAGGTATGTAAGTTGATTTTGGAACCACTGATAATGACAAGCTAAATATGGAAAGCAAAACAAAGCTTTAAATCTTTTTTCTTAATTTTGATGATGCTGGTGATCAAACCCACATCCTGGGCATGCTAGGCAGGTACTCTACCACTGAACTGAACAACATCCTTAACACTTTTTTTCTTTTCTTTTTTGGGGGGGTGGGGGAAGTACTATGAACCCAAGGGGCACTTTATCACAGAGCTATATCCTCAGTCCTTTTTATGTTTTTGAGAATGTTTTTGAGGAATGGGTCCCCAGCTATCATCAGATTTTTCAGAGCAACCAAAACAACCCTCTACTCAGTGCACCATCACCTTGTAAGACTTAAATTTGACTGTGAAACCTTTGGTCCACTTAGTATAAGGAATTGAAGAGTTACAAAATTACAAAACATGCCTAATACATTAAAAACTTAAAAAAAATTTTTTGCAATATTACAATTTCATTGTAATTAAATGAATAAAAAATACCTGGAAAATATTAAAATTCAACCATGTTAAGAGTATTTTAAACTACAAAATAGCATGGCTAAATCAAATGTTTATATTTGTTTCAGCATTGTAAGTTGAATAAATTATATTCCTAATGATAATTTTTCCTAAAAATCCTAGGCATATTCAGATTTAATTCAAATGGGCCATCTAAAACCAAACAATACAGATGTGGAGCCATATGTGGTGGATGGACACGTGTATCTTGCAGAAGTCTCCAACGGCCTTAAAAAGCATTATTACTGGACACCAACTCATAGAGATGCTAATAGCCCCTCATCTAGTGCAGATTTTGCTGTGTTGTTTCAGTAGGTCCATATTTCTGAAAAGCAAGCTCTAAAATAGTTTTCATGTAATTACTTCTGTTGGATTTATGTCCTATTCTCTTTCATAAATTAGGTTACTTTTATGAAATATGTAAAACTTTGTATAGCTGTCATTGTGAAAAACTGGGTAATTTAAAAAAAAATTTACAATATGAAGATTAAAATTTTAGGGCCGGGGACATAGCTCAGTTGGTAGAGTGCTTGCTTCACATGCATAAGGCCCTGGGTTCAATCCCCAGCACCACCAAAAAAAAAAAAAAAAAAAAAAAAAAAGACTAAAATTTTAATCCTGAAGAAACCAGAACTGTACTAATTATTTTTATAATGAAAATATAACCAAGTAGTGAAACAGGATACAAATAAAGGTCACTACAGATACCTTAACTGAAAGTTGTTTACAAAATGGTAGAAAGGGTCCACTGAAAACTAAAATAAATAAATAAATATTTAAAAAAAAAAAAAAAAAAAAAAAAAGGGGCTGGGGATGTGGCTCAAGCGGTAGCACGCTCGCCTGGCATGCGTGCGGCCCAGGTTCGATCCTCAACACCACATACAAACAAAGATGTTGTGTCCACTGAAAACTAAAATAAATAAATAAATATTAAAAAAAAAAAAAAAAAAAAAAATGGTAGAAAGGGTTTCAGGTGACAAATTCCCAGTGAATTTAAAGGGTTTTCAAAGTTCAGAAGTTGAAAAAATATTCTATGTATATATCCTATTTAGGTACAGATAGATGTTAATAACTATTTCATAAATACAGGCATATAAATATATACCCTTTCCAAGGAAGTGAGTGCTGCTAGCTCCCCAACCCTCCTCTCATAGACAACTACTATACTGACTTTTAATACTACAGAGTCTTTCTGCCGATTTTTTATCTTTATGTAAATGGAATCATATAATCTTTTTGTGTCTGGCTTCTTTTATTCAACATTATATACATGCAATTCATGTTGCTGAATGTACAGTAGTCCATTTTTAATTGTTTTGAAGTATTCTATCATATGCTTGGAAGTAGAATAGTCTAAAGGATTATGAAAAGATATGGCCTTTCAGGCTAAGACACAGCCATGTTAAAAGAAGTCTTTAGCAATATAGTTTGCTTTCTCAGGCTACTGTCTATTCCTGTATGGTATGGAATGGACCCACAAGTTCCTATATTTTTGGAGAGGGAGATTTATAAGATAACTAAAGGGGAAGCAACGGGGCTCTCCTGAGCCTACTGTGGAATGGCATATGTGATAAACCTGCAGCCTGACCTACATTAGACTGCTTGAGACAGTACTGCAGGTGGCAGAGCCTCAGAGATTTCTCCACACCCAAGAGAACGGAGGTGAGGCCAGTTCAGCCAAGAACCACCAGGCTCTGACCGAGTTACGAAAGACTTGATCATATATTTTTAAAAGCCACTGCTTAACTATATCAGAGGCCAGTAGGATGCCCAAAGAATGGAAGAGCTCAAGATCCCTCACACTAATGCCATTATGTCATGTAAGCCCTCTCCATACATCTGGACACAATTTGAGAGACAAAAAAGGCAGAAGCCAGATAGCATTTCCTAGCAGATTAAGGATTACTTTAGATACCTTAAGTTATTATATTTTATATCTCCTTTATATCAGAGTATATGGTAAGTTTTCAACTGGCTAAGATCAGAAGTTAATTTTCTATGGACTTACCAATAGGTAGGGTTTAAGAAGGATATATCAGTTCTGTAAGAAAATTCCATTTCCTCTGCACATCTTAATTATAATGAGTAAATCTGCAACCATATTGTATAACTGTCTCCCATTTTCCTCTTAGCAATTATCCTTTTTTTTTGGGGGGGGGGGGGACGGTGACTGGGAATTTAACTCTTGGCTCCCCAAACTTCATTTCTTCCTTTACAGATTGCCTTTCTCTGCTTACTCATAATTTCCTTTAGACTTTAACTTAGCTACATCCCTGGTCCTTTTTTATCTTGATACAGGATCTTGCTAAGTTGCTTAAGATCTCACTAAATTGCTGAGATCTACCTTGAACTTGGATCCTCTTGCCTTAGCCTCCAGCATCCCTGGGATTACAGGCATGCACCACCAAGCTTGGCAGCTATCAGACTCAGCTTAGCTAAGCATAGTGGTACACACCTGTAATCCCAATGACTCAGCAGTTTAGTCTGTCTCAAAATAAAAATATAAAATTAAAAATAAATTTTAAAAGTGTTGGAGATGTAGCTCATTGGTGGAGCGCTCTTGGTTTAATTCCTGTTACTACAAAAAGATCCAGCTTAAATATAGCTTATTACATAGTCACAGATCATATTATACTCCTCCTTTCAGATTTGAAAGCAAAATGGAATAAAGTAGTATACATTTTCAAATAATGTTCTTTACTCTACACATTGTCACTTTCAAATTTCTCCAGTACTATTCATTCATTATGTCTTAATATCTACTTCTCAAATAGTATCCATCTGGCTCCTACTGTATTACACTGCAGCTGCCTTCTCAAATGATAATCATGCTTCAATTCCCTAACCCAATTATGTCTCTGATTTGCATTCTACCTTGTGATCACTGTAAAGTCCCATTTGAGAAACTTGCACAACTCTGGATATCTTCCTGTTTTTCTGTTATTTTCACCTCCTTTTCTGTCTTTGCACGTACTTTATATATATTTCCCTCAATTTTTGGTCCTCATCTTTTATTCTCGCATATCATCTCCCAGGCTGCCTTCATCATTTCAATAAATTATTGTTGGCCTCATATAGAGCTGCAAGATCTACATTTCTAGATTTAACAATTCCTAGGCTTGATTTCTAACTATTGCCAGACATTTTCACATGCCTATCCCAGTACCAATCAAATATATATCCAAGATCACCTTCCAGACCTACTCCTTATGTTTCTTTCACGGTTGATGGTATCACCATCTTCTCAATCACCAAGTATTCAAAATCAAGAGTCCAACTTAGGGTTGTCTGACTCCAAGGAACAGATACTCTAAAGCCCATTTGAGAAAAAGGGGATTTAATGCAAGGACACAACTGTCAAAATCACTGGCATCCAGTGGAGGAAATGAAGCACTGTTGTGACCCCTCCTCAGGCATGGGACTGCAAAGCCCAAAACCAGGGCCACTCCTTCCTCTCTGGAGCAGTCTCTTGGCTCCCCAAACATATATTATTTCTTGACAGTCTGAATTTTATGGCTCAAATTCTTGAGAAAGAGTCTGTCCAGGTGTCCGGTCCAGGAACTGTTTCTTAAGGTGTCCAGTAGATGGGGGTCACAAGTATAGAATCGTGTTACAAATGCAGCTCCAGAAGTCAACTGGGGTTGCTGGGTGAGATCATGGGTTATAAAGCTGGCTATCTGCCTCTGCTTTAGCAGACACTGGTAGAGGACTATTTCAGGTAAATCAGTGTGGGTACAATGCTGGACATTTCTCTCACTCCTGTATCTATTCATTTAATACTTCTCCATTCTTCCTAGTTCACTCCTCAGTCAGCTTCATGCTACTTCCTCCCTTCAGCCATTTCCTGTTTGTCTATCCAGGTGGGCAAAGGCCCTTTCTCTATTTAACACCCACTTACTGCTTAACATTTCCTTTCTTGCCTTCTGTTACCATAACACTCAACATTCTGGCTTATTTTACTGCTAGTTATAGTAAGGCTGGCTTTTTCCATGATTATACTTAAGGGTAGAGTTTATCTTATTTTTTATCTTCACACATTTTGTATTTGTTCCAACATTTGAAATACTAGCCAGATATTTTATCCAAATCAGAGGATGTTCACCTCCAGTGTTTACTATCCCCTTCTCAAAATTAAATACGCTAGTTCCAAAAAGTTACTATGTTTACACTGTAATTACCTGCTTTCTTAAATACATCAAACTTTACTTGAATGAATGGGGGCAGGGGTTGCAGAGGACAGAAGAGTAGATTATATCATGGTGTCAAGAAATTACTGCTCCAATAACTAAATTTCAATTATTATTCAAAAACAGTGGGTGAAAATTTAGAATTTAAATTTCTTTTTTTAAAAAAATATTTTTTGTAGTTGGACACAGTATCTTTATTTTATTTTTATGTGGTGCTGAGGATCGAACCCAGGGCCTTGCACATGCTAGGCAAGTGCTCTACCACTGAGCAACAAACCCAGCCCTAGAATTTAAATTTCTTATTTTACTATGACTCCTTTTTACATGATGGTGTTTCTAGCTAAGAAATGGCAACTCAAAGTCCCCTAAAAGATGGAAAATTATATTCAAGAGCTTCTTTTAACTGCTTTCCAAAGGTAGAAAACCAAGAAATGTTTAGGATAGTTCCCAGTGTTTGGTATATATCACTTGTGGAGCTTTTCCAGTATGTATATATTTCCTGGAGATTGTCTGATTTATTAAGTCTAAGGTGAAGTGGGCCTGGATATTGCTCTTTCTTAAACTCATTTCTGATTATGAATTAAAATGTTACAGGCGCAGGGAGCATGCCTGTAATCCCAGTGGCTCAGCGGGCTGAGACAGGAGAATCAAAAGCCAGCCTCAGCAATGGCAAGGTGCTAAGTAACTCAGTGAGACCCTGTATCTAAATAAAATACAAAATAGGGTTGGGGATGTGGCTCAGTGGTCCAGTACCCTTGAGTTCAATCCCTAGTACAAAAAAAAAAAAAAAAAAAAAACCTGTCTATTTTAACCACTTTCATGTGCACAATTTCTATAGGATTAGAATATAGAGAAAAGATGAATAAATATAGAGAAAAGATGATAAATACTACTACAATGGAAGTGATAGAAGCTCTGACTTTGGGGGAAAAAAAAGTTTTCTAAAGTGTCTCTACCAAAATTTCCTGTGAAATTAAACATAAAACAAATACCATTTAAAAATAGCAAAAAAATCATTTATAAATGATCTATGATTTCCTTTTATAAAGTTTAAAACCTAGCAATACAGTAGGAATCTAGTATAAAATTAACTCATTTAGAAAATAGTTTCTCAGAAAGATATTCAACATTCTAAAGACAGACTTTCAAAAAATTCTGTAATACTTGACTAATTAAATCTTTCCTGCATTGCTTAACAAATATATTTAAAGGAGTTAATTAAATGATTCATGTGTTATCATGATTACCAGACAAACTAAAATACAAGCATATTATGATAAATAGTAAAATTATAAGGGATACTGTCTTCAAGCTCTCTTGGTCTATAATTAGTGAAAAGGAGAGGATAACAATGACTCAAGCAATATTAAAGTAAAATTATTTTAGCTAAGCAGATGTGATTTTAAAAAAGCACAACCCCAGCCACTCCAATTTTACTAAATAATACTAAAAATAATAACTTTGTAGGCTAATTTATGCAAAGGCAAAATACTAATTATCATTATATTTGAAGAAATTTGACCATTCTTGCCCTCACAGAATTATGCCATGGCCATAGTCATTTTTTAAAAAGAAATTTTATCCATTAGAAGTTTGGATTAATGAAGATATAGATTAAACTAATCTTTCCATTTTGGCAAACCTCTTAAAGAGGCTTGAGTGTTTTAATTTTTTAAAATTTCTTCACATTCAAATTTCCTACTGAATTTAAGCTAAAACAAATTGGCTTAACATTAAACTTTATAGATTTTATTTAAACCCAGTACATTAACTTAATACACATGCATAATTAGATTTTTTTTAACTAAATGACCAAACATTAAGTTTGCATTATACAAATGTAGCATTTTATACTCTATTTAATTAAGTCATTTCCACTGGTGGCAATTTATTGTGAAAATAAATTGTGTGTGCTGGGAAATGGTGAAAATCTCTCAGTCTACAAAATTCAATGTTTTTATTACATTCTTCAATAAGTTCCTATGACTTGGATCCCAAATAAAGAAAATTATGATTAAAGAAATCAAGATGAATGAACACATTAACTTTATTATATGTGTAGTTTAAAACTCAAAAACAAATAAGCCACAATTAATGCATGGAAGAAATGAGAAATTATGTCACCATGATGTTCTATCAGCATTATGGGAAATGACTTTGTGAAACAATAATAATTTAATGTTCAAAGATCAAGGGTGAAATAAATTAATATGTGGGAAAAGTGAGATGGAAAAGAGTGGTAGCAAATATGAGGATAAATACTGATTTTTCTCTTGGAAGATAAAGAACCAATATAAAACCATGACAACAATCCAAAATTGTGATTCAACTTAGAAAATTTAAGAACACAAAGCTTATATAAAATGTTTGATAAACTGAACTTTTGATAACCCAAAATGTTAACTGTAATTTTCCTTTTATGAAGTGCTGTGGACAGCCAGTGCCTCAAGTTTGCTAGGCGAATTTCTTGAATCTTTATGCAATATAATGTATCAAATTTAGAAGCAAAGTGATTTCTAGTTTACGCTATTTGTGTCCAGAAAATTCTTTTTAGAATATTTGTTTTAAAAAGTGTATAATAGTCATGAGAGGCTTATCAAAAATTTTCAAAACTCAGTATATATTCCTCATTTCCAATCCAAAAACTCAATAAGATATAAACTGAATCAAATTCCAAAACTGTCTTTTGACTAGATTAAAAACACCAAATGTCTATTTAAAATACATTTTGAAAATATAGTCTCCAATAAATCAAAAACACCGACTCAACTGACCATTGGTTTAGAACCCAGAATATTGAGTTCTAAATGACAAAAATTTTTATAGTTTCCTAGTTTTTAAGAAAAACAATGCTTTTGGTTTCATTAGAGAAGTTACCTCTAATGGAACATATAATTATAAAAACAGCACAGCTCTTACTCAGTAACTAAATTTTCATAGGTGGAAATATGAAAAATTTTTCCACCATAGTTTATGGTTTGATCTATGGAGCTTACAACACTTTAGGACTGATACTAGCATGGATTTTGTTTAAATTTTGAGCGGGAATGGGGCAGGGGAAGATTAGAAAATCCCACAGGTCAAAACAGAAGCACTACAAACTGACAGATTCTACTTCAATAAATGAAGGCAACTCTAAAATTCAAATAAAAATGGAATTAAGGAGGCTCTAACTTAAAAGAGAATAAAACTAATCCACCCACCCAAGATAGTGCTACCATAGAATTAATTCATTCCTTAAAAAGCTGTGTATATAGTCTAGACATAAAAGCCCCCAAACAAAACAAGCACTGCAGTTATGAATGCAGCATCAGGTGCTTTTACTTCGGTGAATGAAAAGAATGGTCACAATTCAAATGAATGAGAATTTAATATGAATATATGCACCTTACCAGAGATGTTTATGCTTACTACCACAGATGTCTTAGCAATTCCACATTCCTCACAAAGTCAGTACAATTGTTGTAAAAAAATCAACTGTGGTTCTGAATATCCATTCACAGTTGACCTCAACAATGTATCTGATGTAGGAGACTGATTATCTGTGACAGGCAGAAGCATGTGGTGGTCCTCAGTCCCAAGGGGAAGACTTAATGGTAGAGTCATATCAGAAGGCTTCACATCCATAGTTTCTGACAAAGGACTTTTTTGTATTGAATCTTGTTCACTCAAAGTATGATCCTCCATATTGGGATCCAGAGTTTTATCTGTACCTGAAATGGAAGGGGAAAAAATTCACACAATCTTTTTAAAAAAAACCCCAAATGCCTGAACTACACAAATCTACTTACTGGTCCCAGAACTGCACTAAACCTTCGCAGCTTTGTGTTAGCATTTTCTCTTTTACTGATATACCTGCCTTATTTATACATACTCCATCTGGGTCTCAAGGCAAAGTTTAAGCACCAACTCCATTATAAAAATGGAACTAGTTATTCTAGATAAGAACAAACTTTTTTTTTAATTTACTTCATTATACATTTGTAAAGTTTCATATACTGCCTTGTGGCATCTCTCTCTCACTGCTATATAATAGTCTACCTAGGTATGCCTTGAATCTTCAACTAGGCTGTAAATTCCTCAAATTTTACTCCAGTACCTTCTAAATACTGGAAAATAAAAAATTTAAGTGTTTTATTATTCTGTGAACTCAAGTTCAGACAATGGCACTTTCATTTATATTAAGAAGTCAGAAATTCTGCTTTACTCAGGGGGAAAACTTTCTACTACCTTTTTTTTTTTTTTTTTTTACTTGTTTTGTATTGTTTATTTCTTTAGCGATACTGGGGGTTTGAACCTAGGGAAGTTCTACCACAGTCACATACACCCCCAACGCTTTTTATTTTGAAATGGATCTCACTAGGCTGATGAGGCTGGCCTAGAAAGAACCCTCCCCTACCCATGTCCATTCTTTGAACTCTCTTCATTCCTAAAATTAGAACTTTCCTAATACCCCAGAAAAACTATTTCACTTCTGTATCTATTATGTCCTACATTTTCCATTTATTTATTAGATTTCTGGTTTTAGTTTTTAAGAACTGATATCTAATTTAAGCTGTTAAAATGTACACTCAACATTTTAACGAAACGCAGCAATGGGAGAACAAATTTTTTAAATATACCAGTACTTACCAGAATGGACTTTTGTTTTGTGCTTCTTTAAATTTTTAATATCTGTGTAAGAATTTCCACATAATTCACAGATAAATGGTCTTTCTCCTAAAAAGCAAGTTAAAACTTTAATATTCACAAAGCTGTTGAGACAAAAATATCAATGTTTATGAATATAAGGCAAAAATCATTATACTTTTTAAATTTGGTTTTAATCTACCATTTTAATCGCTCGGTTATAATATACTGAAATGAGAAATTCTATACACGTAGGCATTCCTGTACTTCATAGTATATCCCTATTTCAAAAAAATTTGAGTATTTTTTTTCATTATCTGAAATTTGTTTACAAACCAGAAAGTAACCTACTCTTTTACTTCTATCATTTAGGTACTTATTGAGTGTCAATTTATGCCAGACCCTGGCTAAAAGAGCTAGAGAAAACAATGTAATTATGGGTTTCTGCTCTCAGATAGCTTATAAATTAGAAAATTCTTAAATAATGACAATAGGGTACATTATTACAATTCTCTTTTTTCCCTTTTTTGTGGTGCTGGGGATAGAATCCAGGGCCTTGCACACATTAAGCAAGTACTCTATCCCTGAGCCACATCCCCAGCTCTGTAATTCTTTTGAAATAAGAGCGATTCAGTGCTTCACACTATAAACCAAGAAACATGAGAATACAGAAGTTGCCAATAAATTTATTAAATCTCTACTAGATATTCACACTAATCTACTTAGGAATTATGAGGAAGAATTCTTTAAAATAGTATACTCTAAAAGTGGTATTTCCTTTGTTTTAAATATTTTCTTTATATGCTTTTGTTCTACTTTTTACAATAAAAATTTCAATGTTTAAATTTATTCCTAAATCTTGCATACAGAAACAGTTTAATAAGAAAATCTGATATTTTCTTGATATTATTGATTCCTTTTTGTTTCTTGGTACATTTGTGTGATTTAATTCAAATCCTATTGATTTCTGGCATATTTCTTGGAAAATCTTTAAAATTCCTGACCAAATTTACTTCATATTTTAAACAAAAAAAGGCAATTAAAATGTTGATATTCATACATTAAAATATTGTTATAGGTAAATTATGACTAGATACCATATAGTTCATAATGGTTTAAAAGCCAAGGTTTACATTAAAAGAAATTAAGAGAGAACAAAAAATAATACGTTCTCCCTAAACACAGACCTGTATGGGATCGAAAGTGTTTGTTGAGCTCTCCTGAGGAAATAAAACTTTTCCCACAAATACCACATATGTATGGTTTTTCACCTAGATGGAAAATAAAAGATAGCGAAGTGGTGTACTATAACCAACATAATATTTGTCAATTACAAATAACCTAAAGTAAGCTTTCTAAAATATTTAAATTAAAACTTATGTTGTATTTTAGAGGTATTTTCAGTGATCCAACTTATATGAATTATTAATAATCATTTTATACTGTTCTTATAACCTGATACTTTTCATATACCGAAACTTTATTCCTACAAATGTCCCTTCTGGTAGAGATGAACTGGGCAAGTAGATTTTTAGGTGATTAAGATTATGTAAATTCATGAATCCATATTTCAGATCTTGCATCTATTATATTATTCAAGGAGAATAAAGCACTTAAGGACGATTCTCTTTTAAAACATACCTTACCAAAAAATGAGACTCAATCAGTAGTATGCTTCAAGACTGATAATATGCTGCATTATCTGTTTAAGTTACAAACCTCAGAATATCTGTATAGGAAAAGTCTTAAGAAGTTTAAATTCTGTACCACCTAAACCTATTCCTATCTCTTAACTTCCCTCCACAATTTACCCAAAGGAAATAAATTCTCAAGAGGCTTAGGATGTTTTCTAAAGTTATAAAACATGTCTTAATTCAAGTTTATGTAAGTATCAAAATTACCTCACTGATTTTAATGTGTGTTACATGATAAAAAATTTCATCCACCTCTATTATTCTAGAAAATGTGTCAGATTTTTATCTAATATTTAGGTGAAAATCACAATAGCTTCAAGAAGTATGAACAGATATCTAACTATAAAATCTATAATCTTCCTTCTATAAAGGGCCAATTCCCCTTTTTCTTTTATGTACAACTTTCCTTATTTTAGGCAATCTCTGTGTTAAACTCTTACCTGTATGTTTTCGAGAATGAGTGATAAGAGAACTAGAGACAGCAAATGCCTTCCCACAGGTGTCACACACATATGGCTTTTCTCCAGTATGCCTACGGACATGATAGGTCAGGGTGCTGGCCTGGGCAAATCTCTGTCCACATCTATCACAAACATATGGCTTCTCTCCACTATGCTTCCTGTTGGTAAATAAATATACAATTGTATTCTGTTAAGTAAAACAATTTAGAGGTAAAACTATGCAGCAGTCATTTTGCAAATAATATTTCACAGAGTATTTTATTTCAAATTAAAATCAATAGTTGTTTCAATGTAAAATAGTGCCAAAATTAAATGTTAAATAAAATTATTAAAACATTAGTTCTGAGAGCCAGGAAGTTTTGCTATCATCTTTACATGGTTGCCAGTGAGTTCCTAATACTGCAATTATTTTTATTGGTCCGTTCACTCATTTGTCAAAATTACTTCCTCAAATCACCAGCACATCCTCATCCATCCTTGCTCCCAGTGGACATCTTGCCTCCTATATCGTTTCGTTTTCCTTCTGGAAACAAATATGAGGATGACAGTTCATCTGACTCCAGAGAGACTATTTGTACAGTACTTGAGATCCTACTCAACGGCATCACTCCTACAATATACCCCATCCTATACCATCCATCCCTGCCACTGGATCACAGCATACAAACAGTATGTCTTCCCTCTTAAAACAAACCTGACCCAGCTTATTCCTCCATTTATCTGTTCCTTTTTACCAAAAATTTGAGTCTCTAAAACTTTTATTTCCATTTCTTCTCTACTCACTTCCTTCTCTACTAACCTCTGCTAACAAGGCTTTTGTTATGAGAATTGCTTACCTCCCATTTCACTAAATTCAAGTAAATTCTTAAGTCTTCATCTCCCTATCACCAGAATTTAGGAGGTGATTATGCCCTTCTGGAATAATTGTCTTCATTTGGATACCAGGGCAGCCCATTTTCCTGGTTTTCCTCTTACACTGGCCTTTCTTTTCTAGTGACTACCTCTGCTGGTTTTTGCACATATCCCAGATCTAAGAGCTCCCTAGAGTACTTCAGGATTTAGTCTTCCCACCTTTTTCTATCCACATTCATTCTCTTGGTGACCACAGACTGATGACTACCAAATTTGTCTCCTAAGCTCCAGACTTAGATAACTAATTGTCTATGGCACATCTCTTGTCAGATGTGTAGTAGTCATTTCAAATTTAAAATGTTCAGAACTGTACTTCTAGACTCTTGAACTCCTTAAACAGCTCTCTCTATAACCCTCCTCCATTAATGTCAGCTCCATCCTTTCAGATCCTCAGGCCCCAAACCTTGAAATCATCTTTGACTCTTCTTACAGATCCTGTATCCAAGCTGTCAACAAATTCTGTTAGTTCTATTTCTAAAATGTCTGGTACCCATCCCCTTGCCTATTATGACCCTGCCCTAAGTCATAATCCCTTCACTTGAATTTTATGAACAGATTCCTAACTGGTCACCCTGCTTCCACTCTTGCAATCCTACAGTCTTTTCCTACTAGAGCAGCCCAAATGATCCTCTTAAAATGCAAGTCATATCACTTGTTTCTCAATCTCAGGAGGTAAAGCTCTGCAATGGCTTATGGGGTTGGGGGGAACTATACCATCCAATCACCATATCACCCTGACCTTATTTCCTAGTTTTTACCCCTTCTTATTACCCTTCAACTACCACATTTCCTGGACTGTGCTAAGAATACTGAAGGCTGGAACCACTACTGTCCTGAATTTTAATATAGCAGTATATTCATAAGATTATGGTAATTAACAAACTTAAACAAGTCATTTTTTGTTTGTATTACCTTGCATGAATCTTGAGATTGCTAGAAGTTGCAAATTGTAAATTGCACGCATCACATTTATAGGGTTTTTCCTCACCATGATGCATGCGACTATGGAAGACTAGCTGGCATTTCTGAGCAAATCCTTTATCACATAATTCACATTTGTATGGCCTCTCACCTGAAGGAGCAAGTAAATATGTTAAGAAGGAAAAATTCTGTTTTAGTTGCTAAAGTCATTTAAGTTTTCAAAAGTGTTCATCAACAGTACTAGTTTTGGTATTTAGAAAATGTTAACTGCTGGGCTGGGGATGTTGCTCAAGCGGTAGCGCGCTCGCTGAGGCAAGAGGATCACAAGTTTAAGGCCAATCTCATGAACTTAGCAAAACCCTGTCATAAACAATGAAAAAGGACTGGGGATGTAGCTCAATGGTAAAGCACCTATGATTTCAATTCCCAGTACCAAAACAAAAACAAAAAACCACACACACACACACACACAAAACAATCCAACAACAACAACAAAAAAAAAAAACAAAGAGTTGAATATTCCCACAGTCAACCAGTCTTACCTGTATGAGTTCTTACATGCGTTTTCAGCTGATTACACTGGGTAAATGCCTTTCCACACAAGTGGCAAACATAAGGTTTCACTCCTTTATGTATTCTCATGTGCCTTCTCAAGCTGCTGGCTTCAGAAAACACTTTCCCACATGTGTTACATGTTGGCTTGGCCTTGGAATACCTCTGATCCAGCTCTTCCCCAGAGTTCTCCAGCTCATAAGGACTCTTGATACTAGCTATATTAGACATAGAGTGTTCTTTCAGAGCACAATTTGGCTGTGATTTTCCACGCTTCCGTTTCACTCTAACAGTTTGTACAATATCTTGTGCAGGAAAAGTATTCTCCACAACTGATGTCAACTCGAGTTCTGAACTGTTTGTCTGTGCAACTTGTTCGACTACAGGTGTGGACAACTTATTTGCATCTAGAAATAATTCAACAGATGTATTCTCTAAAATGTCACTGGGATATTGCACTGTTTTATTCTGCCCTGTTTTCTGGGAGTTGAAAGTTTTTTTCTTCTTTTTAGTTTGAGAAGACTTCTTTGCTAAAGCTCCTCGTTTAGAATTTGCCTGAACTAAATCTGTAGATACTTCTGACTTTTCCCGATTGTTATAATCTCGAAGAGTAAGAAGACAAGTCTGTTGATTCAATTCAATGTTTCCAGTGATACTAGATATCTCCGTAGAAGAGGGATTAGCAATAAAAGCAAAATCTTCCATCTTTATTTTACATTTAGTTACTACCTCTTCCACTTTGAGATAGTCAGCAGCCTGATGAATTTCTTTAACATTCCAACTGTAAGGAAACAAGGCTAAATGACAATATTCTGATCGAAGAAAAACTGTTTTTGAAACAGAGCTACACATATTTTAAAGACCAAATGAAACAGAATACTGAAAAAGGTATAACTTAACAACAAATTTACACAATTTAATTCATTCAAAATAATGTTTAGGCAAAGATCTTCAATTTTACAAAATATGAAAAGATGGAAAATAATGGCTACAGCTGCAGGTGGACCACTATAGGAAAACAATGTTTAATTATCTGGTTGCTTTTAAAAAACCATGGAAACAAAAATAGTTGTTGGCAACTCCCTGCTTCCTCTCATTCACTATGAAGTCTCTTCAGATAGCAATCCAACTTTTCTTAATTGGCAACAGGAAGAGTCTAATGAAACTTGTCTTCAACTATTCTGCCCTGCTCCTCTGGGAGTCTTTTAATTGCTTCTAAAACTTCACTGTGTATGTGACTCACCCAGGAATTGTGTTAAATAAAGGTTCAAATTCAGGAAGTCTTTACAGAGCATGACATTCTACATTTCTAATATATTCCCTGGTGATGTCAATGCTTCAGGTCCATGGATCATAGCCGAGAAGAACAATGTTTTAGAATGCATTAAGCTCCCTCTAGCAACTTTCCCACATTTTTGGTGATATTCAGAATCTAAGTTGGCTTTACAATTTGTCATGTTAGAGTTATATAGAAAGACAAGTCACTCTGTTCAGCATTCTAGTTAATATATACTGAGCATCTAACATGAGTGATACTGAGAGAGATATTAAGAAATATCAAATAGTCCCTGCCTACCACAAGTTTACAATATAGAGAAAAATCACTAGATTTGGCTGGTAGTACTAACAAATTAATTTGGGTGAGTCCACCTCTGGAAACTCCAATTTTCTAGCTATAAAATTAAGAAAGTTTGTGTTATCAATACTAAAAATATGACCAAAGGGTCATACTGAGTATAGATACAAACAGACCACCTTCAAATAACTTTCCTTACTTGTCATTTCTCTCCTAAATTATTTGGTCCTCTAAGATGATCTCTTCTAATTTTAATTGTAGCTAATAATACTAATATAGTGCTGGTAATATTATTACTTTTAGGACTAAAATTTGAATTTTAATTAAAAATAATAACATCTTGAAACCTCTAGGATATCTACAAGCATTCTACAGTACCTACAAATCTCTACCTATTTCTCATCATCTTCCAATTAAACCTGCCTTGTTTTCTCTTATTCAATCTAGCATTACAAAGTCTTTTAAAAATTTGTATTTTATTGCAAACAATCATTTTTCAGTTCATTACAGATTAAGTAGATTTGTAGGCTAATTTGTAAACCTAACTTCCAGCTTAGAATATTTTATTCTCAGAAAATCCATCCCACATTCTTAAACAGATTACAAATAAATTTTTGGTATAGTCTCAGTCTTTCCCCTAGATACGAAAATATTACCTAAGATATTCTTTTCTTATTGGCTTTATTGCTATAATTTTAAAATATATAATGACTCTTTGTAATCATGTTAATTCTCTACTTGCAAAATAGCACAAATGCCCCAAATATAATTATATTCACTTTTTATCCAATTTTTTTCTTATGGGTATACAGCATTATCAGTATCTAAAAACATCTTTCAGCATTTTTATTGACTTTATAATGTGTTACTAAAAGTACAATTAATGAGAGACACTACTAGGATAAAAATCAAACTTCCTGTACCACTTATTATACTTAACTAAAACAGATCTTGTGGTCTTAAATTAATATGCTCTGTGTTGCATAAAATGAACCAAACAACCAGGTCAGGTAGCCTTAAAGGCCTATAAAACTAGCATTAAGACACATTAATTGTTCAATACTGAAACAGTGATTTATACAAACTATTTGTTTATTTCATAGTCTATAATCTCAGCAACAGTTAAGAGAGCCAGTCAGCATTTGTTTATTTCAATAACTAATCTTTTGCTTTTGTTTACAAACACAAAGTTACAACATCCAGACTTCTATCATTTTTTAATCATTGAAGGTCATCTAATTACTTATTGCCAGCTATATGGCTAAATACTTTACAGAATTGGTTCACTTAATCCTCAGAAGGTGCCTATGAAATCTTTTATAATTCTCATTGTACATACAAATGAAAAATCAGGGGCTAGGGTATAGGTTAGTAGTAGAGCGCTTGTCTAACATGCATGATTCACTGGGTTCAATCCCCAGCACTAGTGAAAGAAAGGAAAGAAAGGAAAAGAAAAGTCAGAGTTCCAAAGAAACTATATAACTTGTCCAAGATTACAGAGTGTTAGAACTAAGATTCCAAGATTTGACCAAGACAATTTGGCTCCTGAGCCCACTTGATTTTCTATTACTCTGTTTAGGTTTTGTTTGTTTCTGGTACTAGGGATTGAACCCAGGGACAATCTTCCACTAAACCATATGTCCCAGCCCTTTTTTTGTTTGAGTCAGGATATCAAACTTGGATCCTGATGCCTCAGCCTTGTAATCTGAGATTACAGGTACTACGTACCACCATGTCTTTTTTCTTAATAATGGTATAAATCTTCTCTTACACTCGTGGCTGGGCTCAAACAATTAGTTCCCCAGCTCACCAGGAAAGATATGCATCGAAAAAAGACTGAACAAAACACCTGGCTCTTCTTCACATTGCTTCTTTGCATGAAGGCACAAAGAAAAATGCTCTGCAGTGAGTTCAAATCAAGTTAAGATCTTTTCCTGCATAGTTAACCAAGAAAAAGAAACCATTAAATTAAAGGTCAACCAAAAATCACTAGTATGTGGTTATTTTCTATCAAGTATTCTAAAATCTTAGATCAGAGGTACCTGCACAATCAACTATTTAGCAAATTTAAGTAATTTATTTTGTGAGATTAATCTATGACACTGTTTTGTTCCTTTAATCAAACAGAATTGATTCACTTAAAAATTTCATTTTACCAAAATTTAAAAATAATTCCAAAACAGCATGAAAAGTTTCCTTTTCAAAAATGAAGCAGTATCTTGATTCTTACTTTTTAAAAAAGTATAGTTCCATAATAAACTGCAATAAAAAAGGGAAGAATTTTACTTAATGTGTACATGTAAATATCTATACAGATCTTCAGGAAAAGAATAAATATATATTAAAAAGTTATAGTGGTTATTAGTGGGTGGCAAAATTTCAGGTATTTCCTTTTTTCTTTCTAATTTTTCTCTGAAAAATGTGGAATCAGAATGTGGGTGGGGAGTATAGAAGAAAAAAGAAATTAATGTTATTCGTTATTAGAAGGACTAAACTAATGTTTATTGGGGCTTCAAGTAAATTCTCATGTGATCTTCACAACAATATCAAAGTAGTTATTTCTCATTTTTACAGATGGGGAAATTGAAGCCCAGGGAAGTTACAACTTGGTCAAGGAGACACTGATTGGCTGGCAAGATCTCATTCTAAAGCCCATAAATCTATGTCAGAAGATTATGAATAGTCTTAACTAAGCCTGGGGATGTGGCTCAGTGGTAGAGTTCTTGCCTAGCATGTTTTAGGCCCTGGGTTCAATCCCCAGGATTACCAAGAGGTTGGGGGGGAAACTGAGAATAGTCTACTTATATTCTTCTACCACTTTCACAAGTGGTAGCAGTAGGAAAACAGCAATAATACCATCAGTTTCTCTTTGCTTTATCCTCTACCCCTTTTCTCCTACTACTACTAATAAATAAATAAATAAAGTCAATATTTTATTTGATTTTAATTATTGATTTTAATTATCTGGTTCATTATGTAGAGAAGACACACAGTGCCTATGTTGTCGGGTCCCTCAGAACCTATTGGTATATGCAGTGACAGCAGTAAGCATTTTAGAGAAGCATGCTAGCACCAACCTGATTTAAGCATTAATACGGTGGGTTAATGTTAAGAGAGAACAGAGTTACTGCCATCTAGGCTCCAGCAAAGCAATTTTCCTGAATCAGGATCAGGAAGATATCCTGCACACTGCTATTTATGGTTGGCAATGGAAGCACTACTGTATGAGCCCAGAAGTTCTTCCTTCTTCCCCCATCTATACTCCAGATACCTTAAGAAGTAGGAGATGGAAGAAGGGAGAAAGAACAACAGAGGGATATAAAGATCAAAAAGCAAAGGGAAACTGGAATTTATTGTTTAAATTTTGCATTTACAAAGCTGAAATCACAGGCTTTGTTGTGGTTGACAAATGTGCTAAATTTTTGGTTTTTGTGCCTATCAAATACTTGTTAATCCCAAGTCAGTGACACTGACTTCTTTATTAAAAGAAAAACATTGTGTGCATAAATATTTGAAGAACGAATGAAGAGACCGAATAGAAAAAATACAAATGACTTGAGCTCTAAAGACTACTGAGCAGCTTTTATAACTGAAAATAAAATGTGTACTTTACCTGTCAAGATTTAAAGTTCCTGTGTATATAAACTCCAACAATTTCTGAAATCCATCAGCTTTCACCTGACTCTGATCAAGAAAAACATTGTTTTCAGAAGTGCTTCTGTAGATTGCACCAAAATACTCACTAAAGGAAGCAAGCACATTCCTATGGGCTTTAAACTGGAATTCCCCAATCACTATGGTGCAGTCACAAAGAAAACCTGCTTCCCGTTGTTTGTTCAGTCTCTCTAAAAGGTGCTCACAGTGGTGTGAATACTGCATTTTGATATCAGAATGGGATTTTACCCTTGATCTAAAAGACAAAGGAAAAAAGTAATCAATAACCACAAATTTTCATCAAAGGTTCACTCATTTGAGGGGAGAAGGGACAGAGGACAAAATTTAAAGAAAAAAAGGTCTTATTTTATCTCCTCTGAAAAGACTTTATCAAACCTGTCCAGGTAAAAATGCTGAGAGGCAGTTAGAGGACAGCTAGGGCAACTTAATGAGACCCAAACTAAAAAATTAAAAAGGACTGGGGATGTTAGCCAGTGGTAAAACGACCCGGATTCAATCCCAGCAACAAAAAGAAAAAAAAAACTGATAAATGATTTTGTTTTGCCTTGGACACTAACACAATCCTTGCACATAACAACAAATGACTGTGATGAACGTGAATGAAAATACTGCACAAACTGCAAAAAATAAAAATAAAACCCCGCACAATTTCAAGGTTTTACATCAGTTGAACCCTCAAACTTTCACTCAGTAAATGGTTAACGGGAAAAAAATAACAAAGCATCAAGAAACAACTCCTTGGGACAGATGGGAAGAAAATTATTTTTTAAAAAAATTCCCCTCAAATCACCAAAACCTGTTAGCTTACAAGGTGCAGTTTCTCCAAAGCGCGAGGCGCGTGCCCAAGGGGCGGGGAATGCATAGGGCCAAGGGTTGTCAAAGGTTCTGTCACTCGCCCCAGGAGGCCACACCCCTCCCCTCCTACTCTCTCCCGCCTGGCGGCTTCTGAGAGTGACAACCAAAGCCGGTTCTTCCTCGGCCTCCACTGCCCTGCCCTCCGCCCGGTTCCCACTCCCGCGAAATCCCACAGCTGAGACAGGCCAAGGCTACCACGGGGGCTGCTTCGCACAGCATTCCACCTTCGCCCCGACCAGCGCTAGAACTCCAAGAAGCCTGCCCTCCCATGGCCCAGGGTCTGGAGAGAGCAGAGACGGGGGTCTAGGGCGAAGTGGGCACTCACCGACGGCCACCCAGGGGGAACAGTTTCTTCACTGTCTCTCCGCCATCTTGGGAGGACGTCACCGCGCCACGCTCCGCCTCTCCCTTCTTCCTCCACGGTAGCGTCACATCCGGCTCCGTAGTCCCGTGGTAACTCCGGAGGCTCTAGTGCCGTGGAGGTCCCACACAGGCCAAGGCCGACAAGCTGGCCCGTAGAACCCTGACTCCCCAGCATGCCAGGCGTCCCCGAAACAGCAAGCACCGGGGATGCGAGACTTAAAGGCTGGTGTACAGTGCCGCACCCTTCTTCCTCATGCTGAGCTCTCTGGCCGACAGTCAGCCTGTATCGGTCAGCCCGACTCTGGACCTAGGCCGGGCAGCCTGCACCGCCAGTCTCTCGGGAGACCACGCTGCGCACTGCATGCTGGGGCTTGTAGTTGCTTGTCTTCTCCCGTCATCCTCCCTCCCGGCCCAGCCAGTGGTAACTGCTGCTTTATGTACTCTGGCTCTCCGCCGTGGGGGCTGTTAACGCAGAGGGCGAGCACCCCCTTCCCTTTTACATACCCGAAGTCTCTTGGGACCCCCTAGGTTTTGTTTGTGCCAGCCAACTATAGCTCTGTTTCCAAGACGCCTTACCTGGTGAAAGAAGTCTGATACGCACGAAAGCAAACCAAAGCAGTAGAACACACTGGGCATGCGCAGCATCAGAGGAAGGTGGGCTTTATACCGGAAAAGGTTTTCCAATGTCTAGACCCGAGTAATTTTAATACAATTATTTACTTCGAGTTTGGGGTTAGTACAGTTAGGGAAAAGGCTATCAATTATGTCTACAATATACAAAAGTATCAAACAATAAAATGAGCCTTACTGATGTGTTGGGGTGGATTCTTTCCTATTAACTGTGGACATCATGAATCTCAAAACTACAACTTAAATATTTATTTTATTTTGTGGTACAGTGCTTGCCTCGCATGTGTGAGGCACTGGGTTCAATCTCAGCACCATGTGTAATCAAATAAATAAAGGTCCATCAATAACTAATAAAGTATTTTTTTAAAAAAATCTGTGTCAGCCCTCGCTGTTATGCATGCCTGTAATCGCAGCGGCTTGGGAGGCTAAGGCAGGAGGATCTGAGGTCAAAGCCAGCCTCAGCAACTTAGCGAGGCCCTTAGCAACTAGGTGAGACCCTGTCTCAAAATTTTTAAAAAGGGTTGGGGATGTGGCTCGGTGGCTAAGCATCCCTGGATTCAGTCCCCAATACCCCCACCAATAAAAAGACTTTAAGGAATTTAACCTATGACTTTATTTTGAAGGTTAATCTCAACTTGAATTATTACCTTTTCTTTCCGTGAGATTTTTTCTACTAGCTTCTTCCTGCTCTATGGATTTCCTCTTGTATGAATCAAGTTTGTGAATAAAACCACAGCCTAAAAAAATCTAATGTCTTAATTATATATTTTTCTTGATTCCATTAGGAAGGGGTCAGAACCATTTTCCATAATTTATTGAGAAATACTTATAAACTTAATATGACACTATATATAATACAAATTCAATTTTTTAGAATCTGGGTCAGTTCTTTCACGTAGCAAATCTCCTACTAAAACGTTTGGTGAATGAATCAAATAACGCCAAATTGAATAGTTCAGATTCTCAAAAGTTCTGCAGAGTTGTTATAAAAATCACATCCATGGAAAGAAAAAATGGATACTTAATTTTCATCTTCGGTTTGCTACTGATTTTTTTAAAAGTGAAGCTTGGTACTGTTTCCGCCCGGTTTCGAACCGGGGACCTTTCGCGTGTTAGGCGAACGTGATAACCACTACACTACGGAAACCGAGCTGTTGACTGGCCTCCTCAAAGTCCCTGATGTCTATGTGGCAACATGCAGTTTGACCTAAAGGAAACGGAATTGTTTTAATATTTAATGGACAACAATATGTATATATAAAATAACAATCACCCAAAAAATAAAACCACATGTTCAATTGAACAGTACTCAAAGTATTTCGAAAGTTCGAATTTGAGTTGATTTTCTTGCAGAGCTCCCGGTACCGCTGTAAAACCCAGGCACCTGCTAATTGCCAGTTCTTTGGGCACACTTAAAAACCCATCCCCACCCTTCCAGAGCATCAAGCTGTTCAGAATCCCGGGCACGTCCTGGGGCTTTGTTTTTGGGAATGCGATCCCTGAGCGGATACCCACGTTCCAAAGCCGGCGACGGGTCCCTCCTCCGACCCGCAATGCTCTTAGCCAGCGACAAAGCAAACCTTTCGGCCTCATGGAAGAACGTGTAAATAACGTTTTAATTTCCTTTTAGCGCTCCTGAAGACCAACCAGAATTTCTAATTTGTGTACTTGTTTTAAAATTCCCTAAAGGGTGTACCAAGTACTTTGTTTTTGAATACGCAATGTACTTTTTTTCTCCATATGACCTGCGTGTGAACCTCACAAACTACAAAGAGGCAGACACATGCTTATGCCTAAAAATCAAGCTAAAGACTAAGCTTCCAAAAACCAAGGGATATAATGCGAAGACATTGCTATTTAAACCAAACCAAAAGAAAAAGGAGGAGGTGTTTTGTTGTTTGGTTTTTGGAGGGGAACACTGTAGAGATTGGACCCACGGACGCTCTGTCACTGAACTACACCCCCAGCCCTTTTTATTGAGACAGGGCCTTGCCCAGGCTGGTTTCGAACTTCTGCGATCCTCCTCCCTCAGGCTCCGAAATGGAACTTCAGGCGACCGCGTCCGCAACCCGCTTGATAATTTGTTTTCACTGGGTACATTTTTAGAAATCCCAGGCAAGAAATTCAAGGGAGCATTGCCCAGTGCACAGAAACAATAAAGTGTCTAAAACTCGGCAATTTTCTTTTCCTAAAAGTTGAGCCTTTCAGATACAGAACGGTGCCTCCCATGCCGCGACAACTTTCCCAGTTTCCAGGGCGCCTTCCAGAGCTTCCCGCGGACTCTAAAACGCACACGCGTTAAGTAGAATTCTAGGACTTTGGGGAACAATGTGTTTCCGTGGTTTTTCAGAGTGTTGAGAAATGCACCTGTGAAGGGGTAGATTTGCTATCTTTGGGGGGTTTTCCTAGTATTGGTATTCCGCGATTCCACGAAGCGGAAGAGTGGCAGTCGCAGCCTGCACCGCGGGGCTCACCGCGGGAACCCGTCCGTGGGCCTAGCGCGCTCCGGACCCGCGGCCCGCAGCCACGGGGCTCCGACAGGACTGCGCGGTGCAGGGCCTCTGTGACGCGGCGTTCCAGGCCTCTGGCCTGGCGGAGTCCAAAGAAGGCGCGGCCGGGGACAGCAGGCGGCGAAGGCGGCGGCGGCATGAACTGCTACCAGCTACCAGTGGTGATCGACAACGGCTCGGGAGTGATCAAGGCCGGCCTGGCCGGAAACCGGGAGCCGGACTTTGTCTACCCGAACATTGTCGGCCGCGACAAACGTCAGAACTTGGCGGCCGACGGCGCGCTGCAGCTGTGGCTGGGCGACCAGGTGCAGGAAAGGAGACATTCGCTGTCGATCAGGTACTCCCTCCTCCCCGCGGGCAGGGCGGGCCGCTAGCCTAGCAAGAGGGGGCGGGCTACGGTGAGAGAAAGAAGAGAACACAAACGTGTAAATAAAGCTCTAGCTCACAATATATAAGTTCCTTTAATGGTGTTACATAATTTATGGTGCTGTTTGTCATTTGGAGTTTTATCTTCAAATAACTAAATAGTATAACTACTTAAGTTATACCATAATTTGGGAATTTTCCAGTTTTTTAAAATTACAGTCGTATAACTGCAACAGCCGCTTCTGCTGACAGTTACCTCCTCTGAGAGGCTGTAGCAATTACTGCCTAGAAAGGGATACTGATAATACAGGGACATGTGGAGGTCTGAAGAAAGCAGAAACTGGGAAAATTAAAACCTTCCATTTATCTTATTGCTCTCCCTACAGCTATCCTGTGGAGCGTGGTGTCATTACTTCCTGGGGGGACATGGAGATTATGTGGAAGCATATCTATGACTCTAACCTGAAACTAAAGCCCTGTGATGGCCCAGTCTTGATTACAGAGTCAGCACTGAATCCACTGGCCAACAGGCAAAAAACCACTGAAGTATTTTTTGAACATCTGGGTGTTCCTGCCTTCTATATGTCCATCCAGGCTGTGCTGGCTCTCTTTGCCGCTGGCTTCACTACTGGCTTGGTGCTGAATTCAGGTGCTGGGGTTACTCAATGTGTACCCATCTTTGAGGGTTACTGTCTGCCTCATGGTGTAAAACAGCTAGATTTGGCAGGCTTTGACCTTACCAACTACCTCATGATGCTACTGAAGGACCATGGCATCATGCTGCTTAGTACTACAGACAAAAAGACTGTTGAAAGCATTAAGGAAACCTCTTGTTATGTGGCAACAGACTATGAAGAGGAAAGGGCCAAGAAACCTGAGTGCATAGAGAAAGTTTACCAACTACCTGATGGGAAGATCCTCAAGCTCCATGACCAGCTCTTTCGTTGTCCAGAGGCCCTCTTCTCTCCGTGTCTCATGAACCTAGATGCCCCTGGAATTGACAAGATGTGCTTCAGCAGTATAATGAAATGTGATGTGGATCTGAGGAATTCCTTCTTCTCCAATATTATCCTTGCTGGGGGATCAACCTCTTTCCCTGGTTTAGACAAGCGGCTAATTAAGGATATAGCAAAGGTGGCACCTCCTAACACCTCAGTGCAGGTTACAGTTCCCCCAGAAAGGAAAATATCAGTGTGGATGGGAGGGTCTATTCTTGCATCCCTGTCTGCTTTTCAGGACATGTGGATCACTGCTGCAGAATTTAAAGAAGTTGGACACAATATAGTACACCAAAGATGCTTCTAAAATACAGATAAAATGGTCAGAAGAAAATGTTTTGAGTATTTGTGGCAGAAAACTTTGGATATTATGTTTCTGGGAGAACAGAAAATATTTCAATTATTGGGATGTCCATGTCTGTTGAATTTCTATAATGGGGGAAATAATAATGGTAATAAGGATGGAAAAATTGATACTTATTGAGTAGAACCAAGATAAATGCTACAGGAAAAACTATTCTTGACCTTGGGGAGCCTATGTTTCCCTTGGCATGAGACCAATAGGTGGTACAACGTGCTATGTGTCAGGTCAGATGAGTGATAAGATTTAAGTTTTGCTGAAGTTTAGGGAAAGAAGGTTGCTCTGGTGAGGAAAGTCTTCATAACAGAGGTATAACATCATGGATGGGGTGGTATTAGATAGGTGTTACAGTGGTGAGTGGGCAGATACCCAGGTGAGCATCCTGGATATGAACAAAGCATATTCAAGGCACGTATAATAGACAGGTTTCATTAAAATGAAGAGCTCATAGGGATCAGAGTGAGAGCTATGACTAGGAAAGTAAATTAAGGCAAAGACTTAAAGGTTTTAAGTGTTAAATGACTTTTAGGCAAAGATTTAAAAGTAGTAGACATAAGGGAATTATGTTAACGTGAATGTGGGAGTAGTTTGGAGAATAAATTAGACTGGGAAGGCCCTGGAGATTCAGTGATCTCATTTGGTAAGTTATATAAAGTAGTCATCCCTTTCACTCAAGATTAAGAGCAATAGGAATTAAAAAGAATAAAATTATGAAAAAGTGACAAGACTAGGCATCAAGTTAGATATGAAGGGGAAAAGAAGTTCTGAAATGACCTGGGTATCTGAGAGAATGGTGATAGTATTGACATATAATTCAAAGTTTTTGATTTGTGAAAGGTACTGTGCCAAGTGTAATAAGTGCTAAACCAGGAATCAGATTCTGTGTTGAAGATGATGAGACTGAGTACAGTGGCATGAACTAAATAGTCCTAGGTTCTCAGGAGGCTGAGGCAGGAAGATTGCTTGAGCCCAGGAGTCGAGAGCCAGCCTGGGCAACATAGTGAGACCTCATCCCCCCACCTTTAAAAAATATGTGTATTAATTGTTGATGAACTTTTTTATTTTATTTTATTTATTTGTATATGATGCTGAGAATTGAAGCCAGTGCCTCACACGTGCTAGGCAAGCATTCTACCACTGAGCCACAATCCCAGCTCTAAGACCTCATCTCTTAAACAACAAACTCTGGCAACCTCGTAGAACAGACAGAATTCATTTATACCTAAATTATAACAATACATGGTAAAAAATGATTTAGTGTCCCATGAGAAGTATAAAATGCTCTAAGGATCCAATATTAGTTGAGAGCTCAAGGAAGACTTTCCAATAGATTTGATTTGGGACTAGGCTTGAAAGACAATGAGAATTTACACCTAATGGAGTGCCTTTCCATATGAATTTAGGGGCAAAATGTGCGGGTTTAGGTGCAGACTCTGCCGGCTACCAACTGCATGACTTAAAGCAAGCTGTTTAAACTTTATTTTTATTTATTTATTTATTTGTTTGTTTTTGGTACCAGGGATTGAACTCAGGGTCACTCAGCCACTGAGCCACATCCCCAGCCCTATTTTTGTGTTTTATTTAGAGACAGGGTCTCACTTCATTGCTTAGCGCCTCACCATTGCTGAGGCTGGCTTTGAGCTTGTGATCCTCCTGTCTCAGCCTCCTGAGCCACTGGTTAAACTTTATTTTTTTTCAATACTGGGGTGCTGTACCACTGAGGTACATCTTCAGCACTCCTCGGCCCCTTTTGAGACAGGGTCTCAATAAGTTGTGTTATGCTCATATTTGGGACCCCCAAAAGACCACCAGAGACCAAGATCCATGTAAGCAGCAAAGAGGTGTTTATTGCAAGCTAGCTTGGTCTTCCACGTGTACACAGCAACTGGTGACGCTGAGAGGCCCCGATCCCAGGGTTTGCAACAGTTTTATACACTCTTTCGGGAAGGTAGGGACTTCACTACATCATAGCATCTCTTAGCAAATCATCACACACCGCGGGAAAATCATAAAACATGATTAGCACATTCACTGGTGGGAACAAGTTGGGTAAGGGTGATTGGTTAGTACAAGAGGAGGATTCCTTTGAATTGATTGGTTTAAGCCACAAGGGGTGTACGTGCTGAACTACACGGTTTCCCAACATGTTATCAACCACCATAAACTACTGGGAAGGTCATCTAGCATCCCAGGTATTTTCCCTGTCTCATGCTGATTGGTGGTTGCTAGGGGGTTGCTATGGGTCCTCACCTAGCCTGACTGAGTCAGGGACACCTGGCTCCAAAGATCTCTCTTGTTATTTGTAGATAAGCAACTCAGCAGGGTGGGTATGTGCCTAGGAGTGCTCTGTGGGTCTTTCCAAGGACAAGGGTCTTTCTCCCTTCCTTGGACAGGCTTTGCTCTGAGGTAGAGGCTGGTTTTTCAGTTGCTTTGCCTGGCCTTGAACTTGCAATCTTCCTTCCTCAGCCTCCCAAATTGCTGTAATTATAGTGTGCAACACTGGAATCCAGCTGTTTAAACATTTTGAAGATAAATGTCCTCATCCATAAAATGGGGTTGCTGATTCCTATCTGTCTCACAGGGTCATTGTGAAGTTCAATGAAATAATGTACTTAAAGGCATTTTTCAAACATAACTTTTTTTTTTGCTTATAAAATTAAGAGAATTTACAGGTACAGTTCAGATATTACTCCCTCCATGGCATCAAAATGATTCCTTCATGTTTTCTAGTACATTCTATTACTTGTACTTCAGCTGACCTCTTAATTTATGAAATAATATCTTCTGGTTTGCTTGCCTCTCTCCCTCACTAGATAAGCTCTTAGATTTTCCTTTTCATCTCTGTCCTTTTCTCTGATGCCTACTATGGTACACTCCTGGTAGGTATATAGATATACAAAACTTGAAAGGAAAGTGTGGAACCAGGAGACAGGCATGCAAGAAATGAAAGATGGAAACCAGGCAGAGATACACACGAGAGTTTGTCAGAGCTGACAAGTAAAGCCATCTCTCCATAGACAGAGGCAAAACAGGCTTGGGGTTCAGGACTTTTATGGGGCAGGCTGAGATTAGAAACAGGTGGGTCCAAATGTGGGTGGTTAAGGGTGGGGTTGGTATGAGGGAGTGGTGAATCTTTGGAAGAAATGCCCTTGGGTGGGAGAGGGAAATTTTTCTTAAAATTGTGGCTGTCCGGATGCTAAGCAAGGTTCTTACAAAACTGGCCATATAGCTACTTTTCCCCCAAAGAGAACTGTAAGGCAAAATTTCTGGGCTGTAAAAAAAAAAGAGCAGGAAATAACTCCGTTTGGCTTGAGTCAAGCATTTGTGAAGAGGTGCATTTTACTGATTGTCTGGATTGGGTAAGGTGTAAAAAATGATTACTTGAGGGCAGTTTTAACAGTTGATGCTCACATTCAACTAGATTCACAAGCACTGAAGACAGAATGATCCCAAGTCCCTTTTTTTTTTTTTTTTTGGCATTCCAGTGGGCTTTTATTGAGATAAATTAACAAAAATCAAAATTTTACCAATCATCTTTTCTGAACCTTATAAACTCAGTTGAGACTCTGGTCTATATACAGGTACATACAACATAAACATCCCATAAAAAATAGAGTCCTACTGGAACACTTGCCAATTAACAGAAAGCCAATTTTCCTTTTCCCCAAATGTTTTCAAATTTGAGTTTCTACTATTCATTTCTCAGAGGAACTGGTCCCTTGTGGCTAGGAACATTGGTGGGAATTCTCCCATTTTTACCAAACAAAAATTATTTTTTCAAGTTTATTTTGTTTCAAAAAAATGGGAAGTGACTTTGTTTTGTCCAGATACCACTCCTCGGCAATCATCTGTTAAAATACCCAGCCCTATCCCCTCACTCACCCTGCCCAACATTGTCTAGTACTAGAGAATTTAAATACACTTCTGTAGGAATCTTGTAAGGTGTGGAAGGGCAGAGTTCAGGTGCCAGGCTAACTCTCTCTGACTTCATGAACAGTTAAAACCTTTGGACACTTAACTCTTTACCCCAAAGATGAGTTTTTCGATTAGAGAATAGCTTTTTTTTGGAAGTTAAAACAAAATCCTATCTTTATGAATATAAAGCAGAACTACACAAGCTCACCGAAGTCCACATTAAGTTCACCAAAAATCTGACTTCAGCTCCCACAAGGCCAATTACTTTCCAACTCCTCATTTTATAATTTGTAAAGCACTTTAAAAAAGAAAGTAGGACTAATTATACATTATCTAATTTAAACTTCAACAACTTCAAGAGATAAGTCTTATTTCCATTTCACAAGTTAAGAAATCTATATTTAAAGAGGTTGAGATTTCAGTTTAAAGTGATCCCAAAGTAGCTTGCATGGCTAGTCCAGGCACACAATCCTTAATCTTGGTCTCTTAAGAACAACCAGCCTAGAATATTCTGTAGACTCTAGCCTCTTCCATGAGTCATAGGTATTCCGTTTCAGGTGAAATCTAGGGAACAAAATATGAAATTTCAGTTTTAGTTATATTTTCTCTGTCGTTAACAATCATCATAAACCAAAATCTTATTGTTGCCGAAAGCTTGATCCTTGTTCGTGATCCTATCCATTGAGGACGTGGTTTTGAGAAAAAGGAAAAAGAATGTTTATTGCTTTGCTAGCAAAGGAGAAACACAGGTGGTGACTCCTGTCCCAAAGGCTGTGATACTGCCCATCAGCAGGAACACAAACGTTTTTTATAGAGGTGTTTCAGAGAAAATGAGATTAGGGAAATGAAGATCAGGGAGGGGTAGTTTAGGGAAAAGAAGATTGGGGGGAAAAATGCAATTTTCAAACCCACAAGGGTCAAAACATCAAGTGAACCCCTGTTACATTATCATTTCACTTTTAGAAGGAGGGCCAATAGTGTCAACTCCCCTGAGTTTTCCCAACTGAGCACAAGTAAAATTTAAGATCAGCTGCCCAGTTATACACCAAACTACATCATACTAGCCATTGTAAAAACCTACCATTTGCGGTGAACTGATTCTATTTATCACAACACAACCTTACTTTCAAGTGCTGTCAAGGACTGAAAGCCTTTCTTTCCTAAAAAGGAGAGGTGGAGGTGTTCTTTATTTTTTCTTTTCAGGTACTGGGGTAGAACCCAGGGCCTCATGCACACACTCTACCTCTGAACTATATCCCCAATCCAGAGAGAAGTGTGAAGTAGGGCTGGGGATGTAGCTCAGTAGTTCAGCACTTACCTAAGCGTGCACAGAGCCCTGGGTTCCATCCCCAGTATTGCCAACAACAAAACCAGTTGTACTTACACTTAATAAAACCCATCTTCAGCACAAGCTGAAAAAGTTCTTCCAGGTGTAAGTGGGCAGGGCAGGAATTCGGATGCTGCCCAGGAATCTGTTTTCATAGAGGTCTCAAACAAATGTGGGAATTGGAACTAGAAATCCCTGTTGGGTTCTCGGCCCTATTTTTTTTTTTTTTTTCTGTTAACTCCATCTTGAAGTGAAGGAACACAGCATCTGGTCCGTTTGGAGACAGAAAAAGGCACTCCGCCAACTGGCTCTAGAGGAAAGAAAGTAAGCCTGCTCCACTCTTCCTGGTACACTCTGCAAGCCCTAGAGACAGACCTGGCCATTTTCCCCCTATCAGTGGCTTCCCCACTACCCTCGAACGGGGGTGTGTGGGTGTGTGGGGGGGTGGAGGAACGATATGTGAAAAGGTTCAATAAATAAGACCAGAGCAGTGTCCTGGCCGCCCCACACCATCATATATATATAGTAATCAGAAGAATCTTAAAGACATTTAAAAGAAGAAAAAGGCGTTCAGAAGCACAATTGGTTTCATCTTTAAAGTACAGTAAAAGACCACACCGCGGCTTCCACGGAGGGGGAGGGGCGGTGCTTGCCCTCATGGCCGGAAATGCAATCTCAAGAATTCTCCCCCATTCTGAGGCCAACTCTCGCGAGATCTGTGACAATTACTTAGCCAATCCGCGCGGCGCCGTCCCCTTCCTTTATAAGGTGCTGCTGCACGCTTCGCGGCCGGTTGCGGAGGGTGGGCCCGGGAGGGGTGGCGGTCACCCTTTTTCTAACCCTAACTGAGACTGGCGTAGGCGCCGTGCTTTTGGTCCCCGCGCGCTGTTTTTCTGGCTGACTTTCAGCGGGCGGAAAAGCCTTGGCCTACCGCCAACCACCGTTTAGTCTGGAGCAAACAAAAAATGTCAGCCACTGACCCGTCGCCCCTCCCGGGGACCTGCGGGGGCTCGCCCGCCCTGTTCCCGCGCCCCGCCTAAAGGCCGCGGTCGGCCCGGGGCTTCTCCGGAGGCACCCATTGCCGCCGTGAAGAGTTCGTCTCTGTCAGCCGCGGGTGTCTCGGTTGCGAAGGGCGAGGCTTAGGCCGTCTGGTCGCAGGAAGAGGAATGGAACTGGTCCCCGTGCGCGGTGCGCTTCCTTGAGCTGTGGGAAGTGGACCCGGGACTCGGTTCATACATACATCCCCTATGGAATGGCGGACGCCGGTTGTGCTGTCCATCGTCCCTCGCTGTCAGTGGTGGGCTTAGTGACGCCCCGGACCTAGAAAATTGGACTAGAGTGCTTGTAAATTTGGCAGGAAACGTGGAGCAACCTCCAGAGTTGGCCCAAATTAATGGGCAGTGACCTAAGGTTGCCAACTAGACGTTCCCGCTTAGAGGTTTATTTTGTTCCCCCACACCTTTTGTTGCCCTTATTCTTGCTTTATCATTTAGTTCCTGAGTCCGAAGTGTGTTGGGGTTTTGTCCTTTTCAAGAGCAGAGCAGTCCCTTAGGCGTGGAAGAACAGTGTGTATGTGCGCGCGCCTGTGTAATCTTAAATTTTTTTTTTAGTTGATGATGGATCTTTCTTTATATGCGGTGCTGAGAATCGAACTCAGTGTCTCACACATGATAGGCAAGTGCTCTACCACTGAGCCACAACCCCAGTCCCAGATTAAAGTTTTTAAAATATTTTAGTTGTAGGTGAACACGGTACCTCTATTTTTTTTTTTTTTTTTTTTTTTTTTGATGTGGTGTTGAGGATTGAACGCAGTGCCTCACTTAAGCTAGGCAAGCACTCTACTGCTGAGCTACAACCCCAGCACGAGATTTTAAGTTTTTAACTAAAAGTTCTGGCTCTTTTCTAAGGGGAATCTTTGTTCCTTAATGGTTTTTACATTTCATTTTTAACTCTGCCTTTGGATGTAAGATATTAAATGGAGAAAGAAGGAAAATTTACAAAGGAATGTTTACCTTTTCTCTAGTCCATCTCCATTCATACTCCCTCCCAAGGTATTGGGTCTGATTTTCTTTCAGTAAAGGAAATGAACTGATGGCCCGTTAAGTTAAAAAAAAAAAAAAAGGCTATTTCTTCCCACTCATCCTGGAAAACTCCAAACTTTATGTGTGATTCATCATCCTAATTTAGTGCCTTTACTTCCTTAGAATTACGTTTCTAGGTTACCCTGTCCAGGAAAGCCAGGAGCCTGTATTATGAGGGCAAATCAAAGAGCTCTAATCTTGATGCTTTTGAGGGTTAGCAGATGGCAAGTTTGAGGCCAGCTTGAGCAAGAATTTAAGGAGATGCTGTTTCAAAATTTGTTAATTTAAAAGAGGGCTGGGGGTATAGCTCAGTTGATAGAGTGCTTGCCTTGCAAGCAGAAGGCCCTGTGTTCAATCACCAGCACCACAAAATAAATAAAACAGGGCTGGTGATGTAGGTCAGTTTGAGTCCCTGGTGGGTTCAATGAAGTATATGTTTGTAGCATCTCAGCCTATTACCTGAAATAGATCCCTCAGAGTTGTTTAACAGAAGTATTTCTTAGCATTACATTGTTAAGAAATGTGAAAAAGTGAAATCCATAGTTGCTAGTAGGTAATTTTCTTATTTTATTTCCATGGTACCAGGGGTTTTTCTTTATTTTCCCCTGGTACCAGGGCTTGAACCCAGGTGCGCTTTATCACTGAGCTAGTTCTCTTTTTTAAATTTGAGACAGGTTCTCCCCAAGTCAATGAGGCTGGCCTGGTACTTGTGATTTTCCTTGCCTAGGCTCCAAAGCTGCTGGAGTTGTAGGTATGCACCATTTTCCTGGCTTTGGGAGGTAATGTTCTCTAAGAAGGAAAAGGATTTTTTCCTGGTCCGTGTGGTTTTGTGGAGAAGAACACAAAATAAGGAATGAAGTTATAGTACCAATTTTGCCAGTAATCTTTCTGGAATTAAATTAAAGTGGTCTACTTTATGCTTTGAATATAGTCCTAGCTGCTTGGCCATTGCAATTTATTTATTTATTTTAATGAAGAAACATTCCTTTATTCATGAATAGGATAGGAAGATTCAATATTGTTTAAATATCAGTTCTTCCCAACAATCTGTAAATTCCACGCAACCTCAATCAAATTCAAATCGATAACTCAATGTTTTGTGGAAAAGCAAAAGACAGAAGTACCAATACAATATTGATGAAAAACAAAGCAAAAAGACTGACGGTACTCAATTTCAACAATTACTATAATGTTACCGTGACCAAGACAATACCGTATAAGGAAAGAATTCATAACAAGATCAGTGGTACAGAACAGAGTCTAGAAATAGACCTACACAAATATAGTCAACTGATTTTTGACAAAGATGCAAAGACAATTTAATGGAAAAAGGATATTTTTTTTTAATGGTGCTGGAAAAATTGGACAACCATATGCAAAAAAGAATCAAGTCTAGACACAGTCCTTACACCTTTAACAAAAGTCAACTCAAGCTAGATCAGACACGTAAAATATACAATTATAAAATTTCAAGAAGATAACAGGATAAAAATGTGCATGACCTGGGGTTTTGTGGTTACTTCTTGTTTGTTTTGGTACTGGGGATTGAACTCAGGGGTACTCAAACTCTGGGCTACATCCCCAGCTTTATTTTATATTTTATTTAAAGACAGGGTCTCACTGAGTTACTACAACTTATTTTTAAATGGACATGCTTTTTTCTTTTCCTCTCTCCCTACTTCTCCCTAATCTCAGGGGAAACAAGATGACCTTTCGTCCTCATTTTAGACAGAATTATCTGTCCTTGAGTACAAACCTACTATAGGAATGAAGTAATCCAGACTTTGGGGATAGTACCAGAAGATCTCAGAAGGGACTATTTCCCAGATTAACAAGGGAATTACATCTCCAAGAGAGAACACATGGGCCCCCTGATTCTGCTGATGGGCAGAATCACAGCCTCTGGGACAGGAAGGAGTCCTCTGTGTTTCCCCTTTGCTAGTAAAGCAATAAACCTTCATTTTTCCTTTTTCTCAAAACTGTGTCCTCATTATTGGATTGACATCAGGGACAAGGACTGAACTTTTGGCAACAGAATTTTCAAGAACTCTGCTTTATTAAACCTCCCTTTTCTCAGAAGGTGATCTCTAAAAACCCCTTTTGAAGACTGCAAATTCTTTAAACTAGAGAGATGCCTTTTGTTCCTGCTCCATCTAGTGGTGCTTTTGCTTCTCCACATTTATAAACTTTGTGGTAGTGAGTCCTTGAGAAAAGGATTTCTATAGACTAGAAATGCTTTTCTCTCGGTTTTTAAAATAGTGATTTAATTAATTCAAATTTTAAATAATTCTGTAGTTGTTGTTTAGCTCATAGTTGAAATTCTCCATATATATATATATATATATATATATATATATATATATATTTTTTTTTTTTTTTTTTTTTTTTTTTTAGAAAATTCTTAGTATTTGTACTGAAAGTTTTGCCCTTGTCGCCTTTGCCAATCCAATAGTGAGGACAAGGATTTGAGAAAAAGGAAAGTTTTATTGATTTGCTAGCAGAGGAAAAATACAGGGATTCCTGTCCCAGAAGTTGGGTGGGGTGGGGAGAAGGGGAGAACCACAGGGCTTTTAAAAGAGGAATACAGGGATGGGTTCTAAATATTATCAGTAAATATAATTAATTAGTGTCCAACAAATATTCTTGAGAGAGCCGGTACTCCAGTTCCCAGGTTTGAAGTTTATTCTTGTGGGCAGCGGTATTCTGGGCAATGAAGGACACACTGGCTTAGCCTGGGGACACTTCAGGAATTAGTCATGTTTCCCTGCTGTTAGGGAGGTAGTAAAGGAAGAAGAAAAGTGGGGGAAATGTCACTTTAAAAGTCTGAAGTCCAGCAGCATGGTTTATACTCAAAGTATCAAGTTGACCCTCCCCCATTGCAGTATTACAAACATTTGATACATTTTCTTTTTAGCAAAATGATTCTCTTCTATAAATTTGGAAAAAGGGTGTAGCTTTTAAATTCATCTAATGAGACAGTTTGTGTGAAAAACTTTTGCAAATAATAATTATGGCAAATATAAGTGGCTCTTGAAGATGAAGAAACTGAACTTACAGGGGTTTAAATGACTTGTCTAAATTTTTTTTTTTTCAAAGTTGGAACCAGCAACAATGTCTTTCAAATTCCAGACCAGTATTCTATTAATTTTTGGCAATCGGGTGAGGGTGGGTGGGTGCTAGGTGGGTGGGTGCTAGAACCCAGGGGCAATTTACCACTGAGTTACGTTGTTCCCAGCCCTTTTTATTTTTTTATTTTGAGAGCCTTATTAGTTGCTGAGGCTGACCTCGAACTTGCATTCCTCCTGCCTCAGCCTCCTGGGTGGTTGGGTGTTCTGTTCATTCATTATGTTGCATCCTAGGCTGTATTGGTTAGCCTGGGAAAGATAGCTAGCATTAAGTCTGTGATCATTTTCTGGATTTTGTTTTGTTTTGTTTTTTGGTACAGGGGATTAAATTCAGGGGCACTTGACCACCGAGCCACATCCCCAGCCAGCCCTTTTTGTTTTATTTTGAGACAGGTTTTCACTAAGTTGCTTAAGGCCTTGATAAGTTACTGAGGCTGACTTGGAATTTGTGATTCTCCTGCCTCAGTCTCTTGAGCCACTGGGGTTACAGGTGTGTGCCACCATGCAAGGTTTGAAATAAAATAACATCCTTCATGGGTTACATGCCTGTGTCCTTGATTTCTACCTTGTATCCATCTCCATCCCCACCTTACGTTTAGTAGGTAACAGACAGATGTGAGCAGTGGGAATATGAAGGGATACTTTCATAAACTGGGTCTACTATGCTGACCCCTACATGTTTTCTTTTAAAAAGCAATTTATGCTGGGTGTGGTGATGCATGTCTGTAATCCCAGCAACTCGGATGCCAAGGCAGGAGAACTGCAAGTCCAAGGCCAGCCTCAGCAATTTAGCAAGGCCCTAAAAAGTTTAACAAGATCCTGTTTCAAAATAAATCATAAAAGGGGCTCAGTGGTAAAGTGCCCCTGGATTCAATCTCTAGTACCAAAAAAAAAAAAAAAAATGCAATTTACCTGTAGTCCTACCTGGCTTAAGTCAATAGAATGTGTTATAGTTCTCAGCAAAAAGCCTGTTATCTGTAAGAGAAATGTAGACCCAAAGAAAGGCTCTTTCCTGATGATAAGAAGAATAAGTTATGCTGAAGGGAAGGAATTTTGTGAACTTTACAGAGACTAGATTCCAGAATTCAGGGATATATGATAATTAGAACTAGTTGGCATGGGCCAAAGTGACCAGAGTTGTTTTGGATCTTCACCATGCTCAGTGGGGACTTGGAAATCTGATGCAATCTTGCTATCCGTTAAAAGTCAAGAGTTGGACCTAGGTGAGACTCTCTGAAAAGTTCCTTAGGACTCCCAATAAAACTGGAGGGTAAGATAGATGTGCTGTCCCTCTTCTCTCTGAGAGGAACCACTCTGTCCTTTGGGAGTTTTCCCTTTTCCCCTCTTCCTGTCCCTTCTAATAAACTCATGCCTGCTACTCTGAATGACATGTCTGAAACCTTTCCAGTGTGATCACTAGAACTATTAACTGAGGATATCTGCAGCTGCCTTACCTCCATTGTAGGCATTTGCTCTCTTACACTTTGATGTGATTCTCTGCTGGGAAGTTCAATGTGCATTTCACTGTTTTACAAGTGGAGTGATTCTCATCTTTTGCAGTAGTTGTTTTGTATAAATTCTCCACCAACACAGAATTGGTGAATAATGTGCCTTTGCTCCTAGAGGAAACACAAGATTAGGTTCCCGGGAGCCTTTGTCACATTTTTGTTAACTGATCAATACATAATCTTATTTTATGGGCTTTTTTTTTTTTTTTTTTTAGTGAGGATTGAACCCAGGGATTGAGGATTGAATTCAGTGCTTAACCACTGAGCCACATCTGCATTCCTTTTTACATTATATTTTGAGACAAGGTCTCACTAAGTTGCTTAGGGCCTTGCTAAATTGCTGAGGCTAGGTATGAACTTGCAATCCTCCTGTCTCAGCCTTCTAAACTACTGGGATTATAGGAATGTGCTACCATGCTTGGTGGGTGTTTCTATTTTAAAACACTGACTGATTCATTAGCATAGAATACATGTTCAGCAACACTGTAATTTATGCTGAAAGAACACAATTTTTTCCCCCTGTAAAGCATATCACAACTCTCTTGTGCTTGAGAACACTAGACAGCATTTAAATTCTTATTTATTTATTTATTTATTTATTTGGTACTGGAGATTGAACCCAGGGGCACTGAACCTCTGAGCTATATCCCCAGGACTTTTTTTTTTTTTTTTTAGACAGGGTCTCTTTGAGTTGCTGAGACTGGTTTTGAACTTACGATCCTCCTGCCTCTGCCTCCCCAGTTGCTGGAATTACTGGTGTATACTGTGGTGCCCCACTAAACTCTATTTTTGAGTCACTTTAAACAGTAAAATCACCAATAAAAAGCACATAAATGTGAAAAAAATAGCACTAAGAATTAATTAGACCACAAAAATGCAGAATGTGCTGTGTTTGAGCTCAGTTAGTAACCTGTATGTTGGATCAATCAAAATTTTCACTATTCTGCACATATCCATGAATTATATATGAGATGTCCTACAAAAGCTCATGTGTGAGACAATGCAAGAAAATTTAGAGGTGAAATGATAGGGTTATGGATCTTTAACTTAATCAATGCATTGTTTCCCTGGTAGGGTGCTAACTATAGGCAGATAGGGTGTGGCTGGAGGAGGTAGGTCATTGGGGGTGTGCTTTTGGGATACATATTTTGTCAGTGGTGAGTGGAGTGCTCTCTCTCTACTTTCTAGTACTATGTCCTGTGCTGCTTTCCTCCACCACACTCTGCCATGATGTGCTTCGCCTAGGGCCCAGAGCAATGGAGCAGACTGTCATTGGACTGAGATCTCTGAAATGTGAGCCCTCAAATAAACTTTTCCTCCTCTAAAATTGTTCTTGTGGGTCTTTTGTTTTATGCCTTTTATATTATTTAAACAGTGATCCTCAAAGGTGTATAGGGAAAGAAAAGGTATTTGAAATTCATCAATAATAATATTTGTCCCCTTTATTTTAGATACTCATGTTGAAATTCAGATAATAAAGGAGAATGTGAAAATATTATGCTCATGTAGGAGCTTTGGCTTTAAAAATATTGAGAAATGTGGATTTTGTTTTGTCCTTCCCTCAGAATAAGAGGCCTCTTTCCTAAGGTTTAGGGTTGGCTATGTTTTTTGATTTCAAGGATGATAATGAGTTTCAATTCATCTTGTTCCAATTCTGTAATTAAAAAAATTTCATATTAGCCTGACCCAAGACATAAGACAAATAGTTGGCTTAGGCCCAATGTGTGTAAACACCTGCACCCACATTCACAGACAGTGTAGAGGAGAGGTTTTTGTTGCACAGGAGATGTGCCTGTGGAGTTGAAGTCATCAATTCTTGTATTTTTTTTTTTGTACTAGGGATTGAACTCAGAGGCACTTAACCACTGAGCAACATTCCCAGCCCTTCTTTTATATTTTGTTAGAGACAGGGTCTTTCTGAGTTGCATAGGGCTCACTAAGTCGCTGAGGCTGGGTTTGAACTCAAGATCTTCCTGCCTCAGCTTCCAGAGCCACTGGGTTTACAGGTGTGTGCCACCATGCCTAGCAATTCTTGCAATTCTACAGGAAGAATTTCAAGCTAGTTGCACAGAGTAACAAGCAGGAGTTTTTCAGAAGATTGAGAAATGAGGATAGTTTACAGTGTAGGAACTGCATGGACTGTCTCCAGAGAGAATGGTGGCTCTTGCAGAATCTGGGGTTTTTAAGGGCTTTGGGTTCTTTTGTTCTTGCCCAAGTTTCACATTTCCCTTATATAAGAGCCCTCAGTAAATATTCTTTGAGAGGGTTATGATGACATGGGGAGGGTGTGACATGATCTTGAAACAATAGTTCCCTTAAGAGGTTATAATTAACTATGATTGGGGGAGGTTTGTCATACCAATTCCCATTTTCCAGATGTTTGTCTGTTTTGATAAGGTTCCCTGTGATTCCCAATCCTGTGACCTATGGACTCTCTTTGATGTATATATCTGATGTCCTCAGATCAGCCTGTGAGTTATAGCCTGTTCATTGTCCTTCCAATCCACTCATGGCTGCCTAACTACCTAACAGGTTTAAACTCAAATGAGAGTGAAATGACAAAAGGCAATTGTCACTCCTTCCCTGTTCATTCTTTTTTTTAAGGTAATACTATATGATGAAAGTCAAAACAGCAAAAATACCCAAGATTTAGGTCAATGTTTGCAAATTTCAGTGCCTGCAGTGGACATGTTTGAACAAAGCAATGAGTCACATCCAAGAAAATAGAGCCTATGGAAATGGTGGGGAGAATGAGTGTATTTTTTAGAGGGGACAGCGACCTTGTGATATGTGATGCCTAAAATTTCCAATATTGAAGGAAAGAGCACAATTTCATTTTTTTTTTTTTTGGTGGGGGAATCAAATCCAGGGCCTTGCACATGCCAAGCAAGTGCTCTACTACTGAGCTACATGCAATGCCCAAACATTAGAATTTTATTGATTTTAAAGTGATAATAAATGTTGATTTTAAAGTGTTGATTTTAGAGGAAGGGAGCGAGGATAGGAATGGGAAAGACAGTAGAATGAATTAGATATAACTTTCCTATGTTCATATATGAATACATGACCAGTGTAACTCCACATCTTGTGTAACCACAGGAATGGGAAGTTATATTTCATGTATGTATGATATGTCAAAACACATAACTAAAAAGAACAAGTAAAAATTTTTTTAAAAAATGTTGATTTGTAAAATGCTGAATTAAAAATGTTGATAGCTAATTTGAAATAAATTTAAATACTGTATGAGTGCATAAAAAAGAATTTGGCTGGGCTTTGTTCTTTAATTTTGGGAAATAGCCTCTAAACCCTTGGAGTTTCTGGTGTGTTAGAAGTATCTTTCTTATTCACAGTGAGTACCTTGGATGGTACCTAATAGTTTATGCTAATGAGAAGTCTCAGATAGGAGCTGGTCAGAGGGTGATTAGAGGGTTGGGTCTCTGGGGTCCTTGATATCAGCCTAGCCCTCCCTGGAGGGGAGAGGGTTAGGGATAAGTCACATGACCAACAATTCAACCAGTCATGCCCATAGCAAATCACCAGTAAAAGCTCTAGATATATGGAAGCTTGGATGAACTTCCCTGATGGGTAATATCTGTGCCTTGCCACATATCCATATGCTGGGAGGATATGAGGAGAGGGACAATGGAAGCCTTACCTTTTTCACCTTCCCAGACCTCACTCAATGTGTCTCATTTTTTGGTTGGTTCCAAATTTGAATCTTATTGCTATAATAAAATTATAAATATAGCACTTTCCTGAATTTTTTAAGTCATTCTAGTGAATTATTAAACCTTTGGGGGTTAGTAGGAACTCCTGAATTTTTAGCTAGCTGGTCAGAAGTGAGGGTAGCCTGAGGATCCACTAATTTGTGGTTGTGTCTAAAGTAAAAGCAGTTTGTGGAAAATTTTGCCCTTAACTAGTGAAGTTTCGTCTAGCTCAGGGTTGTATATCCAAAGTCATTGCAATGGGCCAATCAAAAAACTCATGGAGATAAAATATGGTCCATTATAGGCTACTAATTTATGATCTTGGTCTCAGCAATTCAATGATGCCAGAAGTTGGGAATGCTTTCTCTAGAAGTGCAGAGTTGGGTCACCCTACCAGTTTAAGATAACCAAGAGAAATATATTTGAGAAGAATGTACATGATTGGTTTCTTTTTTTATTATTTTCAAAGTACTGGGGATGGAACCCAAGACCTTGCAAATGCTAGGCAAATATTCTATCACTGAGCCATATCCCAAGTCCTTTATAAATTTTATTTATTTTCTATTTATCTTATAGTTGATACTGGGAATTAAACTGAGGGACGCTGAACCACTGAGGTACATCCTCAGTTCCCATTTTTAAAAATTTTGAGATAGGGTATGACTAAGTTGCCAAGACTAGCCTTGAATGGATCTGCCAAGACTAGCCTGCCTCAGTCCCCCAAGTCCCTGGGATTACAGGTGTGTGCCACCATGCTCAGTTATTGGTAATGTTCTTAGGCCCCCGGAGAATATCAATAAAGACAGAAGTTACAAATTTAAACTTTTATAATATCCTGAAATGGAAGTGCTATTCCTTTCCCCCATACAGGGCCCGGGACATTTACTCCAGGAACTTTCTGCCTGGAAGATGGACCTGTCCTTCAGTGTTCATTTCTTTAGATTCTGCTGGGGCGGTGAAGATATTGCCACCATCATTTGATGAAAATGAGGCCATTTCCCCTATACCTGTCCTTTATTTTGATTAAGAGCCCCCCTCCTAGGAAGGTATGGAAGTGTATAGTATCCTCATTTGTGTTGCTTCAAATTATTTTTCCCTCCATGGGATTAAAAAGGAAAAAGGAAGACCTGCGAATAAGAGTTTCATTGTGGCCAGTACTCACCCTGTTTTAACTTAGCCAAGGAATCTAGCATAAGTCACCCAAATTTAGATTCTACATGTGTTAAATGGATCTGCCAAAACACCTTGAAGGATGGCTGGGCGGATCCACAAGTAAAGAATGTAAAAGCAACTGGCATTATTAAGGAGAGGAGAGGTCTGTCTTATTCTTGTATTTTACAAGTAATGATTTTATAACACCTTTGATGGGTGTGTTATAGCTACCACAGCAGGAAGTAGTTTTTATTTGTGTTGAGTATACAGGTAAGGGATATTGGAGAAAGGTGAAGTGATATTGGTTAGTGAGTTTTTTTATATAACAGTGATTATGAACTTGATGCACACCTGCAATAAGAATGTAACTATAAATGATATGTGACTATCCTGAATTTTGTCTTGAGGGCTGTAGGTTATTACTTGCATGATATTTGTATGTATACCATGACTATATTAGAAGTGTTAAAAAACAAAATTATAGCTATTAAAAACAATTTACATGGGCTAAGGATGTGGCTTGCCTAGTATGCAGGAGGCCCTGGGTTCAATCCTCAGCACCATAAAAACAAACAAACAATTTACAGAAAGCATCAGAAAAAATGTAGCAATTAAAAAGTATAAGTACTGAATTCTTTATATGACCAATTTTTGAATGAGGGTATTGTAATTAAAATGAAAAACACTATTTTTATATATCATTTGCAGAAGACAATTGCATTCACCTAACAATCTTTTTAAAAAATGCAAGTAGTTTGCTAAACTGAACCAACTGACATATTTTCAGCTTCAGAAGAAAAACTCAATTAAAGCAACAATTGAACTGTAATGGCACCAAGGAGTTCAACTTGACCTCATATGGCAGAAGATAATCATCTCTTAAGTGTACAAACAAGGAAGCATAGTTATCAAAGAATGAGAAATACATTTGTTCAAAGACCATTTACTGCTTTAACAAGAGGTGAAAGCTTGCCAGAAAGTATAAACACCTAACCCAGTGCTATTCCCAGGCTTAACATATTCAAAGACTTGGGGGGCAATTTAAAACTATCTTTGATGTTGTGGGTATTCATCATCATATCCAATAATCCTTACTTTTGAGAACCCCTCTCCAAGGAGGGCAAAGCAATTTATCTGACTTATTTTCATGACATCCTTCTGAGATACGGCAACTACCATTATCTCCCTTTTGCAAATGGAGAAACTGAAACACTGGGAGGTAAAATCACTTCAGGAAGGTCAGCAGCAGTCCCAAGAATTTAAACACACACACATTAGAGCTTTTAACTCCTCTTTTAGTTTGACTACAGAAAACTAAACAAACAAAAAATAATTAAAAATAATTAATATTTTTTTCATTCTCTTTTGAAAATTTTAACATTTAAATTTTTTCTCTAATTAGTTATACATGACAGCAGAATGCACCTCGTATCATTGTACACAAATACAGCACACTTTTCATTTCTCTGGTTGTACATGATGCAGAGTCTCACCATTTGTGAAATCATACATGTACCTAGGGTAATCATGTCCTTCTCATTCCACCATCTTTCCTACCCCCATGCCCCCTTCCCTCTCCCCTCCCCTTTGCCCAATCCAAAGTTCCTCCATTCTTCCCATGCCCCCTCCCTGATTCTCTTTTTAAGTTAAAGAATAATTAACAGTCAATCATGTTTTTTCTTGTCTGTTTTAGTGAAAAAAAAAAAAAAAAAAAACACTGTTAAAAAGGAGTTTTACAATAACTGGAATCTCTATCCCTTTCTCTCCTCTGGTGCTGGGTATCAAACCAAGGGCCTCATGCATGCAAGACAAATGCTCTTCCACTGAGTTACACTCTGATCCCCAATAATTAGAAACTTAGTGTACACAGGATGAATGAAATATTTGCAAAGCTGTAATATTCATCTAATAAACATTACTGAATTCGTACTCTGCAGCATGTTGTTCAGGATGTCGAGACTTCAAAGGCAAAAAACGTGTTCCCTATTCTTAAATATCATCTTGGAGAGAAAGATTATATAAACAGACTATATGGCACAGTTCCTCATTATTTAGACTTAACTAAATTCTTCATTTAAATCCCCCAGTCTATTTTTTCCTCACTCTTCTCATCTCTGTAAATGCCCCTGCCATTCATCCACTCTGAGCACCAGGTTTGATGTCTTACTCTCCCCTCTCTTCAACATATCCTCTGGTATATCTTGAAAACTTATGCTGAAGCCTCACTCTAGTCCAATTTATCTTCATTGCCACTATGCTTTTGCTAATCCAGCTCACCATCTTCTGCAAAGACCTTCTGGCTACTCTCTCTACTTCTTATTTTTTCTCCAATCCACCACCAATCATTCTTCACAAGGTAGCCAGAGTGATCTTTTTTTAAAAATATTTTTAATTGTAGATGGACACAATACCTTTATTTATTTATTTATTTTTTTTTATGTGGTGCTGAGGATCAAATCCAGTGCCTCACACATGCTAGGTGAGCACTCTACCACTGAGCCACAACATAGTCCCCAGAGTGATCTTATTAAAAGGCAAGAAGAGGCTTTTTTTCTCACCTATATAATCCTTTAATGAGAGTTTCACATTTCACTTGGAGTAAAATTCAAAATTTTATTCAATGTTTTGCATGATCTGGTCTCTACTTACCTCGCAAATCTCATTTTAACCCCTTCTCATCTTGCACCAAGTTCTAGTCACACCAGCTTCCTCCTTTCAGTTCTTTCTTATCTTAGGTTTTCTGCTAAATTGGACTTATTGTTCCTGGCACATTTTCATCCTTAAGTCTCACTTAGAAGCTTGTCTGACCCCCTTTTAAAGCAAGTTCCCCTTCTCCTATGACATTCTATTGGTTACCTACATAGCATGTTTTCCTAATTTGTAACAAATTGGTCAGTAGCTATGTAATTCACAGTGTTATAAGCACAGTCAGCAGGCCAGTCATCTAACTTCTTGATAGATCCCTGGCACCCAGTACATAATAGGTGCTGTGTTAGTCAGCTTTCTGTTACTGTAACAAAAAGCCTGAATAAAGAAGAAAGGTTTGACACAGCCATAGAGATTTCAGTCCATGGTTAATTGGCCTTGTTGCTTTGAGCCTGGGGTGAGACAGTATACCATGATGGCAGTGCATGACAAAACCACACATCTCCTAGATAGAAAGCAAAAAACAAAGAGGAAGAGACTAGGGGTCCATTAATCCTTTTAAGGGCATGTCCTCAATGGCCTGAAGACCTCCTACTAGGCCCAACCTTTTAAAGTTTTTAACCACTTTCTGATAGCATCAAGTTGTAGACCAATCCTTTAACACATGAGCCTTTGGGGAACATTCCAGATTGATGCTCTGGCAATGTTTAATAATAATTTGCTAAATGAATGAATGAGGTCTATTGGAGCAGAGAATAGACCATTTAATTGTAACTTGCATTTTATCAGCACAGAGGCAAACTGTTAAGTAGATATCTGTGATTAATAATGCTTTCTATTTTTTTTTCAGTTGCAAAATTAACAGTATCACAAAAAAGTTGAGGAATAGAAAACAATCAAATTTCAGTAAAACTCAAATTATCATTTGGTATCTTTCTTTTCAGTTTATTTTTACATGTATATTTTATATAATTATAGCTGATACATACATCTTATACAATTATATTTTTCTTTTTTCTTTCTTTTTTTTTTTTTTGGTTTTGGGGACCAAAACCAGGGGCACTTCACCACTGAGCTACATCCCCAATACTTTTTATTTTTATTTTGAGGTGGGATCTTGCTGAGTTGTTGAGGCTGACTTATAACTTGTGATCTTCTTGCCTCCGTTTCCCAAGTTTCTGGGAATTATCATGCAGCACCACACCTGGCTGCACAATTATATTTCAAATTCTGCTTTTTTTTTTTCACTGAGTAATAAATCATGTGTTATTATAGAGACTTAAGAATCATTATTTAATATTGTGGCCTAATGTTTCATTGAATGATATACCATAATTTATATAACACTTCACTGTACATATTTTTAGATTATTCCTTAACTTAATTACTAGCTGGATGTGGTGGCACAGGCTTATAATCCCAGTGACTTGGGAGGCTGAGACAGGAGGATCACAAATTCAAGCCTAGCCTCAGCAACATAGCAAGACCCAGGCTCAAAAAAATGCTGGGGGTGTAGTTCAGTGGTAGAGGGCCTCTGGGTTCAATTCCCAACAACACACAATACACACACACACACACACACACAACAACAACAACCAAAAAACAAAAAAATTACTCAGAGTGCAAGATTAACACAAAGGGTAGTATTTGGTTTGAAGCATTGTCCAGACTATTTTACTTTGTCTTTTAGAGTTTTCCAAAACAGAATTTTTCTCTTTTTATTCTTTTTGGTACCAGGGATTTAACCAGGGGTGCTTTACCACTAAGCCAAGTCCCAGCTACTTTTTTTTCCTTTATATATGCTGGCCATCACCCCTTATAATACATAAAAAGCTTGCCCTTCCTTTTGACTTTTGAAATACATAAACTGAGAAATCACCCTGATTATTTAAGCCAGTTGGAGTAGTGGTTTTGTTACTTCTACTCAAAAGATCTTTAACTGATGCAGGAAGATTGGTAAGACTGCAATATGATTGCTATCTTACCAAGTCATTGTACTGAGGGTTAGGGGGACTTCTAGAAGAAAATGTTCTCTGAAACATGGGAGGCCAGCCTCAGAGACTTCTGGGACCCACTTCATTTTCCTCTTTCCTGGATGTGGTGACAGGAGGCATTGCCCTTTCTACATACAGGACATCCAACTTTCAGATGCTCTATTGGCATGTAAACTTCCTCCTATTTGAGGTGCTCTGTAACTACCAACTACCATGGTCGTTGTGTATGACTATTTATGATTTCAAATAGCAAAACACAGGGCTATAATTCAAGAAGCAGAACCAGTCTTGACAGTCTATGCTCTTGAGAGATGTAAGCCCCCATACTAGGAAGCTGGGACCACAGAGTTGCTTAGAATGTTTGTCCTTGCAGGTGAAAGGATTTTTTCTTTTTTATGTATATGTCAGTTGTGCAGCTTTTAATGACATGATAATGAAAATTCATAGTTCTCCTGCCCTTCTCCATCTCTCACTTTCACTTTTTCCTTTTGCTGGTGAAATCCTGCTGGTGCATGCTAGCTCTCACCTTATTTGGTTGTTTATTACAGAGATTCATATGAATCATCTTTTAACTGATTTGAGAATATTCTCTAATATAATTTTTGTCTTAAAGTTATTATTTTTAAAGTGAGTTTAAAAAGTTAATTAAATGTGCTGGACACAGTGGAATATTCCTATAATCCTAGCTACTAGGGAGGCTGAGGCAGGAGGATCACAAATTCAAGGGCAGCCTGGACAACTTAGTGAGACTCTTTCTCAAAATAAAATTAAAAAAGTTTGAGGGTACAGCTCAGTGGATGAGTGTTTGCCTAGCACACATGAGACCCTGGGTTCAATCCACAGTACAGACTAAACCAACCAACCCTAAAACAAACAAATAAACAAAAAAAGCATTAATGGTCATTTTTGCCTGTTTGGTAAGAATAATTTGGTGGATTGGGGAGGCAAGAAGCCAGAATACAGCAGACTGAGAAGTGAGTTGTGGGAATTTACATAAAGGTGGTAGGGTGGGTATAGACAGTTCTTTAGTTTGACTGCGAAGGAGAAGAGACAACTATGAGACTGATCTAACAAGACATAGACCTGGAGGGAGTGTAGTTTCCAGAAGGCAGTAAGCAGAAGCAGAACAGGGATTAGCTTCAGGAAAGAAAAGAGAAAGAGGAAAGAAAATAAACCATTGGATATAAGTTTTTGTTTGTTTGTTTGTTTGTGGCAATGCAGGTTTAAATGAGGGGCCCTCTACCACTGAGCTACTACACCCCTGGCCCTTTCTCATTTTTATTTTGAAGGAGTGTCTCACTAAATTGTTGAGGCTGGACTCAATCTCTCTAGTGGCTGGGATTGCAGGTGTGTGCCACCACACCCAGAGATCAATTTGAAAATTTGATGATGGGAATTAGGTGGACACTTATGTCTTTTTTTTTTTTTTTTTTTTTTGTTCTGTGAAGTTAGAGCCTATGTCACATGCAAGGATTCCTGCATTCTTTTAATACTCAAACCACCCTCTGTTATAGAGGACAGATGAGACAGGGCACTGAAGATAACAGGAAACAGTTTTATTTGGCTGCAGCCAGGTTCAGAGGGTACAGCTTTCGCTGTAATCAATTAATCCCCTGAACCCCGAGTTCAAGTGGTTTCAGAACTTTATACGCAGCATGTAAAGGGAGGGGCTCAGAAGTTCACAGTCTGCAGAAGTTCACATAAAAACAGCTTTTTCTTTCACTGTTCTGGGCAAGTTAGCTCTTCAAGGACAACACCTGAGAAAGGGAGACCTTCTTCTCCCCTCTCTTTTCTCCCACTGCCAGCTGTTACCATGGAGCCCAATTGGTAACTTCTCTTAGAAATGTAGACATCTCTGTGAAGCTCCAGCTCAAGGCCAGAGGTCTTGTTAAAGGATCTGTCTTTTTTTTTTTTTTAAATCATATTTCGCATCTGCAAACATACTTTTACAAACTATTATACTGGATAAATGTTTATGAAAAACCAGGAAAAGTGGTGTTCAGTACCTGGAGTGCTGATCTTTTCCAGGCCAGTGGCCAAGTAAAATAGAGCAACAGGAAAATAGGAAGTTTAACTACATTGAACTCTTTTGTAGAGACTCTTTTGCTGACAGTCCTAAAATCAATTATGGTGAAGATTTCTGGAGAAGCTTGGTTAAGATTTTCTGTGGAGGAGGTGGTGCCACTACACTTCTATTGAGTGTTTTAAAGTGATTATCTAATCCTATCAGTACAAAAACACTGCATTGCTGCTACAATTACCTGAATTTTATGAAGGATAAAATTGAGGGTGAGCAAATCTCCCTTAAGCCATGATGCCTCTGTCCTCCCCCAGCCCCATCTTACTTATTGAACCTCTTTTCCTTTCCACTCGATTTTTTAGGGTGAAAGGGAATGAGAGATACCCATCCTTTCATTGTACTGAAAGGTAGGATATTAGCTTGAGTGTCTCAACTGGTTCCTCCTTTGGGAGCCTTCACACAGTCTTTTTTGACTTATTTTGGTGCTGGGGATTGAATCTAGGAGTACTATGCCTCTGAGCAACATCCCCAGTCCCTTTTTATTTTATTTTGAGACAGGGTCTTGCTAAGTTGCTGAGGCTAGGCTTGAACTTGTGATCCTTCTGCTTTAGCTTCCCTCTTAATTAGAATTACAGATGTGTACCACCATGCCTGGTCTTTGTTTTTTTTTTTTTTTTGTGGGGGTACTGGGGATTGAACTCAGGGGCACTCAACCACTGAGCCACATCTCCAGACCTATTTTGTATTTCATTTAGAGACAGGATCTTATTCAGTTACTTAGTGCCTTGCTGTTGCTGAGGCTGGCTTTGAACTTTCGATCCTCCTGCCTCAGTCTCGTGAGTTGCTGGGATTATAGGTATGCGTCATGCCTGGAATTTGCACCATTTTGATTATAGTGCTTGTATGTTCTTTTCTTTGGTATCAGGGATTGAACCCAGAAATGCTTAACCACTGAGCCACATCTCCAGCCCTTTTTTATATTTCGTTAGAGATGGGGTCTCGCAAAATTGCTGAGGCTGGCTTTGAACTCGACATCCTCCTGCCTCAGCCTTCTGAGTCACTGGGATTACAAGTGTGCTAGCACTTGTATAGTCTCCCATCCAAGTACTAACCAGGCCCGACCCTGCTTAGCTTCCGAGATTAGATGAGATTGGGCGCGTTCAGGGTGGTATGGCCATAGACAGCACTTGTATATTCTTTTGAAAAAAATTTTAGTTGGTTGCTGTGGTGCATGCCTGTACTTGCAGTGACTTGGGAAACTAAAGCAGAAGGACTGCAGGTTCAAGGCCAGCCTCAGCAATTTAGCAAGACTCAGCAACTTGGCAGGACCCTGCCTCAAAAAAAAAAAAAAAAAAAATAGACTGGGATATAGCTCAAGGGGTAAAGTACCTCTGGGTTCAATCCATCATACCAAAAAAGTTTTTGGTGTTTTTTTGCTGCACTATAATTTTACATAATAGGGGGATTCATTAATCTATATTCGTAACGCACATGACATAATTTGATCAATCTTGTTTCTCAGTTGCCTTGGGAAATTCACTTATACTTGAGTTTCTATTCCTACATGGTAAATAGTGGTTATTAAGATCTGCTTTTCCTTTTTCCATCCCGCCCCATCTTTTTCTTGTAGCAAAACTGAAAACTCTACCACTGAGCTCCATCCCAGTTCCTTTTTTAGTTTTTATTTGGGGACATATTTTCACTAAATTGCCCAGCTGTCCTGAAACAGGGTCCTCCTGCCTCAGTCTGGGATTAAGGCATGTTGAGCAAGATCTGCCTTTTCTAACTCACAAAGATTTGTAAAGCTTAGATTAGGCCAACCATGTGGATGTGCATGGCTATGCAAGTTCATGTTACACAACTCATTTCCTTATAAGAAATATTTTCAGTCATCTTTTAATATGCTGAGAATGAGAATAAAATAAATCCATCTAAACCTATCAAAGTGGTCTGTGCTGATCTTAGGATGTTGGATGAAGCAGGAAATACAAAGAATGATCTGAGGAAGAATGAAATTCAATCAGCCAGAATACAACTAGTCAAAGCCTTTAATTAATTATGGTTAATTTTTAAAAATTGACACTAACCCCCTCAAATTCCTTAGATTATCATGAGGCTAATACATTGTTCATCCACTTACATTTGTGGCCACATGAAGGTAGTGTGAAGATAGTGGAGGGAAATATAGAAAGTGTGTTGTCCTCAACTTGCTCTGCCACTGCTGTTGTGCTGTTGATTAGACTTGCTCTGGTATCCCCTGCCCCTGGACTGTATTGTGTGAGATTATAAATATTTTTATTGTAATGATACCCCTTCAGTTGGGGTTGTTATTTGCAGCCTAAAGCATCCTAACCTATACATTAGCCTTTATTAATCTTGCATTAGGTAATCGCAATTTTTTTTTAAGAGAGAGAGAGAGGGAGGGAGAGAATTTTAATATTTATTTTTTAGTTTTCGGTGGACACAACATCTTTATTTTAATTTTTTTTTTTTTTTTACTTTTATGTGGTGCTGAGGATCGAACCCAGTGCTCTGCGCATGCCAGGCGATCGCGCTACCGCTTGAGTCACATCCCCAGCCCAACAATTCTTTATTTTCATCAGATAGGCTTTCAGGGAACATCTTTGATCTCTTTCTGGCTAGAACTAATACTCAAGAGCCCAGTGCTTCATAGAAGCAGCAAGCAGAAGAAAATAGATTAAAAGAAAAAAAAAAAAGCTGTTCTAGAATAAAAAAATTCATCCACAAACTGGTTGTGGTGGCTATAATCCCAGTGACTCAGGAGGCCGAGGCAGGAAGATTGCAAGTTTAAAGCCAGCTTTGGCAATTTAGCAAGGCCCTAAGCAACTTAGCAAAATCCTGTCTCTAAATAAAATATAAAAAGGCCGGGGATGTGGCTCAGTGGTTAAGTGCCCTTGAGTTCAATCCTTGGTACCAAAAATAAACAAAAAACCTCATCCACAACATTATTCTGTCATTGTGTTGACCTTCCAGTGGCTGACTATGCTTGCCTGGACTTAGGTATGTTTCTATCCTTTGTTTCTTATATTGGTGTCCTTGAACTGGGCCATAAATTGTCAAAATCTCTGCTTCTATTTGATGTTTCCTGTCTGGACTCCCCTTTTCTAAATCACCTTGTCCCATTACTATCCCGCCCCAACGAGGCACATTTTATTTTGAAGTTTAGCCCTAAACCTAATATAGAGGATGGGTCCTAATGATTGCTGAATTGTTTCAAACCCCTGGGCTGAAGTGATCTTCCCACTTCAGCCTCCCAAGCAAGTGGGACTACAGGCATGCTCCACCACATCCAGCTCCCCCTGCTCACTTTTTTTTTTTTTTGATACCAGGGATTGAACCCCAGGGTGCTTAACCACTGAACCACATCCCAGCCCTTTTTATATTTTATTTTGAAACAGGGTCTCACTAAGTTGCTAAGGCTGGCTTCCAACCTCTAATCTTCCTGTCTCAGCCTCCTGAGTCTCTGGGGTTATAGGCATGCACTACTTTAACCTAGGTATAAACTGCCCTATTTTCTCTTGCATTCTTAGTTCTATTCATCTTAGCATCCTGTTTCCTGACTCAACAATTGACACAACTGTGCATTTCATACCTAGGAATTCTGCTGGTTCCATGTACAAGAAAGTAGGATATTATCATGCTAGTACTATTCCAAAGCCTTTGAAAGGTTAAAAAAAATTGCATGAGATAAAATGACGCAGAATTAGAGTGGGTCAATTGATTTGCTAAGCTCCCATAGTTGATGATGGTAGTGATAGGGTCAACTCCAACTCTTGGCTGTTAATAACCATCCTTCCCATTTTTTACTTGTTTGTTTGTTTGTTTATTTTCATTTATGGTCCTGGGGATTGAACCCAAGGATGCTCTACCACTGAAATATATACTTAGTCCCTTTTATTTTGGGACAGTGTCTTGCTAAATTGCCTAGGCTGGCCTCCAACTTGGGATCCTCCTGCCTTGTCTTCCAAATTGCTGGGATTGCAGGCATGCACCACCATGCACAGACATTTCTTACTTTTAAAATGGGGATAAAATTTTAATACTTACCTTGAAAGACTGGCCTTATTAATTTTTTTTGAAAAGTAAACATATGGCCAAATACTCACTTCCTATGCATTATCCTAGAGAAATGAAAGCTTAGGTTCATACAGAAACCTTCACACGGTTATGCATAGAAGCTTTATTTTTAATAGCATAAAACTGGAAACAGCCAAAGTGACTTTCAGTGGGTGAATAAACTGTATTAGACCCAACCTTGACATATCATTTGGAATAAAAATGAACAAACTTGTTACGTACAGGCAACAGCTTGGGACATCTCAGGCATCACGCTTCCATTTGATCTGTATGACTAAATACAAAAAAAGCTAGTCACATACATTCACATGCTATACAATTCCCTTTACATGATATTTTCAAAATGACAAAATTGTTGAGATGGAGAACAGATCAGTGGTTGCAGGGGGATGAAGTTGGCAAAGGAAATGGAGAGGTGAATTTAACTATAAAGAGGCAAATGAAATAGTTTGGTAATTTTATTGAGTGCATTGTTGGTTATATAAATCTACACATGTGAGAAAATGACAGAGAACTATACACACACAGTGTATCAATATGAATTTCCTGGTTTTGATATTGTGCTAAGTCATGAAGGATGCCTTCATTAGGGGAAATTAGGCAAAGGGTATTTCTTTATGTTATCTTTGCAATGTGTGTGAAGCTGTAATTATTTCAAAATTAAAAGTATCTTTATTAACAAGATTCCTAAAGCACAAGAAGTAAAATCAAGAATCAATAAATGGGATGGATTCAAACTAAAAATCTTCTCGGCAAAGGAAATAATCAATAGGTGAAGAGAGAACCTATAGAATGTGAGAAAATCTTTACCACATGCACCTCAGACAGAATATTAATCTCCAGGTTATATACAAAACTCAAAAAACTTAACACCAAAAAACTAACCCAATCAATAAATGGGCTAAGGACACTAATCAGAAGAAGAAATACAGTTGATGAACAAATATTTGAAAAAATGTTCAACATCTTTAGCAATTACAGAAATGCAATTCAAAACTACTCTAAGATTTTATCTCACCCCAGTCAGAATGGCAATTATCAAGAATACAAGCAACAATAAAATGTTGGCAAGAATGTGGGGGAAAGGGTTCACTCATACATTGCTGGTAGGACTGCAAATTGGTACAACCATTAATGGAAAGCAGTGTGGAGATTCCTCAGAAAACTTGGAATGGAACCACCATTTGATTCAGTTATCCCATGCCTTGGTTTATACCCAAAGGACTTAAAATCAGCATATTACAGTGATACAGCCACATCTAAGTTTATAACAGCTCAACTCACAATAGCTAAACTATGGAACCAACCTAGGTGCTCTTCAACAGATAAATGGATAAAGAAAATGTGAGATACACACACACACACACACACACACACGATGGAATATTACTCAATCATCATATGAAATTGTGGCATTTGTCAGTAAATGGATGGAGCTGGACAATATCATGTTAAGTGAAATAAGCCAATCCCCCGAAAACCAAAGGCTGAATGTTTTCTCTGATATGCAGATGATAATTCATAATAAGGAGGCAGGGAGCTAGGGAAGAATAGTTACTTTAGATTAGGTAGAGGGGAGTGAAGGGAGGGGAGGGGGCATGGGAGTAGGAAGAATAGTAGAATGAACCAGACATTATTATCCTATGTACATATATAACTATATGACCAGTGGGATTCTACATCATGAGCAATCAGAAGAATGAGAAATTATACTCCATCTATGCATGGTGTATCAAAGTGCATCCTATGTTCATTTATAATTAATTAGAACACATTAAAAATGCTTTATCAAAAAAAAGTAGCTTTATTTCCAGACATGGTGGTGCACATGTAATCCCAGTGATTCTGGAAGTTGAGGCAGGAGGATCACAAGTTTGAGGCTAGCCTGAGAAACTTAGTGAGACCCTATTTTTTAATTTTATGACTTAAAATAAAAAAAAAATAAAAGGACTGGGGATATAGCTCAGTAGTAGAATACCCTGAGTTCAATCCCTAGTTCTTAAAAAAATATTCTTTATCTATTTATCTCTTTCTCTATTCCCTCTTTCCCAATCCATCTTGTCACTCCATCAAGACCAGGCAATATTAGATTCATTGTTTTTCATCCCCTTTAGTCTGAGCATTCTCAAAGTCCTGTCTATGCCAACTTTGTATGGCATCTCTCCTGTCTCATGGCCCTCCCCACACTCTCTGCCTCTGTTCTGGGTCAGTCTCTCTAGTATTAGCTTTTGCAATAACTCTGCCTGACCTTCTCTCCTGGACCTACCTTTCACAGTGCTGGTGAACTTGGTAAAGTATAAATCAGATCCTATTACTTCACTAAACAAAAAAATGATGGCTTCCTAATACCTATAGTTTCTAATCAACTCCTCACAAATAAGAACCTTCAATTCCTGTTCAGTGCTCCTTGTAGGGGCAACAGATCTAGAAGTCTAGATACCTGACTTATGATGGTTTAACTTAATGGACCGTTCAAATTTTATGATGGTGAGGAGTTGATAATATTCAATAGAAGCTGCATTTGGCATTTGGAATTTTGATTTTTTCCTGGGGTAGCAATATGTGGCATGGCACTTTCTCCTAATACTGGGCTGCAGCAGTGAACCACAGCTCCCAAACAGCCACAGGATCTGTACTGTGTTGCAAAGCCATGGTGCTTGATGGGCCATGTATACTCTCCTGGAGGCTCATCTGCTCCCCATTTTCCATAGATTAGTAGAGAGCTGGCTCAGCAGGTCAGAGTTAGCTCATCAAAAGAGTGGGCTGATTCCTGTCCCTGTGCCTATGCCAGAGACCCTTCAGTTCTATCAAGGCCACTTCTCTGACCAGGAGTGTCTATGTTATACAGGGGCAAAGATGTTTCCTGATACCCTTTAGAACCACGTGGGGCAGAACCTCTTTCTAGTGGAAAGCTTGGGATAATGAGAGTTCAGGGGATTGTGAGCTCTACTTCTCTGCTTGTAAGCTTTCCTTCTATTTATTTTGTGTCTTCCCTGTATGACACTAACCATCTGTATCTGGGACACCTCTGCATGATACTTCCTCACCAGACTCACCTGCAGATGCCTGCTGGCATCCAACAATACTCTGTGATTCTCAAGAAGTGGCCCTTCTCTGCTGGCTCAGCGCTATTCAGTTCACTCTTGCCTTCCTAGATCCCTGCTGTGTCTCTTCAAGCACAAGCAGACTTGCTGTCTTTTATTTTACATATGCCCCTTCATTCTTTCACCAAGGAACTTCTAACATTGCTTTTCAAATCCAGCTGTGAGGTTTGCTTCCCTTTTACCTCATGTAGACTGTGAAGCTCCTTGAAGGATCAGATGGTTTTCTTTTTCATTTTGTATTTCTGATGCCTGTGAGAGCCTTGCATATAGTTGACATTAAGTATACATTTGTTAAATAAACAAATAAATTGTGACCTGCATAAGGATGTTTTAATATAAGATCAAAGTTATACCGGTGTTTGTTATGAACATCTTAATGAATACCTTAATGAAGGCAGTCAAATAAGTCATAATGTTTAGAACCTGAATCACTGATAAAGGAAAATTTGGTAGCAAAACTCTAATTTTTAAAAATACTGGTTTCCCTGTACACACACACACACACACACACACACAGTGCAGACTGTGTGATAGGCTTTCATGCTTGACCTAACACACTGTAAAGATTAAGGTCTCTTTTCTCTTCACAGACATCTATGTTGGGGGCTTGTCCTGCACCATCCACATGTCACATTTCACATCTGCTTCTCTCAACTACGAGAAAGCTGACACAGGACATGGCATGATACTTGGCTGTTGACAGAATTAAATAAGTATTCTCCAAAGGGAAAAATACTTTTTTATGTGCAAAAACAACTGAATTTTGGCCATCAAATCATTTCCTCCAGCTCTGCACCAGCTGCTAGAACAGAGACAGGTCATTCTTCACATTGATTGATCTGGAGGCTTAGAACTCTGTCTCCTATTACTAGTTGCAGAGTCTGGAGGTGGCTGGACTCCCTGACTCAGATGCATTGCTTCTGTGGTAGCTTTTTGCCCTAAAGTGGCTTGAGTATGTAGTATTAAAGGCTTAAAAAGGCTATGTGGTAAAAAAAAAAAAAGTGTATTTATAAGTAATTCTAAAGTTAAAAACTGACTTGGTTATGGGCACTTCTAGTGGTTTTATGAGAAAACAACAAATTGATTAACGTCAAGTTAACTTTTGAAATGAAATTAAGACAATTTAAAAAGAATATTTAAAAATATTACTTATATTTCTATTCCTTCATTGTCGTAGCTGATATAGTGGACCAAATGGAGACCAAGGAAACATGATTTGCTTTCAGCCTTTAATAAAAAATAAGAATAATTATCCATAGTGTAGCAAATATATATATATATATATATATATATATATATATATATATATATATATATATATTTTTTTTTTTTTTTTTTTTTTTTTTTTTTGGTTTGGCACTGGGGTTTGAACCCCAGGGTGCCTTACCATCGAGTTACATCCTTAGCCCTTTTTATTTCTTAATTTTGAGTCAGGGTCTCATGGAGTTGCTCAGGCTGGCCTTGAATTTATAATCCTGCTGCTTCAGCCTCCCAGGTCACTGGGATTACAGGTGAATGACAGTATGCCCAGCAGGAAGAAATGTTTTCTGACTCATTTTACTTTCTATTTTGTTTAGTTCTCAATTACTTTATGAATACTAAATAGCTATAGAAGTAAGAAGAAACTGACTATTTTCTTTAGGCCACTTTTTCCCCCCTTATGATCCTTCAAAACCTCAACAAGGCTGAAAACTTTTGGTTTGGCCATTTTATGTTTTCTCAACAGTAGATGGCAATATCTGTTCACCTGTAGCAAAAACTCCAAGCACACTGAGTAACTATAGACTTGGATTTTTTTCTTTCCACCCTGTGGAGGGAAATCGGTCTATTTAAAATTGTAAATTGAAGGCAGAAACAGTTTGCATGTCAGTACGATCTTACTTTTGAAATTTTGATTGAAGAGGTACAAAAGTATGTGAATACATGAAAACTATGCGTCCTTTCACTCCAGGGTAGCCAGGCAGGCGGCCCCAGAGAAGGCTGCTGGATGCGGGTGAACAAAGGGAATAGAGAGGTAGACGGGCTGAGGAGAGAGCAGGAGAGGTTAAGCTAACAAGTTTTAGTTAGTTCTGTTAAAATTTATGTTCAGCTCTTATTACATACCCATAGAAGGGCTTTTGCTTTTTTTTTTTTCTTTTTAATTCCAAAGTATGGTTTTGCTTAGACTTTTTAAAACTTTATATATATTTTATTGTATTTTCTTTTTTCCTTATTTTTATTTTCAAGAAATACAATACAAAATAAAGAACCAGAACCTTGCCAATTTTCTACCCAAGGCCTGCCTCTATTTTTATTTTTTCCTTCTCAAAGTAGAAGTGAGGAAAGAAAGGGTCAAGGCTAAAATCTAAGAGGTTTCTATTAGATCAGATCCTCCTTTTGATCCCCTCAACAGGGTCAGTTACACTTTGTAAAGTAGATTCTAGTGTTGGTTTGAAGTAATGCTTCAAAAACTTCAAAAATCACAGCTGTTGTTTTTTTTTTTTCTTCTTAATAGCTGCTCTACTAGTTAAACCACTTTACTTTTGTAGAACAATAAACAAGGGTTTTTCTTTTTTGGTAAAGGAATTATATGCATTCTTATCTATCTTACCATCTAGAATCATCTATGTCTTTGAAAACTATAAAGTGTTGTATTGTGCATTATGATGAGAGAATGCTAAGGTACCAGAACTCTGTACCTTTTGTTTTGGAATTTCCATAATGAGTGTTAGCATTCATTAACATCTATTATTAATATGTAACCTCTGGTACTAAGTGGTTTGTTTGTAGGCTGTAACTTTCAGTTTCATGTTTTAAAGCAAGTCACCCATTGTCGGTATTGTTCCATTGACAGTTTGCTCTTGGGAAGACTGTGGATGGGAAGACAGTTGTTTTCAGACAACTATTAGGAAGCATGGCAAGTATCTGCACTGCATTACCAAGCCTGGCACCATATGCAAAGCACAGAAAAAGAAAAGATGAGTTATATTTGGTGGTATCAAATAGGTATGGTTTCCATAACATTCTGCTGATCAAGACTTCAAAGATTTTTATGGCTTGCATTGATATTGGTTCAATTTTCATTAAAAATAACTTTTTATTTTTTTTTTCTGTAGTTGATAATCAGTCTCTCAGAATTAATGTATAGGATTACAATCCCTTTGGATTTATTTTTTTTAAAGGACAAAGTGATTCATTTTAAGACACTAGATTTTAAAAACAAATGTTTTGAGGAGTCAAATGGGACTAAGATATAACCTATTTCTAAGGTCAGTCTGTGTTGGCAGCTGTTGATTTCAGTAGAAAATTCCTCAGGATTCTCAAGATTTACATTGATATTTGACTTCCTATTAGAGAGCAGGTCCCATGAAAGTCTGTGAGTCTGTCTCTTTCTCATTGTTTAAGAAGGCTACAGCATGTATGATTTACTGAATATAAGTAGTGCATAAATACAGCAACCACATTCCATGAAGTTTTGATGGGTTAATGGTCAAATGAAGGGAACTATTTTGGCTTTTTCTTGGTGGATGTTTTCCATAGAGTGTTTCTCTCATTATTTCCTGTGAGGTGATGGGTTTCACAGTGGAAGCTTACTTATTTTTAGGATCACTGAACATCTGGCCAGTTTTACTATTTAATAACAAGTCTTTCTTCAGGCAAAGAACCAAATTTCATCATTTCTTTCATCACATTAATATGCCTGTAAATGAATGCATTATGAGATCTACTATACTTAGGAAATCTATAGTGGATATGTATACCTATGTATTTTTCATCATAGGAAGCAGCTTGAATTTCTTTGTAATAATGGAACTCTCATTTATCTTGTTTCACAACAGCCTTTTGCTGTTCACCTAGTTTTATGGCCCTATGTACAAAGATAAGTGTAGACTCAAGTACAGACCTTATGATTGTAGGCTCCCCCACATCAGAATGTATTAAAGGTTCAGTTTAATATTATGCATCTGTAGGAAGCTTTGAACAAACAGAGCATGATGGTTGTGAGTGTGAACTGGCTAATTTCTCTTCCATTCCATTCACTCTTATCTCAAATTCTCCAAGGTGGGACTTTTATCTGCATGTTTCCAAGAAGGTGTTCAATTAATAACTGAGAAGAATTAAGGCTGATATGATCATTTCCTGTCTTAATTTAACTCTTTTAAGTGGACTGCTGAGAGGGAAAAGAACCATTTTCATTTTTTAAAAAATTCCAGGTTTATTTTTTATTGTATTTGTCATGTCACAGATTGAATATTTTCCTTTCAGTAGTGTATCACAGGCAACTTGATATTTGATCACTTACTCACATAACATGCAAACTTAAATTTAGATGAAGAATTTTTAAAATGCTGATTTGTAATCTCTGCAGGTCTGCTCAAACCACAGGTCCCCTTCTCTCTTCAGTACAACTACTTCCTGTTAAGATGTCCCCATTTGATGCCTTTACGTATTATCCCTCCCAAGTTTTCTGCTGTAACCTGAAACTTGTGTATTACCTTTTTTTCCTGTCTTCCCTGGGTGCTAGGCCTTCTGGGTTCTGCTTTTAGTTTTCCATCAGATGTTAGAGAGCTGGGAGGAAGGAGAGCTAGTGCAATCAACCCGCAGCTAGGACTCTCCACCCTTGAAGATTTAATTAAAGGGACTCAACCTTTCATCCAATATGAGATGAAATATGAGGCAACCTTGCCACCTTTCCCCCCTCTCTTAGGCCTTTTGGAGGGATCTTGTGTGCCAGACCTAGACTCTTGTATTCTACCTTTCTGGAAGTTTCTGGAAGTCTCTTTCTCCATTCTACTTTATCCTACTCTCTGTGTCTTCTGCCCACTTCCACATGTATCTTCTTGCTGCACTTTGTCCAAATCCCTTCAGTGCTTAAACTCCTGTCAGTTCAGGGTTCTGTGTGTAGTCTCTGTGAGGTTTGGAATCATGAACCTGGACAAACCACTTATAATTGAATTTCAACATTTCTATTCTCCAAAACTCTTCCTGCCACCAGGGAGTTGAGGTCTTCTCTGGCTTGAGACCCAGAGCTCCCTTTTTCCTGGTTCCAAGTTCTCTCTTCATTCCCAGTTAGTTCCAAACCCCACAAATCCTTGTTCTTTTCTTGTGCAGAAGAGTTTTGCTATCTTTGTCTTATTCCTATCTCATTTAAGCTCTGCCCCAAAGATACTTTCCACTGCTGAAAGGACACACCAGGATTCTGTATTTCACCAATAGAAATTGTTCTTTAAGATGAACTCTGCCACTAGCTGTTAACTCGTATTTGTTTAATGTGCTGTGCTAAATGTTAACAGTTAATGGATTAATCTCCTAGAAATATTTGCACGTTCTCAGGGGATTAACCTAAGGAATCCACTAACTTCCTCCACAGAGCTTTGGGACTACTCATGGTCTCCTTTGGTAAGAGGTGTCTAACTGGGAGAGTCTTTTTCTGTCTCCCACTCATTGTTCCTCAGAAGCCAGATTGCTCTATTTTTCTACATATCTTATATTTTTCTTCTCCTTTTTGTTTTCTCTTCAAGCATGTATATTCATATGAATGTGGAGAGAGACCTTTGAAAAGTAAAGGATTTTAAATGAAAGTAATCCTCTTTCTTTGAGCATAAGTAGTGTCTTCTTTGCTAACCCATTTATATGCATTATTTAAACAATCCTGGGAGGACTCTGTTGTGTGAAGGAAGCAGTTCCCTATGAAGAAATACCCTCAAGGTCATATATGCAGTGAATTCAATCTAGATGGGTCTTATTCCAAGTCCTCTCTCTGTCACCATTAGGCTATAGTGGTAGCCAACATGTATCTTTTCTCTGTAGAGCAGTTCATTACATTCCTTCAAGGGCAGTTAGTCCATTAAGTTCAATGCTATTTTTTTTTCTAGTGAGTAAATACAGTATTGTTCAAACAGACACCATTTTTTTTTTATATGTGAACAAGAATCAATTAGTTATGGAATATGTTGGTTGTATGACAAGTTTAAGCCAACAATAAAGCATTGAGATAGCACAATATTGTTTAAAAATTAACCTCAATTCAAAAAAAGGTTAACCTCATTTCCTTTATAAATATGCATTGTGTGTGCATATACAATATAATATAAAATCTATTTCCCCCTTTATTTTCCTGCACCTGCTTGAATGTCAAGAGAGATTTATATGTTCTAGTTATTTGAAAGTTTTTATTTGTTGAATTATAATAATGTGATAAAATTTTTAAAGTAAAATATGAGAGAGCAGCCAATATTACTAATTGAAATGCAATTACTTTGACCATGATTCTACTGAAAAACAGGGATTGTCATAAATACATTTACAAAGTCATTTCATCACAAAAAAGGCTTGTTTTCAAATAATTTATCTAGAAAAAATGTCTAATTAAGATTTTATTTAAAAATTCTCAGTAGATAATGTATTAACATTGTTAAAAATTTAAAGTTTTAAAAAGATATATGATGAAAATTTTCCTTTCTACTTTTGGTTTTCCCTTGTATTTCCTGCTGCCACAGCCTCCTTTTTTCAAGTAGTCACTGTCATAAATATTCATAAATATGGACATAAACATTTCTCCCATCTTACATACAAACACTAGAATATTTAAACACTCTTATGTACCTGAATTTCTTTAATGAACAATATATCATGGAACTTTCCCAATATTAACATATAAAGATTTTTTTCTTTACTTTTCAGCTGAATAATATTTAGTTGTATGATATTTCTTACTTTATTAGTACTCAATTAAAAGACAGTAGATTTGTTCAGAATCTTTTACTATTTTAGACAGTGTTTACACAATTTATCTGGTGTCATTTTGTCCACAGTTGAGTATATCTGCAGGAAGTGTGTATAATATAAGTGTGCATATGCATTTGTAATTTTTTTTTGGTGGTATTGGGGATTAAACCCAGGGGTGCTCTATCACTAAGCTACATACCAGCCCCTTTTTATTTATTTATTTAGAGACAGGATCATGATAATTTGCCCAGGCTGGCTTTGAACTTGCAATCCACCTGTCTTAGCCTCTAGAATTGCTGGGATTACAGGCGTGAGCTGCCACCTAGCCTGACTGCATTTGTAATTTTGATAGTTATCATAAATTTCACTCCATAGGTTCTTTAATGATTTCTAAATATGTAAAAAAAAATAGAGCTAGGATTGGCAGCACATACCTAATCCCAGAGACTTTGGAGGCTGAGATATGAGGAATGAAAATTTAAGGCCAGCCTGGGCCACTTAGTGAGGACTTGTGTTAAAATGAAGAAAGAAAGAAAGAAAGAAAGAAAGAAAGGAGGGAGGGAGGGAGGGAGGGAGGGAGGGAGGGAAGGAAGGGAAGGAAGGAAGGAAGGAAGGAAGGGAAGGAAGGAAGGAAGGAAGGAAGGAAGGAAGGAAGGAAGGAAGGAAGGAAGAAAGAAGGAAAGGAAGGAAGGAAGGAAGGAAGGAAAGAAAGAAGGAAGGAAGGAAGGAAGGAAGGAAGGGAAGGAAGGAAGGAAGGAAGGAAGGAAGGAAGAAAGAAAGAAAGAAAGAAGGAAAGAAAGGAAGGAAGGAAGGAAGGAAAGAAAGAAAGAAAGAAAGAAAGAAAGAAAGAAAGGAAGGAAGGAAGGAAGGAAGGAAGGAAGGAAGAAAAGAAAGAAAGAAGAAAAGAAAAGAAAAGGACTGGAGTTGAAGCTCAGAGGTAGTGTGCTGCTGGGTTCAATCCCTAGTGCCACAAAATAATAATGATACTACTAATAATAGGAAGAAGAAGAAGAAGAGCAAGAGGAGAGAAGAAGAAACCAATGTTCAGTGTTAGAGTCTGTAAACAAGTCAAAATAACACCTGGCATTTTGCCAGGGGAATGTTAGAGTTCGTAAACAAGTCTGGATGGTGCCTGGCAAAATGCCAGAGGGAGTGGTTTGAAAAGTAACAAAAGCGAGCCATTAAGTGTGGAGATTTCTTATTGGTTCAGTGCTGTATCGAGTTTATGCTAATTAGATAAGCTGTGTGGAATGTATAAATACTGCTCCTGTCCTGCAATAAACGGCTCCCACTCCTGCTGTATCAACGTACACAAGTTATTCGTCACCCCCCTGGTTATTCTGCTGCAGCCGGACTGCGGCAGATGGTGGCCCGTTACGGGGAGCCCCGGGACACTCGGGGGTAAGTGACGAAAAAAAGCTGCCCGTCCATAGATAGGACAGGAGCAATCTACTCGTCCCTAGGCAGATAGGGCGAGAGGAAAAATAGCCATTTCGAGAAAATGGAGAAGATTGATACAGTATGTTTGTGTCTTGTTTTGTCTCAGTGTATTGTATTGTCTTTGTGATGAGAATATGGAAGGGGTGAGAAGTAAATTACTAAGGGAAGAAGGCACCCCAGTGGAACCAAGAATAGTTAGGGCATATGTTGATAAAAGCCCAGGAACTCTAGTCAGAAAGAAAAAGAAAGTTCAGAAGAAGAAGGATTATCAGGAAAAAAGTTGCAACAAAAGGCTATTACTGAATACTTTTCGTTACTGGAGGGTGCGTGAAGCGGAGAAGCGGCTACCGAGTGTGCAAGCCGGTCATAACGCAGCAAGGATTTTCCAAGAGGCGGCGGCGACTGGCCCTTCCCCGCCTCCTGGCCGGGGAGCTAGCTCTTCCACTGCCGCGAGCCCAAATCTAGACCTGACCTGGAGGCACAATCTCGCAGGCTCTTGCTCCCTGTGCCCAGTAGCAGTTTGAGTCCGGGACACTCCCCAGGGCCATCTGGGGCTGCCCAGGACGCTACAGCCAACAAAAGACGCTACTGGTGTCCCTGATGTTTGGTCATTTTCAATGCCAATAACTAAGCTACAATGGTTCTCCCACACCTGGAAGCTGATGAGTAATGAGCACTATTAATGCTTATTTCAAATGTAGAAAACCTTGAGATAATGTACTAAATTGTTCAGAAGGTTGTTTTCTTAGTAGAATGCTACAGGATTTTCTTTAGCCATCCGGAGTTCCTGCCTTCGTCCCAGTGCCGGTAAAGACCAAGGTGGAAGAATTTCCAGTGTTGCTGAAAACCGGACGAGACTTCGGCTGAGAACCGGACAAAACTTCAGATCTAGCTAGCTGCCTGCAGAACTTACCTGGACTGTGATTTAAGCTAGCTGCCTGCAGAACTTACCTGGACTGTGATTTACCTGGACTGTGAGTTAATCTATTGAGAGACTGCTTTACCTGGACTGAGACAACAAACTGTAATCTACAACAAATTGTAACTCGGTATCTTTGCAAACGGTGTCATTGCTGGTATAATTTTTCCAAGGGCTTCTTGCATGGAGCCATCAATTGGCTTGGTATTGTGACATTTTGTATCCTCCCTTTCTTTTTGTAGCAGGTTATTTATGGTGTTTCTGTAAAAACCACTATGGTCCTTATTTAAATTAAACAAAAGGGGGAAATGTTAGAGTCTGTAAACAAGTCAAAATAACACCTGGCATTTTGCCAGGGGAATGTTAGAGTTCGTAAACAAGTCTGGATGGTGCCTGGCAAAATGCCAGAGGGAGTGGTTTGAAAAGTAACAAAAGCGAGCCATTAAGTGTGGAGATTTCTTATTGGTTCAGTGCTGTATCGAGTTTATGCTAATTAGATAAGCTGTGTGGAATGTATAAATACTGCTCCTGTCCTGCAATAAACGGCTCCCACTCCTGCTGTATCAACGTACACAAGTTATTCGTTACCCCCCTGGTTAGTTTGCTGCAGCCGGACTGCGGCAGTTCAGGAGTTTCTGTTTTCCCACAATCTTGCTGATAGTGTGTTAGAAAACTTTGGTTTTTGCTAATTTGATATGTGAAAATCTTAGAAGTGTATTATTGTATATTTTTCCTATTATGAATGAGGCTAAATCTCTTTTCATATACTTAAGACCAATGTGTATTTCCTCCTCTGTGAGTTTGGTCATATCATTTGTCCATGTTTTTCTATTGGGTTATTGTTTTATCAATCGCTATTAGAGAGATTTATCTGTCTTAAGTATTGTAAATGTTTCCCCTAGCTCTACTCCTCAGAGGTAACCACTGTTAACAGTTAGAAATCGAAATGAATTTATAGGTTAGTTTGATTTCACCTAAAGCATTTTCAGAATTGCCTTTGTATGTCTCTTGTTTTTTCAAATCCCAATTTCTTTTTTTGGTACTGGGGATTGTACCCAGGGGCACTTAACCACTGAGCCACCTCTCCAGTCCTTTTTTGTATTTTTTATTTAGAGACAGGGTCTCACTGAGTTGCTTAGCCCCTCACTGGGGCAGAGGCTGGCTTTGAACTCGATTGAGATCCTTCTGCCTCAGCCTCCTGAGCCACTGGGATTACAGGTGGGCAGTACTATGCATGACTTCAAATTCCAATTTTTAAAAATGGTTGTGCTTACATTTGTCTTGAGAATTTCTTGTTAAGGTTATTTCAAGTTTATGGATATTTGCTACATCTATTTTCTTTTTGGTTCAGACACTATCACCTCTCTGGTTCAGTGTCCTCCTGTCTATAGGTCTGTCAATGTCCTGAACTTTTTTGGGAGAAAACTATTCTTATGTTCCACATTGCTGTTGGTGGGGAAGCAGAGCAAAAGAGGAAGGCCAGCTGGGAAACTGTGATACATGTCTGTAATCCCAGTGACTTGGAAGGCTAAGACAGAAGGATTGCAAATTCAAGGCCAGCCTTTGCAATTTAGTAAAGACCTCTGCAATTTAGTGAGAACTTATCTCAAAATCAAAAATAAAAAAGGGATGTAGCTCAGTAGTGCTCCGGGGTTCAATTCCCACTATTAAAGATGTGTGTGTGCGTGTGCGTGTGTGAGTGTGTGTGTGTGTGTGTGTGTGAGAGAGAGAGAGAGAGAGGGAGCGAGGGATGGAGAGAGAGAAAGACCACCATGGTTCTATGGTTCTTACTCATTACTATTGAGTTGAGAAAATCCATTCTCTCATAATATTCTGGAATTAGGAAAGACAAATTCAATTTTGTGTCATTGCTGAATATGCAATGAGTAATTAGTATCTAAAATAAAAAGGCACTACAAGTATTCTAGCTTACCTCAAATATGTTAAAGTGTAGAGAATGGTTTTGAAGCTATTATTTGGATTAACTATAAACTGAACTATAAAAAAGAATTATTTGAACAAAAAGTGTAAGATTTCCTCTGATGATCACATTTCTAAAAGTCTACTGTTTTTCAAAGAAATGTGAGCCTCACTTTACTCTACAACTAGTTGTTGTGGACATACCAAGTTACTTCTGCATATACTGGAATATTCTCCATTCTTAAAAGAATTTGACTTGCAGAATGTCATGTAGTTGGAATGGCATAGTAGGTAGCCTTTTCAGACTGGCTTCTATACTTCCTAATATGCATTTAATTCTCCTCTGCATCTTTTCATGGCTTGATCATTTGCTTGTTTCTAGTGCTGAATAATATTCATTGTCAAGATGTAATACAGTTTATTTTAACCACTTGCTACTAAAGGATATATTGGTTGTTTCCAAATTTTGGAAATTATGAATAAAACTACCATAAACATCCATGTGCAAGTTTTTATGTGGCCATGTGGCTTTATTTCCTTTGGTATGAAAAAATGTGGTCATGGAATCATATAATAAGAGTTAAATTCAGTCTAATAAGAAATGACCAAACTGTCTTCCCAAGTGGCTGTATGATTTTGCATTTCTACCAACAAGAAATACATTTCTCTTGCTCTACATCCTTGCCAGTTTCCTGTTGTCAGTATCTAGATTTTGGCCACGTGTATCTTTGTTTCCATTTGAATTTTCATGATGACATATGATGTGAGGCATCTTTCCTTTCTTTCTTTTTTTTTTTTTTTTTCTTGGTACTGGGGATTGAACCCAAAGGTGCTTAACTACTGAACCACATCCCCAGCTTGTTTTATATTTTATTTAGAGATTTGGTCTCCCTAAATTGCTTAGGGTCTTGCTAAGTTGCTGAGGCTGGCTTTGAACTTGTGATTCTCCTGTCTCAGTCTCCTGAGCTGTTGGGATTATACGCATGAGCCACTGTGCCTGGCATGTGGGGCATCTTTCATATGCTTATTTGTTATCTGTATTTGTTCTTTAATCATGTCTGTATAAAGGTCTTTGACTCATTTTTAAAATTTGGGTGTTTTTAATTGTTGAGTTTTTAAAATGGTCCTTTGAATATTGTGGGTAGCAATCTTTATAAGGTATATCTTTTGCAAATATTTTTTTACCAAGCTGTGACTTGTTTTTGGCTTTGTGAGCTGACTTACGTTTATTTATTTTTTCTTCTTCTAGTGCTGGGGATCAAACCAGGACCTTACACATTCTAGGTAAGTGCTTTACTACTAGCTCCCAGATATTTTAAATTTTAATAAAGTCCAGCTTATCAATTCTTTCTTTTATGGATCATGCCTTTGGTGTCAAATCTAAAATATCACTGCTAAATACAAGTTCATTTAGAGTTTTTTCCTGTGTTATCTATGTTTTATCAATTTCAGATTAAAAAAAAAAAAAAAAAAAAAAAACCAAGGTACTCGGGATTGAACCCAGGGTTTTGCACATGCTAGGCAAGCGCTCTACTGCTGAGTTAATTCTATTTTCCATTTTGAGACAGGGTCTTGCTAAGTTACCCAGGCTGCCTTGAAACTTGTGATCCTCCTGCCTCAGCCTCCCAAGTAGCTGGGATTGCAGGCAAGTGTTACCATATCTAGCTGGATTCTTTTAAATAAGTACTCAGTTGTGGATTTTAGTTTATGTTAAACACTAGAATTAAAAATCTTTTATTTGTTATTTTTAAAACTTGCCTGTGATGGTATGAATTCTGAGTAAGTTGGCCTTTCACGTTTGCCTTTTCCTTCTGCTTTTGAAATTCTTAATACTGGGGTTTATGATCAACTCCAGATTTCCACGTGGTTCACTGGGCTCATCCCTTAGCTCACCATGTGGGGAATGTGTTTTTCTGCAAGTGACTGATCAGGTGGCAAGGATGTGACTTCTGTGATCAGAATGTGGTAGCTGGTTTAGTGATTTATCTGATGGGGAATTTCCTCTGGGAGAGTGGTGCTGATGATGTCCCTCTAATTCAGCTCCCTCTGCTTCAATGAACACAGCTAAACCCAATGTGAAAGCAAACAGGAGACAATGTGGTAAACCACAGGCAGAAAGACAGAACTCTGGAGTATTCCTGACCAAATAAAGGCCTGACAAGGAAGAATATGTGTTGACAGCATTTCTTAGGATATGCTTCAAGGACCACATTAAAACATTTCCACAGGGTGTAGCCTTCAATCAGCAGAAGATGTTCTTGTATCCCAAGCACCACAGGGTCAAGTTTTCCAGTGACCCCAACACAGCAGCCAACATGGGGGCTACTGGAGTAATTAAACAGATTTCATTAAGTGTCAGCAAAAGCTTGAGGCCAGCTATAGACAAACTTTAGTGCATTATTATATTCAGGTCCTTTCAGAAACATTTAACCTAATCTAATCAAATGAGATATTGAAGTAGGAAAACATTATTTTAAAAGATTTGTTTTTCTGCCTTAGGTGATAATATTTTAAGATACCCTTCCATTTTACTAAACTTATAAAATAATATATGGCTAGAATAAATTCTCCTCAAGGACATTTTTTCAGACAAATGCATGTACTTGCTGGGCATGGTAGCACATACCTGAAATCCCTCTGATTTGGGAGGCTGAGGCAGGAGGATCACAAGTGTGAAGACAGCCTAAGCAATTTAGCAAGACTCTGTTTAAAAATTTAAACAAAGAAAAATGGCTGGAGATGTAGCTCAGAGGTGATGTGCCCCTGAATTCTATCCCCAGTCCTCCTCCCCCAATGCATATATTCTCTTTTACTGACTTTGAATTCATAGTCACCAAACATGAATTAACAGTGATAGACATCAAATTCTAACAAATTATATATAACATAGCTATTGTTCTTCCAATTTTATAATTCAGGTAAGCTGGACTCAGAAAGGTTAAGTATTTTATCCATGATCACACAACCAGCAAATGAGCATAAACCCAGGTTGAATCATGCAAGATAATTCTATTCCTTTCTTATATGTTTTTTAAAGAGATTTTTTATTCTAATTTGTTATGTATGACATCAGAATGCATTTAATTCATATTACACATATAGAGCACAATTTTTCATATCTCTGTTTGTACACAAAGTAGAGTCACACCATTTGTGTCTTCATACATGTACTTAGGGTAATGATATGTTTAAAAGCAGTTATCATATCAGATGTCTATTATGCTCTTCATTTTATTAGTGAAGACTTATTCTATTTGATGTGAAAAAATGCTTATGCTAATCACACCTGTTAGCAATTTGTTGGTAGGGCAATGCAATTATATTTTTTATCCCATTTATCTTGCTATCTTAAGAAAGAATTTCATTCTTTTTATTGGTGTATATTAATTATATAGGATAGTGGATTTCATTGTGACATATTAATACATGCTTATAATATGGTTTTAAATTTTTTTCTTTCTCTTTCCACATTTAAAAAAAAATTGGTGCATCATCGATGAACATAACAATGGGGCATGCTATATTTTTCCCATTGACTCACCAGTGGGGGAAAAATGGGAATAGTTTGAATATGTACCATTTGCTCCAAACAGCAAGGTTGGATTTTTGGATTTCGCTTACAGTACTTCTCACATATCATAGCTTTTCTTCTCCCTTCAAAATGTGTGGGGTGCTGGAAAAAAAATGAGAAGTAGGAAAATGTATAATTGTAATAGTATGAAGGTTTACAATTTCAGAAGTAGTAGCTTATAAATAATTTGGTTCCTCTTAGAAATACTTCAGATTTATTTGATGACCTTGCTTCATTATTTCATTCTTTTAAAATTTTTTGTTTATTTTAGTTGTAGATGGACACAATACCATTATTTATTTATTTATTTTTATTGGTGCCGAGGATCGAACCCAGTGCCTCGCCCATGCAAAGCAGGTGCTCTACTACTGAGCCACAACCAAGGCCCTCATTATTTCATTCTTGAGAAGTCACTGAACTCATGGATCAAAGACCTCTAACTATGAAATTACTAGAAGAAAGCAGAGTAACTTCAAGATATTGGTGTAAATAAAGATCTTTTGGATAAGACCCCAAAAACATAGACAACAAAAACAAAAATAGACAAGTGGTATTATATCCAATGAAGAAACTTCTGCACAGCAAAGAAGACAACAGAAAGGAGAGATAATCTTCAGATTGGGAGAAACTATTTGCAAACTCTTTATCTGACAAGGGATTATGATCCAGAGTGAACTCAATAGCAAAACCCCAAATAATCTTTTTAAAAAATGGATGAAGTAGCTGAGTAGATAGTTCTCAAAAGAAGATGAATGCCCAATGAATAAGTGAAAAAATGTTTAATACCACTAATCACCAGGGAAGTGAAAGTCAAGACTATAATGAGAAGTCATCTCACCCATTAAATTGACTATTATCAAAAAGACAAAAAATGGGGCTGGGGATATAACTCAGTTGGTAGAATGTTTGCTTCACATGCATAAGGTCCTGGGTTCAATCCCCAGCTCCAATCAATCAATCAATCAATCAATATTCATCTACAACTCAAAAAATATTTTAAAAAGAGACAAAAAATAACAAATGCTGGGAGGACACAGAGAAAGGGGAATACTCAAGCATTCTTGGTGGAAATGTCATTTAGTATAATCACCATGGAAAACAAGATCATGATTCCTAATAAAATGAAAAATAGAACTACTCAGAACCAGCTATCCCACTTCTGGGTATACAGTCAAAAGAATTGAAATAATATCAAAATATACCTGGGTTCTCATGTTGATTGCAGTCCAATTCTCAATAGCCAAGATATGAACTAAACCAAGGTGTCCATCAATGGATGAATGCATAAAGAAAATGTGGTATGTATACACAATGGAATATTATCCAGCCCCTGAAAGAATGAAATCCTGTCATTTATGTCAAAATAGATAAAACTGTCAGGTACAGCAAGACAAATGCCTCATGTTCTCATTTGTGGAAACTGAAAAGTAGATCTCAGAAGAAAAGAGTAGAATAGTGGTTACTAGAGATTGAGGAGGGGAAGAGGAAGGGGAAAGGGAAAGGAAAGAGTTTAGATAAGAGGCCCTGAAATGTTTTGAGTTAGATAAAAGGAATCAGCTCTGTGATAGTCTAATCTTCTTCATCCTTCTGCAGCTCCCTGGGTTATGTCCTGAAATTTAACACAGATTTAATAAATAGCAAAGCCAGTTTTCCTAACTTCTTAGTCACACTTTTTTCATTGCACCATGCTTCTCTCTGATTTCCTGTTTGACCTGGATCTGCTGCTTAACTCTCAGTGTAAATGTAGGCAAACTCTTCCACTTTCTGGGAATCCTCTCAATGGAAGAAAAATGATAATGATGATATTAATTATCAAGGACTCCAGGAGAATTAATAACATAAAAGAGTTTTTACCTGTTTTATCCCACCTGAAACTTTCTCCTCTTTTTTCTCTTAATAATTGCTTTCTCCCTGTGATGACCAATGTAATAGAGTTTATTACAGGGGTAAATGTTGCATTTGTAGACAAACTACCTGTCTGCTTTCTTGGTTTCATGCCACTGAGTAGCCAGGAACATGACCGCCTCTCTTCCACCATTTTGGATCTCTGTCTGTTTAGGATTTTTACCCATTTATTATTTGTTTTTTGGTGTTAAGCTTCTGGAGTTCTTTATATATTCTGGTTATAAATCCCCCATCAGAGGAGCAGCTGGCAAAGATTTCTCCCATTTGGTAGGCTCACTCTTCATACTCTTAATCATTTCCTTTGCTTTTCAGAAGCTTTTAAATGATGTCATCCCACTTACTGTTTCTTGGGTTTATTTCTTGAACCTTAGGGGTCTTGTTTAGGAAGTTGGTGCCTACACCAATATGATGGAGTGTTGACCCTGTGTTTTCTTTTAGCAGTAGCAAAGTTTCTGGTCTTCTTTCTTTCTTTCTTTCTTTCTTCTTTCTCTTTCTTTCTTTCTTTTTTTGTTGAGGGGTATAGGAAATTGTATCCAGTGGTGCTTAACAATTGAGCCACATCCCCAGCCTTTTTAAACATTTTTTATTTTGAGACAGGGTCTTGCTAAGTTGTACAAGGCCCCACTAAGTTGCTGAGGCTGGCTTTGAACTTGGGATCTTCCTGCCTCAGCCTCCTGAACTGCTGTGATTACAGATGTGTGCCACTGTTCCCAGCTCTGATTTAATTTCTAAGTCTTTTATCTACTTTGATTTGACTTTTGTGCAGGGTAAGAGATAGGCATCTATTTTTATTCTTCTATATATGGATGTTCATTTTTCCCAGCACCAATTGTTAAAAAAAAAGCTATCTTTTCTCCAATATATATTTTTGGCGTCTTTGTCAAGTATCAGATGACTGTAAATATGTGGGTTTGTGTCTGTATCTTCTTTTCTGTTTTATTGATATTCATGTCTATTTTGATGCCAATAGCTGCTGTTTCCACTGCTATAACTCTGTAGTGTAATTTGAGATCAGGTATTGTGATGCATCATGCATCACTCTTCTTGCTCAAGATTGCTTTGGTTTTTCCACATCTTTAATTTTTCCAAATGAATTTTAGTTCTGTTTTGTATAGTTCTGTGAGGAATGTAATTGGTATTTTGATAGAGATTGCATTGATCTGTATATCACTTTTGGTAGTTTGGTCATTATGACAATATTAATTCTGCCTATCCAAGAATGTGGAAGGTCTTTCCATCTTCTAAGATTTTTTTCAACGTTCTATCATTTTTATCGCAGAGATCTTTAAACTTCCTTGGTTAGATTAATTCCTCCAAATTTTATTTTTGAGTATATTGTGAATGGGATAGTTTTCCTGCTTTCTTTCTCAGCAGTATCACTGTTGGAATAAAGGAAATGTTTTATGAATGTTGATCTTATATCCTGCTACTTTGTTGTACTCATTTAACATCTCTAGAAATCTTCTTGTGGATTTTTTTTTTGGGGGGGTCTTCTGGGTATAGGATCATGTCATTAGAAAACATATAATTTAACTTCTTTTTCTATTTATATTCATTTAACTTTCTTTTCTTGCCTGATTGCTCTGGCTAGTGTTTCAGAAACGATATTGAATAAAAATGGTGAGAGAGGGCATCCTTATCATGTTCTTGATTTTAGAGGAAATACTTTCAGTTTTTATCCATTCAGTATGATGTTGATTTTAGATTTGTCATAAATAGCCTTTATAATGTTGTGGTAAGTTATTTCTATCCTTATTTCTCCAATATTTTTAACTTGAACAAGTATTGGACTTTATCAAAGGTCTTTTCTGCATCTATTGAGATGATCATATGATTGAGGTGACATATGTCCTTAATTCTATCTATGTAGCGAATTACATTTATTGATTTGCATATGTTGAACCACCCTTGGACCCCTATGATGGAACCTAGTTGATCATGGTATATTATCTTCTTGATGTGTTTTTGAATGTGGCTTGATAATATTTTATTTAGAATTTTTGCATGTATGTTCATCAGGGATATTGGTCTGTAGTTTTCTTTCCTTTATGTATCTTTGTCTGATTTTGGTTTTATAGACTTCATTGAATGTATTTGGGAGTGTTTCTTCCCTTTGAATTTCATGGAATAATTTGAGAAAAACTGGTGTTAGTTCTTCTTTAAAGGTCTGGTAGAACTTAGCTGAGAATCCCTATGGTCCCTGGGCTTTTCTGTATTGGAAGGTTTTTAATTGCTGTTTCAATTTCATTACTTGATATTTGTCTGTTTAGATTTTCTGTGTCTCCCTGGTGCAATTTGGGCAACTCCTATGTGTTTAGAACTTTGTCAATGTCTTCCAGATTTTCTAGTTTATTGAAGTAAAAATTTTCAAAATAGTTTTTAATGACCCTCTGGATTTCAGAGCTGTCTGTAGTTGTATCTCCTTTTTATCTCTAATTTTGTTTATTTGTGTCTTTTCTCTCTTTCTTTTGGTTAGTATGGCTAAGGATTTATCAGTCTGATTTATCTTTTTGAAGAACCAACTCTTTGTTGCATTGATACTGTGTATTTTTAAAAAATCTTCAATTTTGTTAATTTCAGCTCTGATCTTAATTATTTCCTGTCTTCTACTAATTTTGGAGTTTGTTTCCTATTATAAGGCCTTGAGGTGTATGAGTTTATTTATTTTGAATTGCTATTTTGTTAATGTAGGTACTCAATGCTATAAATTTTCTTCTTAGAACTGCTTTCATGTTGTCCCAGAGATTTTGATGTTATATCTCTGTTCTCATTTGTTTCTAAGAATTTCTTGATTTCTTCTCTCATTGCTTCTCTGATCTATTCTTTATTTAAAAGAATATTTTTCAAACTGCATGTGATAATGTGGTTTCTATTATTTTTCTTGCTTTTGATTTCTAATTAATTCCATTGTGATCTGATAGAATGTACAGGATTATATCTTTTCTTTCTTTCTTTCTTTCCTTTTTTTAAACTAAGATTTACATTGTGACTTAGAATGTGATCTATTTTTGAACATTTTCCATAAGCTGCTGAGAAGACTGTAAATTTAGCTGTTTTGCTATGAAATATTCTGTAGATGTCTATTATATCCATTGATTTATAAAATTATTTAGGTTGGAAATATCTTTATTGACTTTACGTTTGGATGACCTGTCTATTGGTGATAAGGGTGTGTCGAAATCACCTAATATTATTGTATTGGGGTTTATCTGGGCTTTAATGTCAGAAAGATTATTTTGTTTTGTTTTTACATAATTAGGGGCACTAACATTTTGGACATATATATTTGCTATGGTTATAACTTCTTGTTGGATTGTTCCCTTTGTAAGTATATAGTGATCTTCTTTGTCTCTTCAGATTAATTTTGGCTTGAAATCTGCTTTGTCAGATATCAGAATAGCTACTCCTACTTGTTTTTGGATTTCATTTGCATGGGATATTTTTTCCCAGGATTTTAATTTCAGCCTATGGGCATCTTTGCCTATTAGATCAGTCTTGCAAATAGCATATAGTCAGATTTTATTTTTTGATCAATTTTGCTAATCTATGCCTTTTAATTGGGGAATTGAGACCATTTATATTCTGTGTTATAATGGATAATGTGTTTGTAGTTTCTTGTCATTTTGATTTGTTTGCTATACTTAATTCTGTCTTGATTTTCATTTAGTTGGCTGATATTCTAGTAATCTTAGTCTATTTGGAATATTTGGAGTTTGTTTTGGGTTCTTCTGTGTTCAGTTAATCTTTAAATATTCTCTGTAGTGCTGATTCAGTGCTCATGAATTCCTTTAGTTTATCCTTGTAATGGAAAGTTTTTATTTCCCCAATGATAAATAATTTTTTTTTTTGTACCTGGAATTGAACTCAGGGACACTCAACCACGAAGCCACATCCCAGCCCTATTTTGTATTTTATTTAGAGACAGGGTCTCACTTAGTTGCTTAGCACCTTGCCATTGCCGAGGCTGGCTTCAAACCTGCCATCCTCTTGTCTCAGCCTTCCAAGGCGCTGGGATTACAGGTGTATGCCACCACACCTGGCTAATAAAATCTTAATATGATTTTCTTTTCTTAACAACAGAAAGAACAAAATCAGTTTTAGGATGTATCTAGCTTTCCATTGCTGTGACCAAAATAACTGACATAAACAACTTAAAGCAGAAAAAAAATTATTTGGCTCTTGTTTTCAGAGGTTTCAGTTGACAATCAACCAGCTCTATTTTTCTGGACCTGAGTTGAGGCAGAACATCATGTAGAAGGTTGTTGGGGGGTGGGGGTAGGTGTGCCCAGGACAAGATAATCCCCAAGGGCATGATCCCAAGGACCCACTCCCTTTAGCTAGGCCTCACATCTTGCAGTTTCAATCACTTCCTGATACTACATTCAATTGTTAATCCTCTGATGAAGTCAGAACTCTCATGATCCAATCACTTCTCAAAAGCCCCACCTCTGAACATTGTTGCATTGGGGACCAAGCCTTCAACACATGAGCCTTTGCAGGACATTTCAGATCCAAACTCTAACATAGTAGATTTGTGACTCAAGTATAAATCATTATTAAGCTGACATGGTAGGAGAGTAAAAACAATGCCACAAGGAATAGTAAGGGAAAAAAATGTCTTATTATTATAACATCCCTATAATTCTTAAACTTTGTGGAAGGAAGTGCCAAATTAGAATCTTATATCTTGAGCCTGAGGTATGTATGCATGAAACAGGTCCAAAGCTGCATAGCAGAGGTATTGAGAACTGATCCATGACATAAATCATGCACAGTTCAGACTTGACCCCTGAGAGGCAAATGTGTGATGTAGACCCAAAGCAGAATGAAATTTACTTTGAAACTAACTGACCAAAGAACTATTTCTCTCTCGTGAAAAAAGGGACATGATGATACTCCTTTATGACAGTATAAAAGCAAAAATAAACAATTGCCATATTAGAAAAAGAAAAGAAATAAAAAAGAAAGAAAGCTCTTTGCAAATGAGAAACTCATTTGGATACAGAGAAAATTAGATTAAAATCAACCGAAGGTGAGGAAGAATGTTCTTTATCTGAAGGATTTTTGGGGGGCAATATGTAAATAATAAGTAAATAAATAAACAAATAAATGCAATTAAAAAAATTATCCAAAGAAGGAGAAACAGAATTTTTAGTTTAGACCTACCAGGCAGCTTGCTTGTTAAAATAACAAAAATGTTATATTCTCCAGAGGATTTTAATAAGACCAGGAGTTTTTGTATTATACATTAGAAATGTTCAGAATACAGTCCTAAATTACTTTTTGTATAAAGAAACAAGAAAATATGAACAATATTTAAGTGAAAAGACAATGGAAAGTTGCCAACCCCAAGATTATCACTGGAGAAGGTGGTGAGGAGGTCCCACAGAGGGAGACCTCAACTCAGGTTGACAGGGTCCTTGATGTATGTAATGGAAAAGAATTTCAGCATGCACAGACTGAGGAACAAGCAGAGATTTATTTAGGAAAGCGAGGATTACACACTTGAAGGAAAAGAGAGAGTGTGAGCAATCTCAAGAGTGAGAAGTCTTGTCTTGGTCTGAGGTTCTAATATTTATAGAGGGACAGTAGTAATAGCCAGGGGGCTGAACTAGAAGTGGAATCAAGGCCAATTTATGCAATTTTTGCTCTGGCTTTTCTTACCCTCACATCATCCTACTTTTTGTAGGCAAGACTTGGGCACAAGGACACAGGGGCGGGTTGTTCAGGAGTTGCTTGTTTTCCATTCCAAAGTTTTCTGGGTGGTTTTCCCTCATTACAATAGTTAATGAGTACTTCTCTTTTGAAACTCAGTATATCTTTCTTTCTTTGTATCTCCAAATTCCTAAGTTAAGAAAATCCAGAGGTTGGAATATTAGACTTTAAATCAGCTGCTATAAATCACCCTTCATGAAGTAAAACTGAAATAAATGAAAGATAGAGATTTTTAGTAGAGAAACAGAAATTATAAACAAACAAGTCAAATGGAAGTTTTAGAACTCAAAAATACAATGTGTGAAATAAAAAAAGTCAGTGGATAGGAAAATAGAATTAAGATGATGGAGAAAGAGTCAAATGAACTTGAAGATTGATCAATACAAATCGTCTACTGTAAAGAGCTGAGAAAAAAATATTTAAAAAACCAAACAGATCAGCAGGGACATATAGGACAATAAAATATAATATTTGTGTCATTTTAGTTCCAGAATGGGAAGAGATTGGTGTGGAAAAAAATATTTTAAAAAGTAATGGCTGAAAATTTTACAGTTTGGTGAAACAGATAAGGTTATAAAATAATCAAAGGAAACCACATTGGACATATGATAATTAAACTTTTGAAAACCAAAGAGAAAAAAAATCTTGAAAGATCTTGAAAAATCTCATAAAGCCCTGAAGACAATGGAACTATATCTTTAAAGGCTTAAAGAAAAGAACTACTAACCCAGAATTCTACAGCCATTGACAACAGCCTTAGATAGAGTGGGGAAGTGAAGATATCATGGGTGGGGTGGGGTGGGGTGGTTGGGGGGAACTAAGACAATCCATTGCTAGCTGACCTGCTCAAAAAGAAATACTAAAGGAAGTTCCTCAAGCAGAAGGGAAATGATGTAAGAGGGAAAGCTGGAGCATTAGAGTTGACAGAGGAACAAACACATGTTTAGGTAAATGTTACAGAATATTTTTCCCTTGTAAGTTCTGTAAAATATGTGTGACTGTTGAAAGCAAAAGACTGGTGGAAGTTCAATGGTGTCAATATGATATAAATGACAAATACAACATAAAAGGAGGGAAGTCTCAAGAGACTTAAGTCTCTTCTACTTATGTTTAATATATTTTACTTAAAGTGTTAATATTAACATAAACCTATGGTTAAAAGATATATAGGTATATTGTAATTCTTAGCATGACCATTAAACATAATAAAAGATATAGCCAAAATTGCTAATAGAGCAATTAAAATGAAAGAGTAGAAATATTCAAAAGAATACAAAAAAAAAAAAAAAAGGAAAACAGAAGGGACAAATGGAAAATAAAAATAAAATGGTAGATTCAACTCCAATGATATCAATAATTATATTATGGGTTATTGGTTTAAATATACCAATTAAAAAATAAGTTTTTTGATTGGATAAGAAAAACAGCCAGAAAAGTGGCCCAGGCCTTTATTGCAGCTACCTGAGAAGCTGAGACAGGAGGATCACAAGTTTGAGGCCAGCCTGGGCAAGACCTGTCTCAAAATAAAAATTTGTAAAAAGGCTGAGGGTATAGCTTAGTGGTAAAGTGCTCAACTAGCATTCATATACATGAGTACAACCTCAAGTATCTCTCTCTCTTTCTCTCTCTCTCTCTCACACTCACACACACACACACACACACATATACACAAACAAGATTATCAGCCAAGACTTTATATTGTCTATAAGAAACCCATTTTAAATATAGTAATATATTTAGAAAAAAATATGCCTTGAGAGCCACATTCAAAATAACCAGTAGAGATGGGCACAACTACTCTGGAGGTTGAGGTGGGAGAGCCACCAGTTCAAGGCCAGCCTGGTCAATTTAGTAAGACCCTGACTCAAAATGAAAATAAAAATAGCTGGGGATGTAGCTCAGTGGTAGAGTGTCCCTGGGTTTAATCGCCAGTGTTGAAAGTAAAGCAAAACAAAACAACACCCTAGCAGGACCTATATTAATACCAAAGTAGACTTCAGAACAAGGAAAATCACCACTGATAAGGGAAGGACATTTCCACAATGATAAAAGGCTCAATTCACTAAAAAGTCATAATAATCCTAAATGTGTATAGATCTAACAACAAAGCATCAAAATATATGCATCAGAAGCAAGTAGAACAAAGCCACAATTGTATTTTGAAGACTTCAATATTCTCTCAGAATTGACAAAACAAGTAAGAAAATGAACAAGGATATACAAGACATGAGCAACACCCTTGACATATCAAAATATGGTGGCATACAGCTAAAACAGTGATAAGAATGAAAGTTCTAGTATTAAATAATTTCGTTAGGAAAGAAAAAAAAAAAGGTGTCAGATCAAGAACCCAAGCTTCTACCTTAAGAAACTGGGAAGACTGCTGGGCATAGTGGTGCATTCCTGTAATCCCAGTTGCTTCAGAGGCTGAGACAGGAGGATGGCAAGTTCAAAGCCTGCTTCAGTAATTTAACAAGGCCCTGAACAATTTAGCAAGACCCTATCTCAAAATAAAATTTAAAAAAAGGCTGGGAATATGGTACAGTGGATGAGCTCCCCTGGGTTCAATCCCTGGTTAAAAAAAAAAAAAAAAAAAAAAAAAAAAAAAATATATATATATATATATATATATATATATATATATATATATATATATTCTAGTGCCTTAAATTTTGTGTTCTTCGCCCATAATCTACTACAATTTCAGGTGTCATCATCTGGTTTTCTTTGTATTGATTTGTGGGAATTTGTGCCCAGGGAACTGCTACAAAAGTGCTGATACTTTGGCTGCTGCTGTTGCTGTAATAAACTGAACTTTGTCTCTAATTTAGGAGTCATGTGTCTTCTACCAGGATCCATAAGCTGTGGCAGTCTAATTTACCAGGTTGCAAGTAGGGTAAAATCTCCAACCCTGCACAGCTTTTGATCCAGACCAAGAAAAACAAGAGAAAAGACACAAATTATCAATATCAGAAACTAAAGAGAAAATATCACCTGCAGACCTACTGACATTAAAAGAATATTAATGGGGCAGGTTGCCCTGGCTCATGTCTGCAATACCAGCAATGTAGGAAGCTGAGCTAGAAGATTGCAAGTTCGAGGCCAAGCTTGGCAATTTAGTGAGATCCTGTCTCAGAATGTCTCAGAATAAAAAATAAAAAGGACTAAGGATGTAGTTCAACAGTTGAGCAGCCCTAGGTTCAATCCTCAGTATCAAATCAAACAAAAAACACAAAAAACAAACAGAATGTTAAGGGGGCTGGGAGTATAGCTCAGTAGTAGAGTTCATGCTTAGCATGTACATGTTGGATAAGATCCACAGCTCTGACAAAAAAAAAAAAAAAAGGAAAAGGAGGAGAAAAAGAAGATAAAAATATTAGTAGCAGTAGCAATTCCAAGTCTACAAATTTGAACCACATATGTCAGTAGACATAACTGAAAGAAATAAATGACCAAAACTCCCCTAAGAAGAAATGGATAACAAGTAGAGTCCTATGTCTTTTAAAGAAAGTGCATTTGTATTTTTAAAACATTTTAATGAAAAAACTCCAGGCCCATATTGTTTCAATGGTGAATTTCACCAAGCATTTGCAGAAGAAAATTATACCAATTTTTATAAAATCTCTTATGGAAAACAAGAACATAACATTCTTCCCAATGTGTTTTAAAAGGCCAACATTATCCTGATCCCCAAACTGGCAAAAGACACTACAAGAAATCTACAGATCAACATTCTTCATGAATACACATGCAAAATCCTCAAAAAAAACAACAACAAAAAAAACCCATAAGCAATATCTAATCCAGCAATACATAAAAAGGATAGCATATCATGATCAGTGGGAGTTTGTCCCATAGATGCAAGATAAATTCAGTATCCAAAGATCAAACAATGGAATTCATCATATAAACAGGTTAAAGAATAAAATTCATTTAATCAAATTAGTACATGAAGAATAATCATTTGAAATAATTCAACACCTATTCATGATAAAAATTCTCAGCAGTCGAGGAATAGAAGAAGACTTCAAAGAACTGGTGTTAATATCCTACTTTATGGTGACTATTTTCCTGAGACTAGGACGATGACAAGGGCATTCACTGTTGTCAGTCCAATTCAACATCATACTGGAAGTCTTAGTCAATGCAATGAGGCAAGAAAAAGATATAAAAGGCATATAGACAGGCAAGCAAGCTATGAAATGATTGTCTACATACATAGAAGATTTGAAGGCATCTGCAAAAGTTCCTAGAAGTAATAAGTAAGTTTAGCAAGTTCACAGCACATAAAAACACTTATTATTACTGTACTGGGGATTGAACCCTGGGGCACTTTACCACTGGGTTACATCCCCAATCCTTTTTATTTTTTGAGATAGGATCTCACTAAAGTGTTGAAGGTGGCCTCAAACTTGAGTTCCTCCTGCCCCAGCCTTTCTAACTTTTGAGTTGCTGGGAATACAGGTTTGTGCGACCATGCCTGTCACTAAAACACATTTTAAAAATCAACTGTACCTACTGTACTAGCAATGGTGGGGAGGGGAGAGAAAGAATCATTAACTACAGCACAAAGTAAAGAAAAGAAAAAGATGCATTTTTGTATTGGTATATATCTAACAAAATATGTGCAGGATCTATATACTGGAAATCTGGATCACTAAAAGCTGGAAATATCCTAAATAATCTTCACTGGTGCAAATTGTGATACATCCTTTGTTTATTTGTTTGTTGTTTTCGTTTTTTGCACTGAGGATAGAACCTAGAGCCATGAGCATGCTAGGCAAGTGGTCTACTACTGAGCTAATCTTCAACACTTTTTAAAATTTTATTTTGAGACAGGGTCTCACTAAGTAGCCCAGGTTGGTTCAAACTTGTGATTCTTCTGTCTCAGCCTCCCGAGTAGCTGGGAGGTTAGGTATGTGCCACTGCACCTGGCTGGTACATCTGCCTAATGGAACACCACAGAGTTTAAAAAGAAAAATTTTTTACACATAATAACATGAATAAATCTCAAGTGATTTATATTGAGTCAAAGATGCCAAATTCAAAGGCTCCATAAGTAGGAATCTTAGGAAGTTCAGGCTGCTGTGATGCAATACCTTACATTGGGTAATTATAAACAATAGATTACCTAGGCCGGTTTCTCATAGATAGTGCCCAGTGTGTGTCTTCACGTGGTTGAAGGAGCAAACCTCTCTCAAGCCTCTTTATGAGGGCACTAATCCCATTCACAAGGGCTCTACCTGTGCCTGAATCACCTCTTAAAGGCCTCACCCATGAATATGGTCACATAGAGAACTGGGTTTCAACATTGGAAACTGGGCAGGACAGGGAGGACACAAACCTCCAGACCATAGCAGCAGGATTTCATTTACATGACATGAAATCTGGAAAGGCAAAATTTAGGAGAAAAGAGCAGAACAGTGGTTGCCAGGGTTTCTGGTTTGGGGAGAGGTAGCCAGAAAGAGTTGTTTGTGAGACTGTTCTGTATCTTGATTGCAATCTTCTCAATTGCAATCTTGGTTACACAATTCTATGCATTTTTTTTAAATTTATTTTATTTTTTTTAAAGAGAGAGAGAGTGTGTGTGTGTGAGACAGAGAGAGAGGGAGAGAGAATTTTTTAATATTTATTTTTCAGTTTTCGGTGGACACAACATCTTTGTTTGTATGTGGTGCTGAGGATGGGACCCGGGCCGCACGCATGCCAAGCGAGCGCGCTAGAGCTTGAGCCACATCCCCAGCCCAATTCTATGCATTTTAAAAAACTAATTGACTGTAAACCAGGCGTGAACGTGCATGCCTGGAATCCCAGTACTTGGAAGGCTGAGGCAGGAGGATCACAAGTTTGAGGCCACCTTGGCAACCTATGGAGACCCTGTCTCAAAATAGAAAGGGGTGGGGTTGCAGCTTAATGGTAGAGCACCACTGGGTTCAATCTGTATTATCACAAGTTGAACAAATAAGCAAACAAAAACCTTATAGACTGCATACCAAAGAGTGCATTTTACTGTATGTAAATTTTTAAAAACCAAAGTTCTGTAAAAACATTAATGAAGAACCAGACTTGAAAAAAATAAGAGAAGATTAAGATTTTGAAGTTTTGAAACATTTGTTGACCGGAGGAAACATCATCTAATCAAGCATAAGAAGTACACAGTTCTTACTCTGAAATCAATGATTTACCCTCATATTCTTAATACACTTAACTTGTTCTCAGTGTTCTTCAAGTTCAGCTCAATAAATGTGTCTGGCAGTTGGCACTGCATACCTGCTCAGATAATTAAGCAGTTACTTTATCACAGCTTTGAGAAAATCTGTAAATAATCATTTGAGAATAGTTATTTTTTTTCTCTTTGACATTTTTCTCTAGGACTTTTATTCCTCAATTTTCCTAAGAACTGAAAAATGGAAGATTGGGAAGGCACTTGAAAAAGATGGTGTTTGAGAAATACCTTAAACCAGATAATTGAATAAACTGCAAGAGTATCAAAAGTTTAAATGTGAAAAATGAAACTATGCTAGTATGATAAAAAAAAAAAGTGATTATTTTATAAACAGCCAGTAGGGAAAGCCTTTCTATCTCTGATGCAAAATCCAAAAGTCGTAAAAGAAAATGTATTGACAAATATTACATATTTAAGAAATTTCCTTAAAAAAGTGTCATCATAAATCAAAAGAACCAGGGGCTAGGGTTATGGCTCAGCGGTAGAGCGCTCACCTCACACGTGCAAGGCCCTGGGTTCGATCCTCAGCACCACATAAAAATAAATAAATAAATAAAATAAGGTTATTAAAAAAAATAAATCAAAAGAACCTATGGATGGTGGTACATACCTGTAATCCCAGCTACTTGGGAGTATGAGGCAGGACGATCCCAAGTTTGAGGACATCCTGGGAAATTTAGCAAGACTCTATCTCAGAAAACATTGTTTTAATAAGGGGATGGAGAGACTGAGGTTGTGGCTTAGCAGTGGAGCACTCGCCTAGCATTTGTGAGGATCTGGGTTCGATCCTCAGCATCACATAAAAATAAATAAATAAAATAAAGGTATTGCGTCCAACTACAACTAAAAAGTAAAATATTTTAAAAAGGGGGTGGGGGTTGGAGTGTGGAATGTGGCAGAGTGTTTGCCCAGCATGTGTGAGGGTCTGAGTTTGATCGAGTACTGGAAAAGAAGGAGTGGGAGAAGGAGAAAGACTCAAAAGAAAGCGACAAACTGGGAAAAATATTTGTCACTTACATCACACTAAAAAGTCTAGACTCCCCAAGAGTTTCTATAAATTGAGAGAAAGCCAAGAAAAGGGAGAAGTGGTATCATCTCTATAAAGGGGAATTTGGCAATATGTAGCAAATTTCTTTGACTCAGAGGGGGAAAAAAGACATGCAAAGTTATTCATTGCAGAACTATTTGTAATAGCAAAGGGAATATTGAAAACAGTCCAAATGGCCATCAGTTGGAGAATGGTTGAATAAAATATAGCATATCCCACTTAATAAAGTACTAAGCTTCTTTAAAAGAAATGAAGACTATATATACTGCTATGAAATGGACTCCAGATATACTAAGTGCAGAAAATAAGATGGAATTAAGTATATATTGTATGTCTCTGCTCTGTTAAGGAGAGTTGTATGTCTTGCTTTGCATATTTATTTATTTATTTTTAACACAGGGCCTTGTGCATGCAAGGCAAGCACTCTACCAACTGAGCTATATCTCTAGCCCTTGCTTTGCTTATATTTTTAAAGAGCCCAACAACAATGGAAGCTTCATAGGCAGATTCTAGGGTGACTTCCAATATTCCATCCTCCTAGGTATATGCCTTGCATAACCTCCTTTCCTTGAGAGTGGGTGGGATCAATCAACGTGATGCTCTCCTGTTAGCCTGGAAAAAAGAGAGCAGCTATCTTTCTCCAAACTGCATTTGGAGGGGGCCATGTGGCTAGGACCTGAGGGTGGCCTCAAGTTATTAGGAGAGACCTTAAGCCAATAGCCAGCAAAAAACCCCCCAGAAACCCCAATCCTACAAACCACTGGGAACTGAATGAGCTAGGAAGAGGTTCCTGAGCTCTAGGGAGGCTGTTGTCCTGGCTGACATCCTTGGTTTTAGTTTTGTGTGGCCTTGACCAGAAAACCCTAGTGTACCCTTCTTAGACTACTTGCCTACAGAAACTGTGAGGTAATAAATATGCTTCGTTTTAAGCCACTACATTACTTCTAATTTTTCATTCAGCCATAGAAGCTAATACAGAGGCACAAATCAAAAATTTTAGAAAACTAGGTAGATGGGCAAAGGAATGAATCTCCTCTTCTTTTATTGTTTTGTACAGTTTTGGATTTTAGGGGTGGGAGTTCCAGGGATCAAATTCAGGGCCACTCAACCACTGAGCCTGCATCCCCAGCCCTATTTTGTATTTTATTTAGAGACAGTGTCTCACAGAGTTGTTTAGTGCTTTGCTGTTGCTGAGGCTGGCTTTGAACTTGCAATCCTCCTGCCTCAGCCTCCTGAGCTACTGAGATTATAGGTATATGCCACTGCACCCGACTATAGTTTGGATTTTAAACCATGCACATATGTTATCTAAAATAAATTTAAACAAAAAAGAAAATGACCACAAAAACCAAAACTCTCAACTGAGCTTTGAAAAGTTTCTGAGCACAGTTAAGGGTCATTGGTATGCACAGGTCTGCTGTCTCCTGAGTCCTCTGAATTTTGCAGAATCTGTTACATGCTTCTCATCCTGTGCCCTCCCCTATCCCCACCCCCCCAAAAAAAACCCACAAAACTTTCTCAATAACAACAAGATACATTGACTGCCAAGTGGAGCAAGAGTGAGTGTGTGAATGTGGAGGTAGGATCTCACTGTTCTTTTGAGGAACATTCAGAGAACATGGAAGGATAGAAATTGTGTCAAACTTCTCCCTCCACCCTCCAGAAGGACCCTCTTTCACCCAGAAAAAGGTTACTTTCAAAGAGCCATCCTCTTATACTTTCAGAAATGTGTACTGTCTGTTCTCATCAAATAACACACTTTCAAAATAGTTTGGTAACATTTATTCAGCCCATACCGGTTGTGAATATGGGCAAGGAGGAAGAAGTCAATGGAAAAAGGGTGATTTCTAAAATAAGTTGCCAAAGAAAATGAATGTATAGCAGGACAATTATAAAAACCGGACTAGTACCTCTAACAGAGACAGGTAAGAACAAATCAGAATAGGAAAAGATACAGGAGGTTCAGAATTTATAGATCAGGACCCTTTATCTAAAGGTTAATTTCTTCCCAGTAGCTCTTAAAAGGGTTTTGTTGGTCTGGCTTCTTCCACATGCCCACTTCTGATCCATTTATTGAATACTATGGGACTAGGCCTGAATCACTCAGCTTTGGGAAATTTGAGCCAGCCCACTGGAGTTTCGTGGACTGGGGAAGAGAGAGGAGCAATTTCTCCAAGGAAAATTGGGATATAATAGATCCGAGTAGGTAAGGTAAAAGGAACAAAGGACCCCCATTCTAGGGGGAAGTTAAAGGACTGCATACTTGGGGCTGGGCTTGTGGCTCAGTGGTAGCGTGCTCGCCTAGCATGCAGGAGGCACTGAGTTCGATCCTCAGTACTACATAAAGACAATAAAGTCCATAAACAACTAAAAAATTTTTTTTAAAAAAGGACTGCATACTGATGGATAGAAAAAGAAGGATGTTAACAATTCTTCAGAGGTTGAGGAGAAATTAGAAGGAGGGGACATTAGGAAGTAAAAAGAAAGGAAAACATTTGGCATCAGTGAAGTGGGTGTCTACAGCGATTAGTAAAATTAGAAAAAAAAAAAAAGACATTTGGCATGAGTAATCCTGGGCAGCCCCAAGGGTCCAATTAAAGTTAGAAAGCATGGATTTGTCATTATGCCATTAAAGCCAGTTTTCAGTTTTTTTGTAGACTCAGCAGAAGAGAAGAAAGGAAATTTTGCTGCAGCTATCCCAGGCCTGGGGATTGGCTTCAAGGTGAGGAAAAAATCAGGTGATACCAAAATTGTGGCAAAGGTTTGGTCCAGGCTAAGGCATGAAGCAAGGGAAAGCAGATGGTGGCTGATGGAGTAAGAATGTGACAAGTCAAAGGACTGACCACAAGCAGATAAATAAATAAGTATTTTTAGCAGGATGAGTGGGTGGTGAAGGACAATCTTCTTTGTGAAGGTGTGAGATATCTGGATGGACCAGACACAGAAGTGGCAGCTTGCTAGGATACTGCTGCAGAATGGGTTTTGTAGGAAGCAGGTGCTGAGATGGAGTTAGAAGTGCAAAAAGCTTATGAGAAGTAACATCAGTGAAAGGAAAAGGAAAGGAGGTAGGACTGGGCAGGGGGAGCCAACAGACCACAATGTAGACCTGACAAACTCTTTGCCAGGAGCTTCAGGACAATGAATGCCCATTAGTGGTGTCCTGCATTGGGTGAAAATGGCTAATGCCAGTGAACCACCATCTTGCTTAGCCATTGGCTTGGGAGCATGAACTCTCCTTGAAAGCTGAGCCAGACTTTGAAGGAGGTAAGATCAAGAGACTATCAGATAATTGCTCAGGAATTTGAATTTAAATCTATCATTTTAGGAAGTAAAAAGAGAAAAAAATCTTGGCATCAACGCAGTAGGTGTCTACAGAGTCCCCTGTTACTGGTAGGGTTGAGCATGTGACTTATATTACTCCAATCAGACTTGATAGGAGAAGAATCCCTCATCCCTCCCACCCCCGAATGCCCACACACTGGGACAACAGCAAAAGAGGATGGTCCCCGTAAGTAGCTCCTGAAAGTCACTCTAAACTCTTTTTTTTTTTTAATTTTCATATTATACTTTTTTATTAAATTGTTTATTTATTCTAATTTGTTATACATGATGGAAGAATGCAATTCATTTCATATTACACATATAGAGCACAATTTTTCAAGTCACTGTACACAAAGTATTTTCACAACATTCATGTCTTCATACATGTACTTAGGGTAATGATGTCTAACTCATTCCACCATCATTCCTACCCCTTTACTGCCTCCTTTCCCCTCCCTCCTCTTTGCCCTATCTAAAGTTTCTCCATTCCTCCCATGTGGGCTCCATCGCCTTTTTGAGTCAGCATCCTCATATCAAAGAAAACATTCAGCCTTTGGTTTTTTGGAATTGGCTTGCTTCACTTAGCATTATATTCTCCAACTTCATCCATTTACCTGCAAATGCCATGATTTTTTTCTCTTTTAATGTTGAGTGATGTTCCATTGTGTACATATACCGAAGTTTCCCTATCCATTCATCTACTGAAGGGTATCTTGATTGGTTCCATAATTTAGCAGCATAATTTGTGAATTGTGCTGTTCTAAACATTGATGTGGCTGTGACCCTGTAGTATGCTGTTTTTAAGTCCTTTGGGTATAAACCGAGGAGTGGCATAGCTGGGTAATGGGGGTTCCATTCCAAGTTTTCCAAGGAATCGCCATACTGCTTTCCAGATTGGCTCAGCAGTGTATGAGTGTGCCTTTTCCCCCCACATCCTTTCCAACACTTATTGTTGTGTGTATTCTTAATAGCTGCCATGCTGACTGGAGTGAGATGAAACCTTAAGAGTAGTTTTGATTTGCATTTCTCTAATTGCTAGAGATGCTGAACATTTTTTGTATGTTTGTTGATTGGTTGTATATCCTCTTCTGAGAAGTGTCTATTCAGTTCCTTGGCCCATTTATTGATTGGGTTATTTGTTGTTTGGTTTTTTTTTTTTTTTTTTGGTGTTAAGGTTTTTGAGTGCTTTTTTCATTATTGGTTGTTCAAAACATTACAAAGCTCTTGACATATCATATTTCATACATTTGATTCAAGTGGGTTATGAACTCCCATCTTTACCCCGTATACAGATTGCAGAATCACATCGGTTACACATCCATGTTTTTACATATTGCCATACTAGTGACTGTTGTATTCTGCTATCTTTCCTATCCTCTACTATCCCCGCTCCCCTCCCCTCCCATCTTCTCTCTCTACCCCATCTACTGTAATTCATTTCTCTCCCTTGATTTTTTTCCCTTTCCCCTCACATCCTCTTATATGTAATTTTGTATAACAATGAGGTTCTCCTTCCATTTCCATGCAATTTCCCTTCTCTCTCCCTTTCCCTCCCACCTCTCATCCCTGTTTAATGTTAATCTTTTTCTCATGCTCTTCCTCGCTGCTCTGTTTTTAGTTGCTCTCCTTATATCAAAGAAGACATTTGGCATTTGTTTTTTAGGGATTGGCTAGCTTCACTTAGCATAATCTGCTCTAATGCCATCCATTTCCCAGCAAATTCCATGATTTTGTCATTTTTTAGTGCTGAGTAATACTCCATTGTATATAAATGCCACATTTTTTAAATCCATTTATCTATTGAAGGGCATCTAGGTTGGTTCCACAGTCTTGCTATTGTGAATTGTTCTGCTATGAACATCGATGTAGCAGTATCCCTGTAGCACGCTCTTTTAAGGTCTTCAGGGAATAGTCCGAGAAGGGCAATAGCTGGGTCAAATGGTGGTTCCATTCCCAGCTTTCCCAGGAATCTCCATACTGCTTTCCAAATTGGCCGCACCAATTTGCAGTCCCACAAGCAATGTACAAGTGTACCCTTTTCCCCACATCCTCGCCAGCACTTGTTGTTGTTTGACTTCATAATGGCTGCCAATCTTACTGGAGTGAGATGGTATCTTAGGGTGGTTTTTGATTTGCATTTCTCTGACTGCTGGAGATGGTGAGCATTTTTTCATGTACTTGTTGACTGATTGTATATCCTCCTCTGAGAAGTGTCTGTTCAGGTCCTTGGCCCATTTGTTGATTGGGTTATTTGTTTTCTTATTGCTTAATTTTTTGAGTTCTTTGTATACTCTGGATATTAGGGCTCTATCTGAAGTGTGAGGAGTAAAGATTTGTTCCCAGGATGTAGGCTCCCTATTTACCTCTCTTATTGCTTCTCTTGCTGAGAAAAAACTTTTTAGTTTGTCACTCTAAACTCTTGAGGAGAACCAGCTTTCAGATTAAATTTACAGATTGGAGTTGTAGAAAGAACCTTGACCCTTGAAGCCATGGTGGTGTTTTGGAACTGCTCCATCATGTAGCCCTCCATTCTGGTCATTCCTTAACAATTCCTGCTATGTGAAATATATTTTTTTTAATCAGTTATATTAGCTGGCATTAGGAGGTTAGATTCTTGTAGCTACAAGCATCCTAATGGATGCAAGGATATTAGAAGGGTTCTCAGAGTGACTACCTGGGAAGATCCCTAGGGTGATGGCAAAGGAAAAGTGGAAGGAGGATCTTGGTTAGCCTTCTGGAGCAAGGTGGCCAACTTTTCTTGAATTTGGTACATAATAGCAATCTGGGCAAGGGTTATTGTAAAGAGAGGGCAAGAGCACTGGGAATGTGGCTCAGAGAGGAGAATTGCCTAGCATGTGCAAGGCTCCAGGTTTGATTGGGGGAGAGGAAGAAGTTTTAAAGGAGGGCGTCTTGTTTGTTATGGGTTGTGTAACAACATCAGTGTGATTGAAAACATGGGTAATACTGGTTGTTTTTTGTTTGTTTTTGGTACTGGGATTGAACCCGAAGGTACTTTACCACTGAGCCATGTCCTTAGCCCTTTTAATCTTTTATTTTTAGATAGGCTTTCCCTAAGTTGCTTAAGGCCTCTCTAGATTACTGAGTCTGGCCTTGAACTTGTGATCCTCCTGCCTCAGCTTCCCCAGTGGCTGGGATTAAGGTGTCCGCTGTGGCACTCATCTCCAGATGTCTTAAGTTCAAATCCTACCATTTAATAATTGTATTATCTCTGGCAACTTAATCTCTCTGGATAACAATGTCTTCATTTGCAAAAGGGTTGTTATAACAATCAAGTTGGCTAATACTTTATCAGGGACCTAGTATACATTAAAGCTTAATAATCAATAAGGTAAACGATTATATTGGGTTGGGGTATGGCCCATGGCTCAGTGGTAGAGCCCATGCTTCAGAATATTCAAGGCCCCACGTTTAATCCACCAGCATCTAAATAAGTAAAATAAAATAAAATAAATATACACACACATATTAGATAAATGTAGACTTTCTCAACTAGAATCATACTGTTAACCAAAACTCTATTTTATCCAGGAAAAAGTTGAAAGGATTTTGGAAGGAAGAGCCAGAAATGTCCTTAGAGAGGAGGTAGCTGGGAAAGAGGATAGATGATGGAGGGGGTGGAGGAGGAGCTGAGGTCTTCCTTTGTATAAAGGGGAGGGTAGAACTGAGGTGCCTGGGAGTGAAGACATGTGAAGGGCTACTGGGATGTGGGGGAGGAAAGGCCACAGCCGTAGGAAGAGTGCTGGAGGGTCATGCAAGTGAGAGGTGGGGGGTTGGGGGACAAATGGGGGGCAAGAGTTTGGAAGACTTAGGTTGACCACATCCCGATTTCCAAAGAGGTGAAAATGACCCAGGGATGTGGCTCAGTCACTGTGAGAAAACACATACCCCGATGTCAGAGACCTGCAACAACCTAAAGAGGACCACATCTCCCACTTACAGAAAATATATTTTGTTTTTCTGTGCTCAGCCGGTGCTCATTTGTGTGGCGGAAACACTTACTAGTATACTGGAGTCTGAAGGGGGCAGGACAGTGGGACCAGCTACCAGGGAAGGAAGACTGGCTCTCCTTTTCCCCTCATGGGGCCTGTTGTGAATGTGCTTGTCGCTAGCAGTTTGTAATCATGTTTGTGTCCAATGTGGCAAGTTCCCCAGGGAAACATGGGGAATTCCGGAGACAGCCGTGCTGCCCAGCTGTGTGTGTCCAGAGGTCACTCCACTGCTCTGCTTGGGGTCAGAGAAGTAGGGAGAAGAACAGGGTGGACAGGAGTGCCGGCAGGAGAGCGTTTGCCAAGACCAAAATGTTCCCCATTGCCGCGAGGAGATGAGATCTTGGAACCTGGAATCACACAGTCTCAGCTCCAGCAGGGCCTCTGGCAAGAACCCCAGTGTCTTCAGCTACAGACACCACCTCTGTGAATGCCAAGAAAAGCAAACACAGGCCCCAGATCTCCTGTTGCACCAACTGGAAAGAAGCCCACAGCAGCAGAGGAGCTGGGCTGTGAGGACAATCTTCCTGTAGCTCCTCATTTTCCGCTATTCTTCCCCCATCTGAATCAAACAAACAAACAACACACTTGTAATAAAATTTGCAGGTGTGACGGGTTTATATTCTGGGATTCTCTTTTGATCACATTCCCTACAGCATGCTGGATAAAATGGTGAATAAAGCTAGACAATGCAGGATGTCCTGGGTGTTTCAGACTGAATAGAAGGGGAGGGAGCCCTAGAAGGGAAGATTTTATTCCACCCGTGGGAACTGGTTTCTGTTAGTGGCCCAGGCTGGTGTCACTTAAATACCCTCCAGAAAGCCCTTGGGAAATGATTCCAAGTTTCTCTTCTTAGTGATGATGGTCGTCACGGGGTTGGAGATAGTTCTGGAAAGCTTTAAGAACAAGGCAATGGAGTAGCACCTTCAAACCCTGATTATCCAAAATTGGTGACAAGACTGTGAATCCCTTTGGGGGAAAAGTTTTTCTCAGCTTTTGGAGCAGGAAAGTAGAATTAATAATCTCAAGAGTGACAGTAACTACCAAGGAGAAGAAAATGTCCGTAGTTTACCAGACAAAAAATGTGAGCCAGGCACACAGGTGAATGGAAGGTCTAAGTCCTGAGGAATCTGAATACCAGAGCACAACCATCTGGGGCTGTTGGTGATTCAAATCTTCAGATTATTCCCAAAGTGCTCATTTTCTTTTTTTTTTTTTTAATTTTTTATTGTTGGCTGTTCAAAACATTACATAGTTCTTGATATATCATATTTCACACTTTGATTCAAGTGGGTTATGAGCTCCCATTTTTACCCCATATACAGATTGCAGAATCACATCAGTTACACATACATTGATTTACATATTGCCATAATAGTGTCTGTTGTGTTCTGCTGCCTTTCCTATCCTCTACTATCCCCCCTCCCCTCCCCTCCCCTCTTCTCTCTCTGCCCTCTCTACTGACATTCATTTGTCCCCCTTGTATTATTTTTCCCTTTCCCCTCACTTCCTCTTGTATGTACTTTTGTATAACTCTGAGGGTCTCCTTCCATTTCCATGCAATTTCCCTTCTCTCTCCCTTTCCCTCCCACCTCTCATCCCCGTTTAATGTTAATCTTCTTCTCATGCTCTTCGACCCTACTCTGTTCTTAGTTACTCTCCTTATATCAAAGAAGACATTTGGCATTTGTTTTTTAGGGATTGGCTAGCTTCACTTAGCATAATCTGCTCTAATGCCATCCATTTCCCTGTAAATTCTATGATTTTGTCATTTTTTAATGCAGAGTAATACTCCATTGTGTATAAATGCCACATTTTTTTTTATCCATTCGTCTATTGAAGGGCATCTAGGTTGGTTCCACAGTCTTGCTATTGTGAATTGTGCTGCTATGAACATCGATGTAGCAGTGTCCCTGTAGCATGCTCTTTTTAGGTCTTTAGGGAATAGACCGAGAAGGGGAATAGCTGTGTCAAATGGTGGCTCCATTCCCAGCTTTCCAAGAAATCTCCATACTGCTTTCCAAATTGGCTGCACCAATTTGCAGTCCCACCAGCAATGTACAAGTGTACCCTTTTCCCCACATCCTCGCCAGCACTTGTTGTTGTTTGACTTCATAATGGCTGCCAATCTAACTGGAGTGAGATGGTATCTTAGGGTGGTTTTGATTTTCATTTCTCTGACTGCTAGAGATGGTGAGCATTTTTTCATGTACTTGTTGATTGATTGTATGTCCTCCTCTGAGAAGTGTCTGTTCAGGTCCTTGGCCCAAAGTGCTCATTTTCTGATAAAAAATATTTAGTCCATTTCCAGTCGCCAGGTTTCTAGATTAAGATCAATCAACAAATATTGGTCATATTTAAGGTGTGAGGCATTGGGTTTCTTTTGAATTATTCCTAAAACTGACCCTCTTCCAGCAGCCCTGGATGCCCTTTCTGCCTCTAGAATTTTCCCTCTTCCAGTTTGTCCTATGTGGGTTGGGATGTAGCTCAGCAGTGAAGCATTTGACTCTCATTCTCAAAGCCCTGGATTCCATCCTGAGTTCCAAGACACGCACATACACAAAGAACTCTACTAATTTGTCCTTTGCACCCCATCACATTGTTCTAACCCAAATACTTATATAATTAGGGGAAATTTCAGACAACACATACGCAATAATAAAGAAAGAATATCCCCAAAGGGCACCATTATCTGTTTCTCAGTTTTAACAATTCTCAACATTTTTTCAAGCCTTTTTCATTTTTATCCCTTATTTCAAAGCAAGTTCCAAACACAATATAATTTTCAATCTTGAACATAATTTCTATGTTGTTACCTTCTTCCAAAAACCATGTTTCTCTGTTTGATGTTAAACTTTGATTGTGAAATACGCATACAAAAGAATGCTCAAAATACATAGGTATGCTTATACAAAACAAACAAAATATGAAACAAACACTCCTGAGCATACCTAACAGGTTAAGAAATAGAACATCGATCCTTTTTTCAAAAGCCAAAGTCAAGTTGGGCTTGCAGTTCCTACCATACTGGTAATCTAGCAGGAATTCTTGGTTTCCTCCTTCAAAAATCTATGTGGGAAACTACAGGAGTGAGGACATGATTGCTATCGTCATCACCCCAGAAATACTGGACTCTCAGTTCTACACAAGCACTCTGGAAAATTAGACTGCCCTCCCTTTTGTGCATCACCCCACAGTAGGTAAAACTCCTGGTGGTGTGCTTTGATTGGCCAAGCCTAGGTCACATGACCATGTCTAAGCCCATAAGGCAACTGGGAAGTGTTATCTGTTCAGGTGTTGATTTATCTCAAGTGAGGAGGGGGCCCTGCCTATGTTCATCTTTTATTTTCCCAAATATGAAGTCTATCTAAGTGCAGAGCACGAAATTTATAAATATCCATTATGCCAAGATAAATCTCTAGCTCAGGCCCATCTTCTGAGCTCCAGCTGGTATGTCTAATGTCCTACTTTTAAACTCCACATACTTGTCTCAGACTCAGCGTGTTCAACTCTGCATCTATGATTTTTCCCCACATCCTACTTCCCCTCCATTGTTTTACTAGGCAAACAGCACTTCTATCCCTCTCATCCAGATTGGCATTCTGGCCATCCTGGAATTCTCCAGTATCTTTCATATTTAGTCTTTAACACCTTTTGTGTATATATCCAGGCCACTTCCCTTTGTCTCCAGGTCTACCTTACTGGTTTAATTCAGGTTCTTATCACCCCTCACCTATGGTGACCTTTTCTTAGTTTGAATTCCCCAAAAGTAGATTGTGAGAACAAGATCTGAATGCAAGTAATTTATTGGGGAGGCAAAAAACCACAAGGATAGTGTTTTTCGTTGACGAACACAAGAAGTGAAACAAGAGAGGAAAAGTGCCCAAAAGGTCTGTTATCAAACTAGCCGCTGCTGGGCAACTGGAGCTTACTTCTGATAGAGGCATAGCAGATGCTCCAGGGTTATACCCCAGCCTCCTCCCTTTTAATGTTGCTGGAATATTAATTCTCCAACACTTCAAGCTTGCCACAGGCAACTAAGTGAGCTCCAGCAGCAAGAGACAGCTCCCGGATGGTGAAATGCAGGAGCTGGCAGCTGGGACTGTTGGCATAGCAGGAAAGTCCCAGGGTGAGGTATCAGGGTGGGGGTGCTGTTCATGGAACACAGCCTTTCTTGCATATATTGAACCATCATTGATAACTCCATTTTCTATTTCTCAGCAAAAATGATATTTCTGACATTGAAATCTGACCATGTCACGGGTACACTGAAATTTCTTTTAAGGATTTCTATAGCTTTCTGTATAAGATCCAAATAATTTAGCAATGCTTACAAGGTCTTTCCTTTCATTTATTTCTTGCTTACTTCTTAAGTTTGTTTTCTTACTACCTCTTCTCTTTATCTCCTCACAGATACTGTATTCCACTCTTACCAATCCACTTGCAGTTCTGAGAAGGTGTCACAATCCTTCACGTTCTCTGCATTGGCTAGCTCATCCCTGGCATCCCTCTCCCTGGTTGTCCTCTGGGTCCCTCCAGGTTAGGGGGTTGCTGAAGCATGTAGAACTGTGGGTGGGCTATTATAGTTCAATCAGAGCAGAGGGAGAGGGGAGAAGAGGCAGTATGAATCCATATCCATATCTATATCTATCTCTGTGTGTTCCTTGTGACACTTCATCCTTCATCCCTGGAGCATCTGCTATGCCTTTAACAGAAATAAGCTCCAGTTGTCCTGCAGAATTTGAAAATGACAATCCAGAGCCATCAAATATTTGAATCTTACAAATAACTCCCTTAGTTCAAATTCCTCACTGCTTACCAGGCGCTTCCTGGTTATAATGATTTAAATATTAACTACTTACAGAAAAAGTACATGTGCTGTGCTTTGCATGTTCAACTTGCAAATTCATATGTTGAAACTTAAATCCCAAGGTGATGGTAATAAGAGGTGGGGTGTTTGGGAGGTGATTATGAATGGGATTAGTGCCTTAATTAAAAAGGTGTGAAGGAGTCTGTTTGCCTCCTTCTGCATGGGAGGGTGTGTATAGCAAGAAGGATCCATCTAGGAAGCAGAGAGTAGCTCTGGCCAGACACCAAATCTTCTGGGCCTTGATCTTGGACTTCCCAGCCTCCTGAGCTGTGAGCAATACATTTTTGTTGTTTACAAGTTACTCCATCTAAGGTGTTTGTTCTAGCAGTAGGTATGGACTAAGACAACAGGTCACGCCAAAAGGACCATTCTTTTGAGTGACAAAGTCACATTTCTACTGAAATGAATAGATGGCATTTTGATTCCTACCTGTGTGTTTGATTATCATGAAGTAGTTTCCTTGAGTCTGGTAATTCTTGTCTACCATGGAGGGAAACTTTTTGAACCTGTAAAGCCACGAACCATAACTTTGACTTTTGTGATGTCCATTAGGAGATGCCCGCCTGTCAGAGCACTTCCCTGCTATCTTTCATTTTAAGTTATATTGATCCAGGTCCAACTACTCTTGATTTATTAATTTCTGAAGTCATGTCTAAACTTATACAACCTTCTCTATCTAAAGATGATACCAACAACTGTCAGAGCACACTTTTTTTTTTTTATTATGTGACTCAGTTTCCTTTGAGTGGATACATGAGGAACTAAGTCATGGACATTCTCTCATTTAGTTCTTCCTTTGACCTACATATTTTTTGGATTTTTCAGGACTGCTGACTAGACAGCCAGTACTGTTGAAAATAATTCATCTTTGAGTAACATGAAAACTTGGTGACTCATACAGACTGACTCCGTGGGCTTATCCAGCAAGTCAGCTGGATTCTCCTGGAAAACAAATTAGGGTCAAGGATTCAAGAATAGAAGGATTCTAATTTGTTTTCCAGGAAAAACTCATGTAAGAGAGAATGTTGTGGGGAAGATTAGCCTCCTATGCTTCATTGGTTCCATAGAGATATTTAACTAATAAATATCAAAAATTAAATTCTTTTTAATTAAAAAAAGATTAGCTAGAGAATTAGAATATGTAGTTCTGCTCACTCATTTGTGTAGGCTGAGGAATGTGTAAATAAAATGTCACCCATTAGTAGTTTAATTTTAGTTCTCAGTTATTAGTTCTATATATTTATAACCCTGAGAATTTTTGTGCTCTTAAACATATTAAAGAAGTCTACAACTAAACACAGTGTAGGAAATTATTGCAGACAGATCAACACCCCTCCAAATGAGATGGGGGACAGAAAACACATGGATGAGGACATTTGATTTACAACAACCAATTAGATAGTCTGTATTTTGGTTTACCAAACAAGAAGTTGATCTACAATTTGATTTATGGAATTTAGCCACATTTTAGAAGAGATAACATTAAGCATATGTCAGCTTTTTGTTGCTGTGAATAGATGACCTGACAGGAACAGTTTAGAGGAGAAAAAGTTTATCTGGGGGTTCACAGTTTGAGAGGTTCGGTCCATGGTCGGCTGACTCCATATCTTTGGCCCTAGTGAGGCAGAATATCATAGCAGGAAGGGCATGGAGAGGGAAGCAGTTCAGATCATGGCAAAAGGAAGCAGAGAAAGGTCTGCTTCCCCAAAGGCACACCTCACTGAACTGCTGCCTCCAGTCCTAGCTTATCTGCTTATAGTTACCACCCAATTAATTCACATCAGTGGATTAATCCAGTGATTAGCTTACACTTAATAATATAATCATTTAACTCTGAAAATTCTTGCATTGTCTCACACACTTACCCTCCTTTCTCTTTTCTTTCTTTCTTTTTAATATTTATTTTTTAGGTGTAGATGGACGCAACACAATGCCTTTATTTTTATGTGGTGCTGAGGATCAAACCCGGGTCCCATCTGTGTGAGGCGAGCGCTCTGCCGCTGAGCCACAATCCCAGCCCCTCTCTTTTCTTTTTCTCAGGCAAAATGGAAATAAAGAAAATATCCTGCACAATGATGACAGAGTCTCAATATGGAGGAGCTTAGGTCCCTGAATTACCATGTGGAGGAAAGCCAATACACTGGCCAAAGTTTCCTACCAGGACTATTTCAAAAGCCCAAGTGAACATTCTACTGTTGGAGCCAGTTTGTTCTATTTGTCATGTCAATAAGTCCATCCTCACTGACATATTAGAAGAAATATAATGTGTGGAGTTAGTGAAATCAGGAAGACATGTATAGTCACCAGGACCCTGTGACAAAACAGAAAAACAAGGAGAGGAGAACTTCAGAATTTTTTAGTGAGAAATTGGCCAAAATGAGTTAAAGTTTTAGTAAATCCAAACTATATGTGCATCATTTCTGATTATGATGGTAACTGATGCCCTATCTCATATTTTTATAATGAGAAAATCACATAAAAATGAAGTAAACAGACATTAGAAGTGTAGGGTGGGGTCTGGAAAGATTGGTGCAGAAGATGGGATAAAACAGGAAAGAAGTTGAAGTCTTGTGTAAAGGGCTAATCTGAGCCTGCGTTTTTGAGATTTCCTTAGGAGTACTGAGAGTTCGTTTCACAGCAGACTTAAGTGAGTGGAGATAATAAATCTTACGATGCTTCTTCCATCTTGCCTTCATGGTTTGCACTGCTCTCAGGTGTGAATGAGCTTGGAAGAGGGGGGCTCTCCTGGTGATCTGTGGAAGTTGGCTCCGGATTGTGGCTTTTGTGAAGGCTACTGCCTAAAGAGCAATCCTTGCTCCAGAGGTTGGGGCCAGGAAAGGGGCAGTGAAAGTAGTTTTACTATAAATAATTTAGTCACTCTCCAATTCAAAGATTTAAGGGACTTTAAAAATTATCCTTTTTTATCTTGAAACCAGCTCACTAAATGTCTGTTAGTCACAGTTAAAATAAAGGGAAAGAATTGTGTAAGAGAAATCTTGTTTAAGGTTTGTAAATCTTCAACTATATCCATTTGGAAACACCGTCTTAACCTGTTTGTGTATTGGCCAACTCATGTTTTAGAATATGAATTTCCTTTGCAGATTTATTCATACGCTTCGGAGTAGACAAATGCTGCACATGAATTAAAATGGACTTAGGGACAGCTTATTGGCTTCATGTAGGTTCAAAAATTTACTTGCTAGTCTTCATTATGGCTGCAGGTTTCAATCACTGTTCCTCTCTAGTTAACTTAGCCTCTCCTTCTGATGTCTTATTTATTTATTTTTGTTTAATATTTGTTTAGTTGTCAATGGAACTTTTAGCCAGAAAGCATCAATGGTTGGTCTCCATGAATCTGTAGTATGGTTTGCTGCTGATGTTACCTTCCTTGATTGATAAAATTCTAACCATTTAGCCACCATTACTATTGTTTCTATCTTCTACATAGGACTTGTAAAGATTGTTCAGTAGGGGATTCAGGTTCCTTTGAATGTAGTTTCACTCAGAAAACACTTAAAACAAAAATTATGACTTAGGAATTCAATATATTAACAGCTGCCAGTGTCAGTCATCAAATCTGGCTCCCAGAGAGGCTTCCCTGGGCCTCAGGTAAAATTCTTCAACATACTAGATAAAAATGCATTTCCTTAGACCCTGACTTGTGCCTCGGGGGACTGATCAGGCTGATGGTGATGATTATTGTAATGAGCAGTAATTACTGTTGGCTGAACACTGATTCCAGGATTTCTGAAGTCAAAACAAAACAGCTATTATTATAGCAGGGAAGAGAACTTCATTCCATAGGACGTGGGTTTAACTCCCATTAGCAGTAAAGGAAGATTACCCATGTACATTTCTCATCCTTCAGTGTTATTAAAAAACTCAAAAGGTCTTTTGAAAAGTTAGCTTTTGAAAATGGAAGTGGTATTATCCACCATTTTCTTAGAAGGAAACAAAATTAGTTACATGGTTTTTTTTTTTTTTTTTTTTTTTTTTATACCAGGGATTGAACTTAGGGGCACTCTACCACTGAGCCAAATCCCCAGCCCTATTTTGTATTTTATTTAGAGAAATTGCCTCACTTTTGCTGAGGCTGGCTTTGAACTCAACGATCCTCTTGTCTCAGCCTCCCGAGCCCCTGGGATTACAGGCGTGCGCCACTTCATCTGAATACACATTTTTATTAAAAGGAAATTTAGTGGAAAAAAGAAACCCCAGTCATTTCTTAAATTTACTAGGGAGAGCTTTTATACTCTGAGAAGGGTCGGATCATTCTATAGATCATTATTAAAGTCTTTACAAGGTCTAAATAGTGATAGATTAAACACTGTCACAAAAAGAAGACCCTCAAGTTGATGCTTCTTATTGAGACAGGGGAACATAGAATATGTGATCCAAAATTCTTGGGTCCTTGACACTTAGTCAAAGAACCTGGATATTAGAGCTAGTGCTGAAATTGTGATCACACTCATCAAATTTCAAACCTGTCCAAAGGACATTTAAGAAAGCCAATTGTACCTACCTGTGCAACCTAGGAACTGACCTGAAAGATGAGATAATGTGTTTGGACTTTCTTAGAGATCATCTCACCCAAGGACTGCTCCTTATTACACACTCCCAAGAGGTTATCTTTACAAATAGTTTTACCTGCTCTTGGAATGCCAACAAAAATTACTTCATTTGTTGAACAAGTGAAATGGAATAATGTAATAAAAAGAGATGGGTCAGATGGTGGCTACTTTAGGATGAATGGTCAGGGAGAGGAAGTGACTTTAGAGCTGAGGTAAGAAGGAACTGGCCTAAAGAAAGCTAGGAAAACCATACAGAAGTAAAGTCTCTGGGATTTATCTGGAGCACAGAGTGTTTTCAGAATACACAGATGCCCTCTGTCTGGAGCAATGGATGGAGTGGATGGGAGGAGTTATCTGAGACAGTGTTTGAGGTAGAGACAAGGGCCAGGTTACACAGTTTACAGAGTCCCTGAAAAGAGTTAGAATTATTCTGAGTATAATGGGAGGCTGTCAGACATGACCTGATCTCATCTGTGTTTTTAAAAGACCACCCAGATTGCTGTACAGAAGCTGGATGCATGAGGCAAGAGTGGAAGAGAGGAGACCTTCAAAATAATTAATGATGGTGATGAGATTGGAGTGACAGGAAACAGAGAAAGAAGTGGATTCAGGATATAGTTTGGAAGAATATCCTGCAAATAATACTGTGTATTATGCATAGGGTGTTAGAGGAAAAGACGAATCAAAGCTTGAACTCAGTGGATGCTTTGCTGTTGAGTGAAAGAGGAAGACTATTTAAGGACCAGATTATTTTGTGGGGCTAGGAAAAGAGACCATGGACATGTTAAGCATGGGATTCCTTTTAGATATCAAAGAAAAGATTTTTGGAAGATGAGGCAGACCTCGGTAATAGTGTTTTCATTGGTGTACTGAGGAAAGAGAGTGACGAAGAACAACTCTTCTAAAGAAGTTTCAGTGTGATCCACCTGAACAGCACAGGAGCTGCGATGGAAGAACTTCATGGTTTACTGGGCTCAAGGGCGCTGAGTTGCCCTGCAAAGATCTACAGCAAGGAACAAGAGCAGGAGCTGCAGAAACATTTCCTGAGGGATGCCTATCCATCCCACGGTGTCCGGTTGGCCCTGGTCACCAGGCTCAACCTAAAGAAGCAACATGTGCAGATGTGGTTTATGAAACACCAGGCCTCATACCCTCCCTGGGTACTGTACTCACCGGAAGCAGCGTTTGAGCCTGCCCATTACTGGCCAAGTGAAGTCCACCCTGACCGCTCACAAGGGAGGGGCGCCTGCACCAGTGCCAGCCGGCTTCGAAGGGCGCAGACCCCAAGGCAATGGGCGACTTAAGTGCAACTTGGGATTTCTGCCCAGAGGACAAACCCTGCTTCTCCAGTCCAGTCCAGGCCTGCGGGTACCCCGGGTGCAGCGCCCAGGACGGCCTCCCAGCAGCCTGAACTGGTCCTCGGGGGCCCCAGTGCCTCGGACCCTAGATGCAAGGCCCTAGATGCCTTTGAGAGGCTCTCGGTCTCTGCCGACCAGGAGGAAGGTGACTTTGAGAATACCGACACATCAGGTCGAGGAGGAGATTACTGAATGTATGTGAGTTCTGCGCCTGCCACATTATCAGGTCCTGCAGGTCCTCTGGCTACTCTCGCAGCCAATTTTTGTCCTCACTTGTCATTTGAGTCAAATGGGAGCATGTCTGGGTTTCCAGTCTAGGAACAAAATGGGTGCATTTCCTTCCTTTGATGGTGCCCACAGAGCTTTCTAAGGGGCTATGCCCCGCGGGACACTCAGTACTGTGAGGCTGCAACTTTACATACTCTGTGTGGTTTTAAAAAATTTCCCTGGTGAGTGTTAAAACATTCTTGCATGTTAATTGATTTTTTTTTTTTTGTGCGGTGGGGGTGTGTGTGGAGGGATGTGGGGGATACTGGGGATTTAACCCAGGGCAACTTTACCACTGAGTTACATCCCCAGTACTCTATTTTTTATTTAGAGACCGGGACTAACTTGTGAGGCTGGCCTGGAACTTGGGATCCTCCTGCCTCAGCCTCCTGAGCTGCTGGGAGTAGAGGAGTGGCCTTGTGTGTTCTCTTATCAATTTTCTTCACTCATTTCTGTTTATCCTATACTTCTGGAAAATAAAATGCCTCTGTTTTTTCCTTATTTGCATTTATTCATTAGTAGTACTTGTTTTTTCATTGTCAACTTTAGTACTTTGCAAATTCCTTGTTAGGACCCTGTTTAGTTCTTTCATTTCTATCACTGAAAGTCTGATATGTTGTAAAACACAATAAAGCATTACAAATTTAAAAAAGAAGAAGTTTAAGGTAAAGAGAAGCACACTCGAGGCTGGGGTTATAGCTCAGTGGTAGAGAGCTTGCCTAGCATGTGTGAGGCCCTGGATTTTATTCTCAGCACTGCATATAAATAAATAAAATAAAAGCCCATTGACAATTTAAAAAAATGTTAGAAAAAAATAAAAAGAGAGAAGCAGACTCATGGTGTGATGGATAAGATAAATGTGGGGTGAAGGAAGATTTGTTTCATTTTAAGATGGAAGATACTGAAGTGAATTTGAAAATTGTTGGGAAGAAATTGGCAAAACATTCCTATGGAAGGAGGGTTGAAGTCCTTCAAAAGATAGGAGGAACTGGGCATGGTGGTGCATGCCTGTAATCCCAGTGGTTTGGGAGGCTAAAGCAGGAGGATTGCAAGTTTGAGGCCAGCCTCAGCAATTTAGCAAAGCCCTAAGCAATTTAGCAAGACCCTAATCTCAAAATAAATTTAAAAGGCTGAGGATGTGGCTCAGTGGTAAAGGGCCCCTGGGTTCAATCTCCAGTACCAAAAAAAGAAAAAAAGAAAGAAAAAGGAGGAGAGGTCCAGAGCAAAGTGGAGGGTTGGCCTTTGATAGGAGCAGGGACTCTTTGTCCAGAACAAGTGGAAGGAAGGCAAAAAGTATAGATGCGGATTTGGGTGGTTTTGTAGATTTGGAGGTAAGAAGTGAGGAATCCTCTCTGAGGCTCACACGTTCCCAGTGAGTGGTGAGACCAGATCATCAGCCAAGATGACCTGGTGAGGAGGGCAGGGGAATAGGATTTGGGGGAGACAGTGGAAGGTGTAATGTGGGAGACCAAAACTCTGAAGACATAATGAGATTTTTGAGCTGTGCTATGAATCCAGCTGTGATTTGTGGCCGTACATTTAAAATTAAAATCAATATGGTTGGTCACGTATTGTTCCCTAGGAATGTACAGGAGATCTGATCTTCCCATGGAGTAGTTGTGACAGTGAGTTTAACAGTGTTAGGGGACTTTAACAGGGGAGTATAACAGTGGGGAGTGATTGACCTTTTGTACCCAATTATCATTAGGGACCATGGGAGTCTGGATACCAGGACATGAAGGAGTGGTAAATGTTGAAAAAGCAATAGGATCAATGGATCAAAGATGCCTATGAGTTCAAAGATTTATTGCAGAGAGGGTGCTTGACTAAGTGAACAGAAATCATCTTGGGGTAGGAGTGGGGACTATTAAAACACAGGGATGTTTAGAATTCACCCTCAAAGACCCTGATTTGGTAGGTTTGGATTGGAATGTCAACCTTGTTGTTTTAAAGAGCTTTGTATGTAATTATAGGTGCACTTTTGGTTAAGAGCCACTGTCTAATAGGAAGATGTGCAATCAGTTCACACCTGGGACCTGTGACTAGCTGGAAGGTGTGGGGCTGGTTACTGGGCAACTCCTCTCCTGCTGCTGGTATGGAGCCTGGGAGTGATCTGGGAATGAATAAAAGTTTCCTCCTTTCCTGAACAAACTGTGTTCCCAGGGTAAGTTTGAATGGAACTCCAAAAAAATATCAGCTGGGATGAAAATCCCCATTGTTAACATGAACACATTTCCATTGTTATAAAAATTTCTCCCGGGGCTCTCTGAGCTGCAGTAGTGTAGTGTCTGGGAGAGTGAAGGACAATCTCACCAGCATTTCCAGGCTCTGTGAAAGTCCTCTCGAGAAATCTGGGTCAGAGGTGCTCTGAAGCCATTGGTGAGCCCCCCCTCTTCACTGTGGAGAAATAAAGGTTACCCTTTTGTGTATAGAGCCAAAAGTGATAAAAGGAAACAAGAGGCAAGCAACCCAAAGTGCAAATTCCTTATTACTCACTTTTACTTGTTTTACAGATTAAAAACATGAGCATATTTTTTTATGGCCTAAGTGAGATTAAAAAATAATTTTCTTCATACCAATCAACAAAAATATTGTATCAGAACAATGTCCTTTAAATAATAAAGCATATTCATGATACATAACACTAGTTCCTGGTCTTGTTGATTTTTGGGGGTGGGAGTAGTGCCGGGAGGTGGAACTTAGGACCTTGAACATGCTAGGCAAGTGTCCTACCACTGAACTACATTCCAGCCCCAGTCAGAGTTACCCCAGGAACTAGCAGAAGTCTCACCTAATGGAGGTCATGTATGGGTAGGTCTTTCTACACTGGCTCCCTCTAGGTATAGGGCCCAGAGAGATAAGATCTCAGGTTATAAAGTCAACACTGGGCCTCTTACCTTCATGACCACATGACAGAAAACAGGTGTGAAATCAAAGAGTAAACAAGGAAATCTGTTACATAGTGTCCAGTCATGGCTGGGTCTAAAACTCATGGGCACCAAAGGAGATTAAATGTGGCCAAAGAATTTACAGAAGCAGGGCTTTGACTTTTTGTGGCCACTGTGTGGTGTGGTGCGTGGTGTGTGGTGTGATGCAAGATTTTAAAAACGCTAAAGATTGTTTTCTCTTGGTTTTAATCTAAAATGGAATTTATCAAAAAGAGGTGAAAATGATCAGACAATGTTCAAAAGGATAAATTTGAATGTAGCTACAGTAAATATTCACTGGGACAATAATCCTATCTGTTAACATGAGTGTATTTCCATTGTTACAAACATTTGGTTTAACTTAATTCCCAGAATATATTACTGCCAAAAAGAATCTCATTGACAAGAGTTAATGCATTGGTTATTCTTAAAACTACCCCTTTTTAACTGTTGATTTACTGGTAGTGTTCGTCATGGAAAGGACTATTTTGATTACCACTGTCATCAATCTCAGGGAAGTTCAGAGATATTTGCTTGTAGTCACTACAGTTTATTCCTTTGCTGGTTGGAGTCCACATGTGTGAACAAGAGACCAGAGGTTGGGGCAATGCCATACTTCCATCAGATGACGGCGTGACTGTGATTGGATCCAGTCAAAGAGTTTGGCTGAGCTTCCAGTCGCGATTCTTTCGACTCCAACCAACAGGCAAGAGAGCAGAAACAAAAAGCACGGTGACCTATAAAAGTTTTTATAGAGGCAGCTTTGCTTGGAAGTGTTGAGTAGGGTCAATGGGTGGTGGTTCTCTGACCTTTCCCTCTAACTTTTCAAATACTGTCCAGTCTCAGATTGACAAACAGATCTCAGCAACTCAGAACCAAAAAGGAAGCATAAATTAGAGATCATCCACTCCAGCATTAAATGAAATAATGTCCAATAACGAAAAAACTTTTAGTCAAGAAGAGATTCAGGAAATGTGGGCTGAGCCCCAGTTCCTATAAACCCTTGGCCAAATTATTTCCTTGGCCTCCTAATCAGTAAAATGAGAGAGGGCTAGTCTCAGTGGTCTGCAAATGGTGCTCTTCAGGTCTCTTCAGGAGGGGAGCAGATGAGAGACCCTACTGAGCACAGTATTTGCTTCAGATGGTGAACTTTCTTTGAGGAAAGATTTTTGCCATCCAAAATATTCACAAACTCTTTGATTAGAAATGATCTTTTGTTCTGAAATTAAGAATGAAGGATTTGAATTCTGAACTTTCTGATTATGCATCCTAATCAGTAAAAATATTTTTCCATGCATTTCCAAAGTAGATATTCATAAATCTCTCTCTCTCTCTCTCTCTCTCTCTCTCTCTCTCTCTCTCTCTCTCTCACACACACACACACACACATTATATCCCTTTTAAAACATTTTCCCCCATATAGAAATTTTCAAAAGGGACAGAAATATGAAACTTTCAAGGTAAATTATAAATTTATTTTTAATAGTTAAAACTTTTCATTATCTGTATGATATACTTATTAACATTATTAACATTAAAACTTCTTCTAGTGATGGAATGCTATTTGAATATATCATATCTGTTGTTTTGAACATTACCATATAGTAATTGTTATTTTTTTTTTTACTATTATAGTAGGGCTCCTGTAAATTTTCAATAATAATAATAATAGTACTTTCCTTCAGTACCTGCAAATAAAAATTAAATAAATAGTTTAAAGTTCTAGGATTTCTGAGTGATTCTTAAAATCACAACATATTGGAAGATGGTAATTCAATGTTCTTTTTTATTCCCTAATTAAGGAGTTTTAAAATTTGTTTTTTCCAGTGTTGGGGATTGAACCCAGGGCCTCACACATACTAGGCAAATGCTCTACACTGAGCAACTTCCCCAGCCTAATTCAGTAATCTTGATTTCAGACAAAATAATCTGCTCTGGCTGTTTTCAGCAGAAATGTTTTGTTAAAAGCTATTTGTCAGTTTGCAGGTCTCTGGGAAGACCAGATCGGGCTTGAATGCTTTTTATAGCAACTAGAAGAATGCTCTCAGATAGTTTTGTTGGTGGGACTGGGGTAATGAAAATTGGACCCAGGGGAGTTCTACCACCAAATCACATCTCCAGCCCTTTTTAATTTATCTTTTTATTTTTATTTTGAGACAGGGTCTCCCTAAGTTGCATAGGCTGGCCTCAAACATGCAATTTGTTAGAGTCTGTAAACAAGTCAAAATAACACCTGGCATTTTGCCAGGGGAATGTTAGAGTTGGTAAACAAGTCTGGATGGTGCCTGGCAAAATGCCAGAGGGAGTGGTTTGAGAAGTAACAAAAGCGAGCCATTAAGTGTGGAGATTCCTTATTGGTTGACTGATGTATCTAGTTTATGCTAATTAGATAAGCTGTGTGGAATGTATAAATACTGCTCCTGTCCTGCAATAAACGGTTCCCTCTCCTGCTGTATCAATCAACACAAGTCGTTCGTCACCCCCCGGTTATTTTGCCCAGCCAGCCGGGCTGCGGCAGCGATTCTCCTGCCTCAGCCTCCCAAATACCTGGGATTTCAGGTGTGCACCATCATATCCAGCTTCTCCCTACTTACTTCTTAAGTAAGATGAATGATGCTTGGGACTAAATACCATAAACTTCAGCATAGCAGCTCCAGGAGCTCCTAAGGTCTTGGCTTTTGGGCTTCAGGCAAATCCATTGGTACCCTAGTGACCACTGCCTCACATTCCTCATTGTGCCTCCATATGTCTGAAGGTGTGTCTGATGTTAGACAGTTTGGCAAGATTAATGGCAATGAAGAGGGTGGATCTAATCATGCTGTTTGCTAACAGCTTTTGATAAGGAGAAGGGTCATATTATGCAGAATGACTGGGAGCTGTCCCCATCCGAGAACAGGCCAGAATTTGTCACCAAGCCCAAGAAGTCAAAGGTTGGCTGGCATCATGGACTGGATACAATCTGTGAGTCGTCCTGACCAAGAGGCTACAGTGGTCACAAGGGGCTCTGGGTAGTAGCAGAGCATAGCAAGAGAGTAGCTTGGCTGCTGTGGGTTAGGTCAACATGTCAGAGGCAACATGAGGGATGGAAGAGGCAAGGTCCATCTCCAAGAAAGGGGAGTGGCAATAATGAGTTAGGAAGCTACTATTCTCCCAACCAGGTTGGGTTCAGGCTTGGGTCAGGACAGAGGTCAGTAAGACAGAGTCAAACACAGGCGTGAGTCAAAGGCTGAAAACCTGTGCAGAAACTGAAATCTACTTGCACACTTTTGATACTGAGTATGGGAGCAGCCACCTCCCGATGGACCCTTATCATTAGGGGAGAGGAGCTCCCTTACGCTACCAGTCTAACCGTACCAGACAGGACAGATGAAAGTAACACTCCAGTTTTTTTTCTGCTGTATAACAAACCACCCCAACATAGTGGTATGGAGCAATATTATTTTTATTATGCTTTATTAAGTTGCTTGTCTCTGTTCCATAATGTCTGGGCCCTCAGCCAGGAAAGCTCAAATGCCTGAAGATGACTCCAACAGCTGGGGGATAGACTCTGTGGGGACTTCTTCACTCACCTGCCTAGATCCTGTGCTGGGATAGATCAAAGGCTGGGTTCAGCTGGAACTGTCAGAGAATCTATGAAAGACTTCTTGTGTCTTTCACAAATGGATGCTGGGTTCTGAGATAGAGCAGCAAAGTTCTAGTCAAAGGGCAAATGTTCCAAGAACGCGAGATGGAAGCTGTATGAGCTTTTATGGGTCAGCCTTAGAAGTCACATAACATCACCCTGCTCCACTCTTTTGGTTGAAGCAGTCACAAGTCCACCTAGCATCATGGAAAGTTAGACTCCACCTCTTGATGGGAAGAATATAAAAAAATTGGGAGTCATGTTTTAAAACCAGCCTTAAGAGAAACTAAGAGAAAAAGAAAAGCTCAGAATCATATCAAATGCACATACATATTGACCAAGACTTGAATAACCAGTTTAGTTTATTTAAAGAAAAAAAAATCATGTCATGTACCGAGTACTGTGCTAAGTGCTGGGAATGCAGAGTGAAGGTGTAGCCCTCAAGAAGCTGACAGTCCATCAAAGCTGAAAGATACAGACGCATTATTGTAATTCAAGGTCAAGTGAGGAAAGTGAATGGAAGATGGAGAAGAGTGTTGTAAGAGCCCAGAGGAAGGGAAGGAATGATTAACCCATGGAGCATATGTTTAAGAGGAAGCTTATGAGACAGGAATTTGTTAGACTTGAATTTGAATGTTACCTTCACCATTTGTAAGATGTAACCATGCAGTATTGCTTTGTTGTAAAGTAAAAAACCAAAACAAAACAGTTGAGTACCAGCAATTTCATGTGCATCAACCTACTATTAGCTAGGTCATCTTTTTTTTTTTTATTGGTTGTTCAAAACATTACAAAGCTCTTGACATATCATATTTCATACATTTGATTCAAGTGGGTTTTGAACTCCCAATTTTACCCCAAATACAGATTGCAGAATCACGTCAGTTACACATCTATATTTTTACATAATGCCCTATTAGTAACTGTTGTATTCTGCTACCTTTCCTATCCTCTACTATCTCCCCTCCCCTCCCCTCCCATCTTCTCTCTCTACCCCATCTACTGTAATTCATTTATCTCCTTGTTTATTTTCCCATTCCCCTCACAACCTCTTATATGTAATTTTGTATAACAATGAGGATCTCCCTCCATTACCATGCAATTTCCCTTTTCTCTCCCTTTCCCTCCCACCTCATGTATCTGTTTAATGTTAATCTTTTCTTCCTGCTCTTCCTCCCTGCTTTGTTCTTAGTTGCTCTCATTATATCAAAGAAGACATTTGGCATTTGTTTTTTAGGGATTGGCTAGCTTCACTAAGCATAATCTGCTCTAGTGCCATCCATTTCCCTACAAATTCCATGATTTTGTCATTTTTTAGTGCTGTATAATACTCCATTGTGTATAAATGCCACATTTTTTTTATCCATTCATCTATTGAAGGGCATCTGGGTTGGTTCCACAGTCTAGCGATTGTGAATTGTGCTGCTATGAACATCGATGTAGTAGTATCCCTGTAGTACGCTCTTTTAAGGTCTTCAGGGAATAGTCCGAGAAGGGCAATACCTTGGTCAAATGGTGGCTCCATTCCCAGCTTTCCCAGGAATCTCCATACTGCTTTCCAAATTGGCCGCACCAGTTTGCAGTCCCACCAGCAATGTACAAGAGTACCCTTTTCCCCACATCCTCTCCAGCACTTGTTGTTGTTTGACTTCATAATGGCTGCCAATCTTACTGGAGTGAGATGGTATCTTAGGGTGGTTTTGATTTGCATTTCTCTGACTGCTAGTGATGGTGAGCATTTTTTCATGTACTTGTTGATTGATTGTATGTCCTCCTCTGAGAAGTGTCTGTTCAGGTCTTTGGCCCATTTGTTGATTGGGTTATTTGTTTTCTTATTGTTTAATTTTTTGAGTTCTTTGTATACTCTGGATATTAGGGCTCTATCTGAAGTGTGAGGAGTAAAAATTTGTTCCCATGATATAGGCTCCCTATTTACCTCTCTTATTGTTTCTCTTGCTGAGAAAAAACTTTTCAGTTTAAGTAAGTCCAATTGTTGATTCTTGTTATTAACTTTTGTGCTATGGGTGTCCTATTAAGGAATTTGGAGCCCGACCCCACAATATGTAGATCGGAGCCAACTTTTTCTTCTGTCAGACGTAGAGTCTCTGATTTGATATCTAGCTCCTTGATCCACTTTGAGTTAACTTTTGTGCATGGCGAGAGAAAGGGATTCAGTTTCATTTTGTTGCATATGGATTTCCAGTTTTCCCAACACCATTTGTTGAAGATGCTATCCTTCCTCCATTGCATGCTTTTAGCCCCTTTATCAAATATAAGATAGTTGTAGCTTTGTGGATTAGTCTCTGTGTCCTCTATTCTGTACCATTGGTCCACCCGCCTGTTTTGGTACCAGTACCATGCTGTTTTTGTTACTATTGCTCTGTAATATAGTTTTAAATCCGGTATCGCTATACCACCTGATTCACACTTCCTGCTTAGAATTGCTTTTGCTATTCTGGGTCTTTTATTTTTCCATATGAATTTCATGATTGCTTTCTCTATTTCTACAAGAAATGCCATTGGGATTTTGATTGGCATTGCATTAAACCTATAGAGAACTTTTGGTAATATCGCCATTTTGATGATGTTAGTTCTGCCTATCCATGAACAGGGTATATTTTTCCATCTTCTAAGATCTTCTTCTACTTCTCTTTTTAGGGTTTTGTAGTTTTCATTGTATAAATCCTTCACCTCTTTTGTTAGGTTGATTCCCAAGTATTTTATTTTTTTTGAGGATATTGTGAATGGAGTGTTTTTCCTCATTTCCGTTTCAGAAGTTTTGTCGCTGATATACAGAAATGCCTTTGATTTATGCGTGTTGATTTTATATCCTGCCACTTTGCTGAATTCATTTATTAGTTCTAGTAGTTTTTTTGTAGACCCTTTTGGGTCTTCTAGGTATAGAATCATGTCTCTGCAAATAATGATAATTTAAGTTCTTCCTTTCCTATTTTTATGCCTTTAATTTCTTTCGTCTGTCTAATTGCTCTGGCCAGTGTTTCGAGAACTATATTGAATAGAAGTGGTGATAGAGGGCATCTCTGTCTTGTTCCAGATTTTAGGGGGAATGCCTTCAATTTTTCTCCATTGAGAATGATGCTAGCCTGAGGCTTAGCATAGATAGCTTTATTATTGCTTTGTTGTAAAGTAAAAAACCAAAACAAAACAGTTGAGTACCAGCAATTTCATGTGCATCAACCTACTATTAGCTAGGTCATCTTAAAAAATCACTTAACTTTTATGAACATCAGTTTCTTCACCTTAAAAATGAAGTTTCTTCACATTTCTTAAAAATGATCATAGTTATTTAGAAAAATAAGGTAATATATGCTATCACTTAAGAAATAGCCATTGCTGTTTTGTAGTTATTATTATCATCATGGAAAACATTAGGGAGAAGGCCAAATCTGAGAAGACATTTGAAGGCTGAATATGATTTTGATGGCCAGAGAAGGGAGGTAGGGAGAGGGATTTTCGGCTGATCAAAAACATGTGAAAAGTCTATTTTTGTGATCCTACTTATAAATGACATTTGTTTCTGCCTTTGTTTTGGGACCTAGAGATTTACTTTAAATAAAAGGATTCAAGAAAAAAATTGAAGCTGAAATTTACTAATAGCAAACACCACAGGTATTTTCAAGTCTAGACTTCTCAATATTTTTATAGACTAAGTAATCTGTAGACCCTCCCTTCATAAATCACTGAAGCATCCTGCATGATAACTAATAAATACTCTTGAATAAAGGTAAGGAAAGTCCCTAGGGTCAAACACAAGAAGGTATCACAATCCTTGCAGCTTGTGGTTATGGGAAGGGACGACAAGACCCTTGAGAACTCAGGGCTTAGGTTTCAAAATCATCATAACATCAGGACAAAGAGCTCAACATGAATTGATACTACTCACATAAAGCTGGGTCTGAAAGAGCTGCCCCATGAATAAAAGACTGGTTTAGGAAATCATCAGCTCATCAGAAAAAAAAAAGAGATAATAAGGAAGCTTCTGTCTCATCTAGATTCTGGATCAAAAAGAAAATTGTCCCCTGACAATTCTTCCAAACAGACTGCTATTACCTTGGTCTGCGGTTCTAATTATACTTCCTTCATGCTTTGGGAAGTCTCAGGTTGATATATTAATGAAAGAAAATTAATGGTAACATTGGAACATCTGACAAAAGGAAATAAAAACCACCCTAGAAAGATATTGTTTCAAATACTTTTAAACATGGTTTCCACCAAAAAACACTTGCCGAAGGTGAATCCAACTTTAAAATGCTAAAATACAGGGAAATAATTTGAGCAATGGTCAGTAGATACAATAACAGAAGGAACAGATTCCTAGAAATTTCAAATAATAGATGTGTCAGATTAAAAAAATATCTTCAAAGCATTGAAAAGCTTACTCTTAAAACCAAAAATAAGAAGACAAATGAAAAAAAATGACAGACATATTTTTCAAAAGAACCAAATATAAGTTGTAGAATTAAAAACAAATTGAAATTAGAAAACATAATTGACAGTTTAACCAGCTTATTAGACATAGCTAAAGGGAGAGTTAGAGAATTTGAATATACATCTGTGGAACTTATTCAAAATCAAACATGAGGACATAATAAAGAGAATATGACAGAGAGGCTAAGAAATACGGAAGATAGAGCAAGAAGATCAAATGTACATATAATCGGAGAATAAGAAAGATTTGAGAGACTAAAAGAAAGGCAGTATTTAAAAAAAGGTAATGATTGAGACTTAAAAAAAAAAAAGTTTAAAAACAGAAAGCCCTATGTTTAGAAAGTACAACAGGTTCCAAGAAAGATGTGCATTAGCACTGGGGGACAAGAAGAGTTGGATATCAAATCAAGGAATTTATAGTCTATGAAGAGAGATAATAGAGGTGAAGATAAAACCAAAATAAAAGGCAAAAATGCTGCAGAAATTAGTGATGGGGAGAGATTGCTTCCAGCTGAAAGAACCACATCAACAATTTATTGGAGTAAATGATGCTTATTTTGATTTAACTGAACATGTGAAGAGGAAATATAATTCACTCTATATACTACTGCCTGCTTAATATTCCTAGAGTAAAGTTCTGATAATGTCATTTCCCCATTCAGAACCTTCAAGATCCCTTTGTTATCTTCAAGAAAAAGCCCTAGACTTTTGCCTTTCATTCAAAGCCTCCCATGGTGTGTGTCCAACGCATCTTTCTAAACCTACTTTCTATAAAGTCCCTTCTTGAATCCCACAACTAGGCCAACTAAGATTCTTGGTAATTTTTGTGCACACTTCATATTTTCCCACCTCTCTTGCTGTTTCTCCTATGAAAGATACCTTTGCGTGAAAGGCAAAAACTGAGGGCTTTTTCTTGAAAATAACTGAGGAATCTTGAGTATTCTGAGTAGGAGAGCAACACTGTCAGAACTGTTCCTTAGGAAAACTGAATAGGCAGAGGTGTGTAGGTGAATTAGAAAAGGAGGTTCCTGAGGCTAATTAGCCCATGCTCCCTGCATGCACGTTGCTCCTCTGGGTGGTACAAAAGGTACTCAACTGCCCATTTAGTTTGATGAAGAAGCTTGCTGGTTATTGAGTCAATGAAGAGTATGGACAAAAATCTGGTGTCCAAATATCAAACATTATTACAACAAAAATAGATCCATCAAGACACTGTTTATTATCTTGGCTTCTCTGTATTGGTGCTTCAATTGCAGCTGAGGTGAACAATCTCTTAAACCCCTAAGAATGCTACCCATCCACTATCAGAGCTCCAGTTCAATGCCAACCAGCTAAATGAAAAGCTAGAAACAAACTAGATGGTGATATTTTTGATCATTGACTATTATTTCTTCTGTTTTTGGTACCAGGGATTGAACCACTGAGCAACACTCCCAGTCTTTTTTGTATTTTATTTTGAGATAGGCTCTCACAAAGTTGCTTAGGGCCTCGCTAAATTGCTGAGGCTGTCTTTGAACTTCAATCCTTCTGCCTCAGCCTCCCACCGTACCTGGCTGACTATTATTTCTATATCAGTATGAGTCTAGGTAAATTTTAGAATTACCCTTCAGTCCCTCAATGAAATAAAATTTTTTTCCTCAATGTTGAAAAGTATTTTTTTCAATAGTGTTTATAGAGTTGATTTGGAAAGTTACTATGTAAACCCAGTACAGGAGCATTGTATTTTCTAACATCTGAAGGCCAAATCCTATTAGATGTCAGACTTAGTACATCTACAAGAACCCTCAAAGTAGATAATTCAATAGATCAGTTCCTACAGTTTCTTCTGTGCACAATTGATTTTCTCTACAGAAATTGTTTTGTTCCCAATCCCAGAACTGTGATGTGCTTCCTTGTTTTAATCTTTGAAAAGATTATGAAACATTTGCTATGGGACATGCATCATCATTTTAAAAAATAGAGTGTTACCTCAATAGTTGTTTCTGGGAAAAAGTGAGTATAAATCAAATTTTTGTAAGTCCAATCATATTTTAAATGCCCCAAGGGAACTCATTATTTAATAAAATAGCATGGAGCGAATAATCACATTGTGACGTGCTTTTCATAAAACTGGGGCACACCTGTGTCACACTCTGTCATGGCTATAGGACTTCATTCCACAGAAGAGTTTGAAGGTTGCCAGGTCTGCCTTGGACTCAAATCAAGGGAATTAAGTTATTGAGTACTGAGGATCTTGTTACAAGGCAGTCTCATATATAAGCCATCTCAGCATTGGATTCTATAGTTATGTGCTTTAAAAAGATGTAGAAAAGCTACTATACTTATGAGTTTCAAAGCATATTAAGCAAATTGGCAACCAGAATCATTTACTTGTTTGAATACAGAATTTTAGAGTCCTAAGCTTACATTCCATAGATCTTTATTTACAAGCAGGAATCTAGACTTAATCAATAGTTTCATATATTGAAAGAAAGTGAGACCAACAGCAGATTCATGAAAAATGAAAATTTAGAAAACCCACCAAAGGAAAAAAAAAAGAAAACCCACCAAAGAAACAAAATAGCATGTAAAAGCATTTTAAAAAAGGAAGAACAAAGGAATGAAGAATACTTCCTTCCTGAAAAATAACTTTCTCTTCTCTCTCTCTCTCTCTCTCTCTCTCTTTTTTTTTTTTTTTGGTACCAGGGATTGAACCCAGGGGCGCTTAGCCACTGAGCTACATCCCCAGCCCTTTTATTTTTTATTTTGAGACAGGTTCTCACAAAGTTGCTTAGGGCCTGGCTAAATTGCAGAGGCTGGTTTCGAACTTGTGATCCTCCTGCCTCAGCCTCCCAAGCTGCTGGAATTGCAGGTATATACCATTGTGCCTTGCAAAAATAAATTTCTCTTTGAGTTGTCTTTGTAGCTTCCATTTCACAGGGAGAAAACATGGTAATCTGGAACATTAGATAACTTTCAAATGCTGACTTTGTGTGTATTGTGAAGAAAAACTTGCAATTGTAAAGTCAGGAGAGACCTGTCAGCAGGTCTCAGTGGCCCTCATCAGTGGCCCAGGTTCTGTTGCTTCAGGCTGTCTGGCCAGAACCCTGAGATGAGTGTAGTGTTGATTCATATTGAGAGTTGCCGGGTATTGGGAAACTGATTGTCAAGACACATGTACAAGAGTCCCTTAAAAATGTGTAGCTAAAACTCAAACACACACAGGTGCCCATTCAAAGCAATATTTAGATGAAGGTCTAGAGGCTAGGTATGTGGCTCAGTGGTATAGTCCTTGCCTAACATGTGTGAGGCTCTGATTCCATCCCCAGCAGTAGGAAAAAAAGAAAAAAATTAGAAATATCAAGTTGCAATAGACAGTTTCATATACATCAAAGTCCTCAGGCTTTAGTTATTTGAGGAGACAGCTTGCTGACTAAAAAACAATCACTGCAGATGGAAAAGAAAAAGACAGTATCCAAGGCCCCCACCTCACTTACATTATGCCAAATTACAGAATATTAGTGTCTGGAGCTCTAAATAGTTCCATTTATTAAATTTCTACTGTATAGCAGGCATTTTGTGTACATTATTTTTAGTTCTCACAATCAATAATCCTGTAAGATAGACATAATGATTCCTATCTTATAGAGGAGAAATATGGGGAGAAAGGCTCACTAATTTGCTTAAGGTTATAACTGGTATATGGTAGTATTGGAATTTGAACCTTCAATGGTTTACTCCCCCCCACTGCCCTCCCCTGCAGTGTTCTACCACTGAGCTACATCCCAAGCCCATCGTTATTTTGAGAAAGAGTATTTGCTAAGTTGACCAGATTGGCCTCAAACTTGCAATCCTTCTGCCTTAGCCTCCCTAAGTTGTCAGGTGTGGGGCTAAATAGTTTGACTCTTAAGGTCTTGCAGTTCTATCTTAAAATTCTTATCTTACCAGTCTATTCACCCATGGTTTATCTAATGTAGAATGGTCCTGAAATCTGAATACTGCCATCTTTTCCTAAGGACAGCAACAATGGCTTCCAATGCATTTTAATATATGAATCCTACACAGCAACAAATGCCTATTTCCCGGCTGCAGGTGAAAAAACCCAGTATGGAGAATTTAAGGCATGTTCTCCTTCAAGATGCCCACATCTGAGAGACCATCTTGGAACCAAGATGTGTAAATAAAAACCCTAATGTAAGGAGAGACAAATAAATTCCATAAATTTGGCAGCAAAATACAGGAGGATGAAAGGAAAATAGAGGAAGGGTGTCATCACACAAGGATCCAAGAAGCCTCTCCAGTGGCCTTTGGCTTCTGGCAATGGATGTGGTGCGAGGAGGGAAAAAGTGTGTGTGTGTCAGTGTCTGTGTGTGTGTGTGTGGGATGGGGTGGGGTGGGGTGGCGGGGCGGGACATTCTTCCATGGGCCAGAGAAGATGTAGGTTTCAAATAGGTGGATTCATTGACTCCACCCTCTCCTTGAGCAAGGCAGAAAGTAGAATTTAAAATGAGATTTCATTTCAAAGGAGTTTTCCTGATCTATGAGGAGGATAGAAAACCCGGCCAGGCACATTCCAACGCAGTTCTTCTCCAACTTTACTGTTAAGCAAATCACCTGCTAAAAATGCGGATTTTGATTTAGTAGATCTGGTTGGGGCCTGAGATTTCGAGTTTCTAATAAAGTCCAGGTGATGCTTGATGTCGCTTGGTCTGCGGACCACACTTCAAGGTGCTTCCGCATAACCTGGGAGAGTGTTAAAAAATACGGAGAGGGCTTGGGCCTCGCTGCAGACTTAGGGAATCAGAATCAGCATTTTAACAAGCTCCCCAGGTGACTCATGTGTACCTTAAACTTTAGAAACATTTTTTTTCTAGGTGATTCTTTGTTCTGTGAGGGGATCCAAAGAGGACCCCCAGGCATCGCACACAAGCAGTCTGGTTTCTTCGTGGAGCTCTAGTTCCCAGAGGGCAGAGATTTGTACCCTGTATCCTAAACCGGTAGCAGTTCCGGGAGTTGCTCGCCTCATAATCCTCCTTGCTGGGTTTCTTTCCACCCTAACCCGCGCTTCCCGGGGCGCTCCAGCTGTTTCCCACCCCCACGTCCAGGCAGCTACTGTGCACAGCTGGAGCCCTACGCTGCAGGAGCACCAGAGTTGCGGCAACCAGGGAAGCCAGGCGGGGGCGCCGCAGACTAGGCTGTGCGGGAGGAGGCTGCGTGGAGCCGGGAGAGGGCGGCGGGCGGGGGAAAGCGAGCGCCTCATCTGGTGCCAACCGGCGCGGCCTTGGCGCAGCCCTGGCGCGGCCCCACATTCCCACACCGCGGGAGCCGAGACTCGCTACCTGGGAGGCGGCTCGCACCACCCCAACCTACGTTTCATAAACCCGTCGGGAAATAGTTCTCCAGCCTCGTGGGCCAGTAATCAGCCGACCTTCTCTCGAAAGAACTGCTGATTATAATCCCTGAGTTGGGCGAGGGCCTCGGGGATTTAGATTATAAATCGACTATTTAATATCATCATCATCATTGTCGTCGTTAAAAACCAGCAACCCCGACCTACCACCCCCATTCCTTATATACACTTCTGAAGATGTGTGTGTGTGTGTGTGTGTGTGTGTGTGTGTGTGTGTGTGTGTGGAGGACTAGGGGGAGGGAACAGGATTGTTAAACCGAATGATTTGCTGAGAAACCTGGGACCGAAAACGCAATTTACAAAACGGAGAGTTTTACAAGGTAGAGAAGGTAACTGGGCAGAAAACGCGCGGCCGCTGAACCGCCGCCTCGTGTGCTCCCGGGAACTGGCTGGCCCGGAGCGAGGCGCGCTCGGGCCGCGCAGCTAGGGCAGCACGCGGATTTCGCTGGAAGAGGAGACCCGAGAGCCCAGGGGTCCGCGCGCGCAGCAGAGAGGAGCGCCTCCCACTGCCAGTGCCTGCTGCGCCCCTTCCCCAGCTGCGCGCGGAAGCCGAGCTAGCCCGGCGCTCTGGCCCCGCAGGCATTTGAAGCGCGTTATTTCGCCGCTAGCTTCCCTTTCGAAGCAGAGCGGCGGACAGTTTAAAGTTAACACCCTCATTCAGCCTCTAATGCCGGGATGTGCGCTTTTGCCCCCTCGTACGTGTCTGGGTGTGTGCATTTCTCGGTAGGATGTCAAACAAAACCGATAATCATAACATTTGTTAAAGCCTTACGTGTTCTGTCTCGAGGTTCATCGGGTTTGTTCAAACTTTTGTGAGTGTATGAGTGAGTGTGCGCGTGTCTCCACCCTCCTTTTGCTCCCCCCAACCTCACCCCCACCCCCACCCTGCTCGTGCGGGGCGAAGTAGTCCTATATAGCGATGATAAATATCCCTGTTGATCACTTGATTGATTACCTCCCTGAAAGGTCACGCGGGCTCGCAGTAATTTCCTTTTGCCTAAGGCTCCCTTTTCACTTTTACTCCAGCACGACAGCTCCGAGTACACGGGATCTTTATTTTTTATTTTAACCCCTAAATGCAACCCCTCCCGAAAACAATGCAGACAAGAAAAATCGAATAAAATCAACTCGAGACCTTTTTGCTCACTCGCAGCTTCCCTCCCCATCTTGCTTCTTTCTTTCTTGTCGCCCCCGCTCCCTCCCACTCTGGCCCCCTCTCCTCAATTCAAATGTATTCTGGACACTATTTAATAGATGAGTGTCTTGCAAGTAAACTCAGGCGTCCCTTGGGTCTGCATTTCATGTCTGTGACTCTCTCCCTTTCTCTCCTGTGGACTGAAAATTCGGATTTAAACCACTAGACAAGCTATTAATTTAGCTAGGGTACCCAGGGTCCTGAACCCAATTAATTTCTAATAATTATAGCCCAAGGGGGCTAGATAGATCTCCCTGCCTCTTTCTTTTATTGCCACTCCACGCCACCAAGGTCAGCGTATAATAATAAAGTGTATATTTTGAAAGCGATCTCCAGAACAGTGAGTTATTGCAATGAATGAAAATTGTTTCCATTTTGGCTAATTGAGCCCGTGGCCGAAAGCTGGAGCTCTGAGACTAAATAAAGAGGACTGTTTCATTTCAACATGAAGAAACCCCTGCCTAGCTCTGGTCACCCAGCGAGAGTTTAATTTCTTAACAGCCAACCTGAAACCCAGCGTTGGGTAAACAGTATTAATAATTGCATTACAATGATTAAATTAATCTTGCTGGTAGCTAGAAGAATATAGGTTGCGATTCAATAGCACAATGTAAAGTTCACTGCACAAAGACAATAGGCCAAGAAATACCTCCATAAAGAATTTAAACTTTCTTCCAAAGATACTATGAGGCTGGCTCAATTATGATGCGAGGAAAGAAAATTTTTCTATTGCGTGTAATGTATTGAAAAATTCGTTCTTTGCCATTTCTAGCATTAATTAAGCAGTAGGATAAGGGGGGTATACTCGGCTGTGTCTTCCTCTTCGATGACCCATCTTCAGTCCTAACTCCTCTCTCGTTTTTCCTGCATTTGTTTAAAAAAAAAAAACCCAAAAACTGAAACAAAAAAAAAAAAAAAAAAGCAAACCCAAACAGACATAAACTCATCAACTTTCCAAGGAGGCACTGCTTCCAGGATGCCCGCTTCCGTGGGAGAAAACGTTAGGACCCACGCCACTGTCTCCCAATGAAACGAATTCCAGAAGGAGAAGGAAAAGTTGGCAGGTGGGGAGTGGGCAGCGAAGGTAGCTTGGCCAACTTGTTGGAGGCCTTTTTTTTTTTTCCTGTTGGGCCAGGGACAGCTTAGACGTCCGGTCACAGGTTGTCCGGAATTCCAGGGGCCAAAACAGAAAGTCACCTGCTCTGGTCTCACGGATGGGACTTGGGACAGGTGGAACTGACGGGGTCCAGGCACTTGGGAATGGGAACCCGTTGGGACAGGCGCGCCTGGGCTGCGGCGCAGCAGGCGGTGTGCGCTGCCGGCTGCTGCTGAGCGTTTGCTTCACCAGGTTAAACACACTTGAACTAGCAACTTAGCTCTTTTATTAACGCACATTTAGGGTACAAAACAAGTGACGGAGAAAGAAAGAGAAAGAAAGAAAGAGAGGGGATAGGAGAAGGACAAGAAATCCAGCTTTCAGGTTCGAAAATAAAAAGAAGCGATGGCATTGTGAATATTTTTATTATTTTTTAAAAAAGAATAATGTCTTGTCTTTTCACAACGCCTTGGCCTGGGGACGCACAAGACTTTGTGTTTATTATTTCAGTTAAATGAGGTCGGAAACGCTTGTGTCCCGAAACTCTTGGGAAGATTAGGGAGAAAGGCCCCTGAACTGCTATCCCAAGGAGTTTAAAACCAGAAGGGAGGGTGCTCAAACCGCGTCTTACTGCCCCGCCCCCACGCTATTCTAGAAAAGTTTTAAAAGACTGGGACCCTTGCATTTGGGGGTTCAGAGACTGATTTGCTTTTCTTGTTTTCCACCTCCCAACCTGTTCCCTTCACATAAACCACCCCACCCCCTAGCCCACCACGTGGTTTCTAATTTCTCAGCAGAAACAAGTCCAGCTTCACGTGTGGGTCTTGTATCTAATCGCAGGATTGGTAACAATGGTCCCTTCCTTTCCTAGAAAATTTCCCGGGTTCTCCTCTTTGCCTCCCAAGAGAACCCAGATATAGACAGATCCCTGGGGATGAGGTGGATGGAATTAACGGGAGATGTGAAGGGAAGAGGTCAACTCCTTTTTTGAAAACTTTGTAGGGTGAGAAGGTGAGATGAAATGTCCCAGGCAGAACTTTCTCTGGTCCAGAGCACTCTGCACTTCCTGGGTGCCAAGGCCATCTTTGGCCTCTTTCCTGGTGAGCCCAAGATCCTTTAGGTTCTAGAGGATCTTGATAGTTCCTCTTGTGCTCTGGCCTAGGCGATGCTCCCTAGACCCTCTCACAACTGACTAGAAGCAACTGTCAGAACTTGTCATTCGCTAGCCTAGTGTGTTCCTCTAAAGATTTTTCTCCTTTTCAGACTTTCAAGCTTCATTTCTCTTTTTCTTTTGAGGACATGTACTGGTCAGAAGAAAGACTTTTCCATGGAAACTGGGAGGGACTGGCAGATTCACATCTGGGGTGGTGATAGTTAGAACTGTAGACCTGGGGATGGAGGCACCCACACTCAGAGAATATTGGAGTTGCCTGGTGCTTGTAAAAGGCAATGAAACTGTAGATATGGAAAAACAAAAATAAACAAGCAAGCAAACAAACAAACAAACAAAAAAAACCCACCCTGGTGTCTCTTTGATGGAGATGACAGTGTTTCCTGGTACGCATGTGTGTGGGCACCAGAGCCTTCTCTTTTGGAAGTTGTTCCACTCATGCTCTGTGAAAATTCCCTCTTTTACCGTAAACCCCTTCCCTTCCTCACATTTCAAGGTTACACATCTGTGTCTCTCTTGGGACCTGTAGCTTGTTTCTACAGGGACTTGTATCTTATTGCCAAATGCCTCTGGAATTACACAGCTCTGGAGAAAGAAAAATGGTGGGCATCTTTTAGTCAGGGAGAATCCTTTCAACTTTGATTCTCTTGGACATTGAATCCCCTTGGAGTTGAACATAGCTATTTGTCTCTCACACCCTCAGTCCTAGTTTTGACAATAAATACCAACAGGTGCAACTGAGCATTCTCAACAATCCCACTTTTCTTCCTCTGTCTTTCCAGACCCATGCCTTAGGACCTGCTTTTCTTTTCCCTCTCCTTTAAGTTGAGCATCAAGGATGTATTGTTGCAGCACAGAGACTGAAAAGATTGTAATTTTCTTTTATTGTGTCTGGCAGGATTTGCAACAGATATTAATGGGGACATAAATAGCACATGGAAGGTATTGAACAAAACTGTTTAATGCAAGGAGGTTGTACCAAGAGAAAATCTATGGAGTTAGGATTGATTCATACCTTGAACATACCTAGCCCCTTTAGGAGTTCCCCATTTTTGCATGCCCACTTCAGTGGTAAATCCTATAATTAATGCGAATTTCAACAATGTATTTTTTAAGGAGTGTATGGAATTTCCCCTCTCTTCCTCCTTCTTGTGACCCCAGAGGTTGTAGGTTTGAGTGAGTGAGTGAAAATGGTAGGCAGGCTGAGCTGCAGAGGGAGGCGACGGGGGCAGCGAGGGGAGGCCGGAAGGTGACAGCCGACCTTAGGGAAGGCAGGAGGTCTTGGATGTCAAATGCCGCGCCAGCCTGGACCTGGGAATCAAGGATGATCGTTATTACTTGATGGCAATAGACTACTGAAATCTTCGTAGGATAGCAGCAAGCATTAGAATTACACCTAAAATTGAAAAAGAAACAGTTATTTATTCTGCTTCCAACTCTGAAAGCGGAAGCCGCAATAGCTTCGGTAGCAGTAGCAGCCGCAGCAGATTTCTCAAGTTCAGGATGATTCTTACTTCCTCTTGGATCGTTCGCCGATGGTCCAGTCCTTCTTATAGTTCTTTAGTAGAGAAAAGATTTATTTAGAAGTTTTTTTCCCCCTCTACTGCTTACTTTTTCCATGGACAGTATATAAAATTTTCTGCAACTTATTATGGGAAAAACAGTACTAATAGTTAACATAGGCTTTTTGGTGATTTCCAACACAGAATCAATCCCCTGCCCCCACGGAATCAATCCTCGGTCCAAGCCTTTCAAGCCTTTTCATTCCTTTTTTTTTTTTTTTTTGGGCGAGGTGTCTGCTCCCCTCTAGCTCCCTGCGCTCGCTCCCCGCCCCCAGCCGCCCTCCCCGTGGCTCCTTTCTCCGCCTCCTCAGCGATTGCCATCTGACAAGATCTCCAAATCAAAGTGATAAATCGCTCCAAACTTTTTTTGGCGGCGCTGAGATGTTGGAGGGGCGTCTAGCGCGCATGTGCGAAGGTGCCCAAACTGACAATGCTAGAGAGATAGCGAGTGTGGATTGAGAGAAAGGGAGAGAGGGAGGGAGAGAGAGTGAAAGAGGGAAAGACAGAGTGAGTGTGTGGAAGTGTGTGTGTGAGTGTGTGTGTGTGTGAGAGAGAGAGAGAGAGAGAGAGAAGAGGAGAGGAGAGAGGGAGGGAGCGAGAGGGAGAGCAAAAGAAGGAAAAGATCCAAGAAAAAAAAAACCCAACCACACACCAGCGGCTGCAGGACTGGGCACAGCATGAGATCCAAAGGCAGGGCAAGGAAACTGGCCACAAGTAGGTGCAATATCCCTTTTCTATTGGCTTTCCCCCCCTCCTCTGCCATCTTGCATATCTGTCTCCAGCACTCCGGGAGGGAGCGCGAGCTGCCTCTTGCGCCCGGGCCCGGGTGGAGGGCAGGCGTAATGCAGCCCCAGCAACCTGCCGGTTCCAGTCTCCGCGCCCAGTAGCCCGCTCTCGCTCCCGGTTTGGGCGCCAGAGAAGCCCGGGCAGCCCTCAGCCCCGCACACCGACTAGCTGTGGCAACCCCGTGGTGGGGGTGGGGTGGGGGCAGCAAAAACGGGGGTAGGAGGGAGGAGAGAGCGCGAGAGCGAGCGCGAGGGGGGGGGGGAGGAACGGAGAGAAGAGAGTCTCCCCCTCCCCTCCCCTTCCCCCCCAGGCGGGGGAGAGTCGCCTCTGGCCAACCAGCTAGTCCCGGGTGTGGGAGGAGGGGGGAGCGGGGGATGGGGGAGGCGGGCATGGGAAGGGAGCATTTCGAGCCTCGGTTTGTTTCAGGGGCTTGGAATGGGTGGCAGGCTCGGAGGGAACCACAGTGGCGGCAGCGGCGGGCGGCAGTGGTGGAGTTGGGAAAAGTTGCGAGACGGCCGCCGAAGTTGCGCGGGCGGGCGGGCTGCGCCGAGCCGCGGCTGCGGTAGTGGGCGCTGTGCGCTTGGTCTTGCTCTCCGGCGTGTGCGGCGCGGCGGGAGGACTGGGGAGGGGAGTGGGGGAGACAAAGGGGGGTGCTGCAGTCTCTGAGTTGGGGGCAGTGGCAAAGCGGAGCTATCGGCTTCCGAGAGCCACAGGCAGGTGGGGAGAGAAAAAGCCCCGCGAGCGCGTGCAGAGCGGTGAATGGAGGGCGCGCAGCCAGCGGCAAGAGCCGCGGAGGATAAGGAGGCCGAGAGGGCGCGCTCCGACCCGCCAACCCAGGGCTGGCGGGGCGCCGAGTGACCCCCAGGGGGCGGGCTGCCTGAACGTTGGGCCGTGGAGAGGGCGCGGCTGAGCCTCCTGCTTTCTTTCTGGGAGCAGCCCGGGTCCCGGGTCAGTAATCCTCCCCGGCGCCCCCTGCCTGCCCGGTGTGGAGCAACCTGGTCACGCGGGACCAGGGCGATTGGGTTTGGGGCGGGGGCGGCGAGATCCGCATCCCCCACTCATTCTGCAAAGCTGTTGGGTGACTCGCCCGGCATTGCCTGCCGAACGGACACTGTCTGACACGACCCGAATCTCAGCCGGGACTGTATGCGACTGGGCTGTGTTGTTCAAAGGCTTCTACCCCGAGTCTAAGGGGACTCGGCGGCGCCGAGCCACGGAGCAGCCTCGAGCGTTTCTCCGCAGTGTAGGCACGCGGGGCTCGAGCTGCTTCGGGAGAGGACAGGCCGCCCTCGGTTCACTCGCATTTGGCACTTGCTGAAACAGAACTCTAATTATTTTGCTTGTAGGCCAGAGAAATGAGAGATGGGGGTGGGTGGAATGTTTTTCTTCAGTGAAGTCCCCAGTCTCCCGCTCCCGTCCATTCACATTAGAACCAAGTACGGTAGGTATTCCATGCCTTTCAGCCCGCCGCGTCCCTGCAGCACTGCGCGGAAGGCAGTGACACATAGGCGCTCAGTTTCGCCGGCGGTGGGAGTTCGGTGGGCGAGATGCTGTCATCCATCCCAGGCGCTTTTCCAGTGCTTCGTCCAGTCCTCACCCAAGCACTCTCACATTCCCTAATACATTTCTCTCCCCCCCCCCTCCCGTTTTGGTCTCAGGGATCAACCTAAATGTAGAGCTCATTGTGTCACCAGTTCATCTGTGTCTTCTTTAAATATTGTTCATTTCACTTAGCTTCGGTAGTGTCAAGGCGTGCCAATGGAATTGTTTTTCCTGTTTGCTTTTAACCGAGTCTGATGTCTTTATTCTCATCTGAGGGGGAATAAATGTACATATGCTTGGAGGCTCGAAGGCTTCAATTCTGACTAAAGGTTAGGAAGGAGTGTGTGTGTGTGTGTGTGTGTGTGTGTGTGTGTGTGTTCGCGCGCGCGCACGCGTGTGGTTGTTGTTGTTGGGAGGGGGCGGGGAGCCTGCTTCAACCATGCCTAAGTTGTGAAATGAAAGCCTAAGGCTTTGCGCCGCGCCTCATTGCCAGGCATCCGCCGAAGTGAAAGCAGAACACAAAACACTTTGGATTTTCTTATACAACCTTTTCAACTGTTTTAATTGGTCAAGAAAGCTGTACACTGCTGTTTTAAAATATTCCCGCATGCACAGTCCACTCAACACCCCGAATCTGAGCTTCGTTTTTGATCGGATACTTGTCATTCAACCGGTGGGAGACACATTCATTTTGTGTCCAGTGTCGGTAATGATGCCGTTGCAGTTTTCAGATAGCTAGAACCGAACTCTTACAAACTTTTCCTGCTGAGCCTCAGGTTCCCACTTGCAGAGATCCAGCTGTTGCTGCCACAGATGCTTTCTTTAGAAGCCCTGCTTTGTGCAAATTTTCATTTACAATCTGAGTAATAAAGGAAATCATATTTAAACTACGGATTTTTGTATTTTAAAGCACTATTTCCTTTTGACGAGTAGCGTGTGGCAGAGATAGTTGGTGACCTCTGCAGTGCAATCATCCAACGAAAATTTAGCTTCTCTGTACTGGTTTCTTTCTCTTTTTGGGTTAGGAAGAGGCAGTGTGACCAGCATATTTAAAAAAACAAAAAACAAAACTACCTTTACCGTGGCAAAAGTAAACATTTCAGTGAAAACAGGTCGCGTAGAAATACTTGTTCTCTCGATTGATTGCTTGTTATTCTTTTTGTCTTTTGTAAATTTCTTTGGTGGTCGTAAGTTCTTGCTTGATCTTGGCCGTGGTACAGGAGGAGCCCATGGAGGTCGACCAGAGACCACATACCCTGAAAATAGCCCCTGAAGCTACACCAAGATTGAATACACAACCCAGTTTGCAATTCCTGTGTCTTATTTTTTGCACAGTAGTTGGAAGTTGATAAATTCGTTAAAAATCGTGAGAGAATTTAAATTTCAATTAAAAAATAAAGAATGGAAAAGCAAGAAGATTGCCGCCTGTACTGTCTAAAGCGCCTGACTTTTATTTCCATCTTTAAGAAAAGAAAATTAAAAGCCAAGTCAAGCCTGGCAGTCCTGGGAGACTTCCCAGCCGTTTTCATGGGCAGCTAGAATAGCACCTGGGCCATGCCAGAAACGCCAGTTGCAACTCTCCTGATGAATGGGAAGGAAGTGAATTTGGGTCTGCCCAGCATATCTAAGTCTGAAACACGAAGGAACCCCCACCCCACTTACCCGAAGTGACAGCAGGCAGGATTTCAATCACAGCAATGAGTTGCATACAGTAACCCCCTTAGCTACCAGCCCCCCAGAAGTCTCGTAAAGACGCAGAAGGCAGCGATGCGATTAGCAAGACGGTGTTGAGGAGGGCACTTGTTACTTCTACACTTGAATCTCTGTTTAAAAACAGATTCCGAAGTAGGAAAGGTAGATGCCGACTTTCCCTCCTGTCCTTAAACTCCTCACCGTAGCAGCCCAGGACCTAAGATAAAAAGGAAACAGGAGCCCACATTGAGGTATTCAGTCTGTGTGTGTGCACCTTACTTGGGCTTTCCTTCATCCTTAAGAAACCCAGATCAAAACAGAGCTTTATTATAAAATGCACGTTTATTTGTTTGTTTCAGACTGCTTTTGAGGAGAAGTGTTCTCTGGATGGAGGCTGAGGCCCCTTCTAGGAAAGCAGTTTATTTGCCATTACTTGACCATTACCCGGGCTTAGGGCTTCTTTACTACATTTGGCACTCTAAGCACCGTCTTCCTAGAGCTTTTAGACGGGTTTCTCACCCCTACTCCCTTACCCCCAAATCTGTGTTTAGGGGAAGGTTAATTACGCTTTTCATTCTCCCCGCAGTCCCAACACTGTGGGAGGGGACGGTTCATTAGTTGCAGAACCAGGAAGACTGGGAAGCCAGGCGTCTTTCCCCAGGTTTTCATTCGTAGGAGCTGAGGAGTTTCAGGTCTTGGCTGTGATGCTGTGTTTGTGAGGTTTTTTTTTTTTTGCCTTGTAGCCTCATTCTCAGTTCTCAGGTTTTCTTCTCCGAAGCCTCTCCCTGCACCCCAGGGCCTGGTCTCCTCTGTGGATAGACATTAGACTTGTAGAGGATTACCAAATAGAAATTATCACATCATTCCTTGAAAATTTTGGTCTTTCTCTCTTTGTCTTTCTTTCATTCTAGTTGAAGGTAATGAGTTTCTCATTAAAGAGAAACTGTAAGCAGTTTCTCTTTAATCATCAGAGTGTTAGGGAGCGTATTTTATATTTGGAAGATGGGTCCAGGTTGTCAGAGCCTGCATTTGTGACCTGGAGTAGGAAGGCCACAGTTGGGGATGCCTAACTCTGTCCTTCCTGGGGGCGGGCAAGGAGGGCCAGAGGGCAGACTGGTTGCCTACCTCAGCCCTTCTCTTCTGGCATCTCCCTCCACTTTGCCTCCACTGCAAGACGGCCAGGAGGTGGACAGGCTTGTGTTATGTTCCTGACTACCCTCTTCCAAAGATACCAAGTGCTTGGCAAAGCTCAATTCCCTAGAACTATCTACCATTCCCCACCTTATCTCACACCCTCCTGGTGCTGAGAAAGTGGCCCTCAGTGGGGCAAGGGATGGGGCTGGGGTGGTTCCAGTGATGCACTCAGGTCATACCTGCCCCCACCCCCGGCTCCTCAGGCTTCTTAGTTTTGGCTTCAAGCTTTGGCTAGCACTCTTCTTCCCAATCCAACCTTATGGGTGCTGTGTGCTAGGGACAACTGCTTCCTCAGAGTCCAGTGTGCATTGACAGTATAAAACAGGCACACCATCACAAGCACACACTCATACTTCCTGGGTTCAGGAAGAGTCTTGTGTAGAGGGTAGGCATTCACCACCTCTGGCAGAGCTGGCCTCTTTCCAGCCTCACTGGGTAGGGGAGACAGGGACTTCGGGGGAGGAGATGGGGCAGGAGGGGATAGCCATACTCTAAGGATGCCAGGCACATTTTTCTGGAGTCGTGTGGTTAACCCTTCCTCCGCTGGAAGCTGCTGGCTAGGCATTTTCTAAAATAGTCTGTGGGGTCTGCTTTCCTTTTCTCCTGGGCGGCCCAGTATGAATCATTAGTTCCCTCCCTACTTCCCCACTCCATTAGCCACGATCCTCCTTCTAAAATTAGATTTCCCCCTTTCCACTCTTCTGGCCTTCTGAGTTTACTAGGGAATTCTCAAGGAAATTGGCTGTGTATTGAGAACAAGTGTGAGGAAGAGGATAAAAAGGATACAAACACATCTAACAGAAGACAGGAAAGGGGGCCTAGAAGAGAGAAGCAGAGCCCTTCTCCTTCCAGATCTCTATTTTGCACAAGACTGGTATTTTCCTCTCTCCCTCCAGTACATGAAAAAAAAAATCTTGTTAATTACCTTTTCTATGTGCTATACAAGAAACTTCAGAGATGTTTCTACACAGGGAAGAAACTGTTTACAAAATGCTTTCAAAAGTGTGACATATTGCTCTAGTTCAGCACTAAAAAGCTAAACACACTTACCCTCCTTTGAAGTGCTGGGGCTGGGGCAGCTTATTTGAGTGCAGTTCAGATATTGCTGTGGGTATAACTAATGGCTTCTACCTATTTAGCTCAAGTGGGAGGAGAGAAAGGCCTGAATTCCTTGTCCAGTGGGTCCCTCTGGAGACTAGGTTCTGGCTTCTGGCCAGTTCTGTACAATGTCAACATTGAATATTTGAATTCCCAGACTCTATTTAACAAGTTTCTAAATAAATAAACTCATTGTGTGTCTGTGTTTAAAATTATTTTACCTCTTTCATAAAAGCTTATTACATTGGTCTTGCAAGTTGATTTTTTAAAAAAATAAACAAACAAACAAAAGTTTAAGGCCTTTTAATAGCCAGATCTTCGTAATATGTATTTATTGGGAAGCCATTGTCTCACTTGGAGGTGTGTAGGAGCTATTTAGAGGGATCTTAAACTATTCCGTGTGACTTGATAGTGAATTAAAAAAAAAAAAAGCTAAGTTCAGAAAGTCAGTGAAATATTAATCTCATCAAAAGGGGGTTTGACTATGTAACTTTAGTGCCTTTAAATATTTAGTAATTTGTCCTTCAGGAGACTTTGCTGATGTGTCTTAAATGGGTATGTGTATATGGAACCTCATTCTTTGTAGGTTCTGAAGGCAAGTCTAGAGCTCTTCTCATATGAGATTTTGTTTCTGGACATTTTTTTTCCTGTCTCTGTAAGTTGGAAGGAGTAGATACACAGATACTTTTTCTCATATTTCAGTTTGGTCAAAAGAACCACATGCATTCTCCCGTTTTACTAATTTTTCAGCATTGAACGTCCATACAGTGTTTTTATGCAGATGGGAACATAGTTGTTCTAAGTACAAACTTAATTTTTTAAAAAGGCAAGTTCCAGACCTCTTGCAAGTGTGGACTCCATCTGGAGTTGTTAGGAAAGAAAGTGGAATTTACTCTAATTTATGTGTGTAAAGTACATTATTAAAAAGAATGGGATTTGAAAGGGCACATAGTAAAACCCATAACATTTAGCTGGTAACGTGGAGAGCTCAAAGCCAAGAAAAAAAAATACCACCAACCCATGCAAACCCTGAAATAGATTACAATGACCTCAGCCATTTTCATTTTCAAAAATAATAGCCATGATTAAAACAGGGAGTGTTTTACTTGGAACCATGTTCTTCTGCATTATTATAAAAGCTGTTTTGTGGTTAAAGAACTGTTTCATTACAGAAAAAGAAAGCAAGTGAATTTTTAATCAAATTCCTGACTCTTCAAAAGTACTCATTCTTGAATTACTTTTTATTTTGATTTTAGTTATTATTCTTATTCAATAGCAAACATGCTTTTGGCTTGTATATTTAGCCAAATTCTTGAATACTAATTTTCAAGGAGAAATTTGTTTAGAAAAGAGATTTTATTCTCTTAGTCAACACCTGCCTGGGAGTCAATAACTATATAACAGGAAGGACTAAAACTTCCTTAACCATGTTTAAGAACCTGCCTAAGGAGTAATTAATTTTGCATGTTAGGGTTGTTTACATGTTAAGATTGATGACATTTATGAAAGTTCTTGCAGGTAGCAGTTGGAGGGCTTTGGTGATGGGCAGTTTTACACAATAAATAACAATGAAGTTCTTCCTGTGTGCTAGGCTCTGAGCATGGCAAGCTGTGTTTCCAGCTCTCATGAACATTTCAAATGTGCACATCAGTATTTGGATCTGATGTGATCCCTAATCATCTTCAAATTATTGAATACTTCTTGTGAGGTGAGAATAATAATAATAATAATAATAATAATAATAATAATAATGCCCTCCTTGGTATCTTTACTTGTGACTTGGTATCTTTACATGGGGGTAATAATACCACCCTTCTTGGGCTGCTGTGAGAGTTAATAAGGATAATGTTTTCCATTATGTACCTAAGTCATATGCAATCACACATTAAATCTTAGTCACTTCCCTTCTGATTTATCAGTTAAATTTTCTGAAGAGAAATACCTTTGGCCCCCCTCTTGTTCTATGTTTTTATCCAGTCTTATTTTTAGAAAGTATTTGTACATCTATGATAAACATTTTATATGACTTCTCAATAAATTATGCCCTTCATATAAATGTAAGTCATATCTAGAATTTGGATACATTTAAACTGCCTATACAATGCCAAACTTTGTGGTAAATTTATTTTGAAAACTTGAGAATAATTTTGCTTGTTCTTTTCTTATTTATGTTTTTGGTGGGAAACAATATAAAGTGATTGAGATTTTAATTTTTTGCCACAGATTTTGGCATTGCATAGCCACACGGCCTAAATTTAGTTGTGCATATTCTTCAGTTGTCATTAGGCTAGAATCCCTCCTGTATGAAAATTTAACTTTAATAAAAATTTCTTTTAATTGCTGATGGACCATTAATTTTTAATTTATTTATTTTTATGTGGTGCTGAGGATCGAACCCAATGCCTCACACATGCTAGGCACGTGCTCTATCACTGAGCTACAACCCCAGCCCCAAATTTAACTTTTAATGGAAGAAGTTTATAAGTCAGTTTACTCTCCTGGCTGAGTTGCTTCTCCCTAAATGATGGGGTTGGTCTAGAGCAGAGCTTATAAAGTCAAAGGGATGCGTTTGCAGCTACGATAAGTGAAGCAAGGTGGGTATAAGGCCATCTTCTCCACTGTTTTTAATTTTTGATGGCCAGTCTTCGTATTCTGGTACAAGAGGGAGTGGAGGAGGCTGTGGCAAGCTGGCAGGTTGAGCCTTTTCTAAAGGAGCATCCACTACCGAGTGCTAATTCACTGCTGCCATCTGGAAAAGGGACCTCCTTGCTGCTGAGTCTTCCAGTTTCTAAGAGACTTCAGTCTGTATTTTTATGTGGATCTTCCCTACTTTAAAATGCTGATTCAGTCTAAAAAAAAAGCTCAACAAAACACCTCTATTGCAATATATAGTTCATGGACCTTGGGCTTGCAATATCTGGATTCGTTGTTTTCTAAGGGTCCTTCAAAATTCCAGCATTTTATAATATCCATAAGGGTTACTGAATACTACCTTGTGTTTTTAAGATCTGTATCTTCCTCTCTATCCCAAACTTTATGTGTGTGTGTGTGTGTGTGTGTGTGTGTGTGTGTGTGTGTTTTGATAGGTGGAAGTACTTATTACAGAATCTGATATCTGGCCATTTATCTGGAAAAATAGTCTTCCACAGCCATGTTGTGTCTTTCTTTCCTTCCATGCCGCTCATCATTAATTGACTTAAAAAAATAAACTTAAGCACCCCATCCTCCTCTCGTAGCCACTGACCACTGTTCTTTCTTATTTCTCACTCAACCCAATTCTTTGATTTGTGGGCTGGGGAATGAGCAGTAGTAAATCATTAGGAGACAGTTGTCTGCAGTTTTCCACAGTGGGAGAAGAAGTCTGTTGGCTACTGTGGGTATTCAAAGGAAGACTGTGCCCCAGACCTCCTAGGAGGGTCCAGATGTCATGTCCTGAACATCTCTAACCAAACAGCCCCACTGATTTTGAAAGACCTAAACCTAAGATGGAGAACTGAGCTTTTAAGGAATGAATGTGTTATTTGACAAGAGTGGCTCTCCTTATAAAAAGGCCGTATATGTTCAGGGAATATTTGAAAATAAATACATTGCACTCTGTTTATTATTATGAGCTGTATTTCTAGTAGAGGTAGTAGATGAATACAGGTGAAATTAAGTCCTGAGGATTAAAAGGGTAAACTATGGTGATGGAATACTAATATAAAGGAGTCTCTCAATAAACGTTGGACTAAGCAACTTATCTGAACCAGTGCTGTCGTCAAGGGAGTTAATGAACACTTGTCACCATCAACTAACATTGTTGGGAAAATTGTAAGATAATGCAGTGGTGGAGGGGAGGATTTGGGGTAGTGAGAAACCATGGTCACAGTCATTATTGATGGTTATCAGATACCTAGCTCCCAATTTTTAATCTGATACTGAGGCCTAAATACTTTAGCTTATCTGTTGAGGGTTTCTTACTCTTGAACCAGAAGAGTGTGAGGACTCTGAGCCCAGGTTCTGAGTTAGATTTGCCAATATTTGAATCCTGGCTCCACTTAATCTTCCTGTGCCTCAGTTCCTTTCTTATGGACTGGGGATACTTACCTCATGCGAGGATTTGACCAACCAATGCATTTAGAATAGGTGGAAGACCTCAATGTATGTTTATTATTGTTTTATTAACTTTTTAGGCTTCTTTGACTCCCCACCCAAGACAGGTCTATTTAGCTTAAGGTTCCCATTTGAGTCTATCCCTGTGTTTCTGTGTTCCCAAACTTTGCCTGTGATGTTATGCTCTGTAAATCTATCCATATTGTATATTGACCATCAAAATCTAATGTCTTCTTTAAAATTTCATTTAAACCCTTGTTTTTTAAAAATTTTTTTTCCACATTTTTAATTTGTGCACTATAGTTTTAACATAATGATGGGATTTGTTGTTACATATTTGTACGTACACACAATATAACAGTAGAATTCATCCAATATCACTCCCCAGCACTTCCTCCCTCCCTCCCACTTTCTGGCTCTTTCCCTCTAACTGATCTCCCTTTGATTTTCATAGATCCTCTTCCCCCTTACCCCCTGCAACTACATTTCTTTTCTTTTTTTTTTTTTTTGGTACCTGGAATTGAACCCAGAGGCATTTAACCACTGAGCCACATCCCCAGCCTTTTTAATATAGTTTTTTATTTTGAGGCAAGGTCTTGTTAACTTGCTTAAGGCCTTTCTAAGTTGCTGGCTTTGAACTCACAATCCTCCTGCCTCAGCCTCCTGAGCTGCTGGGATTGCAGGTGTGCATCAACATGCCCAGTCATAATTTATGTTATTTCATTCCAATAGTATGGAATTATCTTTACCTACCATCATTTTGGCATTTTACTATATATTGCTTGTCTTCATGGTATCCATCTTATTTTTATGGAGAAACCTTGCAGAGCCTATTTCTGTTTTGGGCCTAGTACAATGCTTTGCATATGGCAGTTAGCAATACAATTAGGTGACAGTGGTTAGCGATAGGCTTTGGTGGATTATGTGAACCCCTTCAACTTCTTTGCCTGCAAAACCTGCACAGTTAGGTAATGTCAGCATGAGAACTCTGGGATATCTGACACTTTAATTGCATACTAAATCCACAATTGGCCAGTTTTGACAGTGATAAACCACCTGGAAAGCACATTTGGAAAGTAGAGTATTATTCCTAATTTTCACCAATAATGTTTCTCATTTTGCCAGGGCAGGTATAACCCATGGCTCCGCACTTAAATCACAAATTGTTATTGATCTACATTTGATCTTAGACTCTTCACTGGATCTGATTCTGGAGAATGTCAATGGAGTCAAGGTGGAGATGGTGAAACAGTTTGTGGACTCACGTAATTCCTAGGGATTTGGGGCTATTCATTTTACTAAAGTCATCAGTAGCTATTTTTTTCCCCTAAATCCTTAGCCCAGTTTGGGCAGTTTTAATATAGAACATAGGACCAAGAATTTTTCTTGGTCCTTTAATGGCATACTTCAATGAACATTTATGATTAAAGATTCTTTTAGACAATTGAAGGCTGAGAGATGACATTGTGTTGACTCTTATTTAACTCGACTCGCCCAACTATGTCCCCTTAATGGAGGTGCAAACATGACTTCTCTCCCTCTCCCCATTCTTTCACCTCCATGCCTTGTTTTCATAAATCTCTCATTTCCATGGAAAAAAAGAGGACTGTTTGTACCTGGAAAACTGTCCTCAAGCCCTGAACAGTTACAGGGTTTTAGTGCCTGTTCTAAGTTTTTTTTACCAACACCAGCCAGATGTGATTTCTTGTTTTGTTATTAAGATTACTCTTTAGTCAAGGGAGCTCCTTTAAATGGGGTAGAGACTGAAAGTCACAGGTTTTATACTTGGTGCTGACTATGGACTTCAGCTTTGGTGAGAGCTATGAAATGAAGTAGTAATAATAAGTTTCAGTATAAAATTATAAGTGAAATGAATGGAGGGATATAAGGGATACTTTGTATTTTGCTGGGTCATGATTTTTGATCTTTTTTTTTGGGGTCCTAGACCCCTTCCTGTAAGAATCTGATGAAAGTCATGGAGGCTCTTTCCAGAAAGTTCCTGTATACCTAGAGATTTTCCATACAATTCAGCAGTCCATGGATTTGTAAATTCCAGTCATAGATAAGATGGGAGTTTAACCTCTGTGTTCAGACTTGATTCAGCTTACAGTCCAGGGTGAAGTTTTAAAACTTACTATAGAACTTCAGTCTACTATGTTTATTATGTAACATCTTAAAGCCCTTATCAGTCTTTTCCCATTATCTTAGGAATGTTATTTTTTTTTCTGATTACAAAATTTATACACATTACATAATTTAAAAACTGTATAAAAATATAGAAAACTAAAGTTTTTTCATGTTTTCTTTTGTCATATAGTGCCTGAGATGACCACTGTACATCTTTTAATGTAAAATTTTGCACATTTTTTTCCTTATGCAAATATGGGCACATACTTAGATATAGATTTACAGCTCTTTCCAGCAACTTGCTTTTTCATTTTAAAATTTACTATAGAACTCAGATATGTGTCAGTCTAACCCATTCTTTTTAAAGCAGCAGATCTTTCATTGTTTGGATGCAGTTTCCTTTATTGAACTAGACCTCTATGATGACTGACATATGTGTAGTTTTCCAGTTTTCAGAACAGAACAGAGAAGTCTCCCAAACCAGACTCTAGGGAAAATGAAAGTGAAGACTACAATTAAAGGAAGCTTACAGTTCAGGGTGAAGTGTGCTGGCCTCTGCCACAGGAGCACAGTGGGGGTTTGGGAGGTCACTGAGGGTTGCTTCACCCTGTCAGGACAGATCAGATTTCCAAGCATCTTCACCGGCTGGAGGATCAAGGATCAAGGGTCTAAGTCCAGAGCTAAGGTACATCTTTGTAAGATCCTATGATATCTATCTATCTATCTATCCATCTATCTATCTATCTATCTATCTATCTATCTATCTATCTATCTATCTATCTATCTACCTATCTATCTATCTATCTAATTTTATGTCTATCTGTCTATATTTTATATCTATCTATCAATCATCTATCTATCTATCTATCTATCTATCTATCTATCTATCTATCTATCTATATCTGTGATATTTCAGGCTCACTGAATTGTTCTGGACCTCATAGTTATGCCCCATTTTCATTTTCTCCTGCTGCTTAGAACAGGCTGTAGCTGAAATAAACACATATAGCCCAACTGGATAAGCAAATTGTTGAGGCTTCAAAGTTTTAATGTTTTTTTGTGATTTCCTTGTTTGTGTGGTACATTATGATCATAATGCCTTATCCCGTGTATATACCATAAGCCAAATAATGCAACTAAATGAACGCAGAAGTCTATCTGAAGTCAATCAAAACCCTTTTTGATATTCTTTTAAAAAATTGCCCGCAGTAATGTCTAGCCTATGAATTGGAAAGACCATTTTTATAGAAAAATGTTTTTCCCTGGGTAACCAGACTATGGGAAAATTTTTATAATGGAAACTATCTCTTGCTTTTAACTATAGCATAAGAAATATGACAGGATAATGTTACACACTAAAGCCCATCAGATGTAAAATTCCAGTTTTTGATTATAAGTTATAAACCAGGATAGAGAGACTTCTGAAAAGTGGTTTTCTTTGGCAATGATGTTGTTGATTAAATATAAAAAATTCAGAAAAATTAGTTCAGCCCATGCCTTTACACAGAAGATTACAAAAAGGAATAGCTGGGTTTTGGTTCTACTGGGAACTATTTTGCTTATTAAAGATTATTGGATTATATTAGATTAAAAATATTAGATTGGACTTGAAAAGGTACCAAAGAATTACAATTTAGTGATATAAATCTTTTTAGGAATTAATTTACTTAGCAAATTTGATTCCTTAGAGTTCAGTATTTGTTCCAAATTCAAATACATACATATATTTTTTGTGGATATAGAAAGGTTATTCCATGGGGAAATTACTCTAGTTAACAGTTTCAAAAAATATTTTAAATTAGATCAATCAAATTGAGTTGATAAATAGTTATTGAGCATCTGGTATATATAAAGCATGATGAACAAAATTCTAGAAACTCTCAGTTTTCTGAAAATGTTGAAAATCAACATTTGACAGACATATATATGCCCCTGTCAAAGGTTTATTAATAGACATAAAGGTGACCATGTACCTGTTGCTGGTTATCAGTGACTACAAAGTGGTTTCATGAGCTTGGAGAATTGGGTCCTATGCCTATCTTTCCTCCAAACATTTTATTCTCCAAATATCTTTGTTAATATTGTGAAGCCACCTGCCTGACAAGCTCCAGTGTCATTTCACATGTTTGGGGTCTTCCATCTGAGAATACTACCATACTTCATTTCTCTTAATACCTGTCAGGTGTGAAGTTTTTTTTTTTTCCCCCCTGCCTCGCTAAATTACTTGTATGGTAAATATGGATAAGATTTTCATTCAAGATACCTGAAAAAAGGAAAAAAAAAAAAAAGCTGGGTGCTATTCATTCAACAGCTATTTGTGGTGAAGGGAGGGCAGCAGTTAAGCACCCAGACAAGGCCCCTGCCCACATGTAGCTCACATTCTGGAGGAGATAAACATGCAGAGTCATAGAGTTCCAGACATGGACTCATATTATGAAGAAAGTAAATCAGGGTAACTAGCTAGAGAGTAACCAGGGACCTTATTTCAGAAAGATGATTGCAAAGACCTCTCTTAAGAGGTGACACTTGAGCAGAGCTAAATAAGGAGGATGTTTATTAAGCGTTTGGCTTATTGACATTTGGAGAAGGGCAGGCAATATCGTTCTGTCTCGTTCTCTATCCTAGTGCAGAAGCAGACAATGGGTAAAGGCCATAAATAAGATTTATTTCAGTTTTGTCAAGTGCATTTATAGACACCATGTATACATTTAGTTGACTTCACAGCCTAGGAGCCAGGACAAAGATGTTTGTTTACCTTCCTTTATAAATGGAAGGAGTGGGACTTTGGTGTTTGATCTGCAAACATTGGGCAAGAGGCAGCATCAGAAAAACATATTATATTTTTGGACCCATAATTCTGTACAGTTAAACAAATATTTATTGAACATACATTAAGAAGCTCAGGGCAAGCACTATGTTGGGTACTGAGTAGTCAAAGAGAAATAAAATAAAATAAAATAAAATAAAATATATTTTCTGCCCTTGAGGAACTGGATTCTGTTGGGAGAGGCAGACATATAAACAGACAATTTTAATATAGTGGGGTAAGTGCAAGAACAGGGGTAATAGATCAATTCCTACTGAACTACAATGCTCTGAAGAGTTGTATGTTACAAATGGCATAAGCTCTTCTATTCTTCTTCTTCTTTTTGTTGTTGCAGTATTGGAGATCAGAAAATGTTCACATCTGAGCTATATCTCCAGCCCTTTACATCTATACTGCCAAAAAAATTTTAACCCGTATCCCACATAGTCATAAAAGAATGTATGTTTTCAAACTTAAGGATTAAAATTTTAGTGTGTTTTAAGACAAATTTCTGAATCTATCTTCTGAGCCTTCAAATGTCCAATATTTTAAGACAAATTTCTGAATCTATCTTCTGAGCCTTCAAATGTCCAATATTAGATGGACAAGTGTTTCCTTTTTTTTTGGTACCAGGGATTGGACCCAAGGGCACTCAACTACTGAACCACATCACTAGCCCTTTCCTATTGTTTATTTTCAGACAGAGTCTCACTAGGTTGCTTACAGCCTTACTAAGTTGCTGAGGCTGGCTTCAAACCTGCGATCCTCCTGCCTCAGCCTCCCAAGCTGCTGGGATTACAGATGTGCACCACCATGCCTGCTTTCAATTAAGTGTTTACTATATGGTCCACCCATCATGCCTATTGTGGACATGCTGATCTTAATGAGTGAGGTGCAGGATGTACTTCAGGTATATGCCCCAGAGCCTTGGGTCTGTGGATGGGCAAATTTCTCTTCCTAGGCTTACTAGTATCAGTGTATTTTTTGTGGAGTTTTTTTTTTTTTTTAAACTTTCCCCATCACTATTCAAGAACAAGTTTTTCCCTACCTCCTTGCCACTTATAGCTCTGTCTTTGAGAGCAAAAGATCCCACCAAAATGTCCAAACTGAAGTTTCCATGGTTTCAAAAGGTATATGCTGCTTCCAGATTCAATTTTTATCCAGTGAAAGGTAGTGTGACATAAAGGCTGATATGATCTCAGAGAAGTGTCTTGTCTCTCAGGCTGGCATGTGATTTTCTTGTTTATAAAATACACAAATAAGAATAAAACTCACTGCCTTCTCTTTGCCAACCATCTTGCTGAGCTTGATGTATGTGTCCAAGCCAATGTTCCAGCCACTAGCCTTGGCAAGAAATTAGTGCATCCAACATCATTACCACTGGGGACAGTTTGAAATCCTGAGCAAAACTCCCTGTTTGCCTAAATGCATAAGATGCTAGTGATTTAAGCATCCTGTTGACAGTGTTGCAATATTAAAACATGAGCGTAGATGTTTGTCTTAGGAAGCAGCATTACATCTTTGTTTCTTTGACTTAAAAATAATGTGGAGATGGATCTAAAGAGGATGGGAAATGTCAAGGTAAAAAGTATTATGTGTCTAGGGATTTCAAAGGGCTTCACAATCTGTATCAGATCTCTCTTCCTGCCCTTGAGTGATGGTAAACTCAGTCACCAAGGTTTTACCTTCAAGAAAAGAAAATACTCTGATATCTAATACAACAAGCTGCATCTTAGTCAACCTTCCAAGTGAATCCCTGGTGTTGGCCAGGACTTGTAGACCATTTCTGGGCTGTGTGGAATGCAACCATTTATTTTCTTCTACCACTTTTAGAGTTCACCTGACTGCACCACAGTACCTCATTATGCAGATTGGACCATTACTACTGACTTTCCTATGAGGAAAATGCCATCTGTGGTGGCTTAAGCCCCATCCACCTTGAAGATAGGTGTGATCATCCCAAAAGTATATTTGGTGCCATGGGAATGATTTCTGGTGTATGAATGTCTGGAGAGTCAGGACATAGTGGTCTGAATCCTGACTTTGCTAACCATCGATGTGGTACTAACCCTCTGAAACCTCAGTGTCTTCAAACATAAGATAGGGATAATAACTTCTGCTTCGGCTTCCTTCAGGCTAGTAATGTTAAACTAAGATGGCATATGTGTAAGTTTTTATAAGTTGCAAAGAGCTATGCAAATTTGATGTCATATAAATTCTGGAAATTATAGATATTGAAAATGCTAAGGGTAAGAGTATAGATTCTGAAGCCACATTATTTAGGCTAAAGTCTTGGCTCTACCCCTACCTAGCTCTGTGGCTGTAGACAAGTCATTTAACCTTTATTTGCCTTAGTTTCTTAATCTGTACAATGGAGATCATTTATAGCAGCAACAATAAATAATGCTACCAGTCAAGGTCATTCAGTTTTCATGTGTTATTGCAGTTAATCCTCACACCCCCCTGAGGTAGGAATATTATTGTCTTGGCTTAAAGATGAAGGCTCTGAAGACATGTTAGTTATTTACCTACGATCTCTCAACTTTTAAGTGCCGAGCCAGGATCCAAGTTTTGATCTGCTTCAACAAGAGCCTCAGATTCAATCTGAACTTATTTTTTTTTTCTAACCAGAAATAAAAGTGGAACATCCTGGGCATTCTAGAACTCATAAAAGGTAATTAGATTTTGGATTGAAGATACCTTAAATAAATGATTTTATACCACCCTTAGTAAAGAGGAATTTTGCTGCAATTTATATGAGTAATCTTCTTTTTTTATGACAGGGACTAGCCATCTCTTTGTCTTTTATTTTCTTCCTAGAGTTATCTGCATTGTGGTTTTCCATCACATTATGATTTTAGTTTTATTCAGGGAACTCTCCAAATCTTTGTTGAATGAATGACTTCATTCCTTCATTACCTGAAACCACCAGCTAATTATACCTTACAATTTACCCGTGGATGGTGCTGGATTTGGATTTCCCTTCTCTAAACAAGGTACTGGGACTATAAACTTGCCCAGGATATTACCAGCATATTTTTAAAGCAAGGAAAGTAAGCCACCGATTTCTGAGTCTTTCCTTTTTGTATATCTGAAACCAAGTCCCATTCACTCATCCTCGACTTTTTTTTTAATATCCAAATCAGTTGGGCCTTGCAACAAAATGTTTGGTTGGTTGCATAATTGAATAATCTGTGGGATTTCAATAATGAGAACACCAACTAGCTCTCAGAACTGGTCTTTTTTACCCCCCTTTTTTGGGGAGAGAACAGTGGGCAAGTTAGAAGATAATGATCACTTTCAAATGCAGCTGCACAAAATCACTTGAAGAGCTTGAAAACATTATCCACCCCCAAATCAATACAACAGAATCTGTGGGGGTTGGAGCTCAGGCAGTGGGAAGCAATGAAGTCCTGGACATGAAAAACTGGAAAGAGGTCATTTTTCTTCTCTTTCTTTTAGTACTGGGGATGGAACCTAAGGGTGGTTTACCACTGAGCTGCATCCCCAGCCCTTTTTATTTTTTTTGTTTTGAGATGGGCTCTCGCTGAGTTTCTGAGGTTGGCCTTGAACTTGTGATCCTACTGCCTCAGCCTCCGTGGTTGCTGGGATTACAGGCTGCCCAACTGCTCCAGGAGAGAAGGAGGTCATTTCAAATAAAGAACAGTGAGATGGAGGAGTGCTTCCAAATGCCACCTTTGGGGGAAGTCTTTGATGGTTATATATGTTTTAAAACATGGCTTCCTTTTAGTTTTTGTAGCTATGGGAATGATGTCATATCTAGCTCCATGAACTTGTTTTCTGCCTGTGATTTTCTAGGGAAGAAAGTTCCAGGCCATTGGTGGGGAGACTTCATCCCTGAGGTTTGATGATCGTTGGAGAATCCAGGAGTCCGACATACTTTTGACCATTTTGATAGGTGGCCGTATCTAATGAGATGACAATGTTTTTAGGTTAAATATCAACAATGACAACATGATCCCAATGACAACAGTATCCACAGCTGCTTTGTGAGCCAGCACTTTAATATTGCCAGCTGCTTTTGTCTTTTGGTTTTCTAGAGTCCCAGACATGAATGTTTCTGCCAATTTTCCCATACAAATTTGGTGCTGGGAATTCTTAAGAAGGTATATAGGAAACCGGAAAATGAAATGTAATAAATAAATAAATAAATAAATAAGTAAACAAACAACAAGATGAAGTGTCTACCTAGAATATATAAAACAGAAGAGTAGTCTTTGGGGCTGGGATTGTGCTATATATTAGGAAGTTGGACATGGAGTGCCAGTGGCCCGTATGCCTGGTTGGTTTTAATAAATGCTATCAGTCACTCACTTCCATATACCTGAAAATTCATTAAATAAACTCTTTCGTTGTTGTTGGACAGTTCACGTGTGTTCAGTTGCACCTGGGTGTACATTTGGTCAGTGTGCCCACTGCTTCTGGAGGTTTGTTTTAACCTCAGTGGGTTGGACACTGAAACAGCCTGTGTTTGTTAAGGAACCCCTACATTTGTTCGCACGTATGTGAAGGAGAATGATTTTGCTGAAAGAGCGCACTAAGCCAGGAAAAAGGTGCCCATGTGTGTTTATAGAATGTGTGCTAGTGTGTATCTTTGGATACTTGAGGGCCTCTCCTTCAGTTTTAATTTTAGCTGTATGTTTCAAAATTATTAACTCTATTGCACAAATCCTCTGAGGAATTTCATTTGAATTCTACAGCTTAGCTCAGAGATGTTTAATCTAATCACCCCTTTGTGATTCCCCCCCACCCCCAGATTGATCACTTGCACTTTATAATTTTTAGAATATTCTTTGAACCAGATGTAAAGGGATAAGGTGGTTCAATTTTCTTAAAGAGAGATTAAAGCCATGTCTTTATAAGAGTTCTGAATGATTATTTTATGTTATAATGCCAGTATAAAATGAATAAAAAGTCTAAAAAATAAAGGAATCAAGAGTATAATTTTCTCATTTCAGGAGCAGGGCTTCAGAATCATAGTTATTTGTAAAAGCTGTGTATTTTAAGAGTATTACAAGGTACAGTGCAAAAGGAGTTTTATAGTGTGCTATATGGTGAGCTAGAAAAAATAGTATGATTTTATTCTGCAGTTGGGACTTGAAATAAGAACAATAAGGATAACTTTTTCCTGGCCACCTATATTAGAGGGGTGGAACTGGGAAGAGAGCTCCCTGGCTTGCTTATGTTTTAGTTGCTGGACTGCATATATCCACTGTGGTCAGAGTAAATTTTTTTTTTTTTTTTTTTTTTTTTTTGTGATGCTAGGGATTGAACCTAGGGCCTTGTGCATTGCAAGGCAAGCACTCTACCAACTGAGTTATATCCCCAGCCCCAGAGAAAGTTTTGTGATTTATTTTATGGAAGTTGACTATGTCTAGTTGAGGGCCATCTTATTCACCACGGTGAAACTATTCGTTTCATTTTCACTAAGTATTGTGTCTGTTACAGAGCTCTTTAAATACCATTAAGATGAAATAGGGAGCTGTGTTTTAAAAGGTGGTCTACATATTATGATTCTACTAGAGATGAAGGCCCAAGGCCAGGCCAGAGTTGTCATGGCACCTCAGTTAATGTTTTCAAAGCATCCACTTGGTGAATGATTTTGGATGAAGGATTCTTTTAATAATTTTATAAGTGACCTATTTCTCCCTTATGGAGCCTCTGTTTTGAGAGTAAGCAGAAGGAAATGGTAGTACTAACAAGATTGGTTTTTGCTAATTCACACTTTTCTGCTCTTTGGATTATGGGAGTGAGGTGGGAGGCCGTGGTGATGCAAGGTCTGGAAGAAGAACATAGGTGTGTAGCAGAGAGTGCATGTGCAAAGTGGAGCAATGGTGTGTCTCATGAGAGGGTTTGTGTAGACAGCAGAGCGCTAACAATCAATATTTCAACATTTCATATTTAGGGATTCACATATTTCCATTAGTAGTTCTGTGGAAAGGAAGTTTAGCAAAGTCAGATTGATGACTGATATAATTTAATTAGACTCCAGCTTCATAAATATGCAATGTTATTTGAATGAGAAGTTGAATCATTAGGCTCCCTGAGAAAAATGGCAATTTGGTTTGCTTCAGAGTTGGTGGCAGACATTTCTACCGTGGTATAAGTGGGTAAAATAATTCAGTGATTTAAGAAGTAGAAGAAAGGCTAAATTTGATCGACCAGTTATAGAAACCGTTTGTAGATGTTTCTTGCCCTCCTTTGCAACTCTCTCTTTTCTAGTTTTGCAGTGGCAGGTATTTCTTCATTGAATCATGCTTTTTGTCATGGCTTTGAGAGTTGTTATTGGATGTTCAACACCTCTCTCCCACCCCAATAATTTCACACTGCCCTGAATCCTTTGCATGGTGCACCGTGGCTTGACTAGCTCACCCAGAGCAAACTATTAAGACTTTATAAGGATATTAACATTATAGTTGACTAAAGGGACTTACTTTTTTTTTTTTTGATAAGTTGGCTTAGTGAGGTAGGGAAAGAGAGGATGAGAGTACCTTTTCTTTTTCTTTCCTTTTCTTTTTTTATTAACCTGTTATTAAACTCAGGCCAGGGAAAATACTGGAAACTGTGTGAATGGACAGGCTGCTTTCGAGGATGATTTGGCCTCATGTAGCATATTGGAGCCCTCCCCATAGCCATGGTGTCTTCTCTTCACGTTAATACACACACACACACACACACACATTTAGTTGTAGTTGGACACAATATCTTTATTTTGTTTATTTATTTTTATGTGGTGCTAAGGATCGAACCCAGCGCCTTGCATGTGCTAGGCGAGTGCTCTACCGCTGAGCCACAACCCCCAGCCCTCCCTTCATGTTTGAAATGGATAAAATTTTAGTTTTAGTTTTCATCTTTACTTTTCCCCAGTCACCGTCTGTAGCATCCCTGTATTCTCTGTAAGCCATTCCATTAGAATCTTTGCTGAAATGAAATATATGATTAATAAATGGGAAGGCCCTTACTGGTGATTGATAACTACTCTTAGAAATACTGTCATTTGCAATTCATTAAATGCCTTATTTGCCATTTATATTTACTGAAAATTGATACTCTAATGTATTAGTTCTTTCTCAATGACAGATCACTGGTAAATGTATAATTAAAAGAGAGCTTAATTCCAATTTGTCTTCATTTCTCCTTGAAATAATTTCATAGCAGTCAGATGGACCTTCTCCATTCCAATGTGTTCCTCTTTGCCAATGACCACAATTGTTCTTTTATTTATGAATTATGGCAATGTCATCTTGTGAGAAGAACCTACTTTCAAATTCTGCCTTTGTCGTGCTGTGAAATCTTGCACAAATAGTTAATAGCCCCCAACTTCGGTTTTCTCATCTGTAAAGTGGCAGTGAGAGTATTTATTTTGCAGAGTTGGCATGAAATTCAAGTGACATAGTGCATTGGAAAATGTTTTGTTGGCTGAAAAATGAAATCTACATTGATGTTGAATTAGGCATCATGGTCCTCTAGCTCCTTTGAATACAGTGCTTGTGATGAGGCCTCATACTTGCAGGGATAACTTGCAGGGAAAATGCAAACTTGGCAAAGGCATGTGAAGAAAACTTTGGCAAACAGTGCCATGTCTGTCCTCTGCACTGGAGCCAAAGCCATGGGAATGTGCTGCCTTATCAGTAAGGAGTTGGCTTGGTGGGGTTAAAGTCACACAAAAGTGCTGATTCACCCAGACATGTGTCCTGTGCAAATAGAGAGCAATAGGTATGTGGATTAATTTTCTTTCAGTTGGCCCAGTCCTACTTCTATTCACTGCTATGACTTCAACTTATTTCTCTAGACCTTAGAACCTGGTCTCCTGACTCCTTAATCATGCTCTGGTCCAAATTGTCCACCAAAAAGGCTTTTTTGATCACTGTACAGACTTCTTTCTATTTTCCGCCACCATCCTGTTTTCCTTAATTTCAATCTTAGGGTAAAAAGACTTGAACTCCTCCAGTGCTGACTCTTCCTGCCCAGGAAGGCCTGGGATGTCACTGCTATAGCTTCAGATAATTGTTAATCAAGTCTTTAAGGCCTCTGTTATCCCCCAGAGTGCCTGCTCTGCTCCCCCAGGGTGGCATGCATTGATTAGGGCAAGGGAGAGTGGTATAAGATTGGGATCACCTCCCAATTTTGGTGAGCTCAGATCTTGAGTTATGGGAAGTATAACTTTTGGACTTATGGAAAGTATAACTTTGGGGAACAGAACACATGTTTAAACTGTGTCTGCTGCTTAGTAGCTATGTGATCTTGGGCTTCAACTTTGCTTCTGTAAGACAGAGATGAGACCACTTACTTCATAGTGGTGCTGTGATACATGTATCCATATTTGTACCATCTGTACTTAGCACTCTGAAATAGTCAGTATAATTTTCCTCTTCAGTCCTGTGCCCTCTGTAAAGCTGCTAACATGACCACCACCCTTAGAGATTAGAGCCCCAATCAAATATTAGAATAATGCAGACAGACTGACATAGTCCTGTAGCAGTTTTTGCTTTAAATTCCATTAAAATGTCAATATTTCCCCCCATTTTTGCTCTGTCAGCCCCTTAGAAGTAATTTTCAAAATTTTGAAATGGTAAAACACATGTTTTGGAGCAGTCTTTTCCATAATTATTTATCGACAGCCTGATTTCTTTCAATCTTGGATGAACTTACTTTCAGATTCTGCTCTGTGTGCCCATAAAAAGTTGAGTCTGATTATTCTTTAGGGACTCAATTGTTCTTTTAATAGATAATTTAGAGTTTCAATTTTAGATATGGTGGCAGACTTTTATTTTTTAAGTAAAATATTTGAATACTTTTTAAAATAAAAAATTTGAATAAAATATTTGACTATTGTTTTCGTTAAATATTCACTGCCTTTCCTAGGAGAGAGTTATACTTCCCAGCTCTGTGACTCCAAGTTTGCTCTGACCCATACATGTGAAAGAAGTTTCTAAGATTCAGCTTGTGGGGGCTGGGGTTGTAGCTCAGTGGTTGAGTACTCGCCTGGCATTCATGAGGCACTGGGTTCGATCCTCAGCACCACATAAAAAAAAAAAAAATAAAATAAATATATTGTGTCCATCTACAACTAAAACAATTTTTTAAAAATATTCAGAATATTTAAAAAAATATTCATGTGTTTCATCATGTCTTATCTTTTCCCTGTTGTCACAACAGCAAAAGTGTTCCGGATAGGGGGTAAGGAGCTTAAAGCTGAGGGAAGATGAAGATGAGACATCATTGACCTAGCATGGACACATAGCAGAGCATTGGCAAGAAATAAACTTCTGTTACAAGTGCTGAAATTTTGGGACTTAGCTGTTACTGTAGCATAACCTAGTCTACTATGACTGGTGTGGGTATATGTATTTGCAAATGTTTACTGATGTTTTATTGATTTGCCAGTTACCTTTTCTACCTCAATATGTGGGTTTTAATAAACTCTGTACTATGGTAATTATTTTAATTTATTCATTTTTCCTATATGGACTATAAGAGTTTCATGTACAATCAAGTATACCTAGAAGATAATAGTTGTTAATAGAGAAAAATGAATTTAAATTGGTGTAAAAGTAAAGGGAATTTATTAGCTGTGAAACTGAAAATTTAAATGTAGATCATGCTTCAGGCATAGTTTGATCAGCAGTCTGGTTCCAGTTCTTCATTGTTGCTCTTGGCACTTCTTAGCTCTGTGTTTTGGCTTCCCTTTCAGACTGTTGCAAAATGTTTTACTATATGTGGTCTTACTCATATTCAGTTGGAGAGAGAAGGCTTCTTTTCTCTTAAAACGTTGAAAAAATAATGATCTTTTCTTTAATTGGACTGACTTAATCAATATGTCAGCTCTGAAGACACTCTTGTGGCTAGAAGAATGAACAGATTAGCTCTGACCTGGGAAATGTGCCCGTCCCTGAAACCAAACCAGAGCCCATCCCTGGAACTTGGAAGGATGTTATATTACTATGAGACAGCGAGATGATTGTTTTAGTCAGCTTTTGTGTTGCTGTAACCAAAATATCCTACAAGAACAACATAGAGGAGGAAAAGTTTACGGAGCTCATGGTTTCAGAGATCTCAGTTCATGGATGGCTGACTCCATTGCTTTGGGCCCAAGGTGAGACAGCACATCATGGCAGAAGGGCCCAGCAGAGGAAAGCTTCTCATCTTGAGGTGGGTCAGGAAGCAGAGAGAGGGGAATGGAGAAAGAGATAACAGGGAAGATGAACCCTTCCAGGGCACATCTTCACTGTGACCCTCTAGCCATGCCCCAGCTGCCTATAGTCACCACTCAGTCCATTCAAAGTAGGATGGACTGACTGGTCACAGCTGTCATAATCCAATCGCTTCACCTTCAAACATTTCTGTATTAATACAGGAGCTTTTGGTCCAAAGCATTCTATAACAGATAAATCCAACATTCTCTCTGGCTTTACCTAATAAACATTTATTTCTTAGTCATGTCAGAGGCTAATATTAGTGTCATTAATCTTAATGATTGGCTAACTTCCAGGAGGATTTTTAGAGATCTTGAATTTCTATATCTTAGAGTTCCTTTGTCTTCAACACAGGGTTCCAAAACTGTTGCAAAATGGGAAAGATCTTGGGGAAGACCATCCACTCCTTAACTACTTTAGCTCAGAAATGACACACATCATTTTTGCTCACATCATTGGTAGGAACTAGTCATGTGACTCCTTCAAGAGAAGTGTGAAGTGTGAGGTGATCCCTTGGCTGGGCATATCCTTCCCAGTGTGCACTCCACACCCTGGAAGGGGGCATGGATCTTTGGGGTCAGCCAGTCCACTCTGCCACAGATGTTAATTCCACCCCCATAGGACAAAGGGTAAGGAATGGAGTGAATATTGGGAAGGCAACTAACCATGTCATCCTCACCAGGAAACCTGGTCTTGATGTCAGACAGGCATTGATTTGTGCAGAAGCAGATGTGCAGACTCTGCATTGCCTAGTACACTGACCTATGTGATCAAAAGTCCATGTGTTATTTTGAAAATCATTTCAGAAAACTCCAAACTAGTAAGTAGACAATCACTTGAAAGATGTCAAGGTCCTCTATCTGGAGAAGCAATTGAGAGCCAAGGCTCAGGTGCGGTATGTGTGGGGTGCTCTTTCTTAGGGTGCTGTGCATGGTAGCAGGGGGCAGACACATCAGTTATGTGTAGGAAGACTGCCGGGAATGAAGCCAGCAGATCATGTTCACGAGGCTCACACAAAGGGGCTGCATGGAAGTAGAACTAAACTATGAAATTCATGTTGAGGGAGTCTTGAGGAATAAGACAGAATAGTAAGAAGGTGGTGAATAAGTAGGAGGGAGGAAGCTTTAAGACATTTCAGAAATAATGTAAAAATACCAGTAAAACACTTGTAAATGCTCAGAGTGCATGGGCAGACCAATGAAAGAAAAATACAATTCAATGCAATTATCTATGATGTCAAAGTTTTTATTATCAAGTTCTTGAGTGTGTATGAAATTTGTGTGAATTTTTGTTTCTTTTTTTCTTTTTATACTGGGGATTGAACCCAGAGGAGCTTAACCATGAGCCACATTCCCAGCCCTTTTTATTTTTTATTTTGAGACAGGATCTTGCTAAGTTGCTAAGGCTGACTTTGCTCTTGATTTAGCCTCCTGATTTGCCTCTTGATCTGCTGGGATTACAGGCATGTGCCACCATGCCAGGTTTTGTATGAACTCTTCTTATCCTTCAAGTATTAGATTAAATATTTCTTCTCCAGAGATACTTTGATCAGAATTTCTTCTACCCTCTATTATTTCTTTATTACTGTACTTCATGTCAAAGTTGTAATCATTTGTTTGTTTAATTGATAGAGTCTATCTCTCATTCTGGATTGCGTTTTAAACGGGAGCAGAGGCCATGTCTACTTTGACCCCAATTGCATACCCATTACCTTGCAATGTGCATGGAATAATATTTTATGAGCTCATGGTTGTAAACATGTATGGATTTAAAAAAAAATATTTGAAGAGTAGCTCCTCCAATCAAATTAAAGACTTTAAAAGTTCAAGAGATTGGGGTTGGGGTTGTGGCTCAGCGGTAGAGTGCTTGCCTCGTACATATGAGGCACTAGGTTTGATCCTGAGCACCACATATAAAAAAATAATAAAATAAAGGTATTGTGTTCATCTACAATCACAAAAAAATAAAAATAAAAAAAGTTCAAGAAATTATTTCAAACTTTTAAAACTGAAAGATCACAAATAATGCATTTGTACTTTATTGAAAAGTTTGGTTGAAATGCTAAGCAGGAAGTGTGAATCAGGCGGTATAGCGATACCAGACTTCAAACTATACTACAGAGCAATAGTGACAAAAACAGCATGGTACTGGTACCAAAACAGGCGGGTGGACCAATGGTACAGAATAGAGGACACAGAAACCAATCCACAAAACTACAACTATCTTATATTTGATAAAGGGGCTAAAAGCATGCAATGGAGGAAGGATAGCATCTTCAACAAATGGTGCTGGGAAAACTGGAAATCCATATGCAACAAAATGAAACTGAATCCCTTTCTCTCGCCATGCACAAAAGTGAATTCAAAATGGATCAAGGAGCTTGATATCAAATCAGAGACACGCCGTCTGATAGAAGAAAAAGTTGGCTATGATCTACATACTGTGGGGTCGGGCTCCAAATTCCTCAATAGGACACCCATAGCACAAAAGTTAATAACTAGAATCAACAAATGGGACTTACTCAAACTAAAAAGTTTTTTCTCAGCAAAAGAAACAATAAGAGAGGTAAATAGGGAGCCTACATCCTGGGAACAAATATTTACTCCTCACACTTCAGATAGAGCCCTAATATCTAGAGTATACAAAGAACTCAAAAAATTAGACAATAAGATAACAAATAACCCAATCAACAAATGGGCCAAGGACCTGAACAGACACTTCTCAGAGGGGGACATACAATCAATCAAAAAGTACATGAAAAAATGCTCACCATCTCTAGCAGTCAGAGAAATGCAAATCAAAACCACCCTAAGATACCCTCTGACTCCTGTAAGATTGGCAGCCATTATGAAGTCAAACAACAAGTGCTGGCGAGGATGTGGGGAAAAGGGTACACTTGTACATTGCTGGTGGGACTGCAGATTGGTGCGGCCAATTTGGAAAGCAGTATGGAGATTTCTTGGAAAGCTGGGAATGGAGCCACCATTTGACCCAGCTATTCCCCTTCTCGGTCTATTCCCTAAAGACCTAAAAAGAGCATGCTACAGGGACACTGCTACATCGATGTTCATAGCAGCACAATTCACAATAGCAAGACTGTGGAACCAACCTAGATGCCCTTCAATAGATGAATGGATAAAAAAATGTGGCATTTATACACAATGGAGTATTACTCTGCATTAAAAAATGACAAAATCAGAATTTGCAGGGAAATGGATGGCATTAGAGCAGATTATGCTGAGTGAAGCTAGCCAATCCCTAAAAAACAAATGCCAAATGTCTTCTTTGATATAAGGAGTGTAACTAAGAACAGAGTAGGGACGAAGAGCATGAGAAGAAGATTAACATTAAACTGGGATGAGAGGTGGGAGGGAAAGGGAGAGAGAAGGGAAATTGCATGGAAATGGAAGGAGACCCTCAGGGTTATACAAAATTTCATACAAGAGGAAGTGAGGGGAAAGGGGAAAATAATACAAGGGGGAGAAATGAATGACAGTAGAGGGGGTAGAGAGAGAAGAGGGGAGGGGAGGGGAGGGGGGATAGTAGAGGATAGGAAAGGCAGCAGAATACAGCAGACACTAGTATGGCAATATGTAAATCAATGGATGTGTAACTGATGTGATTCTGCAATCTGTATATGGGGTAAAAATGGGAGCTCATAACCCACTTGAATCAAAGTGTGAAATATGATATATCAAGAACTATGTAATGTTTTGAACAACCAACAATAAAAAATTAAAAAAAAAAGAAAAGTTTGGTTGAGTGGATTTGAAGTTAAGTAGGATTTTACTATTGTGTGATATTCTCCAACAGTCTGAGGTAGGAAGTATTAACAAAGAATTCAAGTCTTCCAGTTGATATTTACTTCAGAGTTCAAGGCCATATATAGGTCTCCAATAGCTGATGCCCAGGACAACTTGGCTGTATGTCATTGGCACTCCAAAGTTATCTTTAGCATATTCAGACCTAGAATGAAATAGATTCTTATATTCATAGTCTCCTACTTGGGTCTAATTCCAGTTCTTTATTTCTGGGTAAAAATGTACCTGAAACTTAGTGATTTAATAATTCATTATTATTTCTTACAGTTATGGGTGTTGATTGAATTAAACGGGGTGGTTATGGTTATCACTTGGCATTTCATGTAAACGCAGTCAGGTTTTCGCTGGGACTGCAGTCATTAGAAAACTACTGAGCTGGACATTCAAGATGCTATGGCTGCTGCTACTGGCTATTAGAGCTCAGCCACGGCTCTCCATGACTAAATTGTTTGCATATGGCCTCTCCCATATGGTTTGTGCTTCTCATAGGATGCTGGTAGGGTTGCTCGTGGGAGCATCCCAAGCTGCAATGCTTTTTATGGCCTAGTGAAACTGGAGTTTTTTTTACTGTCACTGTTTTTGGTGGCAGGTGGGGTCGGCACAAGCTGCAGGCCTCTGCAGCTCAGAAGTGTTGCAGCTCTCTATGGTAGGCCATGTCCTCTAGTGTTGCAGCAGAACCCAGCAGCTCATCTTAAGTTTCTTCTTCTTTCTGTGTTCCTGTATCATGAATTAGAAGAATGAAATTCAGACCAGGATGAGTGAGTGCAATGGAAGGCTTTGTTGAAGAACAGGAACAAAACCCTTACACTGAAAAAGGGGACCCATAGCAGGTTTTCTCCTGGCAGTGTGCTAATCTAACGGTTTATATAGCACGTGGTTCACTGCTACTGGTCCAGATTTATGCTAATTAAGGCTTGAAACATACTGACATTATTGGCCAATTCTTGAGTCCCAACTTTCAAGTCTGCCCCACTTCCATTTCTTCATGGCAGGTTGGAATTGGGAGGTTGAGGTTGCTGGATGGGGCTGCCGTGCTGTGTGGAGCGCCCTTCTGCAGTGGTATCCCACTGTAGCAGGGTGTTGGATCAGTGCACTTTGGCTCGCCTGGTGCTGACTTGCCATACCTCAGGTCTACCACGCCTGTAAAGGCTCCATGCAGCCAGCCCACTTGTGCTGCAACTCTGCCACTCTGCAGGGACCAATAGGCTGGCTGCTGGGCTTGGCAACAAGGGAGCCATGTCACTTAGCACTGAGGTTGTGCTGTGTCAGTTCTACTGTATTCTATTGGTTAATCGCACATAGCAGGGCCAACCCAGATTCATGGAAAGGGGACTACACAGGGACATGAATACTGGGACTTGGGGTTCATGGGCATGGTGGGGCATTCATGGAGATAAGTTACTGCAGCCTATTTTTTTTAGTTAATTAATTTGTTCTAATTAGTTATACATGACAGCAGAATGCATTTCGATTCATAGTACACAAATGGAGCACAATTTTTCATTTCTTCTGGTTGTACAAGAAGTAGAGTCACACATTTGGGTCATCATACATTTACCTAGGGTAATATTGTCTTACTGCAGCCTATTTAGAAACAGTGCAGTGTAGAATCTTAGGCCAGGTCTGACACACAAGATCATTTTCTCTATTCAGAGCCTATTTGTCTCTGGATTATGGTGGAAATAGGAAAATGAAATGTGTTTCTCAACAGATAGAAGTTTCAAGGAAAGAATGTAGAATTAGTATGACTGAAATTTTAAAAAATTTCAGGAAATTGAGCCCAGAAGATCTTGGCTCTTGCTAGTCTGTGGTATGGCTCGACAGATAAAATCTAGAAGGCCAATTGGGGATAGAATTAAGGACCTTCAAAAGTCTAAAGGTTCCAGGAGGTGTACCTTCTTTGTCAGCTATTAGAAACTTCTAAGGAATGGCAGAATTGTATTCAGAAGTTCATCTAAATTTTAGTAGAACAAACACTGCACTGGTTGGGATCTCTGGTCTTCTTCCTATAACTTCTCTCTCAGTCTTCTATTTCATGAAAAAAATATCCAGGCATTGTTTTGGAACATTAGAAAAGAGTGTTAATTGTTAGGAAACAAACATGTTTGTCATGAAAAAATAGGCCCTTAAACTTAAAAAGAAAGATTCTTTACTAGGAGAATGGCATGGATATTGAAAACCTCGGTTTCAAGAAGCATTTTATGAAGTTGCATTCTGTCTTTGTGGATAAGGTCATCAAAGTGGGATGAGTGAGTTAGACAGCTGATGAAATAACCATATCTAAAGGTCTGTGGATCTGTTAAGCTGAGGAGACTCCTGGGTAGATGGCTGCATTCATCTGCCCTTGCCCTATATTATTTCTCATTGGTATCCATGACGCAGATAGAATGCTTTTCAGTTTTTTCTGATGACTTCACTGGAAGATATAGACAGTATAGGAGATAACAAAGTATGTTACAACTTATTTTATCAAGTTGGAACTCTGCCCTGTGACCTGCAAGTCGCCACTCAGGAGACACAAATGTAAAACTGTTCCTTTAGGTTTAAAGAATTAATTGCATCATTATGGGATGGCTTGACAGCATATTCAAGTGAAGAGTAATTAGTTGAACAGAAGCTATGTATGAATAAGGGATATCACACTGCTGCAGAAAAACTGGCATTATATTAAGGTGCAATAAAGGAATAAATTGTGAGAATAATCCACCCTTTTATACTCTTGATTAGTCAGAGCATAATTAAGATTTTCTAATACAGCTTTTTTTTTTTTTTTTTCCTGGTACTGGGGATTGAATCAAGGAGCACTGGTGCAGCCCCCTCCCTTTTTTTAAAAAACAGGTCTCTTTAAATTTCTCAGGCTGGCCTCCAATTTGTGATCCTCCTGCTTCAGCCTCTCGAGTATCTGGGGTTACAGGTGTGCACTACTCTGCCCAACTAGTTGTTACTTTTGAAGAAGGACACTGATAACCAGAGCATGTGAAGAAGAGGTTAAAGTAGACTGTAAAGTGTCTGGAGTTGTGTCATATGAGAAACTATAGACATTGTTTCATTGTGTATAAACTGGGGATATTGAATTTTACACATTTAATGAATATTTGGAAATTCAAGCTAATAGAATGTGCAGCATATGGGTATGTTATTGATAGATGGATCTACTTTTGATGAAATGTGGAGGGTGGAGAGAATGAAGAGAAAACTGAATTAGAGAATTAAGAGGAATGATGCATCCTCTTCTTTGTTTTAAGCAAATGGTGCATGGCAGGTAGTAGTGAGAGATGGTCCTGAAAAAGTAGGTTGGGCAGATGGTTCCAACCTTGAATGCTATACCAGGGTATGCAACTTTATCTTAGTAGACAATGGGAAGTCCTCCATAGTATATAAACTAAGGAATACTAATGATGATAATAATAAAGTTAATAGGCAGTATTCTAAACATATATACATATATGCTCATTTATTTCCACAAGATCCCTATGAATTGGATATTGCCATTGTCCTCATTTTACAGATGAGAAAGCAGTAGCATAGAAGTCCAGGAACTTCCCCAAAGTCACACCATTTGTAAACTTAGAGCAGCAACCTGTCCCTTATGCTGTGCTGGCCAATGCCCTGGGATTGACTTGCGGGGTGCTGCCTGCTCTAGCTTGTCTGTGCCCTACTTAGCACCTGTGGCAGCACTGAGAGCACTGTGCACCCCCCACCCCCTTCCTGGACCAGCATTTCACTCCTCACTCTTCCTTGGAACTACCCGATAGAAAAACAAGGTACTGGAGATAGAGGAAGCAGATGATTGAAAAAAAAAAGTGATTAAGAAGCTGTGTTTACTTTTTGGATTTTGAAGCCTTTCAAGTTTCAGGTTTGAACAGTGGGTCTTGGGCTGTGTATCCCGACTGTTTGGGTCACTGCCAAGAGTTGGGTGTGTCCAGCACAGAGGAGTGATTTAAGAGTAATTTAAGTTTAAGTACTCCCAAATGAACATTACCCCAGTAGCATAAGGTTAAATTCTGGGTTTGCAAGGCCCCAAGCAGACATTTAAAAAAGAGACCCTTTGGCCCTTTGTTCAAATCTCACTGATGTCTGGCTGCCTTGCAGTTCTGATTCTACTTGGGTGGCACTGATGTCTGAAAGAGAGAAAAATGTTGACCCCAGCTGGGGCTCTTCTGTCCTCCACTTTTGTGCCCCCATTATTCTTGCCAGCAAGGGAGAGAGATTCGTTACTTAAGTGAAAGGCCTGAATTAGCAGGTCATGGGTGTGGGCTAATAGTGACTTTGATAAACTTACTTGTGATGCCCCTATATGACCACCTTAGCTTAAAAAAGAGGTGATGGGAGGGGAGGGGAGGGGAAGGGGGATAGGAAGGGCAGCAGAATACAACAGACACTAGTATGGCAGTATATATAAACGTGGCTGTATAACCAATGTGATCCTGCAATCTGTACACGTGGGAAAAATAAGAATTCATACCCCATTTGAATCAAATATATGATATATGATATGTCAAGATCATTGTAATGTTTTGAGCAACTAATAAAAAAATTAAAAAAAAATCCTACTGAGCATGACCTCAAAAACTGTAAATAAAGGATAAAGCCAATCCTATCCTGTTCTATTAATGCTGGCTAATAAACTTGATTATCTTATTGCCAGCAAAAACATTGTGTGTGTGTGTGTGTGTGTGTGTGTCTGGACATGCACACACATTTGTGTATTCTGGAGACTTGAGAATATTTAGCTTAATGACTATTTTGGGAGGACCTAAGGTTAGTCAGGTCAGTAATGCCATTTTCCTCTCCTTCTACAGTAATGCTAACCAAGCATCTTGGTGTTCTTGCTCCTATCAATCCTGTACCTGCCAATCCTGTACCTGTGACTGAGGGTCCTGTTCAGGCATGTTGAACGGCCCTATTCTGTGAAATGGATTCTTTAATAGCAGGCCTGAGTGGTGGACACCAACCAGCCACCCCTTTTTACTCAGGGTCACATTGGTTTACCTCCATTTTTCCTTTTCATTTTTCTGTCTTTCCTCTCTGACTGTCCCCCTTTCCCTAGTCTCAGTCTGATTCTTTATTATCCTTTTGTCCTCTTTCTCTCGACCCCACCATCAGCCTCCCTCCCTCAGTTGGCTGGCACGCAACAATCACTTCACCCAGGACCCACTGAGGCCACGTCACTGGAAAGGGCAGAGCCAGGGTCCCAATGTCGGATGTTGGGATGCTTTGGGGACTACCTTCCCACTGGTTGATCCGTGCTGGTTGAGTGTGTGGGTGAATTATGCGCTTGCTGTGGGGAACAGGCAGGGCCAGACTCTCAGCAGGAATATAATCCGTGCCTGATGAAGCCTCCGCCCTCTAAGCACCTTTTGTTCCTCAAATCCCACTTTGTGGGTTGACATTACAGTGTGAGGAGTGAGTAGCTGGACTACCAGCATGTTTCTTCTTCTAATTCATTTAACACACACACATCTATCTTCTGCTAAGATATACAAGGATGAGATAAATGGGAACATAAGGATCATATTGTACTTGAGTTATATCATTGCTGACTTCCTGAGAAGCCTGTTCAAACGACCAGAGGATGTTAACTAAATTGACAATGTGTTTCTCTGAGGTGGAAGTGAGCAAAACATCTGCTTTTATAATAGTCTGCTTGCCTGGATAGGCATGTACCGTTTTGTTGTTCCAGAAGATTTTCAAGCAAATATACTGGTGAGTTTCAATGGCTTGGAACTTCCTGTTTTGTGATCTTTTTTTTTTAAATGCCTTTGGAGAATGGGCAAATGTTCACAGAATTTTGTGTTGCTTTAAATGTATTCTCAGTCCCTAGATTACTCCAGGAAAAGATAGATTAGGAAGCTGCATGGGACAGAGAGCAGACGATAGGTCCATTGCTTTTCTCCTTCAGCATATAGCGTTTGTTGACACTCTTATGTAACACAATGAACCTAGTGTTGAAAACTCTTGGGCCAAGAAATACAGAACAAGTGTCCTACTAAATGTTCAGAAAGTCTGTCCAAGCATTTTTCTTTTGATTTACAATCTCTGTTCAGATAGGACGTCAGGAAATCAAACCAAACGGAAGTAAAAGGCTTTGGGGATGAGCTACCTGAGATGGATTGCTGTGAATTTCATTTAGAATTTGAAGGACATAATACTTAATGGTGATATTGGCAGAGAGAACAGCATTTCTGTTGTTTTCCTATGAGAACTATGATTCCAGCCAAACTTGCTGTTTGACTCAAAAGCATAAGCTTTGAGCGTCTGAAATTTTGTCACCTTTTCTTGTATATAGTCTTGGGCAATTGTCTTTACTTCTTTGGACTTTGAGTTAGCCCATCTTTAAAATGGGGTGGTAAGTTTAGATTTTTATTTTTCTTTTTAATCTCAAGATGGTGCTCTATGATGGGGAGATTACCTTTGCCTCTTTGGATTGAGTCATTCCATCTGTAAAATTGAGCTATAAATATAATTTGTTCTCAGAAGGATCATCTGATTGGTGGATGCTGGATGGCTGGTGAGGAGAGAATGGAATTTTTTGCATGGAAGAGTGTTCTTGAATTTTGTAGCCCATATTTGAATGAGTCTCATGTGATGGATTGCTAAAAGGCTTTTATGTTGCTTTATTTTGAATATATTTGAATTTACATAAACACTAAAATCTCTCTAGACTGCTTCTAGGGAAATGAAAGGGAAGAAAGAAGTGAGGAAAGATGCCCGCCAGTGGCATTTACTTGCTCTCGGTTCAAATGGGTCTGTGTAATCCCCTTCACGTAAGCCAAGTGCTGGTGAAGAAAAGGCCTGTAAACTCAGTGACATGTGGCACTAAGTATGTCACAGAGAAAGAGTCAAAATGCTATTGTTTTTCCTGAGATAGGAAAAAATGAAAGCCAAACAACAGTGACAGAGACAAAATTAGCCTCCTCTTTCGATGTAATTAGCAGGGGGCTTCCTAAAGTATGGGGTGTAGACTGGAATGGAGAACTGAGTGATTTTAGTGGTTCATGGGCCTTGAACCAAGAAGTGAGAATCATTTTCTTTTAAGCTCTCTTCTAGTCTTTCCAATGACAGAAAGAATAAATGCATTTTAATATGTGCTCATTTCTCCATTCAATAAAAAGAGGGAAGCGTGGTTGCGTAAGGGAATTCAGTTAGAATTTAACAACGTTGTTTTTATTTTCACTCTTTTTGCTATTTCTTATAGTATGGCAAATGATACTGGTTTTCCATTTAAACTTTTTTTTTTTTTAAGTAGATTTGAGGGATACAAACGAGTGTGAAGAAGGTCGCTAAGTGGCTGTAGTCCGTCCAGGTGGCCCTTAGGTGTGTGTGAAGGAGGTGTAAGGATGAGTAAAGTTTGGGAAACACTGGCTGCATATGTGAAAAACTTCCAAGTATTTAAGGGGCAAGGCTGAGATTTGAAGCTAGGGCACTGATTGAAGCCTGGGGGGGTCTTTCTGTGGGGTCCCTGTGCTCCACCACTGCAGAGGTATGCACAGCAGGATCTTGGTTGCAGATGGAGGACATCAATATGCTTCCCAGGGTATGGATATTGGGATCTGTCTCCTCACTGAGTTAAAGAATTCCTTTCTACTGCTGAGCAAAGTTTCACGAGGATTAATTTTGGGGCAGGATTTCTAGCAGAGTAGATTTCTCTTCCCATAGCTCATGACAATAAGAAAAAATGCCCCAAACAGCATCTCTTCTGTTGGGCACCTGATGAACCCAGCTCTCTGATATAACTACACACTGAATCTCAGAAAAACCCCAAGCTTATTTATTCAGAATTTTCTGCACCTGCGCATACGTGAAGAGTTTTGTGTTTTTTTTGGGAGATCATGTTGTTCCAGGGTTTGGCCTTCTCTCACCCCCAGGGTCACAGTAGATGTTGGTGACATTGAGATGGCACAGGGGTCATGACAAAAGCTGCTGTGTGTTTTCCCTCCCACGGAGGAAAGCTGGTTTCTTTCTTCAGTTGTATGGAGGATGTCATAAGCCATTCTCCTTCCATCTGCCAGTCCTGCTGGGACTTATTTAGGTGGCCAATGGAGGAGTGGGCAGAGACCTCTCCCTTAGCAGGGCTCCAAGGAAGGGCCAGTAGAGGTGGTTGGTGGTGGGAGCCAGCATTCTGTTCCTCTCAGGAGGCCCTGTTTTGATGGATGGCCGGGCAGCCTGTGCTGCCCAGCCCACCAGTGGTGGCTGAAGCTGGTGAAGTGTGTCCCTGTTAACTCCACTCTGGGCAGTGAACTGAAGAAGGAGCAAAGCCCAGGAAATGGACCTTTGGGGGCAGTGGTGGAGGTGAAGTGATTGGCAGCAAAGCTCACTGCTTGTCTTCATTCAGTAGTTTAGAGGCAATGTGCTTGCAACATTAGCAAGAGAGGCCTGGGAGGGCGATGGGTTTTCCACAAAGGTGTTATCTGTGTACATGTTCTCATACACAGATAGCCTTCCAATTGCATCCGTAAGAACACTATTGGGGAGTGAAACTGGTCAAATTATGTTATATGCATACATGAATATGTCACAACAAAACCCACTATTCTGTATAATGAATATGCACCCCAAAACACATTAAAAATAAACATGGGAGCCCAGATTAAAAAGAAATGTGTATTAACTAAAATATGCCTGTTTGAACAGCAGAAGTTCTCAGTGGGGGAGTGATGCTGTTATTTGATAGTTCACTATTTAGTATTTATTAATCCAGTAAACATTTAGAAAGCATTGTGTGGGGGATGGTCACATGGGCTGGGGTCCATTTGCTCTGGTTTTCCATTCATGAAGGGCCTCAAATTTAAGCTCATGAGATTTTCTCCAGACAAGGGTACATACACTGTAACAGAGCTTACACGGAGGCTTGAACAAAGCCCATCATAAAACGTTAAACTCGTGTTCTATTACAAAACCATACTGTCTGCATGGCGGTATGATTTTAGCAAACACATAAATGTTGTATTCATAGGCATTTTTGAAATGCAAAAAGCATCTACTTTTTATTATTTGTAAATATTGCAAATATAACACAATTTTTATGTCACTTTCTTCCTACTCCAATGACCATCTTAAGAGCTTTCAAACAACAACAACAACAAAAGGTAAGTTCCAAGAAGGAGCAAGATACTAGGGACAAGAAGGGGTGGTATGTTCTTTCAGTGCTTTGAGTTCTTTGTGAGGTGAAACACCATGGAAACCCACTCTGCTTTTGCATTTTGCTGGATATGCTGGTAAGCCAAACTTTGCCCAATGTAGGATGTTTGTCAAAGCATAATGGCCAACAAAAAATGCCACACATTTCCCTACTCTGCATTCTGCTCCTCAGGTAGGACTTCCTGGTTTGCAAGAGCACCTGTGCTTCCTGCTCTCCAGGTCTTTGAGCGGTGAACCAGGAACGCTCCTCCCCCTGAACCCCTTGTGGAGAACTCTGAATGGCCCTTTAAGGTTCACAGTATTTACTGCCTCTTCTTGGAAACCATGCTGGCCCACCTTTTCAGCAAACTCCTGCACTCCCTCTGCCCCATGGAATGAGTTGTCCCCTCCTCTGACGTGCCTTGGTGCTTTGTATGTGTCTTGACGTAGCTGTTTGTGGTCTCACCACACTATGAACTTCCTATACGGGGCCATGTCTTATTCATCTCTGGATCCTTAGCCAAGTAGCTTGCAAAGGAAAGGTGCTCCAAAAATATTAAACCTAACTGAATCTTTTAATAAAATGATGAGTGTAACCTCTAACACTATAAAAATCAAACAAAAACCCTCAGAAGCAACAATGTGCACTAAAAATTAATTTGAAAAATTTCCTTCCATGTACTGTTAGCAAAGTACTTTACTTTTATTGCCCTCTCCTGTGCTATAAAACTCTTTTGAGTGTTCTAAAAATATTTTAAAAAAAATAGGCATTTAGAACCTTTTTAATGAACTACTTCCAAATGTGGCTAAGATGTTTGAGGCTTTTCCCGCAGCAGGTGTAAAACCAGCAGTTGGAGCAAAACACCAGGAAGCTGGGAATTCCTGGCCCAGAGATGGAGAGGTACCTGTATGGAAGTTCTACAGGCAGCAGGTGACACAGTTCTTGGTGGAGACCCAGGGTAAAGGGTTGAGGTTCTCTCTGGGGGTGCTGCTTCCTGAGCTCTTGCAGAATAATTGGTGTATCTCCAGGTCTTCCCAGACTTGACTTTATGTCTGAGCAGGTGCCCTTGAGGCCTCTGCTTCACCTGTATCCTGACCATAGCACTGCTCAAGTCTGCAGGTAAATCACATCTTTCTCTACTCCCTCCCAGAACTTCTGGATTCTGATTTTCCAATGGCCCTTGTTTATAAGTGCTTTATGGTAAAGTATATTTGAGATGGTCTAGTCTATCTCACAAGTCAATGTGAAGAAGGAAAAAAAGGCTGGTCTTAAATACAGCAGGAAACAAACAAACAAACAAAAAAAGAAATAAAAAAAAATAAAGATGGATTATGGACCAAAAAAGAAATAGTAATTATTTCTCAGAGGGAGAGTTTAGCGTCAAAGCTGCCATTAGAATCAATTACTATTGGGTTTCAGCATTACATTCCAACTTAGATTTCATTGAAATGCTTATTTTGTGTGTGAGTGTATGTGTGTGTATTAAGAGGAAAAATTTTATATGTGCATTTTTTATTAAACTAGCTTATTTGTAGTTCAACCTAAGAATCCACTAGGTACTTTTCCTGTGATTGGCTCATGTCAGTGTGTATTTAACGCAGCGTGGAAAAGCAGTATTAAGCCGTTAGGTAATGTCGCTCCGTATCAGTTTCAGGTATGATCATGTGAATAGTGAGAAGTATAATAGCTGTGCTTATATCTTGGCAGCAGATGGCTTTTCACTCCTGCCTCATTTCTCTGAGGCTCTGCAAAGGCCAACCACATAAAATGACTTCTGCATCTCCATTCAAACCTCCCGACGTAGTGCCATTTTTTGTTGGACCTTGTACACCTGCTTTCACTAGGCTCGGGTCTCATAAAACTGTCAATGGAACCCTTTCACCAGAATACATTAGCATTGCTTAAAGGGTTGTGCATCACTTTTTTGACTGCTGTAAGTCGTTTTAAGCAGAACTTAAAAGGGTTAATTGATTGGCCCTCCTTTAAGGGGATACTAATACAGATTGACATCAGCAATTTTAGTGACACATTGAACATGTGCATAATCCTCTTCTTGATGAGCGTGTGTATGTGCTCACAAGAGTCAAATATCTATGGAGACATTAAGAACAGAGAAAGGGGAACACTCAACTTATTGGAGAGAATGGAGAGAAGAGAAGCAGGGATAAGTTGGAAGAGGAAAAAAAAAAAGAAAAGAAAAGAAACCTTCAATTCACATGGCATTATTAAGGAGCAGACAAACAGAATCTTCCGGGACTCAACATTTCTGAGATAATCATGTAAAAGATGAAACCCTGAAGCCTGTTACTAGAAACTGGGTGTGTTTTAGGTGTAAGAGGAAAAGGAAGATTGCTTAACACTGTAGAACTTGAGATGGGTTATTAAGAGGGAGAGGAAGGCTGCTGTGGGGGCAGGCACGGAGCAAACCTCAGAGCTGCTGTCTGCAGAGCCGTTCCTCCGTGATCTAATGAGATCAGTGGAGGCCCCGTTGTTGAGGGAGAGGGAGAGGGAGAGCAATAGTCATAGATGAGACATTTTTTAACATTTTGTTTCTCTCCAGACTCTCCATTAACTACTTGGAGGGCAAAGGTGTGTTAAAATGACAGGGTACTCCCCACCCCCTCCAGTTATTACTAATTTTGTAATTGGGCCAACTAGCCATAGAGCAATTTACATAGTACTGTGGAAGTTTTTCTAATGTATGATCATCAGTGAAAATAAATCTGGGTTTTCAGGTTTAAGAGGGTGACAGTAAACTACAAATACTAGATGATACAGCTCATGTTATAAACACATTGGTGGTCGGTCCTATATCATGTTCATCTGAAGTTCTTTCTGGTACTGTATTCCATTTTTAAACCAAGGGAAAAAAAAATCTCAGGGAAATGTTGGAGCTATTTTTGTTCTTTCACAATCATTATTTTTCCTAGGCAAACATGAATAAAATGAATGTTTTGAAAGATAATTGATAAATAGTTGTTGTAGAAAAATTGCCTACTAAATAATATTTTATGTGATTTTTTTTCCCCTATGCTATTTTGTGGATGGGTGACCTCTTTGCTGGTGGGTATGACGTATCCGACTTGGGAGGTTTGTGGTTATCTTAGGATCTGTGCTTCAGATTACCTCTCCCAACATGGGAAGAACGTCTGGTTGCTGGTCAATTGCTTTAGATTCTCAGATGAAAACGAAGCTCACATTGCCAAATATTTTTACTGGGCCTAGTGACAGATCACCTGAGCGTATCCTTCCTTAACAATTAACTTCAATTTAGAAGACATTTCAAGTCTTTTGGAAGACATTTAGTAGCAAGGGGAGTGATTTGTGGAAAGACTGTGAATTTCAGTCTCTCAGATGAAAGATGATAATGGGATTGAAGTCTTTCTTTCTGATTTATTATTGGTGTTCCTGTTTCTTGTGCAGTGAAACTTCGTATTTTTCACACAACGGAGCTTCTTTCAACCAACAGCTGATCCAGTTATGAGAAGATTGGGTTTAGACTGTTAAGTACATTTAATATAGAGCAGGCAAAGCTTAAGAGCCTGGTTAAAAAAAAAAAAAGAAAGAAAGAAAACGAAAAAAGGAGAAAAGACATTGTGAAAATAGCTAGAACCTGCTAAGATTGAGTAAGAGGAGAGAGCTTCATGGGAGGGAGATTGATTTCTTCATCCCAGATTGGTATATTTTGGAGGAAGTGCGAGAAAAAGAATAAGATACTGAGCACTCAGTTGACCATAGAGAATCCAGAAATTAAAAACAACAACAACAAAATCTAAGCAAAAACCAGTTTTTCTAAGAAATAATTCTCACTTATTAATTTGTCACCTGCCCAATGTTTGTAACTGCCTTTTGGTGACTCTAGGTGGCTTTTCATTCATGACAGCCATGAAGGGACCCCCACACTGCTTCCTAAAGTCACCATTCTCTTCAAGGACAAGCCTCCTTGTCCCTGAGCTCCGAAACTCCGAAGGGCTGGGAGCTTCGGGGATGGTCAGAGATCTCAATCTTGATGAGAAATTCCTTGTCACCGACAACTTGCCATAAAGCAGGGCCGTTTTCCCAGAGGGGCTGGTAAAAATACACACACATTAGTAAAGTAAAGCCAGGGGAAGATACTGCCAGGTCGGGCCGTCCAGTCCAGTCGAAATGTTTGTGCACGCCAGACACCGTGTCTGGCTACCTCGAGGGAGGGTCCATGTTTGGTCTGGGAAAACAGTTCCATGTTTACCACCAGGGAAGGCCCATGGGTGAGTAACAATGACCAGGCCCCAACTGCCAGGAAGAGCCTCCTTTCTAAATGACTGTCTCATTAGGTTGAATGGGAGCGTTTTTTTTCAGCCTGTGACCCTGAGATAGAGCAGCCCAAACAGCTGTTCCTGTCAGAGGGTGGCACATAAGTCTGTGAACCCAGAGTCCTTCTGTGGATTTGCCACTCAGTGGAAGGAAGGCGGCCACCCACTTTGGTGGTGCCGTGGCCATTGTCAAGAGTGTCCTTCCGTTTCTTTCCTTGGGGTGTCTTTAGGGGGCCTTCTGCCACTTGTGGGGGATTGCTTAGCACATTCCAGTGGGCTTCCCGATATGTTCTCACTTTTCCAATTGAAGATTTTTTTTGACAGAAACATCCAAGAGGGAAGTGTCGCATGCTGGCGGAGAAGTACCAATTACAGAAAAACCAGTGCTGGTCAGCATGTGGGTAATTATTTATCTCAGCTTTCTGTAATAGGAGGGGCATTTTATTCAAGCCAGGCAGAAATCTGGCCGTTTCCCAGTTGTGAAATTCTATTGACAAAGGTGTTAAACGAAGGGCAGGGTAACGTGGTATGCGAGGCCTTCGTGCCTTCACCTCGGTGACCTGGGCCTGTGTCAGGCCCAAGCTGAACTGACCAGAATGACTTTGATTTGATGACCGTTAAAGGTCAGGCACATAATGGGATCAGATGTGTCAGTGGAGGGTGAAGTACACAGCATAATAGATTGATGGTAATTAAGTAGTCGTGTTTAATAAGAGTCATCAGAGTTAAAGGCACTCTTGGAATGAGCAGCTTGGGAAAGGAATGGGAAAGCAGGAAGAAAAGAGGTGGGAAACATCTTAGGGAATCATTTGTTTTAATTACACTAGAGGAGAGACCAGAGGAAGTGTGTGTGTGTGTGTGTGTGTGTGTGTGTGTGTGCACGCGCTTGATTGCACACTTGAGTTTTAGGAAACCTAGTTCCATCTAAAAAAATTTTTTTGTTGTTGTTATTTCTAGACAGTTTTTTTAAACAGGACAAGAGGGTAGGTAGAGGATAATTAATGACCCCCTATTATCCTAACTTAGCATGTTTACATTTAGAAAATGTGTACCATAAATTCTCCAAAACCAAACCAAAACAAAACCCAGTTCAACAAATATTTCCAACACTAATCTCTATTTTCTATAGGATGAGAATCTCGGTTGTTATTGGCATATGATTTTTATGCAAATCATCAAACTCATAGAATTAATTGCTTGTTCAATGAAAAATTTGCAGTTTAGAAAGCTGTTCTTCAGCACTACTTGATAGTATTATTACGATGCATTGTCACTTAGTAAGAGAGCACAGTGAAGTAAGATATACGAAAAAGGGCGATTTTGAGTGTTGCCGCTAGCACACATTTTTGATATTATTTTTGTCATTTTGCACAAACCATTGCTGGGATTTACATGTAGATTGTCTAGGTTCAGTCTAGAATGAGCAGGTGTTAAGCAAGCAAAGAGTTAATCAGGAGGACTGTCACTTCACCACTTAGGAAGGAAAAGTCCAGGTAAGGGGCTTCACTGCTGTGTACATTATGACTTGACAAGTCTCAGTGTTCCATGCTTCCTAGTTCTATGTCACAAATACATGTGGAAGACGTGTTCTGACCTTCGGGAGTTTCCCTTCCCTTTCCAACTCCCCTTCCCTCCTTCTCTGTCTCTTTCTTTCTCAGTGCTGGGGATGCAACCCAGAGCCTCACCTATGCTAGGCAAGGGCTCTATCGCTGAGCCACATCCCTGGCCCCTCACATATTCTTTTTATGTCATCTTTGACTCAGTAAATATTCTCTATCTTGAAACAGAGCAGAATTGGGAAAGATTGTGAAATGGAAAAAGTTTTTTTTTTTTCTTCTTTTTTTTTTTAATGAATAACCTGGTGTTCTTCCTTCTAGTGACCCGGTCTTCCAGGGCAGTCTGAGCTTATGCTATTAAGCACTGTGCAGTACTGTCTGAGAGTCCTGGAGAATATGGTTTATTTTTATGAGTGTTTGATCTTATCTTTGAGACTCTGGTGCCAGTGCAGTGCCAGGAACACAATAGGAGCTCCATAAAAGAGAGCCAATAGTCACTGGATCAGACAAACCAATTAATTCCCACTGATATCAGCTAACATTTTTATTCTGACAAAAATGTCTCAACAATAAATGATATAAATCTCTGCAGATAGGTAGAAGTCGATATGTTCTGTGAGATGTCTTGTAGAGCCCACCACAAATAGTACTAGGCACAGGGCCACGTATTCTTGCCCAGTGTGAAAACAGCCTCCATACAGCATGTGACCCTGAGTAAGGGGCATAATAGAGACACAGAGTCCTATGGCTGGAAGTGATGTTAGATCAACCCCTTTTAAGAATGAACTGACTTCTGTCAGCATCTGTGTGACAGCTCAAAATATTCAGCATGGAGAAAGAGTTTGGAGTGCTTAAAACACAATATTATCATCTTTTAAACTCGATGGCCAGGGTTCCATCCCTTGGCAGTTATAAGGGGCCTCATCCTTTGTTGTTGGGTTTACCTTACCTCTTTATGTCGGTGACAGCAAATGATGGCAAAAACTGACAGTGGCAGCGTGGAGCTAGCCCTGCAGGTGTTCTTGGCACCTACTAATGAGCAATTTGAAGAGGTCACAGTTAACACTCCCTATGTAAGCCTGTTTATTTGCAGAAACATTTATTCAAAAAATTTTCATTTGTTCTTTTTAGTCATACATGACCATAGAATGTATTTGAATATATCATACATACATGGAGTATAACTTCCCATTCTTGTTGTTGTACATTATGTAGAGTTACACTGGTCATATATTCGTATATGAACAGAGGAAAGTTACGTCCATTTCATTCTATTGTCTTTCCCATTACCATCCCCCCTTCCTTCCCTCCACTCCCCTCTGTCCCAATCCAGTGAACCTCTACTCCTCCCTCCCCATAGCCTATTGTGAGTCAGTATCTGTATATCAGAGTGAACATTCAGCTTTGGTTTTTTAAGGATTGGCTTATTTCATTTAGCATGATACCTTCCAGTTCCATCCACTTACTGGCAAATGCCATAATTTTATTCTTTTTTTTAACGGCTGAGTAGTATTCCATTGTGTATTTGTACCACATTTCCTTTATCTGTTCATCTATTGAAGGGCACCTAGGTTGGTTCCACAGCTTAGTTATTGTGAATTGAGCTGTTATAAAGATTGGTGGAGCTATATCACTGTAGTATTGTAGAAACATTTATAAACCATCAAACAGACCAAATAGATATTCTCCAAGTAATACTACTATAACCACTGGTTGCTTAAATCTACCAAATACTTTCTCCATGGCAAACATTGTTCTAAAGACTTGCATACAGGAATGCATTTAATCCTTACAACAACTTAACAAAGCAAGTGCTACTAATATAGCCATTCTACAGATTAGGATACTGAAATACTGAGAAGTTAAGTAAATTCTCAATAAGAGATGAAGAAGTGTCAAATGGCCCAAAGTTTCAAATAAATGGAAAATTTCTCAATACTATCTGACATACTAGACTAATTCATCTGTTTTCATTCCTTTATGAAATTGGATCTTTAGCTAGGGTAGTTATCCTAGGCTTTCAAAGTTGAAAAGGAGTTTAGAGAGCACCTGGCTCGAAACATGAGTTTTTTTCGATTAGGAATTTGAGGCTCAGAGAGGTGAAGTGACTTTCCTAAGATCACACAGCTCTTTGAATGCAGACTTCAAGCCCTGTACCCTTTGTCCTATGTGTGCATTTTTCACGTGCCTTTTTCATTTTTAAAATGGCATAAAATCAGAGTGTTTAGCCTTCAATCCCCTTCTGTTTGACAGAAGAGAAAACAAAGACACTTTGAAAAAAAAATAATTAGATCTCAGTTCTTTGAGTGCTTATCGCCAGCACTGGGCTGCATTAGAATCTGTGGTGTCTGAGGCCTGGACCTTTACTTGCTCCCCTGAGCCTGGTGCCTGGCTGCACCTTGATAAAGGTAATAATAGGTGTTATCTGCCTCTCCTATCCTGCCCTCACTAGGGTATTTTGGCTGTGGTTTCTTCCGGAGTCTGTGGAGACGACCTTGGCTGAATCACTTAAAACACTTTTTAATCACAACCAAGCACCTTATTCTACCAAAATAACTCCTTTTATAAGGGTCCCAATTTGTTCAACAGACAAGCATCAAACGGTGACCGAGAAGCTGGAAGCGGACATCATCATCTGATGACTAAAATCAAGGAACAGAATGATTTAGCAATGAGTGAACATTTGGCAAAGAAACTTGTCATCAGGCTTTCTCCCAACTCTTTCAATAGAGGAGGAAAAGAACCTTCTGAGAACTGTTTGAAATGGTGGAACAGCAATTAAAAGCCCTTCGTCATTCAGGGATAGGAAGCCGAAATGAGAGTAGCTGCCTAATATGGTGCTCTGGGCGTTGGAAGCCCGAGGGTTGCAATGGAAATAAACCTGATGAAAACCAAATAAGATGAACACCAGGGAGTACAAAAGCAGGAAGGAAGATGACCATCACTGGGGCCCTCTGAGCCTTGTGTTAAAATGAGAATTCTGTCCCCTTCTAAGAATAAGCCTTCCAGTCTTCGCTCCAGGAAGTCCCATTGCTTCAGCTTGGAGGGCTAATATGAAAAACAAAGCAATTGTTTGTTGACACGTATTCGAGCAGGTGCAGTTCCATTTTAAACAAGAAGCCGCTATTGTTTTCAGGAATCATGGTGATGAGTGTCTTAGAACATGAAGGGCTGGCTGGTTGGGCAGTGGGACACCAGGGCCCTGTTTTTCACTTCTGCCCTTGGGTCCTCTGAACCTTTCCGACCAGCGCCCCCTACAGGTTCCCGTGAGCTTTAAGAAAGGAGAACAAGTGTTTTTTTTTTTTTTTTTTAAACTTTTTTTTTTTTTTTTTAAATTTTTAAAAACCCTGGTTTTCATGTTTGGAGGAACATTCTTTGGCAGAAGCAGGGAGTAGGGCTGTCCAGATATTTGTTTGCAGGACATCCTTGATTTACTGTCTCTGGTTCAGGGAAAGGCCGATCAGCAAGGGTCAGGGCCGTGCTGGGTAATTAACAAGTGAGAAGTGAGTTTGGAATGAGGCTTTTGCTAAAATCACCAAGGACCTGAGGCCCAGTCTTCTCTCAGGTGACATGAGGGAAGAGACTGAGAGAAAAGGGTGAGTGCAAATCTTGAGGCCCTTCCATGCTTTATGAGGACCAGGCTGGGAAGGACCAGCCCGGGGCCCACAGGCACCCAGGGCGCTCCTTCCTTTTGTGCGGGTGACACCCCGCAGAAGCCCGGCCTTATTTGTGAGATGTGGAGCTGTGTGGAGCGCTGCGCGTGATTTACGGGCAGCATCCAGCAGTAATCCCTCCCCTGGCTCCCCGTCGGCCTGCTCCGTGCAGCTGGCACTAAATATCCAGCCCGGCTGGGGATGCGCTGCCGCGCGTGGACTTCAGTCTGAGGGCCGTGTTAGCCTCTCAATTTACTTTTTCCAAACCACGATAAATCCAGGCCCAAATGGCAGCAAAAATTAACTGTGAGAATGCCACCATCGTTTGCAGGCGAGTGGCTCTCGTTGGCTTGGATCTGCTTTAGCTTTGATACCTGACTCTCTCAAGCAGAGCAAGAGGGGACCTCGTGTTTTCTTGCCACTTTGTAAGGTTGAGATGAGGGTGCACCAGCTTGAACAGCATTCCCTGCTGCTAAGTGGAAGACACAGCCCTCTTTGGTCTGAGAGGAGAGGGGCTTTTGGATGTGATACTTGAGCCCATCCTGTGGTTTCTGTTAGGCTTGTTCGTCTTCTTTGAGAAATGCTCATTTATTTTTCATTACTAATATCCATTGAGTGAACATTTAATTGATTTCTGCTAGATGCCTCACGTGCAACGGGGAAGCAAAATACCAATTACTAAGACTAAACCTGGTGTTTTTAGGTCAATGATATTTCAGTGAGAATAAGCAATGTTGAAGTTTATTTATTAGTTGTTGTTTAACAGTTCAGTGCTATTGGCTGTATTTTAGCTTATTTTTGATAAAGTGAACTAAAGTAGTTGACTGGTGAAGGTTGATAGATTATATAGAAAGCTAATGGGTGGTCATGAAATAGGATCTAGTCTTCTTGCCCTCTTGGGATCTACACCCCTCATTCCTGCACCAGCTCTACCATCGTCTTTGTCCCAGGCTGATGCCTCAAGGTCTTCAGTGATTCCCTTTTCCAGTGAGAGGATGGTGAACATCTGTGGCAGAATGGTGTTTTAAGACCTCACTGAGGACATCTCCCCTTTTCTGCTTTGATCTCTTTCTTGTCTCTTTCTTCCTCGAGGTCTCTGTTAAGGTCATATGTATTCACTAACATTGTCCATAGTGTTATACCTGAGAATGGATATGCTGGCCAAGATCTGAAGGACCAGTGGCAGTAAACAAAAGGAATTTTATGTGTTGTTCACATGAACCTTGTCATCTATTTGTTGGACTTTCTTAGGCAAAGCACCTGTTTTTATGTTGTCATTTCTTCATTTCCAAAATGGGACTAATAACATGCCACAGGTCTAATGATAGGATTAAATGAGATGATAGGAAGTTATGTTTTTGTTTTGATAGCACTGTACAGAAAGATAAAGGGAGCTTTAGGAAGTGAGGAAGAAAAGCCCAGGGTCTGCCTGGGAGCCACATGAGATCAGAGGTTGGAAAGGGTTCAGTGCAGTGGAGCTGAGGGTCAAGGAAGAAGTCTATGAAGAATAAAAATCTATTTGTGTTGGTTGTTCCAAAAGTAGCAGGGCCAGTCAAGGCTCCCGGTACATGGTCTGAAAGCCTTTCATGGTCAGCATAGACTGGTATCAGATGAGCTGTCCATTCTTAGGCTAGAACCATTATAAGTATGAAATTTTCTTCCTTTATTATCTGGCCTTTCCCATGATCCTCTAGATTCTGGCCAACAGGAAGTGGGGAACAAATCTATCTTAACAGAACAAAGTGATCCTGAAGAGAAAAACCAATGTGACCACAGACCAGGTTTTACAAACTATTTTAGATTTCCTCTAACTCTGTCTTTTGTTGCTGTCTCTATAGTGTTGGGTTCATGTTGGCATGGCAGGAGAGTAAAACACCCGGATTGGCCCTTAATCCAGGGAGCACTATGCGATATACTTTCCTTCTCAGAGTATTGTCCATTGACCAGCAATGTAGGCATCACTTGGGAGCCTGTTAGAATGCAGCTTCTCAGGCCCATCTCAGACTTGCAGAACCAGTATCTGCATTTCCAACATGATTCTCAGGTGGTTTGTGTAAGCACCAAAGTCAAGTCAAGAAAACAAACCTCACCCTGTGTGGGCACATGAACATCCACATAGACACAAACACACATTTACTGATGATTTGTGTTTATCATAAGATTTTAAAAATATCAAACTACATAAAAAATAAAAATTGCCCATGGTCATACCACTATTAATATTTTTCCTACTTGTATTTTGGGTTGAGGGCAGTGCTAGGGATTGAACCCAGGGTCTTGTGTAGGCTAAGCAGATACTCCATCACTGAGCTATACCCCAGCCCCTACCTTTTATCTTATAATTTAAAAAATCTAGCCCTTTTTTTTCTTGTGAGAGGGGGAGACTTATTCCTCTACTAAGCCTCTTACACATCTTCAAAAAATATATTGAGTTTGCCTAATTGTTGGTAGTGTTGAGGGATGGGAAAGAAAATTCAATGAAAATAGAGGCATAACCTTATTTTCTGTTGTGTCATAGGCCTCCAAACTTTATGAGAAATTGGAGAGTATAATTGATCATTAACTTTGAGCTCTTATACACTAATTTAAACTATTAAATTTGTCTAATTTGTGTCACAGTCAATTTTGATATCCTAAATAGGCACAGGGCTCAGTGTGTTTGAAGTTCAGAAAGCCTATTTCATTTGTTTGAGGAAGTTGGTATCAAACACATATCAGAGTTTCCTTGGGCAGTCTATCTGAAAAGATTAGTTGGTTCAACTCTAAAAAGAATGGCTTTGTAGATAGTTTTCTAGCAGGAAGTAGGTAGTGTAGGTGGAAATAAATTATACACACACACACACACACATACACACACAAACATATGCACCTCTCTGTAGATATTTTTATTTTTATTTTTTTGTTGAAGCATAAATCTTTAGTGTTGCTTTTCAATTATAGGGAATTGATTTTCTCTAAGTCCCTATCTCTTCTTCCCCAAACTTTCTAATACATTCAGTTCACTTAACTAGGATTACATGAAACTTTTGATGCCTTCAAGTCCCCTTTGCTTTAGTCCCCCTAACATTTAGAGGTTTCCTACCTATCCTCCTCAAACAGACAGCTTGCCTTGGATATTGGCCTCATGAGCAGGAGCTGGTTTTGGGGAGGATGGCCTATGTGCTATGGTGCTGAGCTCTTGACTGACAGAGAGACCCTCCCCTTGGCTTCTCCTTCCCTGCTTCAAGGGCTGGCAGACCGCGCCATTCTCAAAGATTTGGAAAGGAGCCACTAACAGGAATTATTGAACAATTGCTCTGTGAAACTTAAGATAACACTTTGTTCCACCACAGTGAAATTGCTGTGTGACAGAAGGAAATTATCTGTTTAGTTCTTGATTAACAGTTATGTGAGAAAAATAAAATTAAGGTTGATGGTATCTAGTCCAAGAAATACTGGTATTTACTTTGAAGAACATATATTAACACAGCCACTTTTGTAGAGTGAGTGAAACCAACTACTGAAGATTGTTTTGAGTTGTAATTGGAAAACAATAAAACAAAACAAAACAAAAAACCAGCAACACCCTTTAAGATGCCTCCTGGCTACCAAATTAAGTTCCCTGGAATCAGCGGGATTTCCAGAAACAATAGGATTATGAATATAATGGTATGAGTAGTCCATCTCTACGGATATTTGGCAGGTGTGTGTGAGGTTGATTTAATGGACGTTTTCTGATTTTTAACATTTAGAAAGAACTGGGCAAGGCTGACCAAGTTCATTATAAATTTCCCATATTACTAAAGCAACTAATTTAGCATTATTTAAACCATTTTAGCAATGATATACAGTTAACCCCAATAGTGGTAAAGATGCCAACAGAAGTAACTTTCAATTCAGTTCTCTAAAGAATCTACTAGTGTGTTCATTCCTATAGCTCATATTCATCAAGGGCCCTTTCTCCACAGGGCACTGTGTTGGGCCCTGTGGGAGATACTGGGATGGATAAGACAGGATTCTTGAGTTAACACCTTATAGTCAGCTGGGAGAGACATGAATGTGCTGGGTACAAGTTGTATTGAGAAAAAGTGAGCTTTGATTTTCAACCATTCCTAATGTATCTCAAGTCCGCTTTTAAATATAGGATCATCTATTTGTTTTATAAATATGTAAATAATGCTTATGTAAATAATGTAAATATGTAAATAATGCTTTATGTCATTCTTACTATGGGCCAGAAACTTTCGAATAGCTTTAGAGATGTAAACTCATCTAATCAATGGTTATTAATCCCCTTTTTATAGATAAGACAAAGGTGAGGCACAGAGGGGGTGAATGACTTGCCCAGCTTGGAGGAGAAGGACTTGAACTTAGAAACCTGATTCCAGCTTTCCTATGCACTGTGCTATGCTCTCTCCTCAAAGTGGGTGTATGCCGCAGTACAAGCCAAAAAGAAATGTGCAAAGCTCATTGCTTATTATCTGGCAGATTTGTGTCCATCAGGCAGCCTGCTTGATTACAGAATGCACACTGGTAGCATGTTTATCAAGCAGGATATCTTCTTAGATGGTGAAAAGCAAACTGCTGTGGACATTTGAGAAGCACACAGGTGAGAGTTATTCAAAGAAACCTTTTGTTAATGTGAAGACTACTTTACAAATGAGCACCAAGCCTTTTGTTTTATCTATTTTAAAGTTTAGAAGAATTTCCTTATTTAAAGTTGGTCATTTGCTTATGTCATTTTTATTGAGTTGAGATTAATCCAGTGGTGTTTATGCACAAGGTAATCCTTAGCCTTGATTTTGGAGAAAGATCTGCTATTAGAAAAAAAGCAGAAAATAAAGCTCCATGTGAGGGATTTTGGATAGACATTCTTAATAATCTAGTGTTTTGTAGTCATTCTCATAGAAATCCCATATTTTAGTTTGTGTATGTATAAAGGAGAGAGAGAGAGGGAGAGAAAGAGAGGGTTGGAGGGAGGAAGGAAGCTGAGAGGGAACGTGAGTGAGTGAAAAATCTCATGGAGTTGGGACTGGGTATGTAGCTTAATTGTAGAGTCCTTTCTTGCCTTGGGTTTGGGTTTGTCTGCAGTACCAAAAACAAAAACAAAACAAAAAACCCCACCACCATCAGAACAACAACAACAACAACAACAAAACAAATAACAAAGTATTTGCATCTCAAGAACCTTATAGAGGAATGAGATTAATGGATATTAATGGATATTTCTCATTTTTTAATTAATGAGAAATATTTTGGACATTGTTTTTGTCCATCTTAAAAAGAAAAGGAAAATAAGACCACCCTGTCTAGTTATATGTAAAAGGATATTTTATCGAGGGACTGGGCTGTAGCCTGGTTCTGGTTTCTTGCCAGCTAGAACTCTGTTTTATTTATTTTATCCTCCATGCATGGAAGACAGCCTGGCACAAAACAGGTAGGTACCCTGTAAATGGAGGTAGAATGAATAAATCTGGGGGCCCTGGCCTCTGCAGGAAGATCTCCAGATCTTCAGAGAAAGGACCTCCTGGCTCCGAAGGCATTCACTGGCCAGATGCCATCTTCTCCTTGCAGTCAGCCTGCCCCACTGAACTCCCTGGCTTTGAAGCAGAGAGAGGCCTGCTCAGGAACCCAGCGGGAAGCCTTGCGGCTGTGACCTGGGCCCCCACGGGTAGTGTCAGGAGATTAGAGTGTCCTTGCTCCAAGGCCAGAGATACAGGCCCAGATTACTCGGGGTCACAGGTCCACATTCTTGTATGCAGCAGGAGCATTAATTAGTGACAATTACCTATTGGAAAAAAGAAGTTGAGTCCTGAGTGCTCTTTCCAAAAAACTTAAAGACAGAAGGAAGCTTCTAACAATGGGTCAGGGGAGATGCATTTCCGCCCTGATGTTAAAAACAAGGTACTGTCTAACTGATGAGTAGTGGGGACTTGCAGAGACGCTTTGATGAGCCATCTCCTGCTTCCTGATATTGTGACCCCTCGACAAACACTGACAAATAAAACCAGCATGCCTTCGATATAAATGAGGGCACACTATCTAAGGAGATGCTTCGTTCTCAGGATGTGGTTGAAATCCTGTTATGAATAAGGTTTACATCCTTGCCACTGGAATAATATTTTTGTACTGTGGAAATCAATGGTAAGGAAAAAAATGGACAGGTCTTCTAATATGTAAACAATTTAACTTTGATGTAATATCTTGTTTGCTGGATTTGGACCTGGAGAAAGTCAAAGAACACGTTGCTTAGTTGATTTCTTTCTGCTCTTCCATTTAACTTCTCTCTTGTATAGCATTTCGATGTCCAGCTCAAAACAGGGTTGTACCAGAATTTCAGCCTGTGGGCCACCTCTTTTTCTCCTGGGTAATCCTGAGGCCTGTAGGACTTTGCTAACTGTGATTCAGAATAGAACAGAGAGGGATTTGGTCTGAGGGATAGGCAAGAGCATGTATTTTGTCAAATTGAGAACTTGGAGAATTTGTGGGTTCTGTGTTTCAAACGGAACTCAAATCTTTTGAGGCTCAAGTTCCATTTACTTTTGGCAAAACATGATTTCCTGGTTCAAAAGAAAATAAGCACATAAAAAAGGGGCCCCAGGCTTCTTGGACATCAAAGCTTATGAGATACCCTTATAAACAGCATTTTGATGATTTGTAGATTATGGGAACCAGGAACATACAGATTATAACTACCCTTAAGTTAAAAAAAAAAAAAAAAAAAAGAAGACAAGATGTTGGCAAAGTGTACTACCTCTGAATGTTGTTTTTGCACAAAGTAAGATATTTAATGAGTTTTTGTATTCCCCCTGATTTTTTTTTTTTTTTTTTTTTTTTTGGTAAAGATCTCTGCTCTGTCTAGTTCTATTCCAGCATCAGCCTGGTGTCCACCAGTCTCCACACCTGAAAGGGTAGTCAGGATCCTTTTGAATCAATAGTCTCTTTGAAACTTATATTCATAATTTTATTTAATATCCAGGAAACTTTATGGATTAATATATCCTTGCACATGATTAATATATCCTTGCACAATACCAAGTATTGATCAACTTAACTGTTAAATAATCTATTGTTAAAAATAATTATTCCAGATTAGTGATTCTCAACCAAAGCAGGTTTTGATGCTCAGGGGGACATTTGACAATATCTGGAGACATTTTTGGTTGTCATAACTCATAGCAGGCTGTGGGGGAGGTTTGCTACTGCCTCTAGTGGATAGAGGCCAGGGATGCTGCTTAATGTTTGACAATACCCAGGACACTGCCCCCCCCCCCCCCCCCACCCACCCAACAAAGAATTATCTGGCTCAAAATGTTTAGAAACCCTGTTTTAGACTTCAGGATAATCATAGACCTTATTATTTCCAGCTATTACCTTTATCCCAACCAAGATTGATGTTATTTTCTGATGTCTGGTTATAAATTATCAGATTGGGCTGGGTAGTGACACACAGACCTATAATCCCAGTAATTTGGGAGGCTAAAGCAGAGGTATTGCTGATTCAAGACCACCTTGAGCAATTTAGCAAGACCCTGCCTCAAACTAAAAAAATAAAAAGGACTGGGGGCGTAGCTTGGTGGTAACATGCCCCTGGATTTAATTCCTAGTATCAAGGAAAAAAAATCACACTGAAGGAAGAGAGGAGAAAAAGAAATGACTGAGAAAAAGAAAGGGAGAGATATTTGCAGGGCTAATATGATCCCATAGATTCCTAGGTCATCATTATCTGTCTTATTATAACTAAAGAAATAAAATACTTTAAAAAAGACAAATAATGGTTTCAGAGCCGAGAGATTATTAGCCTTTGTAAGAGTACTCTTCAAGCAGAAGGAAAGCAATGGACAGGATATATTAATCAGTTGTGTTTGTCATTGTGTGCTACTATGTGCAACACCAAGCTGAGACTCATGAAACACTTCTGCTCTTCACAACTGCCTGGCTTGCTTGTTTTGCTTACATTCTAGCATTGACTCATTCAGAAGACATTGATACACCCATAGAAAGAATAGGAGAAGGGTTAGAAATGTGTGCATGGAAGCTTTCCTCACCCTGGTTGAGATCTGTAGGATTCTGAAGTGCAAAGTCTCTTCTGTGTTGCAATTCAGCACAATGCACAGGTTTTTTGGAAGAGATGGTGGCTGTGGCCAGAGACTGTCCATGTCTTGGGGAATTTGCACATATCTGAAACTGCCAAGAGGTGGTGTCAGAAGAGGCAGAATAGCACCCTTTGGGCAGGGTTTCCCAGGCTCAAAGCCACCTGAAGCATCTGTCCAAAACCAGAGCCACAGCAGTATCAACAGAAACAGATTCCTGAGCTCCACTTAAGGTTACTGGCTTGAAATCTCTAGGGGTAGGGGTTTCTAATAAGTGCTGTGGGTCATTCTTATTATCAGGCAAGTTTGGGAAGACCCTCTCCCTGCCTCAGGACCAGCAAACTTCAAGACACATAGAAGAAACCTGAGTCCAGGGTCCTATCCTTAGCCCTACCATTATCCCAAATAGACCATCACCCCTTCATTCAGCAAACAAACCCTCTCTAGATAGTGGTTTAAGCCAAACTCTATTATATGCCTGCTATGCACCAGCACTGCTTCAGAGACCCAGGAGATTGTGAATAAGACTGGTAAGGTCTCTGCCCTCACAGCTGGTGTTCAGGTTCAACTGAAATAACAGGAGAACTTTTTGCCTGAGAAGGTCCTTCTCTTTTGCAGATCAGAGAGGCAAAAAGAAGCTTTGTAAGAAAGCTCAGTAGAGTAGAGAGAATAGAACAAGGGGAGGGAGAAGGGAAGGGAAAGGGGAAGTAGTGAGGAGTGAATGAGAGCAAAGCATATTCCATGCTTGTATAGTTATGTGAAAATGAACCCTAATATTATGTATAACTAAAAGGAACTAATAAATAAAAGAAGGTTTGTATGAAAGAGTATATCCCCACATATATATAGCAAACGTTTCTAATAATAATATATATTTCTAAATATAGCAAATATATATTTAGAAATATATATTATTCTTTTTATGAGCTTGGGAAAATTGCTTAATATCTCTGTGCTCAGTATTTCCATCTTTAAAGGGAGATTCTACCTATCTATCTCTATCTATCTACATGTATACATACATGTGTGTGTGTATACTTCCATTCACACATTTCTTACCCCACTTTGGCCCTTTCTGTGGGCCTGTGGGTGTATAAATATCTGATGAATGAATTATATATATATATATATATATATATGAAAAGGGAAGGGAAAGGGGAAGTAGTGAAAAAAATATATATATACACACACACCCATAATATATATTATTTTATGTAATATATATTTGTATATATATATAAAATACACACATATATAACATATAATATGTAGTATATAAATCAGATAATATGTAATATAATATATGTCTAATATAGTCTACCACACAGAGTTGTCATGAAGATTAAATTGGTCAATACTTGTAAAGTGCTAAGATTAATGTATGTCATAATGTAAAAGAATCATCATCATCATCATCATCAGATTCTTCCCCTTCCCCACCTCAGCCAAATTCCATGATTCCCAGTGCCTCTGAGGGAAAAAAAATGTTTGTCCATCTTAGTAGACTGTATTTTTTCATTTACTCAAGCATTGATTCACATAAACTTAGAATCTGCCAAATACAAGCCTTGGAACTAGGATATGGGCAATAAGTTACTAGTGGAGTAGCTCAGTTCACAGATAGCTGTGGTTTAGGTAGAAAGTGATGAGAAAGTGTAGACAAAATGTCCTGAGGGCTCAGAACAGAGACTGATTTCCTCTACCTGGGGGGCATTTGGGATGAGAGGAAGTTGCCTCCTCTGGGAAAGCATAGTAATCCGTACCTCCTGGGAAAACAGCAGAGACTAAATAAATTGAATTGATTTGAACTGATTATTGAATTGAGTTGAATTTGTAATATATTGTCTATTCTTCCTACAACTAATTCTGTAAAGGCACAGTTAGAAATGCCAAATTTTAGGAACAACTGGTCTTTGTGGGCTAGCCTGGAAACCTAACAGCTATTGATAATGAAATCTCTATGGCAATACATTCTGAGTCTCAAACGATCAATATACAAGTGATTTTTTTACTTGCATCTTGTTTATAAGTTGGGCTAGTTGAATTCATTGTTAGTTCAAAAGGAAATGAGTAGTGTTTTAAACCTCTTGTTTACAAAGACTATCATTTGTCACCTCCTTGCCAACATATTTCAAATATACCAAAACCTTTTACGGAAGCTTAAACAATGTTGTACAGTTCTTGTTTTATTCCTCTCCAACTAATTTGCTTTTAGCTTATCTGGACTTTGGTATGTAATTTGGAAATTGGGCTATGTTTTCCTTGCTTAAATTGAAAAAAGAAATGATTAACTGAAATAACACTGCACATTACTCAGATTTAATTATGTTTGTAATACATCACCCAGTGATATGGGGCAACTTCTTGCCGTTCACTTTCCATCATGCGTTTCTCATAACATATGGTCCGCGTAAAATAGTTTTGATTCAGAGTCCCCAGTAGCATATGGCAAAAAAAAAAAAAAAAAGGAAGGAAAAAAAAAGCCCCTCAAGTCAAATGCAAAGTAAAGGCCAGCCTCTGTGCCCCAGAGGAGCCTCCATCGACTGCAAGCCAGCAAGCCTGGAATCTGAATTGGTGTCAGGGTCTCACTCATCATGAAGATTTTACATTTGGTTTGGGACCTTGGAGCATGAGGTTCTGGATGTAAAAGTCAGAAGAGATATGGCTTTTGTAATGTCTGCTGAGATTCCTGTGTCGATAAGGTCAGCAGAAAGTTAATAGATTTTTATCTTCTCATCATATGAACTTAATATAGTGCAACTGTTTGGTGGGGGTGGGATGGTGAAATGGGATGAGAATCCCATCATGCTTCTCAGATTTTTCACAAAGGAGGTTTTAGGTCTTTAAGTGCATTTTTGCTTAAGGTTAAAAGAAAAGTCCATCATTCGTTTAATAATAAAACTCTTTGAATAAAAACTTTAAATGCTGTGCAACAATGCTGCCTAAAAACTGTTGTAGTCAGAGCAGAACATGTTTTTTCCTTTGTGCTGGTTATTCAATTACATCTGAGTAGGAAAAGCTTGCATTTATGGCACTTTAGCAGAATGTAAGCCAGTTCAACTTAAATGCCTTCAAGCAAATGCTCAGAGCCATAAGGCAGTTCCATTAGGACCGCTTCATTCTTCCACCAGACTCTATGACTGCCGTGTGCCTGCCCTGAAGGGAAGGCCCGTCTGCCAGGCACACTGGCACATGCCTGCAAACACCAATGGAGAGAGGTTGGTGTGTGTGATTCCTGGACCAGGATCTGCTTTAAGAGGGCACCTGGGGGAATGTGGGAGAAAAACCACCAGGCTGACGCCAGATGCCACCTTTGAAAATCTCTAGGCCATATTACTTTCAAACCAACCTGCTGACTCGGGATCTGCTTTCACAGCCACTCGAACCAGCTGCCCAAATTGGCTGTGAGAGTGGTTTCTGCGACCTGGGGATGCTCATTGAGGGATGCAGGAAAGCTGGGAGGCTGAAATGCAAGTAAAGTCCATGGAGGGACAGCACTGGGTCACACTGACTAGCAGGCCTCAGCGATCAAACATGTCACACCTGTCTTGGCCACTGGTGCAGGTGTTCTAGGTCAGCTCTCACTGTGGTTATCAATCGCTGACAGTTGACAGTTTAATTTTACACCACAAGTACCTCATTACTTGTGTAGGCACTTGAAGAACATGTGGGCACTGGATCGGATCAGTGATCAATGACAAAGGTTGCATAGGGTGCAAGTGGTAGCAGTAAAAGTGAAGGTCTCCGTGCATGAGTTGGCAGTGGTAGGGATACATGACAAGGGGAGTTTAACTGACAAACAGTCTGTCAGGTTGAAAAGAATGGAGATTTGCCAGTGAGCTAGCTGTAGATTATAAAATATATCTCTTGATTTGAGGGAAAGGAAGAGGAAAAATACCCCGCCCCAAGTGGAGACTTCCATTCTTGAAAGTGCTTACGCAAATCTAATGAATGTGTGGGGCTGTAAATTTTTATTCTACCAGCATTTATCTCATGGTGTACATGCATTCAGGTGTGTAGGGATTTAAGATTAGCAGGATGCACTGATGCTATTTTATAAAGGTGTGTGTGTGTGTGTGTGTGTGTGTGTGTGTGCATATGCTCATATATCAAACCAATTCCACCAAACCAGACCTGCGGCTTTTTTAGATTGTTCCATGACAGGTTATTGTGGATATTCAATAAGAAAGTCAGTCCATATAAGTCCCTTTCTTCTTCTATTTCTATTTTTTTTTGTGTGTGTGGCATTGGGGATTAAACTGAGGGCCTCATGCATGCTATATGAGCACTGAGCTACATATATCCCTAGCTCTTCTTTACTTTTTTTTTTTTTTAATTTTGAGACAGGGTTTCCTTAAGTTGCCCAGGCTGGCTTCGAACTTGTGATCCTACTGACTCAGCACCTGAGTAGCTGGGATTTCAAGCATGACCCATCATGCCTGGCAAGTCCCTTTATTTATTATTATTACTTTTTAAACATTTTTTTTAGTTGTAGATGAACACAATACCTTTAATTTTTATTTTTATGAGGTGCTGAGGATCGAACCCAGTGCCTCACGCATGCTAGGCGAGTGTTCTACCTCTGAGCGACAACCCTATCCCAATTCCCTTTATTTTTATCAATGCAATTTGTGGTCAACACCCCCAATATAGGGCTGGGGATGTGGCTCAAGCGGTAGTGCGCTCGCCTGGCATGCATGCGGCCCAGGTTCGATCCTCAGCACCACATACAAACAAAGATGTTGTGTCCACCAAAAGTTAAAAAAAAAATAATAAAACTCTCTCTCTCTCTTACAAAAAAAGATTTAAAAAAAACCACCACCCAATATATTATAGTGGTGATCAAAAAATCAAAATTTCTTCTTTTATAGAGTTATTTTTATAAATTCCTTGTAATTTCCTTCTCTCCTCAAACTTTTTTTAAAAGAAGCTTTATAAGTTTGCATTATAAAAATCTTTCTGTTCATCTTGTTAATTTCTTAAAAGACGTTGGCCTTAAGGAAACATCCATGTGGCATAAGTTTGATTTCTTATTACATGCATCATCTACTGGAGTTAGGATTTATTAGGCACACTACTTAGTATAGCAGAATGAAGATGGGTTTCAAGGCAGAAGGACCTTGAGTGAATTCTATCTTGTCCACTTCCTGCTGGCCGAGATGGAATTATTGACAACTTCAAATGCATTGTTCATAAAAAAGAGTATTATGATACAGGATCATTGAAAGGGTTTAATGAGATAAAATGGAAGATATTTCAAATTGTTTCCCTTTTCTCTCTTTTTATAATACTACAACTTGAGCTTTGGCTAAGCATATGACCATTCAGTTATAGGGTACATTTCCAGTCTCCCTGGGAGTTAGGTATGACCATGTCATTAGAATTCTCTTCAATGGAACAAAAACAGAATTATGTTTAAATTATCTGCAGTTCATAGCAGAAATCTACTTGTTCATCTTTTCCTCTTTTCCCTCTCATACAAGTGTGAAAAATTGGTGGTAGAGAGTCATCTGTGACCATATGCAATACCCAAGGAAATGGCAGAGCAATAAGCTTGAAGGACTCTAGAACCCTGGATGACCTGGCCAAACAGAGCTGCCTACCTGCCTGGGATCTTCTGCCTAATTCTAGACTGCTACACAAGAAAGAGGCACATTTCTCTCTTGTTTAAGTTACTATATTTTGGGGTTCCTTTGTTACAGCACCCATATACTAACTTATAAATTTAATATATAGAGAGCACCAAACATAGGCTGGCCTGTAGCAGAATATCAATGTGCTTATTGTTTAAAACAATGTGTATTGTTTAATTTCTAATCAAGGTAGTGAATATCACTTGGAATATGTTAAATATTAACCAAGAAGTATCTGCTTAGTGGCTAGGTTAAATAATCATTCTCCCCCCCTCCCAAACTGGTCCTACCAGTCAACTGTCACCTGCTTAGAGAATGTTCACATTTTCAGGTTGTTCTGGTTTGCAAAATCATCTTTCTCTCTCTATGATATTTCTCTCAGGATTCCGAAGAGTAAGTGAACTCCTCTCTCCCCTGCAGTATCAAATGCAATATGCCATCTATAAAAACTGATTTACCATATTTACTTACCAAATGACATACACGACTTCTGCCTTAAAAAATGGGGTAAACTTTAGGATAAATAATAATTTGTATGAAAAGAGACATGGAGTTCCAGAACACTAATCACTACATGGGTGACTTATAAGTCTATAGGTGACTCAGGGCAACCTGGATCAATTTTTAATGGTGCTGTATCCCCACTTGATCAAGTAGCACTCTTGTCCCTTTTCAAGTGCTCTTCTTCCCTTGTCACCTCCTCCTTCCACTGGGACACTTTCTCTCTGCTTACTCTTATTATCTAGCACCAACTGGCACCCTCCAGCATGGCTGAGTTTTAATTGTAGTACTCAGGGATAACAAGTTTACTGCTTGCTGTTTCTGTGGTACAGAGAAAATTCTGTTATTGCATCTCTCTTTTCCTATCATTGCTGTCTATGAGCCCTGTGTGTGCAGAAGAAAGGCCAGCTTTTAAGCTGACGTGTCTAAGTTAAATACTTAATGCTGCCTTTTTTTCCTTTGTGTGCTTTACTTTTAATTCACATACAGCATAAGGGACATGATAGTTGCATAACAGAGCTGAAAGGGTTTGGTTTTTAGAGGTGGGACTAGACTTACTGGAAGTTACGTGGGAGGCATTCTATGTCATCCTCTTTCCTTGAATGGTTCCTTTGTGTCTGGGAATCTGAGAGCCATGTTATCTTCTAGGCATTTCTGCAATTGGCTGAAGCTCCCATCAGAGTTTTCTGACTTTTCATCTTTATATTATCGCCTCTGGGAATTTATATGTGCTTCTTTATGGTATCTACACCCGAAGACCAACATCACTACTCTTGCCTTTCAAGATAATATCAAGCAGGAAGAGAGATTAACCTCATTCTGTTTTAAAGATGACTTGTGTTGGAATGGATATGGGTATGTATAAGGAAAAGGGAGAAAGGAGATCCCTTGAAAAGTTCTGTGTCTCCAGTCTCAGTGTCCAGCAGCTTCATTTCTGTCATCTTGTGCCCATTTCTAGGGGCTGAGAGGTTTCTCTGTTACTTTTTCAACTTCCTCTAGAGGGCAGCTCATGGAAGCATCTTTTCCTGAGTTCCTCCTGAATCTCCTGAAATGGTCCTTTCCAGGGGGCAGCTCTGTCCAAGAGCTTGCCTCTGTTAGCATGCAGGAAGCAAATCCTTAGCCCCTCCCTGGGGTTGGAGAGGCCAGCCCAGGTTCTGATGTCTCCTTGGCTCCCTGAGTCTTCAGTGGTCTGCCCCCACATACAGCCTCACTGCTCTGCCCTGCAGAAGTCTATTCCTGCATTGTGACTGGCTGCCTCCACAGGGCCCAGGGATGCAGATGCCAAGTCCCAGGCAGAGTTGTTCTTCCAGCCCAACATTCACAAGGTATGATATCGGGCCAGTCACTTAACCTTTACACACACCTTAGGTTTTTCACCTGGGAAATGAAAGGCAGGAATTAAACTGGTGGTTTTCAGACTGTATTCCTTAGCATCCCCTTAGAGGAGTGGAGGGGAGAAAGGGCGGGGGGGCGGGAGAGAGAGAGAAATTAGATTCTCTATATTTAAATTACTCAAAGCTGAGTTAATTTCAAGTGAGTGACAGGCAAAACTTCTTATGCCTACACTTGAATCCTCATTAATACTGTTCTCCTCCTTCTGGTTGCCCTTCATCCCCATTTTCATTTCTCTAAAGAAACTTGCCTGGAGAAGGAGGCAACTATTCAAACTTCCCTAGAAACTGTAAAAATTGTCCCTAAGGAATCCAGGATTCCTAAATGTCAAATATCTTAAAATGTCTAAAAATCCTTCTTTACGATCTACAGAGTCTCTGACATATCTAACAACAACAACAACAACAACAAAATGACATTTCCTTAAGTATTGAGTTAAGCAAATACGTAATTTGTTATTCAAATTTTATTTTTCCTGGTATTTAATTCTTGATATTACAACCATATATGCCCTTGCACTTTGAGTTATATCATAAGTTAAATATGGGTGTTTGTGGTATGTGTCTGTGTTTATATATGTGTTTTGGTGGACTAGACTGTAAACCCACCCATCACACATAATAAACATTTCTGTGGGAAAATTGATGAGTTTCAAAATGTACAGAACCCAGCTTGTTAGTAAGAGGGAGTTCCATGGATTATGTTGATTGCTCTAAAACTCATGGGTGTTCAGGGAAGGGAAGACCCTGAAGGTTCTAAAAACCCCATGTCTTTAGATTTAATGTATCTGTTTGCTTATTTATTTATTACTAGATATCCCTTCCTCTTTTGCTATGGGTTGGAAGACTTCAACCAGGGAGTTTTGTTCCCCAGGATGTATTTGGCAATGTTTGAAGACATTTGAGTGGTTGTGAGGGAGAGGGTACTACTTGCATCCAGAGGGTAAAGCCAGGGGTACTGTTAGGCATTCTATAACAGAGTCATCTGGGCCAAAATGTCACTAGTGCTGAGGTTTAGAAATCTGTATAGGTGGAAGAATTAGATTACTGTGTAGCCAGTGAGAAGGGATCTAAAAATACTCTTTTAGCAAAAAAGCTCTTCTTTACCTCATTCTAGCCTCCCTTCTTCTATCAGTCCCCCAAATTTGGAACTAGGTAGTTAAGACCATCTGGAAGTCTTAGTCATTTGCTAGCCAATGGGTAAAGTTATCTCTTAAAATTCTTAATCTTTGGAAAGTTGGCTGGTGACCATTCTTTGCTTAAAGGTATCGTTTCTATGTACCAAATATCGGATACATCAAGTTTTGCTCAAACTACCATTCAAATCAGGACAAATTTCTATTTGTAATTTTCTGAGTTTGAAGCTGTGTGTTTATTGATCCAGATCAATATTTAGGACATTAGTATATATTAACATACCAATTATTTTTCCTTGATAACTAACTAGTAATAATGAATAAGTTCTACTTCTTCCAATTATATTTTTAGGAAAGTCAATATTACATATTTTATTTGTTACCAGCAGCTGATTTTGTTTTTGAGGCTGCTGATCAATTGTGGATAAAATTAGAAACAAGTAGAAAAGTTTGCCCTATGTCAATAAACATAATGGCCTTGCAGGGTTTTTTTGACCTGCTACCTACATGTGGAATATTATCAGTGAGATTTTGGAATTTGTGTGGTTTTAATGGACATTCCTTGTGTCTTTTTCATATTTGCAAAAAGTTCATGTGGCCAAACATACAAGCAGGTCCTGTCTCTTCCTTCTGGGTAGCCATTCCCTCTCAAGTATGCTGGTTACCATGGGGGCTGCAGATGAAAGGTTATTCTGTCAATAGTGGAAATTTTGTCAATTCACAGGCTCAGTGAGAACACCTTTTCCTCATATGCTGGACACTGGCCAGATGTGGTGAGAGGGTTTAGCAGCAAAGTTGCCTGGTATCAAGGTGTTTTTCCTAGTCTGGGGCAGCCCCATCTTCCTGGAGCTCCATGGCGCCTTACCATCCAACATGACCATGTAAGAGGCTTGGTGAATCACACCCAACAATCCATTCCTTGTGGGAATGAGGTATCCCAGGCTTTGGCATCTCCACTGCCTTCCTCTTTTATAAACCTTAAAAGGTGTTAGGGACTGCTGCGGAGAGTAGTTTTTATATTTGGCAGAACCACCAGATTCTTTTTTTTTTAGGCTTTGAAAGAAATGGTTTTCAGCCCTAACCTACTCATCAACACAGTTCCCTGCAGAGCTTAGCCCTGCACTATTTAAAGCTGGGGGTTGGCACAGAGAAAGGGCTTGTAAAACTCAGAGGTTGGTTTGAATTTGGGGTTTGTGGCGGCACCTAAGTGTAGGTGTCCTGCCACCTGGCTTTTAGCGCCATTCTGAGAGTCTTCCTGGCTTTCATGGTACATGTAATTTTGACCACTAATAACTTTAGGGAAGTCTAATGCCGGAGCGATTATTGCATAAATCTCCAGACGTAGAAATGGAGTTTTTGAAGGTTGATTGCATATTCCTAGCTGCAGCCCTAGGACCCCGAACCACTGAATGAAAATATTGCAGAAGAATGCTTTAAAACGGAAGCACTGTGGAGCATTTCTCAGGCTGGCTTTGTACTCTACCTTCCAAATGAAGAAAATAATTAGTCTTTTTGCCCTATTTAAAAACTTAGCCATTGTGTCTTGGAGCTCAGCCAAAAATAATCACCTGAAATTTTGTTTATGATTTGTTCACAAAAGTAGCCATACTTTTTAAAGGAGAGCAAAAAGGAACATTTTAAGAATGTGTGAGCTCATTATGAACCCAATATATTTTAAAAACATTCAACTTGTAAACTCCTGAAATGCGGTTTATAATGGAAACACCAGCAGAGTTTCCTGGAGTGGGTCTGAGTCTACCAACTTCTAAGCCTTTTGCAGACCTGGTTTCTCTTGAAGGGAGAAAATTAATCATGGCCTCTGGGGTAACTGGTGTTTCTTGTTTTTGTACATCTAAATGATATGTAGTACATTTTAGGGATATGTGTTCACATGAATTATTTGTGGATATTATGCTTATGTGTCAGCTTTTCTGTTATGTATTTAAATCCTTTTTTTTCATTAGAAAATTATACTTGACTAATTGACTTTCTTTGCTATTTTTCTTAGTGTTTAATCCTTTGAGTAGCACTTATAACTTACTATGATTTTATGTTAAACCTCAACAAAAATTTTTAAATCAAAAGGCGGTTATGTTATGTACCCATAAAATATATGTCTCAACTAACTTGTATTTTTTTTTTAATATTTATTTTGCAGTTTTAGGTGGACACAGTATCTTTATTTTACATTTATGTGGTGCTGAGGATTGAACCCAGTACCTTGTGCATGCCAGGCAAGCGCTCTACCACTGAGCCACAACCCCAGCCCCTCAACTGACATGTATTAAAAATGACTTCCTTTTTACTGGCAAGTTTCTGTATCCAAAAGACAAAATCATAAATGATATGGAAACTTGGAAACTCCTGAATTTCTATCTGAGTGATCAAGGGATTAATCAACATATTTATCATGTTGTGATGTTGAGGGTATCTGATGCGTTCTTTCTTTTCTTTTTGTAAATTATTAATCTATGTGTAATACAGCATCTGCTCAACTAAGTCCATTTCTCAACCATTCCCCCGAAGAGAATGGATTGTTTTCATAATGGAGGTCTTCATGAAGCTTGCATTGGGAGCTTGCCTATTCTTGTTTAAAAAAGTTCAGCGTATAACATCAGGCTTTCATCATGTATTTTTTCATAAGTAGGTTTACACTTTAACTCTGGGTTAAAGGGGAAACATTTAGTTGCGGCTGCCCTGGGTGTATACAGAGTTCTCTACTCTCCATTGTGTTTTAGTTTAGTAAAATTACATTTATGGTGTGGGGACCTGATTTAACAGTTTTATCAATATCCTGAATAATAGAGTACGAAGGAGAATGTCTGTGTCCAGCAGGGACAGGCCAAGTGCAAGAATTTGACATAGCTTGTTTCTAAAGCTACATATGCTAGGCAGTCAGAGTATTCACAGGGTCATAGGCTGGAGCACCATCTTTCCAATGTTCCTCACCCCTCTTTCCTTTTGCCTTTGTGATTTTAATTCCTACTTCTATACTTCCTGCACCACTCTGGGCCCCTTTGGATCCATTTTTGTCTCTTTATTTTCTTAAGTTCCTTCTCTTTATTAGCTAATCCCTATTAATTCATGATCGTAATAACATCAATAATAATACTTGTAAAAAAATTGTCTCTCAGGAGCCACTGTGCAGATTGCTTTCTATACTGTGATGAAGAGTATCATTACCCCCTTTTTTTGTGGATGAAGAATCTACAACTCACAGTCCCATGGCATGGTGAAAACGGAATATAGAAATGGGCTTCTGTCTCTAACATCATGCTCTTTCCATTATACCACAGAATTTAACATTACAGAAAATGATTCTGGAAGGGCTACACTTTGGAATTTTCCTGTCCCATCCTTCCCCCCTTCCCAACTTTCTTTTGGTTCTTGAATGAGATTGAATCTTTTTCATATATTTTATAGGCAGATACATATTTCTGAGAAACTTTATTCAATCTTGTCACTTGCCATTTATTTTATATGACAAGTGATAGCTGAAAAGATGTCATTTTACATAAAGTTACATGTAATGCTAATTAAAAATTAGCACCTAATTTTAAAATTTATCTCAGGGTGTTGATTATTTAGGAGATACCTTTTTGGGGGCTGGGGTACCAGGGATTAAACTCAGGGGCACTCGGTCACTGAGCCACATCCCAGCCCTGTTTTGTATTTTATTTAGAGACAGAGTCTCACTGAGTTGCTTTGTACCTCAATATTGCTGAGGCTGGCTTTGAACTTGCGATCCTCCTGTCTCAGCCTTCTGAGCTGCTAGGATTACAGGCATTCGCCACTGCTCCCAGTTTAGGAGATACTTTTAAATCACTTAAATTCTTTTCAGATGGGCAGCAAGGCAATTGCAACTGGTAAAGGAGAAAAATAAATTGTTTCCTTATTAGGAACGTTTGAATGTTTTTGTGAATGTGAAACTGATGAGAGCAACTGTATTTTGAAGATACAGAAAGGTTCATATTGGATGTTTTCCTCTTAATTTTGGTTTCCAGTAGAGGTAAAAGCTTGGACAACTCTCCCTAAGGCTGGAAATGCCAATTATCTGCTAACTTTGTTGATTTTCAGCATAAGTTGTTGTAGCTATTCTGGATTTGAATAAGTAATGGACCCCTATCCATGTCCAGTGTGCATTTCTCTACTTTAAATTGCCAGCTTTTCTCCTTATGACTCCCGGCTTCCTCTAATGGTGACGAAACTGCAGTTTCATCATCCTGGAATTGGAACTGCAGGAGGTTAGGCTGCATGTGAGGACACAGCCTCCTGGATGTTTTGCCAGTTTCACCAGGAACTCAGAGCAGCTGCCAACCAGAGGGATTGAGATTCTGGGGACAAGTGAAGCCATTCAGGATGGTCTAATGTCAGAGAACCCTATTAAGACTACCTTTGCAATTTGAAATCATAGTATGTATTTCTGTATGATATATATATATATATATATATATATATATATTTTTTTTTTTTTTTTTTTTGAAAGAGAAGCCCAACATGATTCTTTAAAGACATCAGTCTGCAGCCACTCTGATGGTGGTTGAATGTGGTGGTTTTATACTTAGCGGTACAGGCATTCCTTTCTGCAGACCACCATAGTCTAAGTTCTGGGTCCAAGACTGGCCAGGCTTCATTGGTTTTCCTGAGCAGCTCTCCGTTACATCCCTGGTGTTGTTGCACAAAAACCCTTTTGTCAGACAACACTGGACTCTCCTCAAAATATAAGCACTGTCAGGAAAAGACTTGGAGTCTAGCTTCTTAATTTCCTCACCTCTTTGCCCTCTGAGCTGTCATTTAGTGTGAATGGTGGCTTAAGTTCCCTGCCCTACTCCTTATCCAGTTTATTAGTGGACTACATTATTTCTGTGCCTATCTTTAAACCTATATTGAACATCTCCTAAGTGTCCCTGTCTTCTATTAATCTTATATTTTGATGAGATTGAGATTTTACTTTTCTAGGTTAGGCTAAAGTGTGATGAGATATATAATATTTCTTCTTCTACCTGCCCCCCACAACTAATCCTCCACAAAACTTTCGCTTTCCTATGAAACTTTTGCTTTTTAAACTAGTGTGATTTGATATGGGCTAATTAATAAGAAAAAAATGCAAATGTGTTTGACTAGTCCAATTTATATTCATAAAATAGAGTAACAAAGCAGGAGGCATTTCACTAAGGTATTTGTAACTGTAAGAAATTTATATTGCAAAGCTTTATATTTAATATCAGAATGCACAGTGGTCATTTACATTTGTTGCTAAGTGGAAACATTAATTCTGTTTAACATTTTTTTGTTTTGATTTTTTTGGTCTAATTTTTTTTTGTCAGATTGCCTTTTAATTGTCTATGTGCTATATAGTGAATGGTAGGCTACCTGCATCTGTTTTGTGGTCTATGCATAGTCCTGGGAATAAGGATTCAGTGTCTCTGTAAGTGTACATTCTGATATAATCACTTGTAAGTGGAACAGATTTCCTTCCTACACATTTTGAGGACATTTCACCCATTATGAATTTTGCTGAAAATAGTTTTCCAGGTAGAGATGCAATTATATAGAGGTCTACATGGAGGAACTAAACAAGAATTTCAATTAATAATGCACTCTCAGCCCTGAGAGATATTACATGCGTCTGGATCACGGGTTATCCATCACTGCAGGCTGCAGCTGTCTCCCCGGTCCTCATGTCGTGTTTTGTGAATGTGCTCATCAGTGTGCCCTAGGAGGGGAAGTGCCTGGCTTAATGGTTTGCATTGTGGTGTTTTCTTCTAAGACCAGTGGCACTGTTTCTGAAGGCCAGATTTGCTCATCTTTCAGAAGCATAATATCACAGAGTGACCTGTAACATTTCAATGAATTAAATTAAATTTCTAGGCCTTTCAAGAAAATGGAAAAATTATCAACAATGTTTTCCTTCCAATTATTAAGTCAGCATATTTACAATACCCCAAATTATACTATATTTTCAATGAACTATTTATCATGCATTACTTTTCAAAACAAACAATATAGAAAGAAAACATTACTGTTACTATTAGTGTGCTCTTGTCTGATCAAAATGACTATGTGAATAAAAGAGTTCTATTTTTGTATTTTGATTTGTAGTAGTTTCTCTTCAGTGTGCCAAAAGTTATTTAAAATAATGTCTACTTTTAAAAATATCCCCTCTCTGGTTTTGGCATTTGTGTTTCAGATTGAAGAATAGTGTCCCCATAGTATACGTATCCTATAGCCAAGTAACTGCATTTATATTGTTATAAATTTTTGAGGTTGGAATCTCAAGTTTTTAAATTAAATAACTACAGTTAACCATATTAAATGTAAGGTTGAATTTGATCAAAAATAAGAAAAGCATTTATGACAACCCCTGTAAATGTTTAAATACTTTAGTTGTGTTTGTGAGCATTAAATTGTATTATAAGAAGCCAACATTGAGTATACAGGTTCCTCTGGGAAACATTTGACTTTTGGGAGATAAAAAAAATCTTGCATTAATGAAATTCTGCAAGTTTTTGATTTAGTAGACAACATTTTCAGTATATGTGAGGCAATTTTAAAGTGTATATGTGTATAATTACTTGTAGAAACTGTTTAACTTTAATGGGGCATTTCTCGATCACATAATAGGAAAACTAACGGCTTTAATTAAGATTTATGAAGCATAGAGGTAATATATTCTGCTAAATTAGGTAGCCGTTGGTGGGTAGTATGCAGTTAGAGATGAATTTTCTACATATACTTCACTTCCTCGAGCAGTTTTGGTTTAGAATTGTAATTTGTAATGCCGGAATCCCTATATCCATTAGTAGACAAAACTAAGCATCATTTTCTTTTTTAAACTTTGAATTAATAGCATTAATTTAACGAGGGGCACATACTACTAAACATTTCTTTAACCATTGATTTCAGGTGGTAGTCATGTGAGTCTGTATTGTGTGAAAGAATGGAAATCCACCATTTCATCCAAATAACTGGATAATTTGAAAGCAAGTGCTTGGAAACTGTTGGTTGTACTTAAATCAATTGATTCATTTAAAATAAACAGTTTCGGCTAAATCAAACTATTCTGACCTCCCCAGACATCCTCTTCCCCATTAACTTTGGAATATAAATCTAGATTTTCTTCCTCTTTTTTTTTGGTAAAAGTTCGATCCAGCTTTTAAGGCCAGGCTGTGTTAGGTTTATTTGTGTGCACACCAGGCCTGCTGTGCTGCCTGGTTCTTCAATATGGTAGTGAGATTATGAGAGTATCAACTTTGATTTGCAGGATAAGCTTTGTTATGAACGTTGACTGTGGGAAGTGCTTGCAGATGGACCGGTGGGAGCTGTACCACTTACCCCGACCTATTTCCCCATGCAGAGGTGGGTCAGGCTTGAGATGGGCTGATGGAAGTTCCTTTCCTGCCAGTGTCCTTTAGGGCAGTGGTTGTCAAATTTTTGTCTGCATCAGAATCACCTGAAGAGCATCATAGGCCACAGAGTGCTGGGTCCACCCCTGGAGTTTGTAATTCTGCAGGTCTCAGGTGGGGCCTAAGGATCTGAGTTCCCAGCAAGTGATGCTGATTCAGGGATTTTATTTTGAGGGCTGCTGCTTTCGGGGAGAGAAATGGAAGTTAAAATGAGAAAGAGAGGAGGGCAGGTGAAGGAGGAAGAGGAGGAGGAGGAAGAAGAAGAGGAAGAGGAGGAAGAAGAGGAGACAGTGGAGGTGGAGGAGGCCACAGCTCTAGGTTAGACATAGGAAACTAGGAATAGGCCATTTCCAGAAATTCCTTAGTGCTGCTTTTTTTTCCCTTTACACTTTGAGCAGAAGGTCAGCCATTTTGCAGACAGCAATCTTTATTTGGTGGAAGATCTTGAGACACTCAGGTGAAAAGTGCTTTTTAAAATACATAATAGGGCCTGGCTTGGTGGTGAATGCCCATAATCCCTGCAGCTCAGGAGACTGAGGCAGGAGGATCCGAAGTTCAAAGTCAATCTCAGCAACTTTTTTGAGATCCTGCCTCAACAACAACAACAACAACAAAGTGCTGGGAATGTGGCTCAGTGTTAAGCACCTCTGGGGTCCATCCATGGAACCAAATAAATAAATAAATTAATAAATAAAGAAAATTAAATACAGAATAGAAATAAGGGTGGAGGGCTTGCCTAGCATGTGCAAGGCCCCAAGGTTTGATTGCCAGTACTGGGGGAAAAAACAAAACCAGAACAAATAAAGAAACAGAACAAATAAAGAAAATTGGATTGTCTGGTTAAATCTGCTGACCAGATTTAATGACCATTTTTGGTTTTCCTCTCTTATTGTCCCCCTGAGGATAAAGATTTTAAGTCCAGAAGCAATGTTCTGGTCTGTTATATCTGTTCCACTGTCAGCTGTGTCTAGGATATGGGCAGTGGTTTTCAAACAGTGGTGTGCAGAGAATCATTTTGGGATCCTGGGGAGATGCAGATCTGTGGGCCCAGCTCAGGGATTTGAATCAGGTAGCTCTGAGATGGCACTGAGGAATCTGAATTTGTAGCATTAGCACTAAGGAGATTTGCCTGCTGACAGTCCCTGGGACATGGAGCTATATTGACCTGTAGACAACCCACATTGTGCAGGTTATATTTGCCTCAGGAACCCCGTGTGGTGGCTCTATGGGGAAATTTCTCCTTCAGCCTTCTTGTCCAGCTGCAATCTCTTTCTGTCCCAGTGGAAATCTTTATGCTGTTTTCCTGTGGAATTTATGATAAAATTTGATAGCTGCTTCCCAAACCATATATCCTATTTCTACCAAGTATAGTCTTGAAAAAATTAATTTCTCTAAGTCTGATTTTCCCCATCTATAGAATGCAGGGTGAAGCTAGGATACTCTTCAGTTTTTTTTCCCTCTGTGTTAGACATTGGACAAACATTTAGCAATAAACAATAAAGGAGTGAATACAAATATATCCCATGTTTTATGCATTACACCACGCTTTCCATATATGGATATAACCCATGATGTGTATGTAAATATGTATCATGCTTATGTATCCTATGTATAATGAGCCATGCATATGTGTGTATGTACATACATGCATGTGTGTGCATGGGTATATATGTTTATAAATACACATGTAAACATACAGAGAGAATGAGAGACCAGGTACAGAGATGAGTACTATTTCATTCCTGCCCTCCATACATGAGCCTGAATTTTCACTGATGTTATTCTTTTTCTGGCATAAGGAAGTGTGGTGGGTGTTTTTGTAGAGTTAGCACAGAAAACTGTCGGGGCAAAGAGGGAAGGCATTAAGTGGAGGAGGTAATATGGAGGTGCAGGAAAAAGGCCTACAGAGTAGCATTCATCAATAGACTCAACAGATTCCATGTTTAGGAACATTGTGGGATATTTGCATTTTAAAATTATAGTGGAATTTCCAAACAGTAGATTTCTAGAATTATTTAATACATACTTGAGGAGAATGTCGGCAGCTGTTTTTTTTTTTTTTTCTTTTTCTTTTTTGGGTACCTGGAATTGAACTCAGGGCACTCGACCACTGAGTCAAATCCCCAGCCCTATTTTGTATTTTATTTAGAGACAGGGCCTCACTGAGTTGCTTAGGGCCTTGTTGTTGCTGAGGCTGGCTTTGAACTCGTGATCCTCCTGCCTTGGCCTCCTGAGCCGCTGGGATTACAGGTGTGCACCCTACTAGCTGTTTGGTTTTAAGTACTCTGGTTGAGGTGGAGGGTAAGCTGAGAAATTCTAGGACATGAACTTTTAATCCAGGTGAAAAGACTATCATGCATGAAGCAAGTGCAGAATTTGAACTTTGTAATTCTATGGACTAAGTGGCAAGAACTCTAGAATTTCAGGGCAGAGAGAAGCTGGTGCACTTGGATAAAATTACCTGGTAAAGACTGTCTCTAAACTGGGCACTGGGGAAGGTTTTAAGAGAACTAGAAGAGAGGGGCGATGGGAAGGGAGAGGAGAGAGTGGAGAGGGAAAATGAAGACAATAGAGTCCAACAGGAGGACTGGGGGCCAGTAAGAGGACTTGTGGGAGGAAATCGGGGGCTTTATGTAGAAGTGTAAAGAAGATAACGTTGGCTGCAGCTGGCCTCTGGGTAACATGAAAGCCAGTAAGGAAGAGGCCATCTGGACTGGAATCATCCACATTGAGTGGTGGATAGCACCAGGCTCCTGCCCAGAGGTGCTGATGAGCCTGCAAGTTCTGTGAACAGCAGACATCCTGGGATTTTTTGTATCTAGTGCTTTGTTTGGATTTCTAGTGGTGCATTGGGAGTTATTTGGGTTTGTTTCTGGTAGGGTGACTGCAGTGTGCATGTCGAAGGTGGAGTGAGAATGGCTGAGGGGTGATGCCAGGGGATGGCAGGACAAAAGACCCGGTACCTGCTGCTCAGCTTTCTGTTCTCCTTCTGGAAGTGGCTTCAGCTGCTTAGTTTCTAGAAAATGAAGATGAAATGGGGCAGGGACCAGGAAATAACAGCATTGGTTTTTCAAGAGTATTTGTTATGGAAAATTATTCTTTATACAGTTGTAATGAGTTAGCTCTTAGGATATAGAAAGTGCCTGTTTTCAATGGAATTTTCCTTTTAGGAAAGAATTTTATCATATTGTTATTGGAGTGCATGCTATTTAACCCATGGTTATGAATCTTGGTAATAAGGAGCCTTGCATATTATAACAGTTATTTTTAATTGTAGATGTACACAATACCTTTATTTTATTTATTTGTTTTTATGTGGTGCTGAGGATTGAACCCAGTGCCTCATGCATGCTAGGCAAGCGCTCTACCACTGAGCTATACCCCCAGCCCTATAACAGGTTCTTTTAAAAATTTGTTTGTTTTTAGTTCAAGATCATCTTCTCAAGTCCACACATCATACTGTTCATTCAAGTGAAATAGGTGATTAGCACAGGTTAATGACTATGTGCCATAATAGTATGATGAGACAGAAAGTATATGGGCTTTGGACTGAGCCAAACATAGTCATTGGTGACTCCTTCTTACAGATATGGGTGTGTAACATGCAGCAAAAAACCCAAGGACAAATAAACTGTAAGCGGCCTTTGCTGGGCAGTGCTCTGGACTTTCTATGCCACTTGGTTCTTCTGACTCTTGACTGCAGTTATTCTGGGAATTTCTCAGTCTAGGGTCTACAGAATACTGGCAAGAGGCGACTTTTGGCTTTTCCCAATTAACACTTACCCAAGTCAAAGAAATGAGTAAATCCACATTATCATTTGAGAGCAATACAAAGTTTCCCACCTAATTTAAGTATAATTACACATACAAAGTATTAAATGACGTACAAAGTGATTCTCTTGTTGTTTTCCAGCTCTTCTCCACTTAAAAGTGAGAAGCTGAGAGATTGTCACAGTCCTGGTGGGGTCTGGAGTTTCCTGATTCTTAAGGAAGTATATTCCAAGTCAGTCTTGTCTTATGTCATTTCCTATGAGGAGGTTGGCATCCTTGTATCAGATCACTTGTTAGCCGAAAACTCTCCTGCTGGGCTTGATATTTCCTCAATTTCACTTTGATTGGGGAATCTTTATTAACTCTAGAGCAGACTATTTTCTCTAACAGGGTCTGCAAAAAGACTTGCTCCTAATCACTATTGTCCTTGCTTGTCCTGCAGAGGCAGCAGGGATGCTTTCTGTTTTTTTCATCTTTAATAGAAATAGTGACTTCTAGATTGGTATCTTAGCTACAAACTGATTCCATGTTGGGCAGACACAGAAGTATCTTGTGACTTACAGTGTTGACTATCCTTTCTAGCTGCATGAGCTTAATAATTTTAATGTACAATTATTTTTATTTGCCATCAAGTGGCTGTGTGACTTTTAAAAACATCAGTTTTTACCTTTTGTACTGGGGAATACTAAGAGCCACAATGTTGATTTGTTGAAAAGATGAAGAGAAATATGCTTGTTCAAGTACCTTGCACTGTAGAGATTTAATAAAGAGACCTTTCCTCTTACCTACTCCGTGGGTTTGAATCTTAAAGAAAAGGATGTTACTCTCACTTGTTCTGGTTCTCCATTTCTAGTTTTTTTTTTTTTTTTTTTAAAACAAATTGGCCTCTGAACAGCCTGCAGGGAAGACCATTGGCCCTGGCTCCTGCTCTATGAGAGTGAGTTTTCCAGGTACACTCATTCACCATCATGGGTACTGGGCAACTCACTCCAAAGGGGAGAAAATAACCCAAAGTGTCTAATTCTGATATTAAGCCTATTTTAGTTTCCTTATTCATCTTATCCATCTTGGTGTTTACTTCTCTGCCTATCACAACAGGTTTCCCAAATTTCATACTAATTCATCATACTAGTAAATTTTCTCTCAGAAACATTTGAAAAGTAAATCAGTGAAAACCGTTGCTTACTTAGAGTTTGTTTTCTGTCCCTTGTTTATTGAAATCCAAACCCCAAACAAACTCTACCTGAGTTTGTTGCTCATCTGTCGTTTATCTGACTCTGGCCCAGGTGTTGAAAAAAATGGTAGGCGCGTGGGTATTAACACTGAGTCCAGATGAGATTCTGAGAAGTAAGTGTGGGGAAATAAAAGACAAGGCCAAGAGGAATGCCCAGTTTTAAACCAGTTTGCAAACTGACTACATTGCTGACTTTGATGAAAAACATTTGCAATGATTCCAAGGGCAGTCATAGCAAGCAGCCTTAGAAACACTCATTTTTTTCTGAAAGAATTATATGTTATTTGAACACAGGTAGACAGATGGATAGACTTGTGGGCAGAGAGATTTTGAATTTTTTTAAAAATCTGAATTGTGGTGTGGTGATGAAGATGAGAAATAACTTAGTTTTACTAATACAAGAGAGGCCAGGTCAAGTCCAGACTTCCTATAGAGACTGGCTATTCAGCAACAAATCAGTGGGGGGTGGGGAGTGGGAATAATGCCATATTACATGGCATAAGGTAGAATCATAAAATGTCAGAGATGAGGGGCTGTTAGAGAATGTTTTTTTCTACATCCACATCATTTTACGAATGAAGAAACAGGGGCCCTAGGACCAGCAGTAATTGATAAGCTGAGAGTGGAATCCAGTCAGGCTTGTCACCCTGGTCCTAGAGACCTGTAGGGATGTGGAGGGGACGAGTCTGCACTGTTGTCCATCTATGAGGTTTTCAGTCCTGTCTAGGTGAGATGAGTTGTGCGGTTCATCCTTCTCGCTCCTGAGCAGCAAGGTCCTATGCTTCTGTGGGAAGCTGAGAGACCAGGCTAATATCCTGCCCTCTCTTCTCCATGTTGAACTAATACTGAATAAAAGGGAGAAGAAGCAAGTTCATAATTTGGAGTTAGTTTTCTAGAACTTGGAGATTTGGTGGGGTGGGGGGAAGGGTCATTTGCATTGGCAGTTTTCAGTAGCTACCATATAGCTGAGTAGTTTATTTTTCTGAATTTTCTTCGTTGAGATCACAAAATATAGTAAACTAAAATCACAGGTATGAGATACTTGTCCTTTTCTTTTAATTTTTTTTTCTCTCTAATTGGGCATTGTGGGTCATGAAGACAAGGAAAAAAGAAAACAAACCACATTTTTAATTTACCAAAAAGATCCCCACATTTACTGTCCTGTAGATGTTCTATATTTTCATACTCAGAGAGTTCAATATTTTTAAATTAAAAAACAAGCAATTTATATATAAATATCAAAGAATACCTTCTTTGACTTCATCCTTACTTGCCAATGTGCCCTTTTATGAGATAGGGCTATTTGTCATGTGGGAAAGCAGGATTAATTAACTGTGGAAAACGTACCTTGGATGGAAACTGTGAGTTTTGAAATGTTTCCACATAAAACACAGGAAAAGAAGTATAGATGAGCCTAGAAATCAGTATGACTTTTTTTTTTTTCTTCAGAGGGCTTAAAAAAAAATCTCTCCATCACACAAATCAAACAGCCTATTATACACACAGTCTTGCCATATTCCTGACACGGAAACAGGCGAGGAATGTACTTCATTTCCACATAAATTGTGTGGTTTCGAAATTCAGTTCTCTTCACCCCTGAACCCTGGTGAACATGTCACTTATGTGCCTAACAGGATGGCAGAACTTTTAATGGGAGGAATTGTGGAAGGGGAAAGCCACATAATTTTGTAGCTCATGAAAGAATTCAAACAAAACAAAACAAAATAAAAATCACCCACAAAATCTCTATGGGAAAATGAAAAAAAATTCCAAAAGGAGTTGCTAAAGGAAGGTATATAATTCACTTCAGCCTTGGGGAAGTCATCATCTATGAGCCAGCAAGTCACTCCATGTTGTTTTTATGTTGTTATTTACTCTGCTATTTGATAAAACAAGTGCTTGGATTGAATATTGCAATATTAGAAGATATAACAACACTTCAAAGGTGGAAGATATGCTCAACGTCCAGACGACTCTTTGTGAAACTTTGTTTTGCTTAATAAAATTAATAATGAATATATATATATTCCCCCTGGTTTCTGCAATGGCAATGTGGTCAAAAGACCACAAATTTGGATTTTTATGATAATTATCTCAATCAATTAATTTGGAACCACATGAAGTTTTATGTTTACCCCTGGCTACTTCTGGTTCTGAACTGTAATGACAGCATTTAATTTGGGATAAAGGAATTAATTTAAATGCCTTTTTTTCCCTGTCAAATGAATTGTAGGACTTTTTAAACAAGTGGGAAATGTCAATTTTTAAATGTGAAGGATATAGAGATGAAACCGGAAATCCTTTGTTCCATAAAGCATTAGGCTATGGCAGTGGGCAGTATGAAACTCTGCAATGATCACTACTGTCTTAGAGGGACATTTGAAGCTGTGTCTGTGAGCCTCACCTCCTCTCCCTAAAGAATTTGTAGGTTCCGGAGTTAATTTTCATGATTCTGATAAAAGATAATGAGAAGTAAAAAATTAGTGACAACAAAATTTGTATCCTCTCTTCCTTTTATTCCACAAAGTGTCAAATAACTGGTTGGACTGATTCCCCAACCTCATTGATCACTGTTTAATTGCCTGTTCAACAGCTAATTTGAGTGTATGTGTTTACATGTGTTGAAGCATCACAATCCCTGTGATAGAAACCATGTATGGAACAATGGCAACACATCTGTATGTCTGTTTTCTCAGTATTTACCATTTTTAAAAAAAAAATATCTCTAATTGTAGATGGACACCATACCTTTATTTTATTTATATGTGATGCTAAGGATGGAACCCAGTGTCTTACACATGCTAGGCAAGCATTCTACCACTGAGCCACGACCCCCACCCAGTACTTACTATTTTAAGAAAGAGAAGGGATTATCAGAAAGATCTGGGCAATTCCATGTTTTGGGATAACCATTGCTGAATCAAAATGCAGGATGATCAATTCTATACTTTATGTAGGGAATATTGGGCAACACATTGTGAAATGCCTGCAAAAATAAAATACAAAAAAATGCTCATGCTAAATAAATAATTGTCTCAGGCTTTGGAACCAGACTATTTGGGTTGGAATGTCAGCCCCACCTTTTATTGGTGATGAGTCTGGGCGATTATTTTACCTCTTTTTGTGAGTGTTCCTGTATCTATAAAGTAAGGGGGTAATAATTGCACTTAGAAGGTTATTGTGAAAGAAAGGGAGGTTAAGCATGAAAGGTCCTTAAAACAGGGATGGGCACATAATCCTGAATAAATGTTATTTATTACTACAATGACTTTGACCACGTCTTCTGCTGATACTACAGCAATGCCACTACCTGCTGCTGGTACCCAGTCAGTGGGAAGTTGTTTCTAAAAGTCAGTGCACAGAGAGCATTTCCAGACAGCCCTGCTGTAAGAGTTGACCAGATGGAGGAATTTCATTCGTGTATCTGATCAGACTGAGCTTTGGTGTCATATAGACATAGAGATCCATTAAAACAAATGAATAAATTTGTAAACAAACAAACAATTCAGTCTCCTTTCTGGGTAAGAGAAGAATCTAAATTGAAACTTATGATCCTAGGGAATATTACAAAGGTAAATGCTTTTTTTGTAGGGGGGGATCTCATGAAGTACAAACAGACCTGATATAACACCGAACTGACAAATGGTAAATTAAAACTTTCTTGCAGAATCACATCAGTTACACATCCATTGATTTACATATTGCCATACTAGTGTCTGTTGTATTCTGCTGCCTTTCCTATCCTCTACTATCCCCCCTCCCCTCCCCTCCCCTCCCCTCTTCTCTCTCTACCCCCTCTACTGTCATTCATTTCTCCCCCTTGCATTATTCTGCAATCGGTATACGGGGTAAAAATGGGAGTTCATAACCCACTTGAATCAAAGTGTGAAACATGATATATCAAGAACTATGTAATGTTTTGAACAACCAACAATAAAAAATTAAAAAAAAAACTTTCTTGCAAATATGTTCTTCTTCAAGCTGGATTTCATTAGCCTGATCCTTAATAATATTAGTGTTCACCTATTCCTTAAGGAGAACGGTGAAAATTAATGTTGGTAAGGAGTTTCCAGTGGTACAATAGCCATGCAAAATAGTATTGTTATTTACATTACATTGCAAATCTGTTGCCCAGGGCAATAAATAAATTATGCTAAGTAGATGGAAAACTAGTTTTTGGCTTTGGGTAGATGCTAAAATATAAAGGTATGGGAAAAACAAAAGGGGAAATTCAAATGCAGAGGGTAGTTAGAATGTCAAAAAGTTTTAAATTAAATAGTATATACATAAAATTCTATGGTTTTTATGATGCCTTCCCCTTGGGTACAAAGTATTCGCCAACCTTTTTGCTTGCAGAGAAATGGATGGAACAATGTAGATATAAGACTACTTACTGATTAGGTGTTTATAAGTTTTTTAAATGAAGATATGAAAAACTAGGAATTGAATTAATTTTTCTGCATGTAACACGATGGTGTAACTTCCTGGTTGTTGTGTAATGACATGTGTTGTACAGGAACATGATAGGGAGAAGGAGGACAAAAATTTAGAACAAATCGGAATTTGAATCCAGGTATACAGAGCCACTCAAGAATATTCTGAACATTTTTTTTCTGCTTGGGAGATTTAAAAAAAAATTATTATATAGCACTTGATTAATGTTATGTATATAAATCATTCATTTATTCATTTAATCAATCAGTACTTATGAAGTGCTGACCATGCACCAGAAACTACTATCAGGTTAGTGAATGGCCTCTAGGGTTGGGGATGAATGATATTCAAAATAGTTAACCAAGTCTGTCTGACATGGCACTACAGTCTGACTTCACAGGTGCCTACAGGCCTGACAATAATACCTAGTCATCCGTGGTGTGAGCACCCTTGGAGAGGTAGGGAAGAAACCAAGATGAGTCTGTATGTTTCTTGCCCTCAAGAAGCTTATGGTTTAATAAAGGAAATAAGCCAAATAGACACATAGGTAAAATACAAAATAGCCCTTTGACAAACTTTTATTTTTAGGAAATTAATTTCTGTGGTGTATTCAAGAAATTAGATGCTAGACTTATATTCAATCATCATCCCCTTCAATCCTTAAATCTTCAATTCAGCACAATTCAATCACCTGCCCCATTCCCATGCATTAAATGTCAGGGGTAATGACATCAATCTCTGGGATAATAGAACCATACATTTGGTAATGATTCAGTGTTTGGCCTCCAGGCAGGTAAAGACACAAACCATCTAAGACAGATGGTCATTGCTCCTATTTTTAAAAGATTTCTAAGACCTCTAATCTATAACCTCTATTGGTCATCTCTTCCAAAATTCAATAACATTCTTGTATTTATTACTGTCAAGATGCTGTTCTTTATGTTCTGTCCGTTTTCATCTTATTTGCTAATCTTTGGAAACAGAGAACAACCAGGCAGCATCACTCTCATGGAACCTTTCATACTTGAGTATTACTTTTTTTGGGTGAAACAACTAGAATTTCTTTGGTCTTCTCCTCTTAGGATCTGTTTTTCATTCTCTGGATGTTTTTTTGGTGTAGTCATTTGTAGTGTTTTTATTCTTTAAGATGTGAATGTAATGCTGGGCTGAGAGAACTACTTTATATGGTCCTGACTGAGCATTACTGGCTCTCTCAGCTGCTGAATGTGGTACACAGTTGTTAAATCTTTCTTAGAGAAGACCAGTAGTTAAATAGAGGTATGCTCAAATTCAGTCTGAAACATACTGCAATTCTCTTCCTCTTGAGCTTTCTCAGGCTTTCCCTAACCTTTTCTTCTGCCTTCATTAAGCTTAATTTTGTCTCTTAAAAAACAACTCTTTGCTATTTTGAGATTTATCCTAAAATCTATTATTGTCCTTTAATATTTACCTTGTCTTCTAGAACGAGATTGTCTTCTATGTCTTTATTTCAGAAACCAATAAAAAAACCTGCTTCTGGACTCAGAAGCCTTTCTGATATAAATAAATTATATTTTGTAAGCAGGAACTCACAGAGTAAATGAATGTGTGTCTAGAGTCATTGGGGTTGGGGTGGTCATACTGTGGCTGATTGTAGAGCTGAAAATAACTATGACTGATCATAGTTTATAAGAATTAGGCCACAATAGAATATTTATCAAAAATTGACTTTAAAGTATTTACTAATCTTGAACTATGATCAAATCATAACTACCCTTAGTTAACCCTCAGTTTATGCATCCTTAGGAGTAAATATGGGAGGTAGGGCTGGTGTGTACTGATTCAAGGATGTGCGTGGGAATTTGAAAGATGTTGGGGAGAGGAGGAGAAAATGGGGGTGGGGAGAGGGGGAGACATTTGTTGGTATTTCAGGGTTGTGGGAGTAGAATGTACAGTCCTATCAGGTGTACTGTGGTTAGTTTTTGGAATATGTGTATGTTCTATCCCACATCTTCTGTGTCATTGAAGGATATTAGTAGAGTTGTTGATTTGTTTATGTAGAAATGGAAGGTGAAAAATTCTTTCTTAAAACGAATATCCCCTTTCTTCCTTATTGTGGTTACTCATAGTGAGCCATGTACTACTTTGCTAGGACTTTTATAAACAATCTTTTAATTGTTCGCTTTAGGATGGAAGAAACTGAGACAAAGTGAGATTAGGAAAATTTCCCAAGGTCACAGAGCAGCCAGAGCCCCTTCATTTTCAAACTTGGGTGTGCACTTCCCTTGGTGCCTAGCAACCTGTGTTTTTATTCATTTGCTCATTGCATTTGTGTATATCTGTCAGTCATTTATGTTTCTCTTTATTTGAATTAAGGGACAATTAAAAGATATTTAATTTTGTCATATGCACCAGGTGAGCAAAATGAAATCCCAAATAGTGTGGTGATATGGACAAATCATAAGGGAAGTCCCATGTGTTGAAGCCATCAGTGATGAGCCACACAGGAGGAAAGTTCTAGAAAGGGTCCTGTGTAGTCAGTCTCCTCCTGGCTGCTGCTTCCAGATGCATATGATACAAAGGAGAAGGGTTTGGACGAATACTTCTCCATGATGGAGATGTTTTGAGGAAAAAGGCTGAAACATCAGGTACTTGGCTGGTTTGTGCAGAGTCAAAGGAAAGGAAGACTGGATTCTGAGCACGTGGGTGCCTGTGAGCCTAGGGGTTGGTTTTGTGCATGCTTGCCACTGTGTGAGGCTAAGTTGTAGACAGCTTTGTAAGGTAAACTGATAGAGAAATGGTAGTTTTTTTCTTTTGGGTTTTCTCTTTAAATATTTTCCCTTTTTTTCACCTCCTCTGTATTTATTTTTCTATTTTCCCCCTTTCCTTCTTTTTTTCCTACTCATCCTCTCCTTTTGTGTTCTTGGTCCCCAACTCATGTTACCTTCTTTCTTTTTTTTGATGTGTTTTGTTTCTTGTTTCTACTTTTACTCTCTTATTCCTTCTTTTATCCTGCAACTCTGTTCCTTTCCCCCTCAAGCTCTTCCTCCCATTTCTTCTTGGTTTACTTTCAATTGATATTCTTTGCAAAGAGCTGTCTGGGTCCCTTGACCTCACAAGAAGCTCTCTGACGAAACGCTTAAGAAAAACAAGGTATTATGTATTATCCTACACATTCTGCAATCGCCCTAGCAATTTACTAACTACGGTCCAATTTAAACCAGGCCTCAAGGCAACAAAAATTGCACCAAATGCCAACTAATTTACCAAACTTATAGAAGGAATATTTGGGAGTCTATTCCCTTCAAGCCATCTGATTCATATTATTGACTCATTTAGAAAACAGAAAGTGAACAGAGACAAGTTTTTAAGGAGTTTGGTTTCATGCAAATGACTTGCAATTGCAGCCCATTATTTTTATACCACGACTTCATTAGTCATATCCCTGTCAGACCTGTGACCAGTGTCAAATGTTTTCAAAAAGCACACCAGGACAGGCATGGAACTCATCAGCCTGTGTCAAAGGTCGCTCTCATTAAGGGGTCAAAATGAAAACTTTCAGTGTCTCTAACACATCACACAGCTCTCCCTGGCCCTCCCACCCCCACTCCTGAAACCCAGGGCCCGCTAAGCACCTCCAGCTCCCCAGACATTCAAATAAGATCAAGATGACAGGGCAAGAAAATGAATAGGTTTCTTACCCGGCTGGACCTCATAATCTGGTACTGATTGAAACAACCAGAAAGCTGTTTGCCAGGTCTTATAACACCATTTCCTGAGGTTAAACATAACATCTCAAAATGAAGCAATTAGGGGTTTCTCTAAAACAGGAGTCTTCAGTAATTAAAATGAAAAAAAAAAAAGGCTGAAAGAAAGAAAGAAAGAGAGAGAAAAGAAAATAAAGACTATCAAGGTAGGTGCTGACTAGGCCTGTCATGCAGGGTTTGATGGTAGAGTCTCTCTGCCTTTTTTTTGCCCCTCTAAAGGTCAACTTTTGATTGTGGAGACAGTAGGTGAAGACGGTGTCTATAACAGTGCTGTAATGATGGGTTTGAAGGAGTCTGAGGCCCAGAGTTAATAAGAATGAAGCTGGGGGCTGGGTTGTGGCTTAGTGGTAGAGTGCTTGCCTTGCATGTGTGAAGCACTGGGTTTGATTCTCAGCACCGCATATAAAAAAATAAAACAAAATAAACAAATTAAAAAAATAAAGGTCCATCAACAAAAAATATTAAAAAAAGGAATGAAGCCAACTTACCTGAGGCACTGGGTGCCCCTCTTCCTCTTGTTTGGAGCTGTTAATACTCTCCTGAAGGACAGTCCACTCAGTGAGCACAGCCTCTATGCTCTGTCAAAGGAGTTGGGTGGTGGACTTTTCCTTCCAGAATCTTCTTTAGTCATGTCGGTGTTGGGTCTGGGTTCTTAGGGCACTTGGAACATGGATTACATCCTGTCACCACGACGGTAGTTTTAAGATGGACGAATAGATATTTCCAGCACTGTGTGAGATGAATGTCAAGGAAGTCTCTTGTTGTCGATCTGACATTTTGCAAAAACAAAACAAAACATAATTTAGCAATAGGAAAGGCCAAAATGGGATGACTCTGTATTGATTTCTGGAGAACACACAATCTACTCTCCCCCGTAGGAGGCATTTGGGGCTACTTGATTTAATTCTGTGGTAATGTCTGTGACTTTTTCTCTGCTTACTTACTCACTAAATTAATTACTCATACTTGAAAGAGAGTTTCTTCTGGTCTCCAGTGAACTGCCTTTTCAGGAAAATAGGTCCCATGCAAAAGCATTTTGCCTCATACTTATTTTTCAAAACTCTTTGTTCTACATCTTCTTGGGCCTACTTTCAATTATTTTTTATGCAGGGGTGCTTTGAGAGTAACTGGAGATGAAGATTTTATTTTTTATGTTTATTTTTAGATATTTGATATTGCTTTCATGGTGTGGTAAGGGAAAAAGTAGCAAGATTGTGAGTGGCCTCCAAAAGACATCCCTGACTATTGTGATGTGACAACAACAGTCTTGTGTTTGCATTTCAAATAAAAATATACATGTCCCAAAGCAGACACATTGTTTTAAGCTTCCGCATTCACTCCAAGGCTCATTAATCAAACTATGCACTACAAAGTATGAGCAAATATTCTACTAATAAAATGGCAAGCCTTCTGTGCTAAGGATAGTACCATATATTGCCTATAAAATGAGAATCTGATGCCGGATGCCAGCTTAATATCCTTGTGGGTTACTAGCATTCCATGAGTTATTCACCCTGTACTCTGTGCTCAGTGCTTGCCTGACAGAGATGCTACAAATTAATAATTAGGCTTCTATAAAAAGCTTGTTTTGGGCTGGAGATGTAGCTTGGTGGTAGAGCACTTGCCCACCATGTGTGAGGCCCTGGGTTTGATCCTCAGCACCCTGTTAAAAGTAAGTAAGTAAATAAATAAATAAATAAAACAAAAGTACTGGTTTACAACTTTAAAACTTTATGACTTTAAAAAAAGTCCTCTCTTGAGTTGTAGAAGATGGTGTAAGAAGTGAGATTAGCGTTATGCAAATATGTGTTCATGTATGGCAGGGCACTGTTTTGAAGGTTAAGCAGAATCTTTGTCTCGTCTTCTCTCTAGGCTGCTGTCTGCAGACCAGCTAATCTGTGACTTCACTGAACCTTAACCTGTGGATAGGTGATATTATTATGGTCTTGAGTCCAGAGAGATGTCAGAGTTTTATCTGGGCTGGGCCAGGAGGAATTCAAGGGCTTTCACTCACGAAGGACTTCTTTGTACTTTCTTCTCTCTTTGGACAGTTAACAATAATGGTTTACTCTTTGGGCTCCGGGACTCACCCCTTTCTTTACCTGTGGCCTCTCAGTTGTTTCCTGGTGGTGAAGCATCCTATCCTTGTTGTGAATCTGTGATTGACGCCCTTGGCCTAGAGGCTCCCTCTTACCCCTTCAGGAAACAGGAGGGCTGGAGAGATAGCGCTCAAGTTTTCTTTCACAGTCCCTGTTTCCTAACTCTAATCACCTTCTGCTGTGGGAAAGAGATGAGATGAGGCCTCAAAAACAGATCATTGTCCGCCTCCTAGATTAATGCAGAGAAAGCGGTATTGTCTGTTGAATGGATAAATCTTCCTGCTGTCACTCAAAACCTAAATTCAACGCTACTTCATTTCTAAGAGGCTTATCTTCCTTGAATAGACCCTTGCAGCTCAAGTAAGAGGCGATGTAATGAAGCGTGTTTTTTTCTTAAGTGAGAAACCTGCTGCATAGAAGGGGGGAAGACCGTGCAGCTGTTCTGAAGGGGCTCTGCAGACTCTCGAAAGACTTGTCATTTATCTGGTCTTGCATGACATCAAATGATAGAAGATCAAGTTCAAAATCTGCCAGAGCAGCTCAAAAGGGCTTCTTCATCTGTTAATTAAATAATGGTTATTAACATACAATGTTATGCAGCTGGGATTCGTATCAAACATCACGGGAAAAATATTGCTGCAGCTTTCAGCACTTCCCCTCCAGTCTGTGTTTATTAGGAGGCAAAGAGCTTGGGAAATGGCCATGGTTTTACCCAAATCCGAAAGTTAATATTGATGCCATAATATGTGGTTAAATGAAAGAGCAAGTAGACAGGTGGGTATTAGGCAGATGGATAAATTCAAAGTGACATGCTGAGATCATTGTAGAGTATACCCTTTTGTTGTGCTTGTAATTAATTCAGTGCTCCCCACAATGTGGGCTCACTGACTTCTTCTGAGAAGTTAAATACGTGCAACACATACACACAGAATTACTATAAATAATTGCTTATTTACTTTGGTCTAACTCAGGCTACTGTATTACGCTGGAGTTTAATTTGAACTTTGGAATAGATGTCAAGATTTTCATCACTGCAATAAATTTTACTGGATAAGGATAATTTTAGCAACATTTCATCATCCACAGGCTTGAGTTTGTATGTACAGGTTACAAAATTACTTTTAAATACGTCTTGCTTTATTAGTCTGTGTGTAATTAAATGGCACCACATTTAAGCTTAGAGCTGCAGAAAGTGGGCCATATCCCTTAGGAAAAAAAGGTGGTTCAGAAAGGTGTTAAAATCTACCAAGAATTCTTTGCTCCATAGTAATTTCCTTAAGAAAAGTATCATGAATTTTGTATCACTGAGGGAGTCCTGATGGGTTTTTAATTCCCTTTGGATAACTGAGCTTGAAGGAAATAGGGACAGTAAAATGATTTTGAAAGCTTGTATTTTGTGATATCAAGTCTGTATCACATACATTTAAGCTGTCTAAAGCCATTATTTTAAATTTGTCAATGGATAAGACTGTGTCTTAGGCTGCCATTAATTCATAGCAGTTGATTATTTAATCCCTTGACATTTATCACAATAAACAATATGTTAGAAGACAGCATCTTCTTTCCCTTGAACCAAGCATCAGTTCTGATTGTTTTCCTACATATGGCACCTTGATCGTTCATCCTAATTTGGCTAAGGAATGCACAGCCAGGTGATGTTGACTAATAATCCAGAAAGTCTTAATTTAGTCATCATCTTTGACTTTTTCTACAACTAAAACTAAATCATTTAATCAGTGGACAAGGAGCCTCATTAGCCTTTCTACAGTTTACTTCCCCTATCTCCTCTAGGTCCTCTGTAGAGATGGTAACACCTGGTATATCTAGAGGATGTACGATGGTTCCATTAGAGAGTGGAAAGCACGTGAAAAATATGCAAATTCTACCACATATTGTTGAGAGTTGCACATTTTCAAGAAGATCCAGAATCCATAATTGAACGCTTCACTGGATTCTTTGAGCTTCTAACCGCTGTCTGATCATTCATTAATTCACTCACTCATTCACACTCCTTCTACCTCCCAAGTGTCCAGCACTGTGGTCTGGTCTTTCCTTAACCCTCAACCCATCAGTCTGGTGTTGAATGACGGTGACCCACAGGGAAGCCAACTTAGGGGGTTTTAGCTGGCTGTCTTGTAGATTCACTTTGGTTCATGAGGGGTTGAAGGGAAGAGAGTTGGATGGCTAGTGTAAACCTATTTTTACTAATTGAAAAGCAACTTGTAGCACATGATTTATTGATGGAGGCTCAGTAGCATTGTCTTATATACTGTGTGCTGCTCAGTGCTAGGACTCTGATGAAATAATAAGCTTTTCAGTGCTCACTGTGTGCCAGGCCCTGTATTAAGCATGTTCTATGCATTAATTAGCTTATTTCTTTCTCCTGATAACTCTAAAATAAGTTACTATTACTTTCCTTATATCTTTTTAACAGATGAGAAAAGAGAAGCAAGACACAGAAATGTTATTTAACTTGCTTAGAGTCACACAGCTTTAAAGTGGCAGAATCAGAATTCAGGCCCAAGGAGTCTGGCTCCAGAGTTCATGCTCTTTTTTTAAAAAAATATTTTTATTAGTTTTGGATGAAACTTTTTAAAATTTATTTGCTTATATGTGATGCTGAGAATCAAACCCAGTGCCTTACACATGCTAGGCAAGCACTCTACCACTGAGCTACAACAACAACCCCAGAGAGTTTATGTTCTTAACACCACAATAAACCATGAAAGAAGAAGCTTTACCAAGTGAGGAAGTTGAGACCCTTATTGTATGCATTCTATCATGGCCAGAATAATGGTGTGTCTACACAATGTCCAAATTGGCTATTTGGTATTATCTCTATATCTCCAAACTTGTGATTGAAATACATCACTCTTCAGCTGTGTGGTGTGTTGTGCTGTGTGTGTGTGTGTGTGTGTGTGTGTGTTAACTGCAACTTTAGAAAAACAGACAATGGAATCCTGTGCATTGTTCTTGGATGAGTCACTTAACCTTTCCAAGTTTCAGTGAAATTATACTGTTATGCAAAAAAGTTCACTTGAAAGACCTACTCAGGGCTTCAGATAACGTATCTGTGATTGGAGATGATGCAGAGTGCTGAGGTTCAATCAGATAAGTGATTAATACCTTGCATCAGAGAATTCATTGTTTATTGCAGAATGTTGAGGAGGTTGAGGAAGATCATGTTTAATGGAAGGTATGCATAACCTCCCTTACTCTGACTGAGCAAAAATTATAATACTTTTTTTTTGATATGCCAGCTATACCAAGGCTTTTCTGAGACTTGGGGTGCATTTCATCTTGAACTATGAATTGTAAAGATTTTTATTGTTTTCTGTCACAAACACAGCATCCTTTTATTGTGGTTTTTGATGCGTTAAATATGTTTTTATGACCCCCTATGTCTATTGTGCCTAGCATACTGTTGGTACTTAATAAACGTTAAATAATAATAATATATGTGCATATGAGATTTGTGGAAAGAAATGACATAGTGTTTTAGGTGCTGAGATTGTTCTTCTGGTGCCCGGGGAAAACATACAGATGAGCATATTACTGGGAATAGATTAGAAGCAGCCATCAATAGCTATGTCATCTCCCTAAAATATGATGTGGCTCTGTCAGCCACAAATAATGAACTCCGTCTCCTCCCTTACATCACTGTGAAACTCTGATGTGGAAAGTTGAAATCCCAGAATAATAGAAATGGGTATATATAGACATCTTAGAATTTTGCAAATTAACAAATGATGCTGTCTTTTCTTGCATATCAGTAAATTTGTACAGTTGAGAGGGAAATGTTAGGGTGGTGAGCTTTGGCTTGTTTCTTTCTAACTCTGAAGGGAATCTATCTAAGGAGCTGTTGCGGGTGTTCTCTTCTTCATTCCTGGGGATGAAGGGGAGGGGCTCCAGGTACTGTCTTTTCAGGGACCATTTCTCCTTCACTGATATTCCTGTCAGGCACCCTGCATCCGCACAGTTCCCCGAGTCGAGCTATTCACCGCTTCCCTTCCTTTTCCAGCTGGATGCAGCCCAAAACATCAGCTCTCTGCTTGTGCCCAAAGCCTCCCACATCAAGGGAGGAGGTGTTTGTGTAAGATAAAAAAAAAACAAAAAAAAAAAAAAACCAAAAAAAAAAAAAAAAAAAAACGGGACAGGGACAATGCAGCATCCCCAGACGAATCATCTGTTCTTATGTGTCCTTTGGCTCTGCCTCGATGAGCTCATTAGCTAAAGAAGGCAGGAAGATCAGCTACCCACATTTTGTGAATCCTCAGGTCTGTTCCTCTTTGGGGAGATGTGCCCACAGCCTCTGCCAGTCTTCCAGGAGAGCTGTTCTCCCCGACCCCCCACCCTGTCTCTGGGGGAAGAGTTCAAGTCCATTTTACTGCCCCCCCCCCACTTCCCTGCTAGCAAAGGCTGTCTGGGTAGAGTGAGAGAAGGTCCCGGCTACAGTTGTTCTTTTTAAAGAACAACTCTTCTTTCTTTGTTTTATCTTTTTGTGCTTTCTGAAAACGTACTTTGATGGAGCCACTATGAAGGTGAAGCTGTGAGACCGAGGGTCTTTCATGCTTTTTATGCCCCAAAGTTCTTTTTGAGAGGCTTTTGTGAGGACATAAATTTCCAGTAGCAACAGGTATATTTTTCCCTGAGTACAAAGGCCAAGTGTAAGTTTTTCCGCAAGTTAAAAAGGGTCTGTTCTTTTCTTTTTGACCTTGATTTTTTTTTTTTTCTTCTGGGATATTCTGCCTTGCCTCTGCTTTGGCCGTATTATTCCCTGACCCATTCAATTACCATTTCTATCAGCGCTTCAGAAAGATTATGCTTTTTGGGTGTTCTGTAGATGTCTTTCCAGTGGCTTCACTTGATGAATGTGACAAGTTTTGTGTTTTCTCCCTCCCCTCATTGAATTGAAAAGTTTTTTTTTTTTTTGATAAATACAGGCCAATAAGTGCCCAAAGGCAGCGTTTCAATGGCTGCGAAGTCTTTCAAGGTTAGGACTTAACCTCCGTTCTCCCTAATTCAACTCCAACCTTCAGTTTGAAGCCAATCAAGAATATCAGATGATACTTAAACAATGAAGGATTTCTGATATTCAGGTACTGCCTCTGTTCAATAGGATTGCAAATTCTTTGTGTGAAGAAAGTCGGTTTTGCTCTAAAGTACTGTCACAAAAAGTGAAATTACCATTTGCTTGGAATGATGCCATTCATCATTGTCAGAATACTAAGCATTGTAAGTAGCTAGGCCTCTCCAAATTAATGCCTTGTTTTGCATCGGCTAAATTTCCCAAATCCTTGAGGATGGGTCATACAAAACTCATCTCACCCTTTTAATTTATCAATCCAATATGAGTTCTGTGAAAGGGAGCTTCATTCAGTCTTAGCCCTTTTATTTACAGTCTAATTCTAAAAGAAAAGGAAATAAGATATGAAAATAAGTTGGAAAATAAGATAAATCTCTCAGCGAAATCACCAGATCTACTCAGTCCTGTAGCACAACCTCCATAATTCATTTGTAGGTCAGCTCAAGGGATTAGCCATGACGTATTTGGAAATTCATTTATTTTTATTTTATTTTGCTGTTTCTTATGCATAAGGGTAATGCTGTCCCCAAGGCTTTTCAGGTAGCCCTCAAATCTTGACAACATTTGCTGTCTCTGAGGCCTAAGCCAAAATTAATTTTCAAATAAACAGCATAAAAATGTATGGAGTTGTATAAATTTGAATACAAAATGCATTTGTTTTGTTTGCTTACACACATACATACATACTGTCTGTTCAGCCAAAAACCATAATATGACATTGAAATTAATGGCCATATGTACATCATGAAAGTCAAAAAAGTTTTTCTTTCAGTTTAAAAAAAATATATAGAACAGGCAGCATTTTATTTCATTTCCATCTCAAAATGTGGTCTTTAACATATCTTCAGAGGATTTTTTTTTAATTGTTCATTTTTTCCTACAAGGAAATGAAAACTCTCCTTAGGACAAACTGGTTGCTGGAAACCTGCATGTCTTTTATTTGTTCAAAACAATCTGTTGTCTTGGGAGATACAGAGGTATTTTCTTCCTGAAAGTTACAAAAAAAAAAGAAAAGAAAATAGAAAAGGTAAATGAAATTATGCCCCTTGATTTCCTGCCTCTAATAAAAGATAAAAGCAACGTAGAATAAAAATGGGTAGAAATCTGCTGAGGTTTATATTGGGTTTTTCTGCTTGGAGGCTACAAGGAAAAGGAAAAGGATTCTGTCATTAGACAAAGGTGGTCCAGGAGGCAGGCGATTTGGCTCATGCTCTCTTGCTGCTGCCAAAGTCAGATACCTGAGTGTTCTTCCCAGGCTGACCAGCCCACAGGCAGCCTAAAATACCACGAATGCCATAATTCTCCTTTTCCAAAACTCAAGCCCTTAAAATGGTTGTTAAATATGCTTCCACCAGGGGGCTTTGTATACATTTGCAATATTTTTTGTTTGTTTACATATTTCTTAAAAATATTAAGAAATGAACTTCAGCAGAGCAAGGCATGGAAGTTGCCTTCCTTAGCCTTTTGAAATCTTTATTATACAGAAAACAAAACCGGCTCCCCTCTCCTGCCCTATGGCCTCTGATGTGCAGGAGGTCTGTGAAAGCAGAGGGGTGGGGAGAGGGCTGGAGGAGGCAGGGGCCGAGTTCAGGCCTGCTGGACTGCTGCCAGGCGAGGCTCTTTTGCCTTCATCTGAGCTCGTTGACGGACACTGTTGGGGTTGGATTGCCCAGCTGAAAATAACCGTAGATGTGTTGCTTTTCAAATTTATTTCTTTTAAAATTTAACCTGTTATTTGGGCTAGTGGTACTTATATTTTTCCATATGATTGTAGCACCTGTGAATACAGAAAATGTCATAGTTATGAGCAGTTTAACTGTCTTAACATGCAAGAAAGAGGAAGTATTATGGCAATTAATAACATAAAAAAAATGCCACATCTCCACAGTTTTTCCTTGGGGTATCACGAAAGAGCTCTGGACAAAGGGGTTACAGACTAGAGTCTGAGCACTGTCCTGTCTTTAGCTTGCTGGATTTTACTGGGAAAGCATTTTTATATGTCTGTGCCTCAGTTTCCTCATTAATGTTGATTTGCAAAGGCCTTTCTGTATCTGACATTCCACAAGCTTGAGTTGCTTCACTCTTTCGTTTTGCTATTCAGGGCAGTATTACCAAATATAATTATATTAATGGCTAAAAGTAAATAAAATTAGAGGAGGCTGCATGTGTAGCACAACAAACATGAATTTTGGATTAAGAGCATCCTAGATTTGAATGCAAGTTCTGCCCTATGCTATGTGGGAGCAGGGAAGGGGATAGAATGGTCAGATTGTTCTCTAAACCTTTGTTTACTTACTGTAAAATGAGAGGTCAGGGTGGAAGTTTTTCTAAGGTTCTTTCCAGAGGTATGCTTCTGGGACTTTTGAAGTGTTTGAACATTGATAGGGCCTTACTGGCGCTTCTTGGCAGTGATTGTGGTCTACATCTCTAGGCTAGCTGGGAGCAGTGGTGCATGCCTGTGATCCCAGTGGCTTGGGAGGCTGGGGTAGGAGGATCGTAAATTCAAAGCCAGCCTCAGCAAAAACGAGGTGCTAAGCAACTCATTGAGGTCCTGTCTCTAAATAAAATACAAAATAAGGCTGGGGATGCGGTTCAGTGGTTGGATGCCCCTGAGTTTAATCCCAAGTTACCCTTCCCACCCTCCACCCTGGTTGGGATTTCGAGTCACCTAATTATCTCTTTGAGTTCATACCTCGATAGTCATCTGGTGGCCAAATTGATGGAAAACTGAGGCAAGACCCAAGACTCAGTCAGCATATTAGAAGATGAGAGGCTTCTCCTGACCTGTGCTAAAAATGAGGGAAAAAACAAACAAACTGGAGAACCATAGCTGATTTTGGTCCAGGCCAGGAGAAGAGATCAGTTGCTAATGTCACTTAGGATTTAAGTCCTTTCTCGCCATGTTGGATGAAAACTTAAGAAACTCTGGGTATAGAAATTGTTCCCACAGTGGAGTGATGAGGTTTTCATGTATTCATCCCTGCCTAGGTGTGCAAGAGGAGAGGAAGTAGGCAGCTTTGGAGTCCAAGTAGCTTTGTATTGGGAACAAAAATCTGGAAAGACATGGGCTGCCGTGGGGGCTTGGGATCTCTTTCCTAAAAGCCAGGGCTGGCTGAATGGTGGGTGGGATCCAGATTGGCAGCTGATCACTGGAGGAGACTTGGAGAGGTCATTAAATACCCACCCCAGACTGTCATTTGCAAAATGGGGGAAATGACAAGTCCCTTAGTGGGGGTTACAATTGGTAAAAAGCCTTCCTGGTACCTGTGATTAGCAAATGGTAGTTGTAGCTTTTACTATTTACCATTGCTTTAAAATGGGCTGAACCACAGTGCAGAGAGGGTACTGGAAAGTATTCCCTAAGCTCCCTGCAGAGGAGGAGACACCATGCAGGACCCTGTAGAGAAGGCTGGAGGGAGCACAGCCTCTCCCATTGGTTTCATGCCCAGGCACCTCTTTTTAAAATATTTTTTATATATTTGTTTTTAGTTGTTGATGGACCTTTATATTTTATTAATTTGTAATAAAATTATTACAAATTAATAAAAATTATTAAAAAATCATTACAAATTTATTATAAAAATTTTTATTACAAATTAATAAAATATAAATATTAATATTTTTTTGTGTGTGTTCTTTTTTTTTTTAAATTTTTTATTGTTGGTTGTTCAAAAACATTACATAGTTCTTGATATATCATATTTCACACTTTGATTCAAGTGGGTTATGAGCTCCCATTTTTACCCCATATACAGATTGCAGAATCACATCAGTTACACATCCATTGATTTACATATTGCCATACTAGTGTCTGTTGTGTTCTGCTGCCTTTCCTATCCTCTACTATCCCCTCTCCCCTCCCCTCCCCTCCCCTCTTCTCTCTCTGCCCACTCTACTAACATTCATTTGTCCCCCTTGTATTATTTTTCCCTTTCCCCTCACTTCCTCTTGTATGTACTTTTGTATAACTCTGAGGGTCTCCTTCCATTTCCATGCAATTTCCCTTCTCTCTCCCTTTCCCAACCACCTCTCATCCCTGTTTAATGTTAATCTTCTTCTCATGCTCTTCGACCCTACTCTGTTCTTAGTTACTCTCCTTATATCAAAGAAGACATTTGGCATTTGTTTTTTAGGAATTGGCTAGCTTCACTTAGCATAATCTGCTCTAATGCCATCCATTTCCCTGTAAATTCTATGATTTTGTCATTTTTTAATGCAGAGTAATACTCCATTGTGTATAAATGCCACATTTTTTTTATCCATTCATCTATTGAAGGGCATCTAGGTTGGTTCCACAGTCTTGCTATTGTGAATTGTGCTGCTATGAACATCGATGTAGCAGTGTCCCTGTAGCATGCTCTTTTTAGGTCTTTAGGGAATAGACCGAGAAGGGGAATAGCTGTGTCAAATGGTGGCTCCATTCCCAGCTTTCCAAGAAATCTCCATACTGCTTTCCAAATTGGCTGCACCAATTTGCAGTCCCACCAGCAATGTACAAGTGTACCCTTTTCCCCACATCCTCGCCAGCACTTGTTGTTGTTTGACTTCATAATGGCTGCCAATCTAAGTGGAGTGAGATGGTATCTTAGGGTGGTTTTGATTTGCATTTCTCTGACTGCTAGAGATGGTGAGCATTTTTTCATGTACTTGTTGATTGATTGTATGTCCTCCTCTGAGAAGTGTCTGTTCAGGTCCTTGGCCCATTTGTTGATTGGGTTGTTTGTTCTCTTATTGTCTAATTTTTTGAGTTCTTTGTATACTCTGGATATTAGGGCTCTATCTGAAGTGTGAGGAGTAAAGATTTGTTCCCAGGATGTAGGCTCTCTATTTACCTCTCTTATTGTTTCTTTTGCTGAGAAAAAACTTTTTAGTTTGAGTAAGTCCCATTTGTTGATTCTAGTTATTAACTTTTGTGCTATGGGTGTCCTATTGAGGAATTTGGAGCCCGACCCCACAGTATGTAGATCGTAGCCAACTTTTTCTTCTATCAGACGGCGTGTCTCTGATTTGATATCAAGCTCCTTGATCCATTTTGAATTAACTTTTGTGCATGGCGAGAGAAAGGGATTCAGTTTCATTTTGTTGCATATGGATTTCCAGTTTTCCCAGCACCATTTGTTGAAGATTCTATCCTTCCTCCATTGCATGCTTTTAGCCCCTTTATCAAATATAAGATAGTTGTAGTTTTGTGGATTGGTTTCTGTGTCCTCTATTCTGTACCATTGGTCCACCCACCTGTTTTGGTACCAGTACCATGCTGTTTTTGTTACTATTGCTCTGTAGTATAGTTTGAAGTCTGGTATCGCTATACCGCCTGATTCACACTTCCTGCTTAGCATTGTTTTTGCTATTCTGGGTCTTTTATTTTTCCATATGAATTTCATGATTGCTTTCTCTATTTCTACAAGAAATGCCGTTGGGATTTTGATTGGCATTGCATTAAACCTATAGAGAACTTTTGGTAATATCGCCATTTTGATGATGTTAGTTCTGCCTATCCATGAACAGGGTATATTTTTCCATCTTCTAAGATCTTCTTCTATTTCTTTCTTTACGGTTCTGCAGTTTTCATTGTATAAGTCTTTCACCTCTTTTGTTAGGTTGATTCCCAAGTATTTTATTTTTTTTGAAGATATTGTGAATGGAGTGGTTGTCCATTTTAAACAAGCATACTCTGGGAGAACTAAGTTCAAAACTTCTTTTTCCTAATGTTGAACTCTCAAATATTGATGAGTCTTGGCTGTTTTACATATGTAACATTTTGTCTTCAGAAGACAAGTAGATTTCTTGTACATTTGAGTTGCCTTAGAATTGAAATCAACCTTTTCTTTTTTTCTCTGTCTCTTTCTCTCTCTCTCTTTTTAATTAAGATTATTAAGTCCCCTATGATCCTTGGAATCGACTCCACAGTTTTTCTTCATCTTTTTTCCCTAATGCTGCTAATGTTTTTCTTTTATTGAAACAGTTTGGAAACAAATAGAAATAATTAAATAGTTCATCCTTGATAAGATATACTCTAATGCATTGTGGTAACCATTTTTAAGTGAACAATTGATTTTGATGAAGCTCTTAGTTGGCCTGTTGTTGTTCTGGGCGCTTTAAAAGTGGGAAGGGAGACTTAAAGGCCCAGGAGAGTGCCTGCCTTTGACATTTCTGAGAGTAACTATGATAATTGTGAGTACTTCTGGGTAATCTCATGACAGGAGGACAGTCTTGAGACTTGAATCAGCCTCCTTTTCTTTCATTCTGTTCCCCAAACACCTGCAATTCTGTGCAAAGGAATCTATGAATCACTGGGTCTGTTGTCCACTTAGTGCCCTGTCCACCACCCCTCACCTTGGAACAAATCTGCTGCCTTGAATGAAATGTGACTGGCAGTCTGAATTCTGAAATGTTCCCGAAGGAAGAAGGGCAAATAATCTTTCATGGAATAGCTAAACATCAAAGTTTGTACCACATTTCAAAGTTGTCTGTAGATGCAGACTAGATGGCCAAAAGTTGAAAGAACATACATTTTGGGCTGATTAGCCTTGACCATTTGGGGGCTTCTTGTTCTTAAAAGATGTTTCCAAGGACTAGTAGATCAGCAAGCATATGGGCTGTATCAGTACCAGTCTTCTGTTATTTGGATTATTAAGTTAGAATGGATAAATCTGCTGCTTTATAGTCTGAAGAGGGACCAGGCCAGTTATAGTTGTACATGGTGGTGGAGTTGGTGGAGTGTTGATCTGAGAAGGTGAAGTTGGCCTTGTGAGCCTGCTCATCCTCTATGATGGGTCTCCTGAGAAGGGCTGTGTGCCCAGGATATGTCCCTGAGTGCTGGTTACCTTTGCATTCTGGCTTGTCTGCCAGGGTGCACCCTCTACTGGAACAAAAGAATAATCATTGCCTCCAAGATCAGGCAGGGACTTAGAATCTGACCTCTTTCAAGGCAGTGATTTCTTCTTCCTTAACAGCAAGTCAGTGGGAGAAGCATGGCTCTCCATGTTGGGTCCTTCCAAGAATGGCTCCTTTTGTGGTCATTCTGGAAGAACTGAGAGTCTCCAGGCTTTTGTGGGTTGGACAAGTCAGTGCCTCCCAGGAGGCAGAGAAGTTAAGGTACCAGATTCCTGTTGCTACATAGCTAAACAGTGGTGCATTCGGCTGGAGCACTTTGAACCACGGACATTTGTGTTTTTGACCATGAGCTCCCTCACCACAGTAAACTGCAGTCTTTTCTGGTGCTTGTTTCCCTGTCTCATTTCCCCAGCCAAATACAAAGAAATACACAGTTCTGATCAGCCACACCAGAGTGAGTGGGCTTCTTGTTCTTAAAAGATGTTTCCAAGGACTAGTAGATCAGCAAGCATAGGGGCTGTGTCAGTACCAAAATCCCTGGGAGACTGCAAGTGACTTCTTTTAGCTGGGTCATCTTCTCTGAATCTGTATCAGTTTCAGGTCCTGATTAATTCATTTAGAGTACCCTGTTAATTTATTTTAGAGATAAACTTCTGGACTCTTGAAAGCAATTTTCATTCTGTTGAAAAGATAGTGAGTTTTAGGTGCCCATTTTTTAAAAGCAAGGTTTTATATTGAATATTAAGAAAAAACACAAAAATATTGACCATCTATATATCTTCAAATGTACATCCTGTTGTCTCTGATATTGCTTAGTTAATCTTGCTTTAGGTGATGTGTGTGTGTGTGTGTGTGTGTGTGTTACTTTACAGATTAGAACTTGGGTTCTCTGGAATACCTATCCCCTCAAGCCTATTCATTTTTCTTTCCCTCCAGGGTTCTCATTATCCTGGACTTTGATGTTTAGCTATTCCATGAATGTTTTTATATGATTTCTATGATGAACATAATGTTCTTTTTTTTAAAAATCTTTATTTATTTTTTATGTGGTGCTGAGGATCGAACCCAGTGCCTCACACGTGCGAGGCAGGTGCTCTACCACTAAGCTACAGCCCCAGCCCCATAATGTTCCTTTAATATAACTTTATTTTGCATGTTTTAAAACTTTAATTAAATGGAACCAACTGTTTATGTTATGTGTAGTTCCTTTTTTTCTGAACACTGTGCTTTTGTGATTTATCTGTGATATTACATATAGGTCAGATTCATTCATCTTTACTGCTTTATAATACTCCATTATATGAAAATAAAACAATTAAGTTATCTATTTCCTTACTGATTAAAATGTAGGTTATTTTAAATTTTTTATTACTATGAACGATACCACAATGAACATTGTTTGTAACCTGTATGTACATGTATATAAATTTTATAGTGCATATATCTCACATTTTTTTAGCTTTATTAGATATTATTGTTACTCTCTAAAATAATTGTTCTAGTTTTACTCCTACCAGCTGTGTATAAAAGCTCTAATATGGCACACAACCTGACCCTTTTAAATTTTACACAACTTTTAAATTTTTGTTAATATTATGGAATTAAATTACATCTTGATATTTTAATTTAGAATTCTCTAATTATAAGAGAAGACTGCATATCTTTTCCTTTTATTGCCCCTTGGATTTTCTTTTCTGAAGTGTTAGGATTATTTTCCTATTGTCTTGATTAGAGTTACTTATATTTTTCTTACTGATTGATGGGAATTCTTTATAGGTTATTAGATGCTAATTTTTAGAATACCCACCGTTTTACTATAAAAATAATATACCCCCACCAGGGAAAATTGGAACAAATAGCAAAGAAAGAAGCTGCCTCTAAGAAATATAATTCTACTTCTTCTAACCAAAATGAGTCAACATTTATAGCTAGTCTTTTTTTCCTCATGACATTTTTACATAATTTTAATTATAATGTGAATAAAACTTATGTTCTATTTTTTCAACTGTCATTTTGAACTTTTTTGATGCTGATATACAGCATTTGTAGCTTATCATTCAAAATAGCTGAATGATGTATCACTGAGTTTACCTGTCACTTTCCATTTTATGAATACCATTATGAAGAAATACTTAATGTCTGAAGCATTTGATATTTTATATTATGTTCTTAGAAGGGAGCCACAGAAGTTTGGTTATGGGACAGTGGGAATATACATATTTTTTTAAAAAAGCAAAATGCATAAGAAAAAGTGTTAATCGGTGCTGGCAATCTAAAGAAAACAGGGTTCCAAAAAACTCAAGGGAGCCCAGCAGGAGTCTGGAGTGTCAGTTCACCTTAATGAGCAGACAGAAAACTAAAATCTTTGGTATCTCCAATCACTTTTTGACCCAAAGCACCATTCAATATAGACACTTTCTTTCCTGCTTTTGCAACAATTTGGCCTTGAAAGGCAGAGAATTTCTTAGCACTATAGCATAATGATTATAGGTTAATATGGTGTGTGTGTGTGTGTGTGTAGTGCTTTTGCCCACAATACAAATAAGTATGAATGAGCAGAACATGGTTTATAAATATACATAAAAAATTTATTTATATTTATAAATAAATTTTTACTGATTTGTAAACACTGATAAAGGAAAGTGGTCAGTTAATTTCAGGTCATGAAATTGGACATACAAATAGAGGGAGTATGTACAGGGAAATATGCTTCCCTGTATATTAGTTGGTAGTCTTAGAGAACATAAGCATATCAGCACTCCTTGGTAGGGTGTTTATATGATTTACTTTTTGGCATTGGGGTAGAATAAAAGGTTCAGATTATCCTGTATGAAAAAACATTTATTTGGAAATATGTAATACACGCAGTCCTGAATTTACGATCTAGTTGTATTCCAAAAGTTTCTTTACAAGTCAGTTAATTAGAACTCAGAAAGCATTTTCCCTTAGAAGTAATATTGTAAATGGTGCTGTGGTTTCCAGACGGGCACATAAAAGCCCATTTAATCTGTCATATATCTCAAAAAATAGCCCTGGTTTCAAGTCTAGTTTGGTCACAGTCTATTTGGATGATCTTGGGCACTTATGTCACTTAAATTCCTAGTGTGTAAGATGAAGAATGAATTTTTGTGAGGATTACCTGAGATAATGTTTATGAAAATGCTTTATGAATTATAAAATGCCGTGTACAAGAAGCACATATAGTGCTTTGCCCACAAAACAAATAAGTATGAGTGGGCAGAACATGGTTTATCAATAGAATTTCAGAATGGAGAACGTGCAGCTCAGGACATGGTCTGTTGGGGTGGAGCAAGCCTATTTTAGACTGCCTATGTCTATTGTGTCTTCCCTATTCTAATTTTAATTTTTATGAGTTCACATCACAGTGAAATATCTATGTAACTTGAGAAACATATATACATAACACAACACAGATACATGATAGATACATTGATGATATTTTAAAAAACTTATTGTTTGATCAAAAGAGTTTGAAACTTACTAGTCTGCTGATATCTTCACCCAGCAAAGCACAAAGAGCCTGGCTATAGAAGGTGCTAGGTGTTATACAGGTAAACTGTTTATATGATTTTTTTATTTATCACATTATTTCTATGCAAAATGTACCTCATATAACTCTAGCTTTGACAACACAGTGTCCTTTAGCATCCTAACTCAGACCCTGTTGGTGGGATATTAGTCCTAGCTTGGGTGTTGGAGAGGTGTGTGTGTGTGTGTGTGTGTGTGTGTGTGTGATGTGTAGATGTTTTGAGAAGACATAGGATTGTATAACTTTCTACATTGGCTTGAAAAATAATGAGAAGATCATTCTCTCTCACTGGATCTGTCATCATTCACCATTTTTTTCCCCTAGAAGTTTAGGGTTGGCTAGGGACTCGGGTGCTTTCCCACCAGAAGTTTAAGCATTGACAGGTTGAATGTGTCTTGCTGATGAGATACACTCCTAAGGATGAGACTGTGAGGATAAAGAGAACTGTAGCAGCTGTTTTTAGTAGCTAATGGCTTTAGACTCCTGAATTAGGAAAAGTATACAATTAAAAAAACTATTAATCAAAGCAGTGTGTTGGAAACTGTCAAAGGGCCTCATTGTTATTTCGTGTAAGTCAACTTTCTGGGCTGGGACCCAGCATGGCTAAGTGGGTGTTGAGATACTTGCTGGATAGATTTAATGATACAAAATTAATGCAATGAAGGAGATTTGTGCCAATTATTTCTAGAACAAAAGACCAATGAAATACTTTAATTTTATCAGACACATCCATTTGGGCAGTGGATACTTAAGAATTTTATGTGAAAAGGTAAGCTGTGCCTTGGGATCCAAAAGAGAATGGGCGTCTAGTCGTGAGGGTTCCATGATATGGAAAACAGCAGAAAATCAGCAGGATGGAGGTGAATTATAACAGGTTTGACATAAATGAGCAAGACTAAATAAGTTTTGAAAGCAGTGGCCCATTCAGTTATTTCTTTTATTTTTCATATTTTTTCTCGACTCTGCAAAATAATAAGAAACAAAAGAAAAATCTGCTGAATGCCTAGTCATAGTTTATTGGAGCAGGAAAATAAGCCATTCCGAACCATTCTCTGATTTGCTGTGAGTGGCAGAATCATTCACCGTGGTGAATCATAGCGGGGAGAACCATTTGGAGTGATTATTTTCTGATGTTAAATTGCAAATGGCACAAGTGGAGTCAACAAAGGTATGAATTATTTTAAAAAATCTTTTAAAAAATCCTGTTATTGAAAATGTGTATTTATATGACCAGCTTATGACTTCATTTTACCAGCTTATAACTTTATTTCACAATAGCCAAGCCTTAAGAACATGTCTCTTTGTTTTTATATTTGGCTAGTTAAAAGCTTTCCTAGTTAATATTATTGTGTTGAAATAGTATCATTGTCCTAGAAGCTGTATGATGTTATAATGGTGAGATAATTTTGGTTCAGGTGGTTGGATTGAAGAGCATATCTGCATTTCTTGACTCTTGCTTTGGTGAATAAGGAACCTGTTGGCTATTCAACAAAGAACATAACTGAGGGATTAGCTCTCCCTGGGTGAAACTTGTTGATAATATGCAAACACTTTATCATTAATATAATAGAAGGCATTATAATCCATGATGGCATGGACAATATACTTGATGCTTGAGATGAAATACTATTTGCTTTTAGTAACCGTGTAGTGTTTTGGTTGAAGAACTGCAGGATGCCTGGCTCTTTAAGGCAGATCTCTGGTATTCAAACTGTTGAGGTAAAAAGATATTCTGCACTCCAGTGTCTGCTTTGTGAGAACACTTCATTTTAAGAGGGTGGAGTGGAATGCTTCTGTTTAAACTTAGGAGGAACCGTGAAGGTGGAGGTGGGGTGTGTACATTCCACAGAATGCCCCCCCTTTTTTTCTAACTAACTATGATTGGGGCACTGTGGTTGGCCTCAGTTTTTAACGGCCTTAAAAAACTATTTTTGACAGTGAAACTGGTTGGCTCTTAAGGGGAAAGAAGATGGAGATTCAGAAGAGGAAAATTCCTTTGCTATCCTTAAAACTTGATATCCTGACTGCACACAGAGGGTACTATTCAAGGTAGGGCCTATAGCATTTCAGGCCTGAGAGAGTCATTGGGGGAGATAATTATATAGGTATGGCACATGCTTGGCACCCCTTATGCTATGTCCAATTTTTAGCCCCTATATTAATTGTCATGGGGTAACAATTTTCCCCCAAATTTAGCAGCTTAAAACAACAAATATTTGTTATCTCTTCTAGTTTCTGTGGGTCAGGAATCTGGGAGTTTGTGTTATAGGGTAGTTCTGACTTTGGGTCTCTGGTGAGGTTGCAGTCCCAGATATTGTTGGGACCAGTGGGCATCTGAAGCCTGGGGAGCATCTGTTTCCAATGTCATTCATGTGAGGCTGTGAGGAAGAGGAGTCTTCTGTTCCTTGCCTCATGAGCATCTCTGTAAATGAAGGAGGTGGGTCTTTTATATCCTTGTCTCTGAATCACATACTGTCTCTTCTTTTTATTCTCCTTTTTAGAATTGAGTCACCGAGTCTAGCCCACACTCAATGGGAGGGGATCACGCAGGGGGTGACTACTGGAGGGTAGGGCTCCCTAGAGCCATCTTAGAGTCTGGCTACCACAGCCCCTTTCATTAGTTTTGTTCAGTTATCTTTTGATTCAAAAGATTATGGCTATCTACTTAAGCCATTTCATTTTAGGAACTTTGGTTCACTTTTAGTTCACCTTCAACAAAGTCATTTGAGGATTTTTTTCCTAGTCCCAAATCAGTAGATGTGAAGGGTCTTATTTAAAACCTCACTACTACCACCACCATCTACTGGCTATGAGCCTCGAGTTAGCCTTTGGAGGAAGTAAAATCATTCAGCTGAACTACATGAAATTAATGTGTTGGCTTTGGTCCAGTTCCCACTGGATACATGTCCTCTTCATAGGGATAAGTGCTGGTAGCTTTAATTGACCACCTGAACAAGGTGACACAGGGAAACGGCTGTTTTACATGGCATTCTCAACCTGGGAGAAGGGAGCTTAAAGAACTTGTCTTTTTACTAACCTAAACCGATCATACCTCTAATACCCATTTTTCCCAATACAAACGATACTTGCTAAGTAAATTTAGTCAAAATATAAAATGAAAGAGTACGTATTATTTAGGCTATTTAAGTTCATGACTCAATCCCTGCTTTTATTTTATTTTAAAAATTCTACTGTCTTCAGAGGCCATTCAGGAACCACTGAAATTAAAATGCCAATCAGCCAGGGTGAATATACTGGCTGTATAGTTGGAAGAGATAAGTGGTGAGTCGTTTTTATACATTGTGTTCTAACAGGTATAGAGGTATGTTTCAGGAATCTGGGATCAGATATCCTGGAAATGGGACTATATAAGGGATTGTGCTTTTGTACTTCAATGATAATTTCAAGAGCAGATTTAACTGGGGAAAGGTGGAGATAATCAGAGAAAAACTACCTCAGAAACTTGGGAGATACTTTCTTAGGATATACACAAGGTCAAGAGGGGCATTAAGGATGTCCAGGCCTTTGCCCAAGACTCTAAGACTCCATATCTCTTTGTGCTTTTATACTACAGTGAAATCATTTTACATTGTTAGATCTCTATTTGGATGAAAGCTTCATTCTTTTGTTACAGAAGTGTAGTTTAAGTCTATGTCATAAACACTTATCTGGGGTCTTGCTAGTCTATCTCCATTTTCCATTGTTGGGCAGAAGATCATTTCCTTCTCAGTCTTCCTAGAGTATCTTGCCAAAATTCCAGTACAATAATTATCAAATTTTTATTTGTGCTTTCCTTCTCAATTTCCCCACAATCCCAAGACTGTGAAATCTTTGAGGGGAAGAACTGAATTTTACTAGTCATGTATTCCCTAATCCTTAGCAGAGCGCTTGGCACATATTAGGCATGACTAATAATGTTCAATGAATGAAGGAAGGAGTGAAGAAAGGAGGAATGAGAAGGTAGGCTGTTGCTTGTATTTCATCACCCAACCTCTGAGTTATACTTCTGGGTCCCTAACAGAAAATTTAGACACTTTGGAATTGGTCAGATGCATCTGTTACTAATATAAGTGATATAAAAATCATCATATTTCTTCTGGTAAACTTATTTAGAAGTAAGAGGTCTGGCCACCTGCATTAGCAGCTCAGAAGAGAAGTTTAGATTGGCATTTAGATTAGCTGGCTCTGGTATTCAGTGACTTTTGCATACTTGTTCAAGGGCACTGGAGTCAACCAATGTTTATTTTTGGATTCCCCATTGCTCTTGGGATCACTGCTGAGAAGAATGGTACCTCCCCTTTATTACCTCCTTTACCTTGTATGTTTTCCTGGTCCAGGGAGTCCTACAGCCCAGATTCGTCCTGTCTAGCTACTCCTTGGTGCCCTGTTATTTTTAGCACATGAACCACAGCTGCAGTCTGCGGCCTGCACAGGGCAAGTTTTAGTGAAGTTGAAACAGTAGGCTTAGGAAGAGTGGATGTCTCTAGTTTTTATGTCTTTGTATTATTTCATGAGACATTGTATGTTTTTGGACCTTAATCTGTGATGTGCCAATCTGTCACAGTGAAACTTGCATCAGGAGACCTTTGCCTGGTTTTGGACACCTTTGCCTGTATTTTACTGTGAAGCTAAAGAAATATGGAAGAGAGGAACATTAAAAATGATTGATGTCATTGTCCTGTGAAGAAATATTAAAAAATACAGTTAAAACTTTTTAACTGGAATAACAGAAGGCTATTAGGGAAGACTAAACAGAGTGGAAGGTGTGATTGATGTTATATTGGTTAAGGTAGACTAATGACTACAATAAACATATCTCAAGCATGTGTTTATTTTTCTTTCATGTAAGAGGCCATTGTAGACCCCAGTCACTGGTGTGTTCGGTGAGGTTTTCCTCTGCCATTTTCAGGGACCCAGGCTATTGGTGGCTTTCTCCTCTTTATTCTGTGGCTTCTATTATCATCTTGAGGGTACATATCCTGCCAGCAGATGTGGAAGCAATGTGGAAGGTCAAAGATTTTTACGGACCAGGCCAGGAAGTAGCACATACTTCTTCTACTCAGATTCCAGTGGATGTAGCCATGTGACTGGTTTCCACCTAAATGCAAGGACATCTGGGTTATGTATTATCATAGACTGAATATGTCCCCCAAAATTATATGTTGAAGTCCTAACCCTCACTACCTCAGAATGTGATCAGATTCAGAGATAGTGCCTTCCAAGAGGCAATTAAATCAAAATGAGACCATTAAGGTGGGCTCCAATTTGACTAATATCCTTATAAGAAAAGGAGATTAAGACACCCAGGGAGGGTATCGGGAGCAAGTGAGCCCAGAGGAAGGATGTGTGAGGCCTTAGCGAGAAAGTGGCCATCTGAAGGCCAAGGAGAGAAGCCTCAGAAGAAGCCAAACCTGCCTTGGTTGTGGACTTATAGAATCCATAACTGTGAGACCAGAATTTCTGTTGTTGAAACTCTCCAGTCTGAGGTGTTTTGTTATGGAAGCTCTAGCAAACTAATACATGTAGTCTAGCTGTTAATCCAGGAAAAAGTAAAAACTGACTTGTTGATTAGCTAACAATCCTTGCCACAATGTAGGAAAAGTGCTATTTACTCTTCAGGGTCAATTCATTCATTCATACGATTGTTGAGTGCTCTTCTAGGCACTTGGGGTATAGTGACAAAATAGACAAAAATCTCTGCCCTACAGGTATAGCATAGCTTAGGTTTTAGCAGCTACTATTTTGTTTGTTGATTTGTTGATCATCATCTCCTCCCTCTTCTTCTAAAATGAGAGAATAGTTTTTTTGTATTTTATTATATCCTTAATGCCTTAAAAATGCCTGGCATATTGGAGACCTTTGCTATTTATTTGAGGAGGATTGAATGAAATAACATGGAATTGAATTTTAGGAAAAAAATATAAGGAATGATTTCTTAACTATGAGAGAGAGTGAACAGAATTTCTTTTTTCTTTTTGTATTTAAAACAAAGTGCTTGATAGCTGGTCTTGTCCTTTACCCTCTGAGGTCATTTCAGTCATTTAATTTTAAACCTCCTCATTGTTTTCTACAAAATATTACAAGTTTAAAGTTCCTATTGCACACAATGCACTAATGATAATGATCTGCAACTGAAAATTTCTAGGTTTCCATCGACTTAGTTATACTCATGGAAGTTGAGAGTGGTTGGGGACTTAGACATTTAAAACCATGCTCTGGTTTTAAATATCTGGAGAAGCAGGCAAGGGGGCAACAGAAAGCCCCCTTGCATGTTACAGACTTGCATGTGACAGACCAAATCTCTACATTTGATCTTGCAGTGACTCAACAAGCACTTTCTACTACACTAACTGCTTTTCTCCTTGCATTAAAGGGGGAATTAAGGGGTGATCTAGGGTGCCAGACTGAACCAGACTCCCTGCACTTGGATCCTGGCTCAATCCTTAACTAGCTCTGTGACCTTAGTAATCTATCTGGGCCTCTGTTTTCTCCTATATAATAGGGAGATAAGAAAAGCATTCATGCTATACAGTTGTTTTTAAAATGCTTTTAGGAATTAACATATGTAAAGGTCATTGAACATTCACTGGTACCTAGTAACTATTCAATAAATGTTAGTTATTATTATAAATTATTGCAATTTCAATATTAAAACAACTTGTTAAAGGATTTTTAGGTTTCTTTTGTAAGTATAAGAATTCTGGTAAGGTTTCTAATATTTATTGACAAAAAAGTGAGGCTATTAAAAATTTTCATCATTAAAGAACTAATCATTAGTTCTAATTATAGATTTTTCCAAGTATTTTTACTTGAGATGTAGTTGATACACCGTTCACCCTTAAGTCTAAAATTTAGCAGTTTTTATTATATTTGCAGAGTTATACAACTGTCACCACTATCCAATTCCAAAACATTTTCATCTTCCAAAAAGAAACCTTCTGTCCATCAGCAGCTACTTCCCATTTTCCTGTCCCCTGACTCCCCAGCTCCAGATCCTGGAAACCACTAATCTACTTACTGTCTCAATGGATTTGCCTATTCTAGACATTTTAATAAATGGAATCACACATCATGTGGTCTTTTAGGTCTAGCTTCTTTTACTTAGCAAAATGCTTTCAAGGTTCATCCATACTCTGACATTAACAGAGCTTCATTCCATTTTATGACTTAAGAATTTTCCATTACATAGATGTACCACATTTTTGTTTAGCCATTCATCTATCGAGGGATTGCTTCCATTTATTTCACTATCTTAAATAATGCTGCTGTGAACATTTGTGAGCAAGTTTGGTGTGGGCATATTTTCAATTCTCTTGGCTCTGTACCTAGGATTGGAACTGTTGAGTCATACAGTAACTCTCTGTTTAACTTTTAGAAAAACTTCCAAACTACTTTTCAAAGTGGCTTCACTATTCCTAAATATTTAAGGTATAATATTTGATGATTAATTTGATCTGATTTAATTGAAAAGGAAAGAGGAGTCACTTGAACTCAGTATTCATAGTAAAGAGTTGCAGGTGTCCACAAACATTTTGAGAGCTCTCTGTCTCAGCCACTGTGCAGAACACTGTATAAACCAAGACACATGAGACATAGTTTCTGATCCTGAAGAGCTGATGGGAATTTTTGGTATTTCAGAATTGGCTTTTTTTTTCTTTAAGTATGGGTGTTTATTTTCCTCTTCTATTATTTGTCTTCTCTTTGGCTGCCACTATTGAATGTTGGGGGAGGACTCTTAATGGGGTATTAGATGTGCTAAGACCAAGAAGGCGGAATGGACAGAGCATGGTGAGGTAGACATTGGAGAGGAAGCCAAGACATACGGGACCAAGAAACTCCTAAATCAGCAGGTGATTTTGGTGAAGTCATTTGTCAGCTAGTTAAAAGACTGACAGTGGCTGGCCTTCCTCTCCATTGTCGACATAATTATAAAAGAAAAGTATCTCTCATTTATAAAGAATATATTTGTTTTCCGTGCCAGAAATCTGGTGGAAACTTTCATTTTCACAGAATTGCCCCCTCCTTGTTTTGATTCCAATCTCTGCAGTCATAAAATTTTGTGAGCTGTGGTGCATTGTGTGTATAATTGTATCTGCAGATCTCTGGTTGAAGAAGCAAGCTTCCAAGGATTTTGTTCTGCTTCTGCCTACTGGAATGTGTATTTCTTGAGTGCAAGCAGATGGCACTTTCCTAGGTAGATGGCGGAAATTTACCAGGACTCACCTCTGGCACCTTGTCTTGACATAGCCTAGTTCTGCTCCTTCACTAGGAGGTCTCATATTCACACTCTGCCAACAGCTCCCAATCACCCTTTCACTTCTTCGTTGAAATAGGTGACAATTATGTTTTCATCTTGGAGCAAAAGTTTGTTTACCTCCTATGTGAAACAGCTGTGGAAAGTAGGCAAATACGTTTGTGGAAAGTAAAATAAGCCTTTAACAGTCCCATGTGAGATTTTTTTCCCCCCTTAGGAGCCTGTCAAGGTGGAAGTGAATTAAGTACAGGATGTGAATGGGCATCGTGGCCTGAAAAGAGACCCAGTCATGACAGCTCTGAATTTATTAGTTTTGTTTAATATTTCCTTCTCTGCCTACCAGACAAATGATGGTAGGTTTTTATGGTTCTCTCTTCAATTCCAGTTGTCCTCTCCCACCTTACTCAAATCCTCTTTCCCATCCTTCAATATCTATCTTAACAAGCTTCCCTTCCTACCCCCCACCCCCCATTTCTCCAACTTGTGCAGATTTCCCTTCTTTCCTGATAGACTTTCGGTTGGAATGGCGAGGGTTAAATTGTAGTTACTTTTTAATAGATTGATGTGCCTGCCTACCAGATTGCAAGCTCTGTAAAAGCAAAAGCTATTTCTTACACAAGTTTTGAGTCTGCTTTGGGACAGTCCCCCGACCCACAGGTCCGCCTCATGAATAAGTCTATGTGGGTTAAGGTAATTGTGCAGAAGCTATTGATTCTCACAAGAACGCTAATTTCAGGAAAATGGTGCTGGAAACCTTTGATTTTTATCTGAACTTTTAGGCTTTATTTGACCTTAAAAATGACATCTAATCTTTTCCGCGTTCTCCCTTCCCTGGTGAGTTGGGCCTCAAGCCAATGGAGAATAGGGGACGCCTAGAAGGCTGTGACACTGGGGGAGGGTGGCCATCCTCTAAAGTGATTGAATGGAGTTCACACCTGCAGCTTCATGACTAGGATTTCAAAGCTCTCAGAACTGGTGTATGCAAAGCTTGTCTTTTGATATCAGGATAGGTTTCAGTGGATTTAAATTGTGTTGTAATCAGATTTAAGCCTAGGAAGTTTTCTTTTGCTGTGCTTACAGTGAAGTTATCTCTCTTCAATTCTGTTTGGTCACCGAAAAATAAACAAACATGTCCAATTTTCTTGGTTGTTCTCGAATCCTTTATTCTAGATTACCCTTACAAGTGGGAAGGGGAGGTTATAAGCAGGCAGGTATCAAGTTTATTTATTTATGGCCCGATTATGGATGACCTACATTATTTAAGCCTCAGTTAGCACCTTTGTGAAATGAAAATAATAATATCTACCTCTTACAAGCAGTGGGAGGATCAGATGCCTTGACGTATGAAAAGCACCTATAATATGCATGCATGCATGCATGCATGCAAAAAAAAACAAAACCACCAAACAGCAACTAATTAATAATACCCCTCTCTCTTCTCCTTTCCTTTTGGTCTGAATGTTGGAGACTGTCAGTATTCAGGTGAGAGAGGGTCCTCCAGCAAGTAAGAGCATGGACCATATCTCCCTGCCCATCACATATATTCACTAGAAGGGGACACTTCTCTAATGTTCTTTTTCATATAACTGCAGTATGGTGCTCAAATGAGCAAACAACCTGTCTGAACAAGGGACAAATAAGGAAGATGATAGGGGGTTGACTTTTTTTCTGCAAAGGGGATAATTAAGTTTTAAGACTCATTTAGTTTCTAAAGCTTGTATTCCAAGGAAGCCCAAATCCTTGGCCTTTACTGTAGCCATTAATTGCATCTTGAGGAATTATATAGGGCCACGCAAGTATGACTGCTGCTTTTCTTTACTTTGCAGACAGGAGATGAGGGGAACAAGAGGAAAACAGACCACTGTGAAACAATCTGGCTGTGTCTACTTGTACATAGCTTCTTTCTGAATTAGGTGAATGAAGAAAAAAATGGAATCTTAAAAAGAAATGACTTCAGATTAGGTTTCAATTTCACAATCCTTTATAAAGGGTTTTATTTTTTGGTATGTAGATGTCATTAGTTAGTAGTTGATTTAGGACTTGAATAAGATCTGGTTCCTTATATATTTTTTTCCATTAGATTATGAAACTTCCAGAGGAAATAAAAATGGGAAAAAGGGAATAAAAAGAAATGATATGTTTTCTTTTTTTTCTAAAGGGAGAAAATGAGATGATGAAATTGGGTTGGAGGGGCTTTTCATACATTGATATTGACCTCTCAGTCACAGAAAATAGTGAATGAAGAATAGATAAGCCCCAAAGGAAAAGGGTGCTGAATCCATGGGATCTTTTGGGTTGTGCATCAGAGCTGTGGCTGTCACCCAGAGAGACAGTGACACTAGTACAAGGAGAGCCAGTATTCCCTCCCAGATCCGCCCTTCCTGTAGAGCACTTTCTCTCTCATAGGAAACCAGAGCACCACGTGGCAGAGCCAGGCAGTGAGGCAGATAGGAGGGATGAGGCTGTACCAACACCCTGACACATGCATTGTCATCAGAGGTGGCCTTGGACCCTTTTTAGCAAGAGGAATGAGGTGAGGGTTATCAGAGATGGTTCTGGGGCTCCAGACCTATAGGGGTATTAATAGTGAGCCTGAATCTTCGTGAAGGGAAAGCCTAAGTTCTCAGTGGGCAGAAGGAGAAGGGGAAAAAGGAGCTAAGTCTCATTAAGCAGCTACTGGGCCAACTGCCTTCTGGTCATCTCATTTGATTTCTGTAGCCACCTGCGAGGTCCATTTTGTAGTAGTTTTCTAAGACTGCCACAACAGACCACAAACTTGATGGATTAAAACAACAGAAATTTATTCTTTCACAGTTCTGAAGGCAAGAAGTCCAAAAATTGAGGGTGTTTGCAGGATCTGTTGACTGCAGGAGGTTCCAGGGTGGAATCTGTTTCATGCCTCTCTCTCCAGAACTCATGTTGAAATCTAATTGCCAATGCGACAGCGTGAGGAGGGAAGGCCTACTAGAGGTGAGGGCTCCAATCTCCTGAGTGTGATTAATGCCTTAATAAAAGGGCTTTTAGAACCATGCACACTCTCTGACTATCTGCCTTCTGCCAAGTGGGCACTCACCATCCCATAGACATAGGATGCCAAATGCCATATTGTAGGAAGAGAATATCCTCAGCAGATACCAAGCCTGCTGGCTCCTGGGCTTGAACTTCCCATCCTCCAGAACTGTGAGCTGATGAATTTCTGTTCTTTTTAAATTTCCCAGTCTCAGGTATTCAATTATAGCAGCAGAAAACAGACTAAGAATGTCTCCTTTGTGTCCCTCGGTTTCAGTTCTGTCTCCTTTCTTTTAGCAGCACTGATACACCATAAATTCAGGATAATCTAATATTGAGACCCTTAATTTAATGACATCAACAAATATCTTGTTTCCAAATAAGGTCAAATTTGCAGGTATAGGGGTTAGGACATTGGAGATATATATATATATATATTTTTTTTTTTTGGTGGGGGGCACTCTTTAACCACTGCAATGAGGAAATAGGTTTAGGTTTGTAAATAACTTCCCAAGGTTAGGGAGTACCAGTGGTAAAATTTGAACCTAGATCAGTTTGCCTCCAGATCCATGCTGGTTCTTATTAGAACATGACCACTGTCCACACACAGCCTGTATGTGCAGCACGACCATCTTTGAGAATACAGAGTCTTCAACAGGGGGATGACTGTCTTTATTTTTTCTCTTTATAAAAGATTTACATTGTTGTGGCACAAACCAAACAGTGATTTATATCTCATAATGAATGTAGTTGAATTCATGGTCTTTTGCTAACTCTGATAGCTCCATGAACTCCTTTAGGATTTGGATATAGAATACACCAATTTGGAGAAAGGATGCACCAATTTGAAAAGTTCGGTTAAAAACAAACTAAACTTATTACAACAAACCTAGATTGGATTGTATAATGTTTTTCCTTCTCTTTTAAATTTAGAGTGGGGTAATAGAATACCTAATAGCTAGTCGGTAGTTGCTTAAGTGGTGTTGTTTGGATATAGTCCAGCACACCATCCGGAGAGCTCCATCTTGCAGTGGCCTGTCCCATGTGCCATCCACCTTTACATTGAAGGCTCAGTGTGAAGAAATTCTGTGGGCCTGCCACCGTCTGCTGTGTGCACTGGGCAGGTCATTTCACTCCTTCAGATCCTACTTTTCTCTTATTCAGGTGTGATATGGGTGATTTTTAACATTGCTCTTTTTCCACTGACAATATGTATTTTTAAACAGCCCCTCCCACCTAGCATGTACTTGAACATTTGTAGAAAACTGTCTATGTTGTAAATTCATTAATACATTTTCAGGGAATATGTTAAAATATTCAGCTATTTTATTCCTGTATTTTTCTTGCTTAAGGTCAATTGATAGATGAACGGGAATGCCATATATTCTTCTTGGCATTCCCAAGAATGCCAAGAAGAATATATGTAGTGGAATACAACAAAGTTCTTAGATATAGAATTTCAAAAAAAAATTAAAAATAAAAGTATCATTATAATGATACATGTAGAAATTAATATGAATCTATATTTTGGTAGGAAAATAACTTGAATTCAAGTAGAAATTCAATTGTTGGTTCAATTTATAACTACCTTTTCCTTGAAAATAATTGCTTAATTCACCTACAGTAATCCCTGCTCAACCTGTAACTTCCTTTATGTGAAGTTTTACTTTTGACTAAAGCTTTCACTTTGGTGAGAATTTTAATCTCTCTCTGTGTATAAAATCATTCCAATTGAGAGTAATTTTGAAAAGAGAAAACAGAAGATAGAGAAGATAGAAGCAGAAGCTGTGATATGAAAATTAAAGTATAATTCCATGGTACTAAAATATTTGTTTTGATTTTAACAAGTGGATAAAATACAAGCAAGATATCTTCTTAAAATAATTCTTGTTTATAATCTCTATATAAGATATAGAAACCTTGTTTTAAAAAAGATTATTGACTATTAATGATAACCTCAAAATACTTATGTGTGAAAAATTGAATGGATGCAGTTCTTAGAATATTTTCCAACATAAGATCATTATATTTTGTTTTAACCCATTCATCAATAAATATTTTTACATTTTCTTTCTACAGTGATATTCCTGTTAAATTTTAATAGAAAAACGTCAGAATGCTTTAATTTTCATACATATCTGAAATTATTTTTAAATTTAAATTTAGTCAACTAATATTCTTTTAATACAAAGCCATATTATTCTTACTGCAAATAGTGAAGGTTTGCTTGCATTTATAAGTCAGTGGGACAAGGTACAGAATAATGACTCATTTAATGGCCAGAGCCAAGAATTGAACCCTGCAATTTGGCTTGTTGCTATTTTCTCTCTCTACTTGATTTCCTCTCCTTCCCTTTTCTCTAAATTAAAGAACATGCACATTTTCGTATTCATAATTAGCTTTTTTTTTTTCTCTCAAGAGCTACAGTTGAAAATGACCCTAATTTCAAAGTCCCCCTGTTTTCTTTTGGAAAATGGAGGCAAATGTGGTTCTTCACAGGTTCACATTATCACGGATTCCAAGCGGCTTCCATTGTCACTGGGCCCTTATGGCATGCGCGTGGTTTATTTGGTTTGGAGTGGCTTCAGTTTTCCAAAGACATGGTGGATTTGTACAAACAGATCATTAATGATAACCCCAGAACACTGATGTCTAGAAATATTGGGCGGACGCAGCAGTTAGGATATTTTTTTTTCCTGAGGGTTGTCTGTTCTTTACAGGCAGGGCTGTCTGGTTGCCACCGGATTGAATGCTTCTGGAGATTAGCCTCTTATTGTTTGAATGTTTTCATAGCATTGTTGTCATAAAGCATCTTCATACTTCACAGCTGAGATCTTGACTTCTAGAATAGAAAAAAAGTCAGGGGCTAATCATAACAATTAGCTAATGTGTCAACAATTAGCACTTTCCATCAACCTGCTCTAAAAGGAGACTCTTCTTATCCACTTGCAGACAAAAATGCAATGATGTAGTTAAGAAAAGCACTGAAATTGGCTCCTAGAGTCCCCTGCTGTAGCCAACCAAATCCCCAGGGCATTGTTTACAGTGATTATTCTGCCATTATGATGTTATTGCATAGGCGGAGGGGGGAGTTCTCTGCTCAAAATAAGTCTGTTCTTTTTTTTTTTTTTTCCTAAAAGACAAAACAAAGCATTAAAAAGAAAACAATCCCTTTTTGGCTGCTTTTGGAAAAGTAGAACAAAAACTCTGTGAAAGGTCAGCCAGTTACAGTACTGTAGTGTTTAACTGGTAAATATTTTAAAAAAGAGTATATTTAATATTTTACCATTTGGAAAATTTTCAACGTGTTTCAGGTCCAGCACAACTCAATCAATGTAAGATTTCAGAGGTCTCTTGTGGGGATTTCTTTACAATGGATACATTATATTCTGTGGCCATCTATACCACCGCTTGGTCAAAATATGTTTTAACATCTTTTATATAATCCTTCTAGTAATACAAGAACATTTATACTGCACCTTTTATAAAGAACCACACAGTACTTTACACAGGCCCATATATCTATGTAAATACCATGGGTTTGTCTTTAAAACAACCTTAAAACAACTTGTAAATCCCCAGTAGCATCTCAGAATTCTGAGGGTAAGAAAATTTTTAACTAAAACTGGGATTGCTTTTCAGGCAGCCTCTTGAATTCTTGCAGGCTACTGTCAGAGCTCAGAGGACGCTGGGCCAATAGAGGTGTGCTGGCCAGGCTGAAGTGGGCAAGCCAGTGCCAAGGCCTCTCTCAGTGGGGCAGGATGGCCCCAAGAGCAATGCCCTGAATGGCGGCCAGGATACTGCTCTAGAACAGGGAGTGGAAAAAAAAAAAAAAAGGAACCCAACTGTCCTGTGCCACCAACTCCTGGCAGGGTGGTTTGGAGGCTTGTGTGTGTTAGGGATGAGAAGGAGCACACTTGGCCATCTGCAAATGGAAACGAAGGCAGGCCTTGGGCTTCTGTAACCCACAGGAGCCTGGCAGTCAGCTTCAGATGGGACCTCCCAGTGGACCTGGAGCCAGCAGCTGGGCTGCCCAGCTTAGGAAAGGTTACAACAATGCTTGTTTCTCTCTAGCACTTCAGGAAGCTGGTTGCTGTCAAGATGTCATGCATATTTGATAGAACTATGAACCAGACTACTTTTTGTTTCGGATTTGTTTGCTTAGTTTCTACAAGAATAGTTCTCAACTTACATACCTTCTAAAGCCTTGCTCCCTAAAGGGTGGTCCTTGGACTGGCTGCATTGATATCCCCTGGGAGCTTGTTAGAAATGCAGGGTTTCAGTCCCTGTCACAGGCCCACAGATCAGAACCAGCATTTCAACAAGATTCCCAACTAATTCTAATGTGCGTGGCAGTTGTGGACCACTTCTTTAAAAGATGTCATAAAATGGCTTTGTTCATTTGTTTTTCAATTCATATTGATCAATAAAACTTTATTGAGAATGTGCCCTGGAGGAAGATGTCACCTGCCCTTGAAGGGTTCCCAGTTTAGTGACAAAGACAGACATGCAAGAAGAAGGATGTGTGGAAAAGGTGTGTTAAGAGTTGTTTGACGGGGCTGGGGATGTGGCTCAAGCGGTAGCGCACTCGCCTGGCATGCGTGCGGCCCAGGGTTCGATCCTCAGCACCACATACAAACAAAGATGTTGTATCCGCCGAAAACTAAAAAAAAAAAGAAATAAATATTGAAAAATTCTCTCTCTCTCTCTTTAAAAAAAAAAAAAAAGAGTCGTTTGACTACAGAGAAGGGAGTGAACTCTGCCTGAGACTTCACAGAAGTTAAATTCAAGTGTTGGGTCTTTGGAGGGAGTGCAAATATATCTGAGAGAAAGGATGGGAAGTGCAGAGAAGAGTTCAGGCACAGAAGCAAGAAATGCTCATCAGAGGAAAATAACAAGGCATCTTCATTACATGCTCCTGGCTCCAATTTTTCTTGATAGCACTTACATAACTAGACTTGTATATTTGTGATTGCTTGTTTGACTGTAGCAGGGTAAGGAGTCCAGTTATACAGCATCTCGGAGGTTCTACTAAGTACTTGAGACTTCAAATTAAGGGGTTGTTGATGGGTTTTGTATAGGGAAGTGCTAGGATCTGATACATGTTTTTGGAAGATCACTTTGGCTGCTGTGCAGAAAATGGATCTGGGCAGATAGGTTGTGGGCTCTTAGAGAATGCAGGCTCTTTGACTTGTGGATAATGGAAATTGAGAGTTGTGGAAGAATTCACAACATACTATGTGCACAATCTTGGTGAATATTTGATTATGGAGTAAGGGAGAAGAGGGGGGACAGTTGGTGCTTTGGCTAGCATAGATGAATAGATGGTGGGAACATTTGTAAACATCAATAAACGTTGGGAGATGGCCAACATGGTAGGGATATGCTGAATTTGTTTTTTGGGAGATGTCTGGGAGGCAGTTGATCTGGACCTCAGAGGTCTTAGATCAAGCAAGATTGTTAAAATTCACCTGTTAATATTCTTAAAGAAGAGAGAGCTATACTATATATATTTTTTTCTGAACAAGCTTCACATGTATGTAGGAGGAATAAATGAAGTGATTCATTCGTACTTCATTTATGTAGTTTGTGAATCTCTACTGTATTTTCCTTAGTGAAAATGCAAATTCTGAAATAAATGTCCTATTCTCTAGGTTTGAGTTTCTTCTGTTGCTAAGTACATTTACAGAACATATTTTCCTGTTTCATAGAAGTATCCAAAGCTAATTTTTGGTTGTGAAATGTAGGAACTTTTTTTTTCTCTTGCTTTGGCCAAAAATAGAACAATGCTCTTTTGGTGGAATGGAAAGAGATTTTTTTTTTGGTGATGCTGAAGATTGAATCCAAGGTCTTAAACATTCTAGGCAAATGCTTTACCTTTAAATAACAGCCTCAGCCCTGAATTTAGATGTAGAAATTTTCATTATTGGGAGAGACTCCTTCCAATTCTGGTTGGAAGAAATTCATTGCTCTGTAGCTGAGTAACTATAGATTAAGGGAGGAGTTGTGATTTGCTAAAGGCTGAGCATTCAGTGATAACAAATTCATTCTAATCCTGCTTGTGTTATACTATAGTTTATTTTTTTTAGGATTTCAAAGATATTAAATATTACAACCTGTCTGTTTTGAAAATTTAGGATGGAAAACATATTATTTATTTGCCTTAATCTAGTTATCAAAACAGAAGTGGATTCTGTCTTCCTAACTTGATATTTATAAACAAAAAAGGCTGGTGTGATGTTTGAAGTGATGAGCAATAAACTAATGTTATCACAGTGTTGAGAGAATTTTGGGTTGTCATACATAAAGTACACTTACAGCCTCAGTGGAAGAGTAAGTGAATAATTTAGGTAAAGATAGAATACACAGTTAGAATAAGGCAGAAACAAATCTGGCATAAGATTTTCATCCAAAGTTTTATTCAACTTGAGAAACTATGTGACAGGGACAGAAGAGTTTCTGAATCCTACTAGAGAATTGTTTAGAGTGGTGTTCCCAGCCCACCAAATCATCTGGGGTGTTTTACACAGTGCTTATGCCTAGACCCTACCTCAGACCATTTAAGTCAGAATTTCTAAGGGCAGAGTGCTAGTTATCATTAGTCTTAAGATGGTCCTTAGATAATGCAAAGTGGCAGCCATAGTTGAGAACCTTTGGTAGGCTATACGTAATCGTACATATAAAGAATTTGAAACAATAGTTCTAGAATTATGAAACTGGTAGAAATAAGTCTATGAACGACTGTGTCTTTCAATCCCAGGCTTATCAGTTCATCAATCAAGCTTAGGCCTCTCTGTACCCAATTTATTTTTTATTTTGTTTTTAATGTTTAGAATGAATTTCTTTTTTCTGTTTTTATTTTATTTTTTGGTACCAGGGATTGAACGCAGAGGCATTCAACCACTGAGCCATATCCCCAGCCCTATTTTGTGTTTTATTTAGAAACAGGGTCTCACTGAGTTGCTTAGTGCCTTACTTTTGCTGAGGCTGGCTTTGAACTTGTGATCCTTCCGCCTAAGCTTCCTGAGCTGCTGGGATTATAGGTATGGAATGAATTTCAATTAACTTTAAATTTATTAATTCCTTGGGTAAGATTTTTTTCAATGTTCCATTGAATTACTACAACATCAATATAGCTAAGAGACCTACTTTTTGGCTTTTCCAACACTCTATACTAAAACATGGCTAAGTGTCAAAATTGTCCAGACCTGGAACAGACAAACTTTGGACTGTCAATAATAATGTATTGACAGATTCTTAGCAAACACTTTGGTCAACACAAACTACTTAGGAGATTAGGGAGCCTCAGGTTGCATCTACTTGTCTCCTTGATTTCCTCAGTTCAGGCCTTATTGCATGTTCAGAGGTTACAAAGAGAGTCAGTGTAATAAGGTAAAAATGTTTGCTTTTGACCCATTGCAAATTATTCACCTAATTGATGATGCAATAGAAATAGGGACTCACTAGTAAGGCTTTTCTAACATGAATATGTGTGTGAGAGACAGGGCCCTTCAGCATGCCACAGTCTGAAATGCTAACTTCAGATATTTGCTGATGAGTCCTGGAATCTCACAGTTACCCCAGAGGATGTCCCATGGAGAGATAATTCTTATTAGGTAAAGTTTGAAAAATTGTTTTATGTCATTAGTATTCAGGTCTTCAGAAATATTTGTGGGAACTCTCCTTTCCATTAGGAATTATATGTGGCCAAAGTTTGGAAGATCCAGTGGAAAGGGTGTAGACGCTGGAGTTACAAAGATCTGGATTAGAGTCCTAACTTTGCTCCTTATTAGTTGTGGGACCTTGAGAGCTAGCAGCAACTTCTTAGAGCCTCAGATTCCCCATCAATAAAATGGGGATAAGAACAATAATATTGCCTTATTTTTCATATTGTGAGATTAAAAAATAATGTTAGAAATTGAATATAAGACATTTGGTAGTTTCTGTAGGTTGTGGTGCTATTATTCCTCAGTCACCATCCTCTAGGTCATTTCTAGTTAGGTCAATGTTAAAATTAGAAAGAGTTGAGCCCATGACATGTGAGGATGGGCTAGGTGACCATCTCTGAAATATAAGTTGAAAGTGGCCAATTCAGTATCACAGAACTTGGGTGTGGATTTTTTCCCTTTGAAAGTTGTTCTTGGGACTGGGGTTGTGGCTCAGCGGTAGAGAGCTCACCTAGCATGTGCACGGCCCTGGGTTCGATCCTTAGCACCACATAAAAATGAATAAATAAAATAAAGGTGTTGTGTCCAACTACAACTAAAAATATTTAAAAAAAGAAATTTGTTCATGTGTGTGTATGTGTGTGTGAAAGAGAGAGAGAGAGAGAGAGAGAGAGAGAGAGAGAGAGAGAACACTATCTAAGGAACTCAACTCATATTTTTGGAAAGAAGTCTCTCTCCCTCACTGAATGTCAGATTTTGATTTGTTCCAGAGTGTAAGATTCAGCTTCAAGGTCTGCTTGTATACTCTTCAGGATCTGATCAAGTAAAGTCGAAGAAAAGGAAATAAGTTGGCTACTTCCTTAGATTAAAAGTGAGTGTGCCACTGATGTACTTATTAAAGGTATACCAAAAATAAAAAATTCAGACCTATTTAGCAAAACAACTCCAAAACCAGAAACTCTTATGCCAGATATAGGATTAATCCTAAAATAAACACTATTTTGTCTTTCCTTATCAAAGGCAAGACCAATTCTAGTAGCTCCTGATCTGGGTTTCACTAGAGAAGGTTCAGGTTTTTACTACCTCAGGAAATCACAGTCTGGGTTTTCTTAAGAAATTCTAGAATTTAGATAGTATCTAAATCCTTTTAGATACCATCATCAAAAAACACACAGCTATCCTGTGCAAAGTCTGTTCATTCTCCATTCATTTATTCCATCAGGATTTATTGAGCACCTACAGAACTGTTGGCTCTGTTGGGAGCAGGGGATAAGTAGTGACCAAAGCTGACATAGTCCTCTGCCAATGACATTATATCAGATGAGATAGATAAATAGAAATTATTCTTTGTGCAATGGTGGTTAATGGTTTTAAAGAAAATAAAATAGGGAAGAGGGAAAAAGATACTTAAGCCAGGGCACAGGGTATGCTTTCATCCAGAGGTAGAGGAAGGCCTTTTTGTGAATCCTTTGCTCTGGAAGGACCTTAGGATGGAGTAGAGGTCACAATGACACAAAGATGCTTGAGAGTAGAGCAGCTGAGTGTCTCTAGCTGCATTCTCTTCCCTGCCTGCCTCTCATGCAGACCATCTGTGTATCTAGAATTAAATATAGAATCAGGGAAACACCTCCCTGATAATGGCAGGTAAGCAGTTATCAGAATAGATAGGAATCTTGGGGCCCAGTTGGAGAAGTGTTTATTTCTTGCCAAGATGATTGATTTGATAAATTACTCACATATACCTTCCTATGTGTCTGGCTCCAAAGGCTTTCTAAAGTTTTGCATGAAGTGGGACTCAATGGGGTGGGATGTGAGCCTCAACAGTCTGACTCTAGAATCTATGCTAGGGACCCACTCCAAGTGTGACAGGTATCATACAGATTAAGGTATAGGCTGATGGTGACTCATACACACCATTCTGGGGAGGGAAAGGCAGGCAGCTGAGGGGCTGGCCTGGGATCCAGATCCCTCTTCCTGTGGCCTCTCCAACGCCTAAAGTGTTGACTCTGGCTGTGTGTTCTTCTGCATTAAATTCTTATTCTTGCCCAAGGGATTGAGGAAAGAAATAGTGAGGAACAAAGGGACAATGAGATTCCATTACAGGACCTGATGGGGAGGTTGCTGACCTTCACTTCCTGTCACACCTGATTGGCCAGTCATGGATCATAATTAGAGGGAGTGGGTTCCTAGCATAAATTCTGGAGTCAGCTTGTTGAGGCTCACATCCCAGCTCTGCCAGTTGTGCAGGGTATCTACTCACACTGATCCTCAGTTTATTCATCTGCAAAATGGGGATGATGAAAGCAGCAGCTGGCACTTTTGTTACTAAAGGAAGAAGGAGAGAATGGATATAGGATGAGAGGGTTATATAACTTTCATTGGAAATGACATACATTTGAGAGTAAAAGGATCTCCTCGAAAAACTGCTATGTCTGGGCACTTTATCCAGGGGTGATATTTGCGATCTCTTACCACAGCATATGTGATCAACCTATTTCACAAATTTTTCTTTTAAAAATTACCATCAGAGAAGTTACTTCTGTTTTCAGCAATGAGTGGAGGGGTAAGTGGAAGGGATGTTAGGTATTTATCTCTTTTAAGTTATACCCCCAATTACCTGACATCTTGATAAAGTGTATGGATTAGCCATAACAACACCCCTGCTTCCCGCATCATCTTGGTTAAAAGTGGAAATACAAATCAATATTGACAAGACATGCATAATGCCCAGCCTCTGTTGGGGACAATAGGGGAGGCATGAAAGGGAGGAAGCACTCTGGGTATTTCTGGTGGAAAAATAGCTTCCACTGGTTTGTGATTTATGTCGGAAGAGGGACCTACAGGGCGGTCTTCAAAACCAAGCAGGTTTCTCAGGTGTGAGCATCTTGCTTGTTTCATCCCCAACCTCTCAAAGTTTTCTTCGGTGTTGGAAGTGGATTCCTATCAGGGTCCATGAGCTCTATCTTTTGCCAAGTTGTTCTGAAATGCTCTTAGACTCTAAAGAAAAATTAGCCTTGCTCTGGGACTTTGAGGGAGAGGAGCCTTCACTAAGTAATAAATAACCTATCGAGGTTGGAAAGGGAGGTGACCACCTACAGTGTGAATCACAGACAGAATCCACAGACCTCTGCGAGGAACTTAACCCAGACTGAATTTTCTTTTTCTTTCTGAGAGAACTAATATGTCGTGGCAGATAAGGCAAAACAAATGAGAAATGAATATGAACTCCAGGCCCCTAACAGCAAAAGAAAATGTTAAAAAAAAAAAAAAGATCAGTATTGGGTTGATAAGAGGAAAAATCACAGCCAACTGTAAAAATACATCCTGTACCTTACACATCTCCCTCCAAATAGACCCATGCATTTCAGCAAATGGTAAATAATGCTTAAAATGGCAGAAGCTAGAGTTGGGGAAATAAGAACCAGGTGTTTGAAAGAAGGAAAATCAAAAAGAGCATACATTTTCCGTCAACAATCCCCACCATAAATCGTAGCAATGCCACCATCACGACCTGGAGCCCGCGGGGAAGAGACTGTTGTAAAAATGATAGATCAGAATCACTGCACACCAGGTCTTGATAAAATAAAGAAAGTTGATTCTGGGGTCTGATATATACCTTAATCACAGAGAAACAGAGCCTGATCAGGGAAGGGCCAAATGCAAGGAAATGCAAAGTTCAAAATCTGGTGACTGTTTAATATGCCAACCGAGTCGAACATTGGATAATACGGTGGAAATTGATGACTCAGTGGAATCTGGCTGCAGCAGAATAGAGATATATTATGAATTTCTTCCCAAGAACAGAACAATATATATGCCAGGGTCTGTTCATCACATTTTTATGTATTCTTCATATCTAGAAACAAAAGAGAATATACTGTCTCCCACCTTCATAAAATAGGGTTAATGTATTTTTGGGGGGTTTGTTGTTGTTCCCTTCAAGAAGCAAAATCCACCATTCCCTTTAAGAAAATGTTCATGCATAAAAATGAGCAGTTGTTGTGCATTTTTTAAATGACTGCCCTAATTGCACTCCCCAAAGACTCTCAGAGTTGGTAAGTCTGTGTGGTGCTTGTAGGATAGAGGTGGGGGAGAAGGAGACAGAGGGGAACTCAGGGATCAGCAATGCAGAAATCAGACTGAGGGTGACCAGGCATTTGGTTGAAATGCCTCAATCTGATTCTGAATCTCAATGAAGCAATGGTCTAGCAGCTCCCAGGGACTTTCAGGGAATATGTGTACGGCAGGACTAAAGAGGGAGATCCTTGTATAGGAGTTTCTGAAAGTCTTGATTACAAGGTGTTTTAGACAAAGTGCTTACTTGCTCAGAGTCTTCAGACCCTGATGTCCATGACAAGGAGTACATGCAGTCAGGATTATGGGTTTTTTTTGGTCCATTTTCTGAGCTGGCTTTGCTTATGAGTTTGAGTTGACACTTGGTAGGTTAGTATAGCTATTCTAGGATAGGGAGTTTTAACCATCTCTCTCAAATTCTACATAACACACCTTTGGCTCAAGGGTGGTGGTTCTCCAAGTGTGATCCCTGGACCAGAAGCATCAGCAGTAGCTTTGCCTCGGGAACCTATTAGGAATGCAGAGTCTCAGGTTCCACCCAGACTTACTGAATTAGAAACTCTGAGGATTGGGTAACTCAACAAGCTGTATTTTAAAAAACTCCCTGGTACAATAAAGTTTGATAACACTGGTCTAAAGGTGGTGGACTAGCAATTATTTAGGACTTCTATGCAATTGTTTTTTTTTTTTTTCTATGCGATTCTTAAGCTAGGTCTGTGATGTTTTTTTGTATGGCAGTCACACTTGAGGTTAGAGGTGATCATCTCATTTTAAGATTAAAAATCAGACTCAGAGGGCTAGGTTCGAGTTTCTGTAGGTAAGTGGTCATGTTATTAAGCCATATGATTTCTCTGAATCTCAATCTATCCTGTGTGTGACATGAGGGGATGTCGTGCCTTTCTCATGAGGGCCATTGAGACAAGGTAGAGCAATGTGACTTAGACCTCCAGAATGTCCTTTAAATCGAGAGCCTTACTATTGTTAATATGATGAGGGGCCAAGGATTGAATCCCAGGATCAGAAGTGCTCTTTCTCTAGTTTGTTTACGCCACCAAGATCAGGGGCTTCGTGGGACAGTCGGTTAAGTGTATCTTTGGCAGATTGCATTCAGGCTCAGTGCCAACATTCATAAACAATGAGGGTGACACTGGGATAAATTTGAGATTATGTGTGAACAAGAGAGCCAGAGGATGTGAAAAGCTGTCAGGTTTGCTGGTGGTGATGGTGGGCAGGCAAACCCTGTCAGACAGGGAGCATCCAACTCCAGAAAGAGGCTGATGATCTGAAATGGGACCCCCAGTAGAGTATGGGAGGCTGGGAGATCTGAAGTACTTACTGTCAGGTGACATTTAGATGTGGCAATCTGCAGGGGAGACTGTCATGGGGAAACAACATCTTTTTCATGCAGGCAAGCAATGACTTTCTGCATTTGAAATCTTTTTGTTGTTGCTGTTATTTACAAGAAATTTCAATGAATATGTTTTAGTCAGGTTTTTCACTCCTGTGACCGAAAGATCTGATAAGAACAACATAGAGGAGGAAAAGTTTATTTGGGTGGGTGGGCGTCATGGTTTCAGAGGTCTCAGTCTATAGACTTCTCACCTCCATTTCTCTGGGCCTAGAGAACATGAGGCAGAACATCGTGGGGGAAGGGGGTGGAGAAGAAAAGCAGTTCCATACAAGGCAATAAGGAATTAGAGAGACCTTCATTCACTAGGGACAAAATATATACCCCAAAGTCATGCCTGCAAAACCTACCTCCTCCAGCCATATCCTACCTGCTTATGGTTACTACCTAGTTAATCCATATTAGTGGATTAATCCACTGATTAGGTCATACCTCATAATATAATGATTTTACCTCTGAAATTGCTCACATTGTCTCACACATGAGCTTTTGGATGACACCTCATACTTAAACCATAACAAAATTCTTAATAACATTTTTACTATTAAAATATTGCTGTGTGTAATCTTTAGAATGACCCTACAGGTTGAGCATCCCTTATTCCAGAACCTGAGAGTGAGGCCTGGGAGTTGGCATTTCAAGAAATAACCTCCCCAGGTGGTTCCTATGAATGTGAAAATTTGAGAGCCCCTGGCTTGTCTTTGAACACGATACGCTCCCTTCTTAGGAAGCCCTGCTTTCATTTCTGACTTTTCTATTGAATGAACACCTTTAGGTGCTATCTTAGATGTCACCTCTCCTGTGAAATTTTCTCCACCCCAACACTCACTTTTGTTTTCTCTACCAATTTGTTACTGCCTGTTTTGATCCTTGTCATCTTGTATGGCAATTAATATATATCTGCCCTCTTCTCTACCTTGAGTTCATTCAGAGCAAGGACTGTGCCCTACTCATTCTTCCCTCCAGTGCCTAGTACAGTGCTTGACATTAAGTGGTACCCACCACTTGGTGTCAGGTAGGAAGGTGAAAATAAGGCAGGCCCAGGCTTATCTTGGATGAGGGGGCAAGTGTGAAGGCAGGGATCTACCCTCTTGCTTCAGTGCGAGAGATCCCTTTTAAGGGATAAGGCTAGCACTCACCTACTGAAACCAAAGAAAAGTTCTGAAAACTAGGCCCAGCTAGCTTACAACTGGCTTATGACTTTTGAAATTCTTTAGCACTTGGATCTAGAAATTGTTCTTAGGTTTACAGGTGGGGCTCACCTTTACAACCAATTTTCAAATTCTGGAGGAAGAGTCATATTGGCCATTACTTGAGCTTCCTTGTATTGGGCTTGTGGTTGGTAAAAGCCCTGAGACCTGCCTGTGCAAAGGTTTGTCAGTTGTTGGTGAGTTGGAGGAGAGGATTGTTTCAAAGGTGGAAATGCCACCAATCTATTTTCATGAGTGCAATTTTCTCGGGAAGAGGGGAAGGTTCCTTAACCAATTTTTAGAAAGAAGATGAAAGTATTATTGTCCTGTTGGTGTTCATGCCTCAGGGCCTTTTAAGAAAGGTTTTCTGAGTTTTAGCTAAGGCTGCACAGCCATGTGGGGGCCCTATAGGAGTCCTTATGTGAGTGTCCCTACTGGACTGTGAACTTATTAGAACTTGTGGCTTTGGTTCTCCTTTAACGGGGGCTGGGAAACCCAGCAACTGAAATGATGTCTGACGTCTGGATTGGGGGAAATGTCAACTGATTTTTTTTTTTTTTTAATATTTTAGTTGTAGATGGACACGATATCTTTATTTATTTATTTTTATGTGGTGCTGAGGATTGAACCCAGTGCCTCACACGTGCGAGGCAGGTGCTCTACCACTGAACTATAGCCCCCAGCCTGAACTGATTTTTTTTTTAACCCCACTTTTAATTTTTACTCAATCACTTCATTTCCAGAACCTTTTCTCTCTCTATCTCTATTATATTTGTCACATTATAAATTATCCTTCAGGAATTCAGTTGGAAGGAAAAAAAGTAAGGTTTGGGGTTTTTTAAAAAATGTAGTTTTGTTTAGTGGGAACCATTACAAAAGAGGCTATTGAAATTATTTGTTGTTTCAATCACATTTCAACAACAAATGTTGTTAGTGGTACCATTGGAAACCATAGCATTCCCGTTCCTGGATGATTTGTTTCTGCCCTTATTTGCCTGCATATGTTTTAAGACTTTCTAGGGTGGTTGTTTCTATTTAAGGCACATCATCTGTGGAATTCTGAAATACAAACCGGTTCTTTGAAATTTTTGATAAAGCTCACTTCTTAATAATAGGAAAGTTTCAAATGCCTTCGTAGCCACTTGGCCATCTGTAAATAAATGAAGTTCAATGAGGAAAATAGCATAAGGAAGCTGTTTCAGTTACTGTTTCCATTTTGTTCATTCACATCATCAGATTTCAAGATGACAAATATGGAAAGAGTGTGAGAACACTTTTTCTTTTTTTAAAAATGCTATATTTTGAAACTTGGATCTGAGTTCAAACACTCAATTTAAAGGAGACTTATGATTCAAATGTGAGTTATTTATTGTCTTTGTCAATTTCCAGAATTGAAATTTATGTTGGGATAAAGCAAATTCAAGGCTACATTTGAACAACAATGGAGCACATTCTTCTCTTTGATTTACTGATTCTTCAAGAAGAGGCTCTTAGTTGTTCTTTGTGCTGGAGACTTTGGTCACTAGTCCTGGGTAGGCCTGCATATGAGAGACTCAGGTTGTTCTTGTATCCAATGTCTTCTCTCGGATGGATGTTTGATCACTGGGTTACATTTATATCACCTGAAGTGGAAGCGATTTTGATTTACAGCTCAAAATGTGCCTGACTAAGCCAAATGGTGCACATTTTATTATTTCCGTTTTATGGGTCATGTCTGAAGGGGTTTGGTTCAGGAATAGACCACTGCTCCAAAGAACAAAGTCTGCTTCCATTAGGAAGTGGGTATCGAGTCAGCACACCCTGGTGTGTCCAACCCCAGAGTGTCAGGCACAACATTTATTGCAGTCATGGCAAAATTGTCCCATGTCACCACCACGTACACACACCTAAGCATGCCTCAAAACCTCACAGACAGACAGACAGGCAGACATGTATCATGAATTAGCAGTCCTAAAGAAGAGAGGGGCTCCTGCCGCAGTGGTAAAGTTGTGATTCCAGGCCCTGTGACCGCTCGTTGTCTTTTCATTCTCATGTGTCTTTTCTCAGTGCCAACAGCAATACAGATTTCAAATGAAGAGAGAGGAGACAGCACAAAGTGAGCGTGTGCGATTCTGTGTGTGCGTTTTCTCTGTCAGGCTTCTTAGAGCTTTATTCAACCTCTGGCACAATGCAGCCTCTGTAGAAAAGATATTAGGAACAAAAAACAAACTTGAAGATTCAGGAGCAGGCTGCCAGAATTATTAAGAAAAACATTCAGATGATGCCATTAAAAACATATGGGGATTCTATAAAGCCCTGAAAAGAAAATGTTTAATTATGCGCCGTATGCAAAAGCCATCACGTTGGGATTAATACTAAAGGCTGAAGCTGTGTGGGGCTTAAGTAGTCCACAGTGATGCATCCATCTCTTTACTCCTTTAAAAATAATGTTTTTCTTTTGCTGATGACAAATACCTTTCAAACTGCTGAGATCGTGCTGCTAGAGTGATGCATGGAATTTAATGAAGTCCAAAGTCACTAACCAAGTTTCCAAATTAACTTTTTGAGGTCCTCGAGCTGGATTTCTTTCTTTTCCTTCTCTCCCCAGCCCCCTCCCGGTCTCCAACACACAAAGGTTGCCTTTGCTGGTGGCCAGGCAGCCAGACTGGCAGGTTCTTAGAAATCTCCAGTTTTGAGAAGATTTCTTGTTTGAGGACACTAATGATTGATTCGTTGCTTAACTTTTAAGTGTTAATGGTTACAGTGATTTTGATTTCTATTCTCAATAGCTCACATTAGAACCCTCCCCAAAATATGGAGCTCTTGCCCCTTTTTAATCAATATGGTAATTATTTTCTTTCATCCAAATGTGGTGTTTTAGGTTCACTATCATTTTTGTTTAGGTCTTTGTGAATGTGTAGAACCATGATTTTATATAACTTTGTATGCGTGTGAGAAGTAGTACATGGAGGAAAAAAAAAAAATCAAACAATGCTTCCTTACAAGTTCACAGATACATGCTGGGTAAATGAATGTGTGTCAAAACTGCAAAAATAGCACAAAAATATTTGCACAAAAATTGTAAATAATAGGGTTTAGTTATCTGAGTGCTCTGCTTGCTTTATACTTATGCAAGTTTAAATATTGAAAAGGGAGGTTTGTGGCTTCTCACAATTCAAATAAGTAATTTTCAGATGCAAAAAAAGTGAAGTAAATTGTACAAAGATGAAAATAATGGTAAAAGCAGGTAATATACTTATTTGAAAATCTTTACTCATCTTAAGAAGGTCAGAATGTATTCTGTTGGTGCTATTTCACTTTAGGGAATTTTATGGACTTAAGCACTTGGGATTTTGATCCTCATTTATTGGACCAGGCCTCTTTAAGTAAACATGTGGCTTATGAATCAGTGGACAGATTTGTTACTCACACTTGAATGTGTCAAAACGTTTTCTTAAGTGTCAGTCGGGTTTACTGCAATAAAAATACAAAACTCCCCCCCAAATCCTTCATGTCTGTCATTTTTTATATTACAGATATGATTGAAAATTACAAATGACCAAGCCTGCAATTATTTTTAATAAGATGGCAGGCTCTGGGAACCTGACTGGCTTACTCAAATGCCTGTCTAGAAATAGTCTCATTCACTGCCCAAGGTGGAAGTTTTTGGATCCAGGTATATGGAACATACAATCTACTTCTCGAGTGTGGAATCCTGAGTGAACCATTGTTTTAGAGTTTTCCTCTAGTGTATTTGTTTTTCTGTGAGAAAACTGTGCTGCTATTGGTTAGCAGCCAGCTATTCTTTACAAAGAGACACCTGTTTCTGAGTTTACACAGGATATGTTGGATTTATGTAATACAATAGGATCAATTTAATTATGCTTTTCCTTAAGTACAATGCTACCTGGAATTACTTCACTACCTGATACATGCTCGATTTTTGGAGACAAAACAAAACAAAACAAAAACACCAGCCCTGACTTAAGTTAGCTTTAAGGTATTTTATTACCTCAATTTCTTCTAATATGCATTAAAGGCTATATACTTTCCCTATGAAAAAACGGCTGTTCTGAACTCCCCACAGTCCTTGTTATTTACAATGTTTCAAAGCATTAGAATTACTACAAAAGATTTACTCATATAGCGGAGCATGTAAAATTTAAAATCAATAAAGTATATAAATTTTGCTTGTCTCCTTGAATTGATTCCTTACTCTAATAGCTCAATACTGTAATACTATATAGTTTTTTTAATTTCCAATGTCATTACCCAATAATAATCTCTGGACTCTCTTGGTGCAGCTCTGGGGCGGTTCCGAGTTTCTGACAACAATGTTCTTCAGTGACAGTTGTTACAGGCAATTGCTACCCGTTGTGCAGCTTCTAAAAATGAATAAGCAGACGAGAGTTATTAGTTTGTTTCTGTGATATTAGAAACTCAAATATTTTCTTTTGATGTGATAAGTATAGCTGAACATTTGATTTTGTAAAAGAGCAGACAAAGATTTGAATTTGGAATGTCTTAGCAGTGGTAGATTAATCTCACAATATGTCTTTAAAAAGAACCAAAAAGTATTTGGTTCAGTTGTCTATAATTGTCTAACATAAGAATTTTTCAGTTTATAGCTTTGCTTTGAGTTAGAAAATAAGCCACATGCTTTGAGACAGCTAATGTTTGGAAAGTGTTTTATTCTTGCAAGGATAAATTCTACCTCATTACAGAATTTTCTAATGTTTTCCAGAGTGAAACAGAACTCTCCTTAATAGATTTAGAAATAAAGATAACTCAAATTAAATTATGGGAGGCAGCGAACAATTATTCTATTGCTTGCCCCTAAATTTACCAGAGTTGTTTGCTTAAATCATGGCAGTATCTGGGTGCCAGGACTAAAAGCTTGAGCTGACCTTGGTTTCTTGAAATGTGAAATGTCAAATCCAAACATGCTAGTGAAATCTAAACTCATTTTCATTTCTTAATGGCCACTCTCAGCCTGTGAAGAACACAGACAGATGATTGCTTATTTAGGCATGAAAACAGAAGAGTGTCCCATGGTCACACCAGGTGTTTTGCTTGCTAAACCAAGGCTTTCTAGCCAATCTCTTAAATTCTTCCTTCGCTCACATTTGTTTAGTTTAGTGATTGACAGAGCCCCCTACAAAATGCCAGAGGATCTTGATTTGAATCCCAGTTCTTTTTCTTTGCTCTGTAACCCTGTGCAACTCTTTAACACAGAGCCTACACTTGTAAAGTGGGGATTAAGGACTTTGGTCCTAACTCATGGAGAAGTTGCAAAGTAAGCACAGTGCAAATTTAGCACCGTGCTAACCACATTAAAAAGTTCAGTTTCTGTATTCCCATGTTCTCTTCCTTCTGGTCTCATATTTAGCTCCATGAGAGAAATTCCTCATTGATAGCATTAGGGATAAGGCAGCCAGATAAAATACAGAATGCCCAGTTAACTGAATTTCAGAAAAACAGAAATATATATAATATATTATATAAATATATAATATATAAAATATAGTATTTATACTTAAAATATATAGATATCTATAATGAATAAAATAAGATACATGGATATATATTATATATAAGATATGGAGAAGTATGTCTCATGCCGTTATCTGAGACATAGCTGTAAAAAAATTGCTTGTTTATCTGAGAATGAAATTTAATTAGGGGCCTTGCTAATCTGGTAATCTTCCAAGGTTCTGGCTAAAATTGTGTGTGTGAGTGTGTGTGTGTGTATACACATATATATATGTGTGTGTGTATATACATACATACATACACACACTATATATATGCACAACTATACATATATATATAAAAACACATATATGTATTTTTCTTACATTATATCAATAACAATCTAAAGAAGCTTAAGGCTGGTTATGCAGGGATCGATCCTTCATGCTTCTGGTTAATACCCACAGACCTAGCCCAAGGTGGTGACTGCAAACATTTGGTCTTTCATTATGCATTTATAGCACAGAATCCTGTATTTGAGCTACTAAAGGGCAAATTAAATCCGGTTCTCCCTTCTCTCCGGGAGAAGTTCTTTCTGAGGGGCGAAAATGACCTGCTCTGGTGAGTTTTGATGGTGACTTTGCTTTGTAGTGACGTTGATAGACACTGATCCTCAGTGAGGATGATCTCTCCCCTCTCCAGTAGAACCAGGTGGTGAAATCTGGAGAGAGTGCCTGAAAAGACAAGATCCCCCTTGGAGGCCCCAGAACAGAGGACAGAAGCACTTCCCAAGACCCTTCATTGTGTTTGACCTTCAGCATTCAGGTGTCTTGGTCACTGCTGGTGTTTTGCCTGTGCCGTCTGGGAGGGCAAATCGCTTTTGGAAACCTTTCTACTCAGTATAGTCATCATCAAATTTTGTTTTTTAAAATTTTTATTAAAAAAAGATGGAAGAGCTTAGTTAAGCTGAACTTAACTTTAATATTTTTTAAAGTTTTAAAGTGATTAATAGTTATCTATGTTGTTATTCATGTCCCTGATATCTGTTATGTTGGAATAATCTTATGAACATTGATAATCAGGGTTTTCAGCTTTCAAGTCATTAGGTACTATACCTGGTACTAAGTACTGAGGTCTTTACAAGTGGGTAAAAGTATGGGGTAATGAGTGCACACCAGTTATTAATGACATTCATTATTTTACAGCACTACTTACAAAATCTGGCCAGGTACATGTCCTACACATCAGAAGAAGATTGATTTTGTTATCTGGGATTTCTTTTTTGTTTCTTCTGCTATATTGGTTTATACCAAACTCATCTATCCTTTATAATATTACCATATTTTTTTCTTGCATTCATATCTATATAATCACATGTAGTCTTCTGCAAGTGCCCAGGACCAAGATCCCTAGATTAACGCAGGGGCTGAGACTATCTGGTTGTGGCTGAGCAGATCCTAGAAGGACCTGGGGTAGTTTTGGGGGGCCGCTTATCTCACATTGGCTCTTAAGAGGTTAAACCTACTGTGCTTTGGAGCTGTAGGTTTGTCCCTTATAAATCATGGCAAATGGGTGCTCAGTCTATCAAAATATCCATAATGAGACCAACACAGACTTAAAATTCATATGAATTCCACATACCTCCTAGAAGGTTCTGACTGATGTGGAAAATCATGCCCCTACCTGCAGTTGGTTCTTTGGCCCCTTAAGAAATAAATCGGAGTTTCTTAAGGTCAGAGACTGGGTTCTCACCCATTTTTATACAGTACATATTTAGCAATATTTTTGAAATAGTTTGCTACAGGAAGCATGAAAATGAATCTACATGATTGAACAAGGCTGCCATTATAGCTTTCATTTGCCCCTCCACAAAAAAATGCTAGAACTTTCCTTGCATGTTTTTGCTTTGTTTTTTAAGCAAATATGTCAAGATGCTATCTGAATCTTTTTTTTTTGAGAATTTTAATATTTATTTTTTAGTTTTCGGCGGACACAACATCTTTGTATGTGGTGCTGAGGATTGAACCTGGGCCGCACGCATGCCAGGCAAGCGCGCTACCGCTTGAGCCACATCCCTAGCCCTGAGCCCCATCTCTTATGTAGATATTTCTAGAAGTGAGCCCGAAGACTACATTTTAACCACTTCCCCAGGTGATTCTTTTTTTTTTTTTTATTGGTTGTTCAAAACATTACAAAGCTCTTGACATATCATATCTCATACATTAGATTCAAGTGGGTTATGAACTCCCATTTTTACCCCAAATACAGACTGCAGAATCACATCGTTTACACATCCACATTTTTACATAATGCCATATTAGTAACTGTTGTATTCTGCTACCTTTCCTTACCTCTACTATCCCCACTTCCCTCCCCTCCCATCTTCTCTCTCTACCCCATCTACTGTAATTCATTACTCTCCTTGTTTGAATCATTTTTTTATTTTTATTTTTTAATTTTAGTTATACATGACAGTAGAATGTATTTATGCATTTTGATATACTGTACATAGACGGGATATAATTTCTCATTTTTATGAGTGTACATGTTTTAGAATCACATTGGTCATGCAGTCATTATATACATAAAGTAATAATGTCTGTTTCATTGTACTATCTTTCCTATCCCCACATGTCCTCCCTTCCCCTCCCTTTACTTCTATCTACCTAATCTAAGGTAACTCTATTCTCTATTGCCCCGCCACCCTTATTGTGAATTAGCATCCATCCGCATATTAGAGAAAACATTCAGCATTTGGTTTTTTGGGATCGCCTTAATTCACTTAGCATGATATTCTCCAACTCCATCTATTTACCAGCAAATACCATAATTTCATTCTTCTTTAAGGCTGAGTAATAGTCCATTGAATATATATACCACATTTTCTTTTTTTTCTCAAATTGTAGTGTGCACCAAAATACCTGTAATTACTCTTAAACATAAATTCTTGGGTCCCACCCAGAGTTTCTCTTCAGGCCTGAGAATGGGCCTGAGAATGTGCATGACTTCTGTGCTCCCATGTCCTACGGAAGCCACACTGGTCTGAGCCACATATCCTAGGGCAGTAACTGCCACACTGAGGGTATCTGCAGATGTATGGATACATTTTGGAAGAGCCACTTAACCACACCAAATGGAATTTACAGATTGCTCTGCCAATGAAAAAGTGTATGCTATGGGCTCTGTCTGCTTTTCTCATCCTTGGAAATGGACACCAGAAAGTGGAGGCCGACCTTCCTCTAAGACAAAGATGATTATGTTCAAATCACGGTGAACATTTACTGATCACTACCAAAGAGACTGAAATATGAAAATAATCAAGACACACACCCCGAGCTTGAGAATTTCAACGCGCAGTGTTTCAAAAGCCATTAGGAAGCAGGGAGAGTTTAATAAGTTATGAACAAAGAGATAATGTAGCTATTTTTGACTCTCTGGCCCCAGGACTCTGGGCCTTTCCTTAAGTTTTCCTGCTGTAGTGGCCTCTGGCCACTGCAGCCCTACCTGTCTTTTCAGACTTGACCTCATTGCCTCTGTGATTCTTATCAGTACTAATAATGATCAGTGTTGCCCCTCCCATTTATAACTTCATCTGTATGCCAAGCCCTATGTATATATGCTTTAATTTCACTGCAGTCCACAAAGTTGGGTGATTTGATCTTTGCAAAATTTTATCTCTGCTAATATTAGTAAACTGAAGCTCAGAACGATTAACTGACTTGGCCAGAGTCACACAATTGGGGTGGGGATGGTGGTAAAGCTGAGATTTGAAACTTGTTTGCTAGATATCGTTACATACTCTTTCCACTTTTCTGTATAGCAAGTCTTTTTCTTTCTTTCTTTTTTGGAGTAAGATTTTAACTTTTTATAAAAACAGCTAGAGACAATTGGAAAACATAGCCCTTTAGATAGTGATCTGCATCTCTATTTGACAACCAGGAAGGAGAAGGATTAGAAAAACCAAAATGAGAAATTATATGATTGAGAATTTTTAAACCAACAATGGTATTGTATGTTTGAAAACATTGTATGCTTACCAGGATGCTTTTATATTAATGATCTGGCTTAATGATGTGAAAACTCTTTAGAGTAAGAATCATATTAATGTTAGGAAACATATAGCCACATTCCCTTTTCTGAGTAAATGGAGGCTTAGAGAGGTTTCGGATCTAGGAAGTGGTGTGACCAGGGCCAGAGTCCAGATCCCCTGGTGCCTATTCCACTGTCCTGGAAGGCCAGGGAGGAGGAGGTGGGAAGGGAATAGGGCTGGGAAATGAGTATATTGGTCAGGAGACCTGTATTTGCAAAAGACAAAACCCAACTCAAATTTACTTAGGAAAAAAAAAAAGACCAAAGTTTTACTGGAATGGGTAACTGGGGAAGTTTGGGACAGGTTTGGCTCTAGCAGTGCTGACTTTAGGAACTAGGTGATGTCATTAGGACTCAGTCTCTTTACATTGCCTTTTGACTCTCTTCGTGTTGGTTACATTCTCAGATCATCTCTCTTACTGCTGTGATTCCAGGAAGCTTCTAGCTAATAATAGGAGAAGTTCTACTCTTTCCCCCTGATGTCCATGGGAGTCCCAACTGCAGACTTTGGCCTGGATTGAGTCACATGCCCAACCTTCAACAGTCAGAGTGACCAGGGGATGAAGTGTTCCTGTTGGCCAGGCCTGGGTCGTGTGTTGTTTTGAAGTCTGGGGCGAGATAGTGTGGAGTTGACCCCATCTGAACACCAAGTCTGTGAATGGGCAAGGGCAGGGGATCTAAGGAAAGGATCAGAAGAGGGAGGTGGGTGCTGAGCCGTCCATAATCATGAATGTCCATTTTAGTGAGTGGTAGGAAAAAAAAACGGGAAAGGAGTCTTTCTGAGCTTTTGCATTTTTAAAGTCCAACTAGCCTTGAGGTGTTTCTTATCTTTGATTAAATGAGTGGTTTGGGGATGAGGAGGCAAGAAGCCATGCTGCGCCCACCTATACCTCCAATTTTCTAACTGATTTTCTTTAGGTTCTTCCTAAAAATGGAGCCTGACAAGAATCAGATACTAAGTTGGGCATTTGACTCAGTACAGAGTACAGAGTCACAACCACACTATTTCACGCGTGGAACTACCTTGTATTCCTGACTTTGCAGAGTGATTATTTACCAGTTAATTTGTGTGACTACTTAACAGTTAATTTGTGTGACTCTTCATAGCTATGAGTTTGCACAAAATTTGGTGAATTTAGATGGTGTCCTTTCCTTTTTTAAAAAATATTTTTTTTTTAGTTGTGGTTGAACACAATACCTTTATTTATTTATTTAATTATTTATTTTAATGTGGTGCTGAGGATCAAACCTAGGGCCTCACATGTGGTAGGTGAGTGCTCTACCGCTGAGCCACAATCCCAGCCCAAGATGGTATCCTTTCAGTGGGTTCATGTCAGAGTTCACGTGTCTTTGATATACACCATCTTCAATGTTTCAAAAGTCAAATGAATTTGGCCCTCCCAAATCCATAGCACATCAATGGTATCTTCATCTGTGAAATGAAGGGCTGGATGAGATTCATTCTAAGATTTATTTGAAGTCTCACATATTATGATTCTACAGTTTTATGGCTCTGAATAGATCATAGCAGTTTTAAAAACAAGACTTTTTTTAAAAAAGTGCCTTGTATCACACTAAGAGAAGTGTTCATTTTTATTTATTTATTTTTTGTTAGTTGTAGGAAGGGAAGAGGAAAAAAAACATCAAGAATTTCTTACTCTTCAAGTTCAAGATGAAGTCATTCCTGGAGTTACTAGGACAATATCTATAAAATGTGAAACTGGGAGGGAGAAAAAGAACAACAACAAAAAGAAAGAAAAGGAGAAGTGAAATGTACAGTGCATAAATATTTATATGCCCAGGGTGTTAGATTTATGAGAGCGAATTGCCATTGGCTACCAGCATTTTCAACTTTGTGACCGGACACAGCAATGAATCCAGTTGCCAGAACTGGACATGAGGTCCAGAATCTCAGGGGAAAAATGCTTCTTACTTTATTCTGAAAAGAACTTTTTCTGGGAATGCTTTTAGCTAGCTGACAGCTTAGTACTCCCATCTCCCTCTCTCCCAGGAATCTAGGCGTCTTGAGATTAAACCAGAGAACATCAGTACAATAGTTGTCAGCTGTTCTCTTAACATAATTCTGATTAAACATCCATGTGTAATTTGGTATTTAGTGTCTTCTCTGTTGGAATATAAACTCCTTCAGGCCATGGATTATTTCTGTCTTTTTTTGTTATCAAACCTAGAATAGTTCCTGATCAGATCAATTGATGGAAATCCTCAGAGTTTCATTGGGCTCTTATGATTTTGGGGGTGTTTTTAAAAGAAACAGATGACATCAACTGTGGCACTTTGGATATTTTTAAAATAGTGGTAATTCTAGAATGTTTTTTGTCTAAGAGATTATTGAAAAACTTTAGGATTCAGAGTGTGTTTCAGAGAAAGACCCCATTTGTCTCAGCCTTAGAAGACACTTTCTCCTCTAATTATTCTAGGGCAGTCTAGCAGTAACTGCTTCCCTTCTCCCTAACCTACAATGTTTACATGCTTGGGCACATGGTGGGTGAGTCTTCACAAGATTCAAATATGTAATCTGGTTAAAAGTGGTAACAAAATTGCCATGCTTCGATAAATCCATTCCCTTATAAATGAGCCCCAGCTATTGATAACTTCTAGCTGAAGTCTAACAGCTGGGCAGAATTGCTTAGTTCCATTTCCTCCCTATGCCAAATAGCTCATCTGGAAGCAGTCACCAAGATTTAAGAGGTGATTGTGGCCCCTTTATCATTTAGTTCTTAGTCTCCCTGGAGCTTCCTGCTAGGTCCATGATGATTATAATTGCTTTTGGTTTTTTGTAGCATAGCTCATGGTATTTTAGATGTTTGTTTTGATCACAAACTGATTGCATCTAGAACATTATCCATGATGACAATTGGTTACTTTATAAACTGATTTTGAGTTGTCTGTGACCTTAACAGAAAGTTCCTATTGCTTATGCCATGAATTATATGACTTCCTACCATTCACATAGACTCTTTTCATTTTCTGGCACCTTGGAGTATTTGTCTGTTGTTGCTTAGTTTAAGAAAAAATTCAGGTTATGATTTCAATAATGTTTTAATGATCAAAACTGTTTTGACTGATCAAAAGCAACTAGTGTCTTATTTCCTCTTTGAACCCGCTCTTAAAAAATTGACCTAAGGAAAATATGAATCTCCCAGGAAGACATTCATGTCTGTCTGACTTTGGAGACACTGATAAAAATGTTGTAAACCTGCACAACAAGCAGATTGTGGAAGAGGATGTGCAACATGGTGGCTAAGAGCTCGGTTCTGGAATCAGACAGATGAGCTAGAATCCTGGTCTGGCACGTGGGGTTCTGACACTGAAGATCAGTTGTTTGACAGTCCTGAGTCTCTATCAGGAGCATGCATGCTCAGCACAGGGCTTTAGTCACACAGTAAATAGTCTGTGGACATTACCTTAAAAAAGGGATGGACTTTTATAGCCAAACATGGTCGGATATCAAAAAGATCCTGAAAAAGAAATGGAAGAAATTGAGTATACTGTAAAAAATCAGATCTGACCAATGTAGAAGGAAAATAGAGTTGCATCTGAAATAAATTGCTTTGTATTTTTTTCGTTTAATGATATTTAGTGATCCCTTAACTTTTGTTGACAGTTTAAGTAATGTCACATGAGGCCTATCCATGTATTTTCCACAAAGCAGTGATAGAGGATATTTTTTCAATATTTTATTGAAAGCCTCTTAAAGAACAATGCACAGAAGTACCTTTTTTGAAAATGAGAATTATACATAACCTATCTTTTCCTTTTCACCTTGTTTTTCAAAAAGTTGAACATTAGTTTCTGTGCTCAAATGCCAGTAGCCATATTGTCAAAAATGTTTTATACTTCTCATGAATTTTGGACTTCTATTTTACCTGTGTGTGTGTGTGTGTGTGTGTTGTGGTGCTGGTGATCAAACTTAACATTCTAGGCAAGTGCTCTACTACTGAGCTATACTCCCAGCCCCTTGTTTGTGTGTGTTTTATCTTGAGATGTCTAAATTTTTTCAGGAAGGAGGAAGTTAGATTATTTAAGAGATGCTTCCTAGAGTTTGTTCATAATATTTCAGCTTCTTTTTTCCTCAAGCAAATACCAAAATTGGTATTTGAAAAATGCTTTGAACTTTTTCGGTGGAAAAGTACTATGCAATGTTAATATATTTATTTTTATAAGCACAAGTAAGTCTCACAAGATATTCTTACAAAGAGGCCTCCCTGTGTAGGAAGAATGAGAGACTTCTAAAATATTTGTTACTTTGTGATATTTGACTTTTTTTTCCCCCGTAAATTTTAAGCTACTAAGCTTAAATTGCTAGGCCTATGTATACAAAGGATTTCATCTAAAAAATGATGCCTAGTTTGAGTATGGACGAGAATGCCTCTTACGTAACTCACAGTCTCCTCTGGAGTGTGAATTTACCTAAGACCCAGGAGGGAGAGTAGGAAAAAAAAAATCTCCTGTTTTAGAGTCAGACGAACTGAGAACTGAGGTTCAAATCCCAACTCCATCACCTGCTAAATAGATTAGCCTTAATTTTCTCCTCTGTAAAATGGTGATAATAATATTTACTTTATATGGCTGTACTGAATATTTACTTTGTATCAATAAATGATGACTGCTATTTGTCTAGGCTGACAGCCCTACTGGAGTTGGCCAGCTCCCAGCTGCTCGGGAACTTGGGCAGACACAATGGAGTGAGTGAGTTGGGATTGTCATAGGAGCATAAAATAATATTGTTTCTCAGGGTCTGGCCTGTGGCAAAACCCCCTATCAGATCTCTCTTTCTTTTCCTTCTATATTCTGTACCTTCAATGAGGCTAGAAGGACCCCGGGAGAGCTGTCAAGATAGTGGAACAAAGGCAAGGTTGGATCTTTTGGGCTGGGGCTTTGCTTAGCACTCCCTCTTGTCTGTCTCAGAAGGAAGCTGCTCTCTGTTGTGGGAAGTGGGCGGCTGCTGTGGGCATCCCTGATCTCCTCCCATTACCCCTCCACCTTTAAAAAATAAATACTGAATTATGCATCACTGTGTCTACTGGGATTTAAATTTTTGTTTTGTTTTGTTTTCTGATCAGTGAGGCCAAAAAAGTTTTTATTCCTTATTTTTATTCGTTTTCTGAGTCAAATTGGGCATTATGGAAAAAGCTGATTCAAAAATATAACAGCTTTCCAATATTTTAAAGGATTGCTTTAAAGTGTGACATGCAGGAGGGCCTGAGATGTTGTCCTATCCCCTGCTGTACTTGCTCTATTTCCCCATGCCAGGCACACTCATTAGATACCTGCTGTGTGCTCCACATCCGAGGTGTTGAGGGAAGGAGGAGGACAGCCCTTGTACCTATCACAAGCACAATGCCTTTCTACAATCAAATTTGGCATTGTTGTAAGTGACAGATTATCTTGTTATGGATCCAGACACCTGAATGAAAGGAAAGATTTTGGCATCAAGTCTTCAGTGGTCAGTGCAAGCAACAATTGCTTTCCCATCCATTCTGATTCCTTTCTACAGAGTGCCCAGGATTCCTGTTTAATTATTATGTCCCCAAAGCCCATTTCACGTCCTCCCTGTTCCTTCCAGACCAAATCTTCTGGTCACTGCCCAACCCCTTTCCCCTAACAATCCACCCCTGAATAAGGCAGCATGAGTTTGGCAAAATAAATTATTTTGTAAAACGATCTCTCTTTTTTTGGCTCTGGGCTTAGAGCTGTAGAATTTTTTGGATATGCTAGTGTCTGTTTTCCTGTTTGGATAAGATCCCCGACACTTGCATTACACAGTTTATTAGAAGGGTACTAGGAATTCTGGAGTTAACACTTGAGTGCTAGACTTTTGCATGCCCCCCAATGTAAAAGTATGTGCTAGATTACTGACATGGTTTCCTTATGACCCTCTCAACTCCTTTCCTCCTAAAATTAGATTTTTTTGTTTGGGTTAGTAAAGCATGTGGTTGCAGGGCTATTGTGAAATATTAGGTCTATATTTCTGAAGGCGTTAGCCATGGGCTGTAACCCAATTCTGATGGGAGAGTAAGTTGTGCCTATGACTGACGTTACAAATGCAGAGAAAGTAAAACAACCCCCTGAAAAAAGGGCAGGCAGTTATTTTTTCAAGGGTGGGAAGGGGTTGCAGGTGTGCTTTCTGTTTTTAAAGCTCTCGATTATTGATCTTGTCCTAAGATTTACAAATAGAACCATTAATGTGTCAGTGTGACCTGGATAATGGATGATTATTGTCCATCTTTAAACTGTACTTAGCACTAAAATGTATATGTAATGCATGCAAAAAAGGCCAGCTTTATCACACTTCCTCAAGGAATGAATTCATTTTTCATTCATTTTCCCCCCTCCACCATCCTCCATCCCCCTTTCTCTCTACTCCCTGCAACTATTCCTTCTGCTAATTGATAGAAGTTCCCACTGGACAGTCCAGCCACTAGCTGACAGACGCAGAACAGACAACATGTACATTTCTACAATGGGAGGATCTTAAAGCACAACTTTTGTAAACCTTCAAGAACTATCACCTTCTGAACTACGTAGCTCATCATAGTGAGTGAAGCAAGTTTAAGTACTATAACACCTAGGGATTTTAGTTCAATTTCACTCTAACCTCAATTTTATTACCATAAGTCAAGTTTGTCGTCAGAGAACTCCATATTACACTTTATGGGCAGATTCATCTGCCTTCACTCTGTGTATGCGGTCTACGCATAAGCAGCAAGGCCGTAATATGTCTTTATTTAAGCCAAACCTTGGATTCAGTCCCAAATGACATAATCTCCCATAAGCTGGGAAATCTGGTCTAGACCACAGAATGTTATGGGGTGCACACCTGTTCAGAAGATCGTAGTCAAAGGGTAGTTAACAGCATTTCATTGTCATCCTGGGGGAAAAAAATAAGTCACACTTGGCAGGAGTTGGACCTGGGCCTAGAGCTACTTGACATTTTTATGTAACAAACTAGAATATTCCATAAGATAGTTAGTTGTACAGGGTCTCTTTTCTATAGGATAGTGAAGTGCCATTTTTTTTTTTTTTTTGTATAGTGCTTCTGCCTGTCCCTGGTCATGGTAGGGAGGGATTAGATGGAGAAACTAAGGCAGAGAAAGCAACCATGCTTTATTCAGACTGCTGGTGATGAAAGCCTTAAAATGGAGTTGGCCACAAGGAGTTATATAAAAGAGGAACTGGGATGCTGTAGAGAAAGAAGGAATAAGAGCTGCGGATTTTTCCCAAGCCGATCTATTCATCCACTGATTCATTGATTTTTCATCCATTTATTCATACAGCATATCCTTATATGCTTGACTATGTTGCAGTACAGTTCCTCACTATGGTGAAGTAGCAAGGCTGAGAAGGAACTTTCTCAAGTGAAGATTCAGGATCAGGAGAGCAGTGTTTCTTCTATCTACAATGGAAGGGTTTCTTCTATCTACAATGGAAGGGTTGGGAGGAAGACCCTGCCAGTGACTTGTTCTGACCCTTACTGTGTTGGAACTGATGGAGGGTGTCTCACAGAGTTGAGGAAGAAAGAGAAGCAAAGATTTAGCCCTAAGCTTGCAAAATTTAAAGCTGCTCACTGGTGGCAGTCAATCAATATTGTAGGTGTAGATGAGCTCCTTGGGAGGGTGACTAGGCAAAAGGTCTTGGGTCTTGGTGGCACAGAGCATGGGACATGGCAGGCTGGTAGGGCATAACTTAGGAATCTGATTAGAAAAAATTTGTTTGCATTACACCTGCAACTTGCTGGATGTAGTGGTATATTCCTATAATTCCAGCTTCTGGAGGCTGAGGCAGAAGGGTTGCAAGTTTGGGGCCAGCCTGGGCAACTGAAGTAGATCCTGTCTTAACATAAGAAATGGAAAGGGTTGGGGGTGTAGTTAAGTGGTAGAACACTCCTGCAATCCCAAGTCTTGGGGTGGGGGGATGGTAGAGAAATGCACCTGTAACTCACTTGCTCAAGGTGTGCACTTGGTGAACCAGTCTGTCAAACTCATTGCAACTAACTGGACCCAGATAGAAAAGAACTGAACTTGGCACAGTGAAAGTCTTGATCTTTTGGGAGAATCAAATGAGGCCCAAGCAGTTAAATAAATTATCTACTGAGTGCTTTTGTGTGCACAAGGGACTTAGAAGAGTGTGCCCAGACTTAGAGGAGTACGTCCAGAGAATAAAATTTAAAAAATTTTACGTGTTGTAAGATAGGAATCAATAAGATGAAAAGAATGTAAGTGATTTAGTTGGAAAGAAGGCTGAAGGGGTGAGTCGTATAAGTTGTTAAACAGATGTCTCACAACTGGATGTCAGCCTCCATGAGAATATTAAAAAGGTAAAAGAAAAATTTAAAAAGGTTCAGTTTCTCTAAATATGGGGAAGAACCCCAGACTGGGGGAAGGCATTTTGGTTTTAACCTGACTTTGCCCCCAGGGTACTGTAAGATCCATTTATGTTAAATTCTCCAAACTTCTTAGGTCATGGTCTTCCCATTTGTAAAATATAGAGATTCCGAGTGGGGAATGATGATCCCTAAGGCCTTAATCTAGAAAAACTGGAGGGTTATGATATGATTGCTTTAATCTATTGAAATGCACGGAAACCTAAATCTGATGTTTTGAACTCAAGTCTAATCTGCTACTACAAATTTAGTCTATAAAAAGACACTAAAGAGTGCTTTGCTTAAGAAAAATCTGCTCATGGACACTAAGATAAAAAAAAAAATTTCTAAAATAATGAGGATTTAAAAATCAGGTCCAATGCACTGGTTAGAATTTGCTGGTCATCTTTGAAACCGGGCCCGTTCATTTTTTATGCTTTGAATTTGTTTTTCTTGATTCAGTGGCAAAGGGTGATGGGGCCTTCCTGCTACAGGGTTTTTCCCAACACCTTCGCCCACGGCTGCCCTCGGGAGATTCCAGATAACACACAGCACCAAATTGGCCCTCTAAATTTGGCCCCTTCTCCCTGCTACAGTGCTTAGCAGACTGGATGAAAATGTGTCCGCAGAGATTAGATATTCCAGGGACCCCGGTGCATTTTTGTACACTGAAAGCTATCTCTGAAATCAGACCTCTACCTCTGGTTTATCGAGAGAGCAGAGTACAGACAGATAACATCCTTGCGATGTGACCCTGACCTTTGTCAACCTTTGTTAAGGCTTCATCTGAAGTCAGGCCTAATGTTTGTAAACAGGATGTAATTAAGGCTGGGAACTGACAGGGTCTGACATTAAGACAATGCCGAGTTGGCAGGGAATGGTCTGTGAGATGTCAGCTCGCATTGTGTTCTAAGTGCCTTCGTAATAATTAGTGTCCTCTGTCTGAAGGAAGTCCACTCAACTTGGATTAATCTGTCACAGCATGGAGGCCATCCTTGGGAGGGCAAGTGTTTCCTCTGATAAACCTTAGAACAAGTCTGAGAAAAAAAGCTAAGAGGCTCAAAAGAAAACTGTGAAAGTCAAGACTGCTGGTGACAGGTGCTGCCTGGAAATTAGAAACAGGAAATAAGGATAGAGAAAAAAAAAGTGCCCTCCAACTCCCTACCCACCCGCCCCGTGCCTCCACAAAGAGAATGCAGGGGTTTGCAATGATCAGAATTGGTTACAATCACCCCAGTCCTGCTGGTCTGGATACCATGAGTAGATATAGGAAGATAAGTGTTCAGGAAAGCCTGTGTGTGAACACATTGTTTAGTTTTGGCCTTAACTAGCACCCGGGGCAGGTCAGACACTGCATACCTTACAAGAGGATTTTGATTTAATGTGGAGTTGTTTAAAAGAAACTGAACCCCCTCTCGGTTATCAGAAGACATTTGTTGAGCATCTTCTGGTACTTGGTGTGGTGCAAAGCGAGTGAAGAGATGACTAACCTGTTTCCTTGGCTTTTTCACTGAAGGCAGATGGGCTGGATGCCGACAGGCTGCTCTCCATAGCCTTTTGGGTCCGCTTGTGCTCTTCCTGAATCTCAAAAGTAGTCATACAATGTTGGTACTCAACAAGATAATATACACCAGCATTCACAACAGCATTATTCACAAAAGCCAAATGGTGGAAACTGTCCATTTGCGGATGAACAGATAAATGAAATGTGGTATAAACACACATGGAATATTACCCAGTCTTAAAAATGAAGGAAATTCTGACATGCTGCAACATGGGGGGACCTTGAAAAGATTGTGCCAAGTGAAATAAGCCACACAGGATAAAGGACGTCTGATTAACTTACATGAGCTACCTAGAGTAGGCATGCCCAGAGACAGAAAGTAAAATAGAGGTTACCAGGGGCTAGCAGAAGGAGAGACTGGGCACAGAGTTTTAGTTTGGAATGATTAAAACATTCTACAGAAGGATAGTGATGATGGTTGTGCAACTATGTGAATGTCCGTAACATGTCTAGATTGTAAACTTAGAAATAGTTAAAAAGGTGCCTGGTGTGGTGGCTCATGCCTGTAATCCTGGTGGCTCAGGAGGCTGAGGAAGGAAGATGGCAGGATTGAAGCCAGCCTCAGCAACTTTACGAGGCCCTAAGTAACTTAATGAGACCCTGTCTGTAAATGAAAATATAAAAAAGGGCTGGAGATGTGGCTTACTGGTTAAGTACTCCTGGGTTCACTCCCTGGTGCCCCTTCCCCCTCCAAAAAAAAAAAAAAAAATCAAAAAGGTATATTTTTCAGGGGGTGGTGATGCATGCCTGTAATCCCAGACTTGGGAGGCTGAGGCAGGACAATCACAAGTTCCAGGCTAGCCTCAGCAACTTAGTGAGACACTGCCTCAAAATGAAAATAAAAAGGACGAGGGATATGGTTCAGTAGTAAAGCCCGCCTGCGGTTCAATACCCAATACCACTTTCCCCAACCAAAAAGGTAGATTTTATCTTATGTACATTTTACCACAATTAAGAATTTTTTTAAAAAGCAGTCATAGAAAAACAGGCTTCTTAAGATGGATTGGCCTTCAGGGCTTCTCTACTTCAATCGTTGAATCTAGGAAGTGACAGGCTTTACCAGGGTCATGCCAGGAGCTGGTGGTGGAGCCTACTCCTGACAAACGGGCCATTCACTTTTTAACAAGTTCTAGTGTTACATAGGGGACCTTTGCTAATTAGCCTTTGGGGAAGATGAAGCCCTGAGGCATATTAATAGCAGTTCTTTTTGGCATTTGTCTGAATATAGAATTTACTGACTATTTCTTCAATACGTTTGGACTCATTCTGCAACTTTTATATTTGCATAAAACTCCTGTAGGTCTCTTTCAACCTTAGAACTTGATATTGTCATGATTGTATACAGACAGGATGACTGTAGCTTTATGTTTATTTTGTAACTAAAAATAAGACTAATATTTTTCACCTAGGCATTGAATTTTCCATTGAATTCAGTAATTGTTTTAAAAGCTTCCTGGTTATCAGTGAGAAATAAAAGAAGCCGTGTAATAGTTCCCAGGAGAAGCAAAGCCAGGAAGGTATACTACATCAAAGTGGCAACAACTTTGAAATGCACTTGAGGAAACTACTTATTTTAGGAAAAAGTAATTTAATTTCATTATTTTCCTAGTTGCATGGTCTTCTTAAATCAAAAGATGCTGCTGCATCTGAATGATTTCTTACCTTCACCAAACTAATCTCACTGTTGCTAAACTTATTTACAGGATTGACAGGCTAGGTAGAGAAATCTGGCAAAAGTGTGTGTGGTGTGCATGTGCGTGTGCGTGTGTGCGTGTGTGTGTGTGTGTGTGTATGCGTGCACTTTTCTTTTGCTCATTAAAAGAAAATGAACAAATTTTCTTTTAATGAGGGAAATTTTCAGGAGTTTAAACTTTAGAAAATTTCTCTTTTTTCTTCCTACCTTTATGTTAAAGCAAATTCACTATCAAATTCCTCTTCATGCCATTTACCAATTCATTGTGCTCCTCTCCACCGCAAGCCAGATTTTACAGTAGTTAAAGTAATTAATGGCATGCTTAGTGATGAATTGTAGTGTTAGGAGAAAATGGGGACACAATAATTCTGAGGTTGTCTTCTTCAGTCCTGCCATATTTGAAAGTATACAGGGGAGGGATTCTTCCTGAATTAGAACTCATATATTACCAGCATCCATCATTTCTGAGGAATGACTATTATTTATTGAACACCTACTATATTCAAAATATTATTTCATTTAATTTTTGCAACATCTCTTGAAAAGAGTCATTTTCTCCATAGATTGAACTAAGATTCTTCTTAAGAGGCTAAATAATTTCCCCATGGTTACTCATGAAGAAATGGAAAAGGGAGATTTAAACTTAAATTTATCTCTGCTCTTTCTACATGCTAGGCCATTTATTCTTGGATATAAATGAAGAGAGTGGAAAAAAAAAACCCTCTAGAAATTCTATTTTCTTGTCTTGCCCCTTCTTACTGAAAAAGACAACCTTAATATGGGGAAGTTAATTTAAGAGTTAATTGATAAATTTCCTAGTAGGAGGGAGCGCTCTGTGCTTTTAGGTAGATAGTCTCAGAGGCATGAAGCAGGTACCAGCCTCCATCAGCCTGACGTCAACAGTATTTCCAAAGAAAAGATAAGGACTAGCAAATTAAGCTAACAATACATTAATTTTCCTTTAGTCAAATTAAAGCACCATTTACCTACCTGTGTTTGTAGGCTGTATCTTGATGATTGTCGATAGTCTAAGGAGAAAGAGAAGTTTGCTTTGTGTCCAGCCAGGGGACAGATCTTTACAGAGGCACCATTTGAGCAGAAGTGATAAGCCATTTTGTACAGAAAGACTAACACCCAGTGAGACGGGTAGATATTTGACTGCTGGTCTCTATTGCAGGCATTCTGATGATGACTCATTTTTAGTATTACCCAGATAACTCAGGGATGTGTGTCTTCATGATTAGTGAAGAGAGAAGATGTTTTCTCCTTGATGAAGGACTAGACTAAAATCAAGCCAAGACTCATAAGAAACAGTAAAGTGGAAGAACACGCAATTTAAAAAAGTAAATGGCTCTCCAACTACTATGAGAGAGAAGAGGCCTGGGGTAGGTGCACACACTGTCCAAAGTTGGAGCTATGAGCCCAACTGTGACCATGTAACCCACTTCACCTAGAGAACCTTCTTAACTAAACAGAGCGTTATCCTTTCAGAAGGTATTCCCCATAAAGATGGTTGGCATTTGCTGTCTGTGAGATGAAAGGGAAAAGACAGAGAAGCATCTTACAGAATTAACTTTGATGCCCTAAATTCATTTTTTTTGGCATGTAAATATATAAGCTCTGGAATATAAAAACAAAGCAGAGCATATAAGGCTTTTTAAAAGATAGGTAAATCATTTTCTTTTTAAATGAAATTCAGTTTGACTGCATGAAATATGAACGGTAATTAAATGCACAGTCTGTGGGCCTTCCATACTTTAAAGTGCTTTCTTAAAAAAAAAAAAGAAAGAAAGAAAGAAAAAAATAAGGAAAGAAGAAAAAAAAAAAAGAGAGTACTCACCTCAGACAGGCCAATTACCCAAGAATGATGAAGTCAAGAGGAAAGTCGCTAAATTTCTTTACTTGAGTGATCACAACCTCAGTCCGTGATTAGTCCCCATGGCACCAGCGGGGATGTGGCGGGGACACTCACATTGGAAGACTTCAAATAGTCATTTCCTTGGTTAAAATAAAATCTGACTGCACTAAATAGACAGTTTTTAATCTCAATTGGACATCTGAAGATTTCTCAAGCTGTTGTTGGCTGCGGCAGAAACAAATTTTTCTGCTTTGTTGATTAAACCAGTGGTCTCCACCATTGCTTATCGGCCTGCAACGAGCTGTTCTTTTTAATTAAAAGTGAGCCACCACGAGAGAGCAATTAACAGCTAGTAATTACTGTGCTCTTCAGAACGGCAACATTTTGCCTTTCATTCCAATTATATAATGGACAAGTGGCTTTTTGATCTTCAAATTAGTGAGCTCTTGTCCTCCTTGTTTGGAGGCAGAATTGGCAGGTTAATGATGGCCTGTGGGGGCACTCTTTCCTCTGACTGATGTGAGACAAGAAAGGCCTGGAACCAAGGCAGCGAGAAGCTTGCAAGAACCACAGTTCCACGCTCACGATAAAGAGAAAGAGACCTTATTTTCAGAAGGTTTTGATGAAGAGGAAAACCAGACTTACATGTAGCAACTAAAGGGGGCCGTGGGCTTCTTTCTCCAGTAAAAGGTGACCGTATTTTAAAACATGGAAAACTGAAAGTTTCAGTTATGCAAAGAGGATAAATTATGGACATCTGAAATACAGCAGGGCAAGACTATCATTGGCAGTACTTTACTGTATACTTGAAATTGGCTAAGAAGGTACCTCTTATGAGTTCTCACCACACACACACACACACACACACACACACACAGGAACACACATACAACATACAACTATCATATGAGGTGATTGGATATGTTAACAAACTTGATTGCAAAAATCACTTTCACGGTTTGACACATGTATCAAAACGTCAAGTTGTTCCTAAGAACATATGTGAATATACCACAGTGAATCTCACCTTCCTGTATATCCACAAGCACTAATTAAATAAAGAACTATAAATAAATAGAAGATGAGAAGTAAGGGAACAGGAGGAGGATGAGGGGAAGGAAATGGGAAGTACGGAGGACTGAATTGGAGCAAATTATATTCCACTCATGTGTAATTATGTCAAAATGAACCCTAGTATTATGTATAAGTAAAATGAATTCATAAAAAAAATCAAGTCATTTACCTTAAGTACATACAATTTCTATTTGTCAGTTATGCCCCAATAAAGCTGAGAAAAAGATGGGAAACTGCAATTATAGTATGTGCTGCTTTGGTATGCCTCTAGTAAGGGCACAAAATATCACATATTGGCAAAAAAAAAAAAAAAAATCTCCTCTAAGATTAGGGGAAGATTTTGACTTTGAATTGGTTTTCAGGTTTTTACTACTTTGAGAATTTTTGTGTATCATATAATCATTTTATATTTTGGATAAAATGATGGACTCCCCCCACCCACCCCAGCACTGGGGATTTAACCTAGGGCCTTGTGCATACAAATGCTCTACCACTGAGCTACAGCCCCAGTCCTGGATTCTTACTTGTGAATGGTATATGAGGAGAGAATTTTGCATTTATTACCAGATTTGGTATAAACAGCGAGGCCATGGATAGAGGAAGTGGGAAGTTTTTGTTTTTATGTATCTGATATCTGCTTTTCATACAACAACATTGAGGGAGTTCTCCTATATAACAGAACTCTCATAGGTGAATTATGCCCCCAACCCATTCCTTTTGTGGGAATCTCACTTTTGGACCAATATTTGTTGTAGGTGTAAAAATACACATGCAATTACTCACCTATTGCTCTTATGTCTGACTTATGTGCTAAGAATGTGATAGTTATGGCAATTTGGGGATCATAAATCACTTTCTGGAGCATGTCTGTGGGGAGTTCTTTTAAACGATATACATTTGCAATGTGAAATTTCTGATTTCTGAATACACAAAAAATCACATCTCCATGGAATGAGGCAGAACTCACAAACTTCTGCTCTTTCACTTACTGTTGCTGTCTTTTGATAGGATCCCACAAGTTTTATTTGGATAGCCAGGCTGGTTGGTGATAGGGGCAATCTTATTGGTATGGACAAATCATGCAATATGAAAAGAATTTGTGTTTATGAATGTGGAATCTAGCTTTATGAGCTCTTTAAATGATGTTGCATAAAAGTAAAATGCAATAGTATTATAATTAGGCCAAACTCCACTCTTCCCCCCGTGCTGGGGATCAAACCCCAGGGCCTTGCACATGCCAGGCAAGCACGGTACCACTGAGCTATCCCCCTGCCCTACTTAAACTTTTAGGATACACACACAAAAAATTGTTTCTTTATGAGAAACATAGCAATTAATCAAGAAGGAAAAATAAATACAGTACAGATGTGGGGATTTCATGAGAACTCATTAAGCACTTTACTGATTCAAGTCTTGGTTGCTTGACTTTAGCATCCTCATGGAGAACGAGCCCCAGCAAGATTGAACCCCCTCTTTACCCCCTACTACTACCAAATGGCAAGTCTGCACAACCCCTTCATCAGATTATGCAATCATTCAAACTTTAAAAAAGCATTTTTTTTTTGAGATCTGCTGTCATCATTTCCTTGAGACATATTGGGCAGGGTATATACCTTTTGATCTCTTTTTAGAGATGGTTGTAAGCCTATTAGTAACTTGTAGGATTCATTTTTGGGATGGCTAGACATGAATAAGACTCAACATCTAGTTTTAAGCAGACTTTTACATATTGAAACAATTGATATTTTTATAAGAATGATCTTCACCACCATGCCTCATTAGCACTATGGTCTATATTACAGTGCTACTAGATGATGTTTTGAAATCACACACTTCTCCCTGCCAATACAAATACCATATACTTTGCCCATGAACTAAAGTTTGGGGACCAGATGGAAAAAATGGGTTTAGGTGTGTCTTTTTTTTCTTAACTGCTGAAGGTTTTAAAGAAATGTTTCACATAATTATTTTTGCATTCGCTATTGGGTTAGGCAGTTTTTGCAAAGGGTGGCATATTGAGTGTGAGATGTACATCTGTTAAAATGGAAATTTTGATTGATATAAGTTAAATTTCTTATAGGGAAATGTAGCAGGGGGAGGGCAAAGAACTCTAGGGGAGAAAATGAAGGCCCCTTTCTCCTTGTAAACCAGAAAGAAAGATTTCTGGAACTTGTTGAAATGTAAGATTTTTCTGGCTCACATTATTGCATTACAGGGAACGCCATAATGTTGTCATTTCAGTCACTGCAGTATTCAGAATCTCTTTTAACATATATATGTTGTGTGTTTCCAAATTCTAAAGAAAGATTTAGTTTTTTTGCCAATTCTGATTTGTGCAGTGCTAGTTGTCCTAGAGTCTAATGATACCACCCATGTTTTCTTGGTCTGAGCCTCTGGGGGTTGAAGGGTGAAGGCTGGATCCTGACATGCTCTGCAGCATTTCTGAGAGAGTATGTGGAATTCATGGAAAGAATGAAGACTTCAGATTGTAGTTTTAGCATTTTTTCAAGTATGTAAACTTGGTCAAGCTTCTTAACATCTGTAAATCCTAGTTGTCTTACTTTAAAATGAGACATTATATTGACCTTGGAAAGCTGTTGTGAGGATTTAATAACAGGATATAAATATAGGCTAATGGCTTACTTAGCATGTAATACATTCTCAAAAATGGTAGCTTTTCGTATCAGTGTTCTCAATTCACTTAACACACAGTATCTTTTTATCTTTCTTTTATATGATATTTAAATTCAAGACAGTATTTGGGAAAATCAACTAAGAGTGGGCACTGATAACCCAGTAGTTGAAGGACATGGTACAATATGTTTGTACTTACACAAACTGGAAAATATTGCTGAGGGACTTGGATAATGCATCTAAAATAGTTCTATGAACATACTTATGGCTACCCAAAATTAGATTATTTTTAATTTTTTTCCTCAAAGAGAAATTACTTCTAGTTGGGTTTAATGGTGCACATCTATAATAGCAGCTGTTTGGGAGGCTGAAGCAGGAGGATTGCAAGTTCAAAGCTAGTATAAGTAACTTTCAAGACCCTGTCTTGAAATAAGAAATAAAAAGAGCTGGGGAGGTGGCTCATTGTTTAAGTGTTCCTGGTCCCCAGTACCAAAAAAAAAAAAAAAAAATTATTCCTATAATATTAAACTCTAAAGCCATTTCACCATTGGAAAATCAAGTTCCAGATTTAAAAAACACTGTGTGATCATTCTTATCTGTGTGGCAGAGTGGAAAGAACACTGGATAAGGAGTCATGATATCAACATTCTTGCTTATTGAGCAACCCTGAAAAATTACTTAACATTTCTGCATTTTATGTAAAAAAGGGTGTTTCAGGATTCTCTGTTTGCAATCAACAGAAACACTCTGGTTAACTCAGGCAAATTTTTCTCTTCTTTTAAAATATCTATCTATCTATCTATCTTATTTATTTATTTTTATTGAAATAGCATGGGGAGGACACAGCATTGCAGAAGGGCTAGAAAACCAGTCTTGAAAGTAAGGGAGAAGTCAAAGCATTTCCAAGGGATTGGACACATCAGACATGTGGCAGGAAGAATCTGTTTTGAATTCCACCACCAAATTGAAAACCTCTTAGTAGTTTGAATGTCTTTATTCCTTGGTGCAAACATCAAATCATAATGGTTGTCCTAACTTGGCTAACATACCAACATCTTAAGAAAGGGATGGACCTCTGATTCCATTCCTTGTGCATGTAACTAAGAGGCAAATCCTCAAAAGGAAATCAGAGCACTGTAGGAAAAGGAAATGGACCCTGGGCTGCAAGAAAACAATGGATGTTAACTACAATGAGGATCATAAATAATGCTGCTTTTCCCACAATTTGTGCATATTACATTTTGTGACACGTGGTGATGCTAAATAAAGTCTAATGCACTGGGTAGCATTACTGTTATTAGTTATTCCTTGTGGATCTTGGCTAGTATAATCAGGTACACAACTTGAATTTGTAAGTGGCTGGCCTAGTGATCACATTATGTAGTTACTTCTGGACAGCATTTTATCTTTAAACATAATCATAAATTCATTTTTAAAAAGTGAATACCATTATGGGTTTCTAGTTAAAATTTTGAATTCATTCTCTACTTGAGAATCAGCAAAACTCTAGCTAATCTAAATGAGAGCCAAAATACCTGTCAGAAATGAACAAATAACTTTGCTTGATTTTAAACAGAAAGAATTGTTAAGTGGCCAGCCTGGCCACTAAAATCTTGTCAATGGCAAAAGTGAAAACACTTCATATTATTAATAATAGATTTGCTTGTTGAACTAGGTACAATTAGAGGAATTTGTATAAATGGCACTTTATTTATTTATTTATTTTTTTGTTCACAATATTCAAATGAGTATTCCAGAACTTGGTCAAAACATAACCTTTCATAAGAGACTTTCCTGTTTTTGTTTCTGTTTCTGCTCTTATTCTCCCTGCTTGATTACTGAGGATAAAACTAATAAGTAGAACACCAGGGTATCTTGAGTATATAATGCTTTCAGGAATTTTATGAGGAAATTCAGTAGCAATGTTTTCTTTCTTTCTTTTTTTTTAATTTAGATGTCTGTTTTCTGGTCTTTGGCTCTAGTGGTATGAGATACAGGAAATGGGAAGTCTGTTTGTGTTCCTTACATGATACAGAGTCATGCAGAAAGGAACGATCTATACATTAATGTGCTTGACTCAACAAAGGAATGTATACTCAGATTCTAAACAAACCTTAGGATTACTCAGTTATAGTTGGAAATATGAGAATAACCCTTCTGAGTGTTTTTATTGACTTGGAAGCAGCCAGATAGTGAAGGTACTTTAGGACTTGGAGAAGTAAGTTACATTCCAGAAGGTTCCATGGACATAAATGCATTGGGTTTACGAGAATCTGGAAAATGATCAAATTTAACTTAATTTCTGTTTCAATTAAGAAAAAAATTATTTTCTCTGAGCTACTAGAACTTTTCATCAGTCTCATTGGAACTTCATTATTTTAACAACCATTTCGATGTATGGGTGGAAGAGATTAGTTTACATAACCAGATTTAGCCAGGCTGTGTAAGCAGCAGGCTGTAGGATCTCATATTATACATTTAGGTTAATAATTAAAACTAAAATATCCCAACACTTAAAACTTCTTTTAAGTTAGAAGAATTCCATTAGATTTGGAAATCCTTCTTTAAAATTATATAATTGCCTAGTAATTGAATCCTTTTAAAGATGGGTTAATGTGGAAAATGTTAAAATTTTAAAACATTTGCTTTTGCCTGCTGATAGCAATACAAACTGATACATATTTTGGTAAAACTTAAAAAGTTTAGAAAATAAGATGTCACTGAGAAACAGGTATACTTACTATGTTAAGTATTCAAAATTCTAATGATGAATTCAAATCTTTCTATATCTATTTTAAAATATAATTTTATCTTTTAGACATGAATAGATTTTATCTATAGACTTTATTCAGAAACTGAATGATTAATAAAAGGGATTTTTAAGAGGACGATTTAAAAAGTCATCATACGTGGTGGAGACGAAGCAGGGACCCATTAGGTTGCCTGCTCCTGTGGAATGCCTGGCCAAATGTCAAGGGCTTTTACTGTGTACAGCTTCATCCAGTTTTACTTAGCTTTTGAATACATCTTCTTAGAGCATTCACTGGGAGGCTTTATGATCCAATAATTAAGCTTTTCCTAACATATTTTTTATTTTGTTATTTTAAACCTTGTTCTCGTATTCTACTGCTAAAATATTAAGTCTTTTTAAAACTATAAAACATGATTGATTGGATACAATGCTGTGTTGTTTGGAAATTGCACACCATTTCCAGTGGTTGATTATAAAAAAGGTTCTGAAGTTAAAAAAAAAAAAAAAAAAAAAAAAAAAATATATATATATATATATATATATATATATATATATATTTATCCCTTCATGAGATAGTAAGTGAGGCAAGAAGATCATAAGGAAGAGAAACTTAGAAAACATTACCAAGTTTCTACCTTTTCTCTTTTGGTTACCTGTAATGCACATCACAATAAAAAGTCTTTACTTTTTGTAAAAAAAAAAAAAGACTTATAGTTAGTATCGATGATCTTCTCCCATTGAACACAAGAACATTAATACATTTTAGCATCCTTCAAATATCTCATGCTCTGGCTATTAGCTCTCATTTCCCTTGTTATTATTTTCTAGAATTTAATTTTTAACTTCTTTTAAAGCAATCAATACTTTAGCCACATTAGCATCTTTGACTGACCTATCTGCTTACCCTATTTCTTACATCCTTTCTACACTTCCTTCTTTCTTTTCCAGGTTGAAGTATATTTTTTAATACTTCTTTGGAAATAATTCATTAATGGTTAGTATTTTTTTGGTTCTTATAAGTCTGGAAATATCTTTATTTTGCCCCACTTGAATGATTTTTTAAAAATATTTATATTTTAGTTGTAGATGGACACAATACCTTTATTTTATTTATTTATTTTTGTATGGTGCTAAAGATCAATCCCCAGGGCCTCGCACATGCTAGGTGAGCGCTTTAGCACTGAGCCACATTCCCACACCCTGGAATGATGGTTTGAGTAGACGTGGAATTCTGATTCAGTTATTTTGCCTTGGTACTTTGAATATATTTCCATGGTGTCTTTATCAGCTCTGATCATTGGGAAGAATAATTTTATCATTCTGATATTCTCTTTCATGGGTAGTCTTTCTTTTTTCTCTGTGAAAGCTTTTATGATTATTATCTCTATCCATGTTCTTTTGGAGTTTCAATACCATATCTCTTAGTATAGATTTTTCTTTTTTATAATTCTTTTAAGTACTCATATCTTTTTTTTAGAAAATTCTGAAGAACTTTTAGTCATTATCTCTTCAAATATTGCTTCTCTTCTCTTCTTCAGGCATCTATACATATACAAATAAATATATCTTTACAAACACACACATATGTAAACATATGTTCCCACATCTATTCTATTTCTTCTCTCTTTATTTCAGCTTCTTAGTTCTTTACATCCTATGAGATTCATTCAGTTTAATCATCATCAAGTTCACTAAATTTCTCTTCAGCTGTATCCAGTTTACCCTTTAGCCCATACATAACATTTTATTTCCTACTTTTCCACTTCAAGATTTCTAACTGGCTCTTTCTCATAACTATTGTTCTGTTTTATAACCCTGCTTTTGTTTCATTGATGCTAATCCTTCCTCTTCTCTTTGGGAATTTTAAACATCATTTTTTAAATGTTTAAAATTTAAAAGTTCTTTTCAGAATTCTTAGGTATTTCTTTTTTTCCCCTGTTTCTTTAATTTTTTTCTAATTCTTTCTGTAAGTTCTCTTTTCTATTGGGCTTATTTATTCTTTTGCAGTGCTGATTTTCTTGTGTGAATCTATCTTTTAAGAGTTCATCTTGAGTGGGAAGTTTCCTCAATTTTCTCTGTATGGCTATTCAACAGTTCTCTGTTCTACCAGGTCTTATGATGGTGTGGATAAAACTGCTTCACTCTCTGTTTGGAGAGTGGCCATGAAGTTTGGATTCTGGCTTCTTGAGTAATATGTGCAGGGTGCTTGGTTCATATAAATTTAGTTGCTAAAGCCTACATATAGAATATTTGCACTGATTCATTCAAACACACAGGCCTCATGCACGTTGAACTTTATTTAGACATAAGGGGGAACCACTGGAATGTCCGAAATGTGATGAGATATAATCAAAATAATGATTTAGGATGTTTAATTTGGCAAGGATATGCAGGAAGAATTGTCAAGAGAGAAAAACTGGAGGACAGGAGAGCTAGTCAGTGGAGTATTGCAAAAGAAACATTGGGAGTAAGTTTGAGGACCTGGACTAGGCTAAAGCACTAGGAATTAAAAGAATGACATAGTAAGGAAAGAATCATCAGGATTTGGTTACTGACAGTTAGTGGGTCATAAGGAGGCAGAAGAAGTCAATTATAAACTGTGGGATGGAGAGAATGATGTTCCATGGAAGAAATGGTGAGTAAGATGGGAGTGGATTAAGGGAATAAAGATCCTGCCCATTTTAACATAATGCGAATTTATAGATTCTTTTTTTTCCTAAAGGAAATATTGGCAGTGAAGAGATGAGAAATAGGCCATAGTTTGAATGGATAGACAGCCAAGATCTTTCTTAAGGTCTGTGCATAATGGTCTATATTTTATGGAATATAACTTGTTTTACGTGGGTCCCAAAGAAAAATCTTCAGTAGTCATCATGGTCACCTGTGAGTGTTTATTGTCCCTTACTATGTGTTTAGAAAGTGGAATCAAGTAAAAGTTATTGTTTTCCTCCAGATTGTCACATGATTTGGATTTTCCACTGAAGTTCAAGCAAGAGTCAGCTTAGGATCTTGGGAATGAACCAAGACATGGAAATGCTTAGGTTCAGCCATAATCTTGGGAAGGCTTTATGATGGAGATGGAATCAGATACTGAATACAAGAATTTGGAGTCATTGCAAGGTTATCTCCAGCCAGAGGGGAAATGGCCAGTCAGGAAGAGTTGACTGGCACAAGAATCCAGCGCAGCAGCTTGCCGATAACCCTTGGGAAGAGCCGCACTCCCTTAAGGAAGTAATGGAATCAACTTCCTGAAAAAACACATTAATTTGACAATTCACTTGATCTCAAATGAGGTATGGATAATGGTGGTCCTTAAAAAAATGAGGCAGTTTTAGAAAAATTGAGGAAATCCCTCTTTTAGGTTACAAACACCACAAATGTTTTATAACCTAAGGCCTCAGCCAAGGAAGGGATAATAATAATTTCCATATGCATGTTGGGTTCTGACATGGGAATATATTTCCAGAGATGGGTGTGGTGTCTCTCTTTAGGGAATCCTTAAGGATCATAGAGGCAACTAGCTATCCACTGAATCCAGTTAACTCCTGCTGCACTCTGTGGATCCTTGATGCTTCTAATGGTGAGATCTTCTGCCATCAGAACCAGTGGCATCTTTGCTCTCTGCGCTCCTCATAACCACTAATTTTAATCTTGTTTGGGGAGGCTCTTGTGACCTCAGCACAAATCCCTGGGGAAAGATTTGTGTGTCCCCATGTGCTCTCGACATTGAGGACTTGTGGCTATGCTCACCTCCTTTCCTGGTAGTGTCATTCTGCTTACTATGTGCCAGACACTGGTCTGAAGATTTTACATGGGTGTCCAACCAAATTCTCACATCAGTCCTATTAGATCTTTTATTGGCCCCTCTTGGAGGAGAAGGGTGCCAGCTCACTGTTCCCAGCTTGTGAGTGTCTAGCCTCCAGTCACCATCACTGTGCTAAACTGCCTCCCAGAGGTACAACCTGGCTAACGGACTTGGAGTTGGAGTTTTGTTCTTAGTTTCGACCACTGTGAGAGCAGGTCCAAACGACCAATATATTCTGGTTTGGGCAAGTTAACCTCATTTGAAATAGCCACTGGAAGAATGAATATTGGAGATACAGCGGACATACTCTCATCTATGTCTTCTAAGTGCTGTAAGTAGCACTTCCTTGCAATTAAAAAGCTCTTTCCACTCAAAAAGTAAACCAACCTTCTGAAAAACATAGTCTTTTTTTCTCTGTTACCTAAAAGAACTAGGCATAGATTGGCATTAAAAATACATACATGTAAAATACAGACTGACGTTATAGCTCAGGATATTATGATGGGGGTATGTTTAGAGATAGTTCCAAAAAAAAATAAATACTTAAATGAATGTCATATTTGCATTTAAATTTCCCATAGAATCAGACTATCTGCTCCTTCATCCCTGCCCTCCCCCCCATATACATTTACAGTCTGTAGTGATGAGATTCTACCTTGTCCACCACCCAGGCTTATCAAAGCTATAAACCGGTCACATAATTCACAGAAGCTTAAAGATACGTGGAGAACTTGGACAGGGTCCAGAGGAGAGCAATGAAAATGATTAACGGGTTGGAAAACAGCACTGATGAAAAAAGATGAATGGAATCAGGATTACGGGTATTGAGAAGCTTTAGAGGTGACTTAATAACTGTCCTCAACTGTGTGAAGGACTATTAAGAGAAATATGGTGACCAAGTAGCTTCCAAATCCATGTGATAGAAGGAGAAAAGCGACTAACCCACAACAGGAAAGATTTAACCTAGACATGAGTTTCAAACACGATTCTCCTCTCCATCCTCACTATTGCCACTTAATGACTCGCTTCTGTCCCTTCTATCATCATTACTGAATTTGAATGAGAAGGCTGAAGGTGAATGGCGCCATTCATGAAATGGTTTAATATGTATAAAACATCTTTCTTCCCGTTAAGGCAGTCTTTCCCAATTGAAAGGTTGGAGTAGGAAGATGAATCAGAATCACCATGCCAGGAATTGTGATAAGATGCAGATGCTCTGAGGATCTGTCACTGTCCCTTCCCATCCCTTGAACAATAACTGCTTTTAAAAATGTTGTTCTCTGTTGGTCAATGCAGATAGGTGAATACAGAATGCTCTCAATGGTATATAATAAAACTTCAGTGATGGGTATAGTAAGTGGTGTGTTTTGGTTAGGTGGCCATTTAAGTTAGCTAAGGGCTAATTCATTTCAATGCTTATCTTTGAGGGTGTTTTGAAAGTATGTTTGTCTGTTTGTTGCTTTGACAGTGTCCTCAACAGATAGAACTTGTGGCATCTGACTTCATGGGAAGCACTTTATCAAGGCAGAGTAGCTTGAATCAAGTGTAAAACAAATAGTGAGCTTGGTATCTGGGGCTGCATCATGCCCTCAGGAACTAGAGAGGAAGAACTGGGCAGTGTAAACTGTCAACTTGTTAATTTTGCTAGTAAGCTTACTCTCTAAAAATTTCTGCCTTCTAATATTTATCATTGAAAATCACAAGAGCAAAGTCACTTAAAATGAAATATTTTCTTTAGGCAATAAAAACTGATACTAAGCCAGGCACAGTGGTGCACACGTGTAATCCTAGTGTCTTGGGAGGCTGAGGCAGGAGGATCTCAAGTTCAAAGCCAGCCTCAGCAAAAGTGAGGCCCTAAGCAGCTTAGTGAAATCCTGTCTCTAAATAAAATATACAAAATAGGGCTGGGGATGTGGCTCAGTGGTCGAGTGCCCCTGAGTTCAATCTCCAGTACCAAAACCAAAACCAAAAACAAACAAAAAAACCCCACTGATATTAATCCCCTGTTTTGAATTTTTTTAAAGTAGAGGAAATAAAACAGAAACAAGGAGAGAAGACAGTGAACTATCACTAGTTACATCCACAGGTTAGGAGGATGTTGCACAATCATAACATTATTTCTCTCAAAAGCTCCGCCTCTTTGATCTAGCTCAAATTTCACACCTACCATCAACAATGACTGCTGCATAAATCTGTATTCTCTCCTACCGTTTAAGGCAATTGGTACTTTGATTAATTTAACCACACGTTACTGTCACGTTGAACACATTCATCTTGCATTTCAAAGTGTATACTCGTCAATCTCTCGATGGTTCCTTCCCTTCAGGCCTTATTTCATCACATTTAAGGAGACTCTCTCCTGCCTGTCTTTATCTTGTTAGGCTTTCAACAGCTTAAGTTGAATCTTCGCCCTTTCATTCTTGCTGTCAAGCCTTCTTTAACACGCTCTCTTATTTCCCTATTCATAAAATGTCAGGGCTACTCGTGTGAATTAGACGCACAGTCAGATGTTACTACAGATTAAATCATTTTCATCTGAAGAAACTGAGTTACCCAGTACCTATCTTTTTTTTTTTTTTAAGTATGTTCAAAGCAGAGTGCTGTGTTACTAATCAAATGCTAAGGGAACTGCAACCTGAAGGAGGCAGCTCTGCAGGTTTGTTACTGGTGGGAGCCTCTGGAGATGTCTGAGAAGGGAGAAGCCCCATTCAGATTTTGCACAAGATTAAAACTTCAATTATTAATTTCAAAGATGGGAAAATAAATGACACAGTGTTGCACAGGTACTTAGAATCAAGTTTTATTAGACACGCTGCCTGGTCCAATGTGATCAAAGAAACCCTAACTTTTAACGAGGTGCTGTTTTTGAGTCCCAGTGATTGGTGTCCAGCACATGCTCAAATGTTTTTTTGAATAATGAAGTTACATGGTGTGGCTGGGGGCAAAGGACAGATTATAGAATACATATTAGCTGATACATATTAGTAATTGAACAGCAGAAGCACACATTGTTCTAACTATAGCTTTCTGTTCTATTTAAATAGGAAAAGAGAGGTAGATATGCTTATGTTTCTAAATATGGATTACTCTTAGTAATTATTCCATTTGCTACTATTTCTCCAATAATAGTATTATAAATCACATCATATAATAATAATGTTGAACATGTATGTTAAATAACTAGGTTGAACTTGATCTTTTACATTGTTTTGTGATTCTGTGCTTATTACAGGTAGCTATTTTGTGTTTCTAAGGTTGAAAATATATTGAAAGCAGAGATTTTTTTCCATGTACCTATTTTTTATTTTTTAAAATTTGTTCTAATTAGTTACACATGACAGGAGAATGCATTTTGACACATTGTACACAAATAGAGCACCACTTTTCCTTCCTCTGGCTGAATATGGTGCAGAGTCACACTGGTAGTGTAATCACACATGTATATAGGGTAATAATGTCTGTCTTATTCCACCATCCTTTCTATCCCCAACCCTCTCCCCTCCCCTCACTCTCCTCTGCATAATCCAAAGTCCCTTCATTCTTCCCTACTCACCCCTCTATCCCCCCATTATGGATTAGCATCTGCTTATCAGAGATAACATTCAGCCTTTGGTTTGGGAGTTTGGCTTATTTCGCTTAGCATGATGTTCTCCAGTTCCATCCGCTTACCTGCAAATGCCAGAATTTTGTTCTTCTTTAAGTCTGAGTAATATTTCATTGCGTATATGTACCACATTTTCTTTATCCATTCATCTGTTAAAGGGCATCTAGGTTGGTTCTATAGTTTAGCTATTGTGAATTGAGCTGCTATAAACATTGATGTGGCTCCATCACTGTAGTATGCTGATTTTAAGTCCTTTGAGTATAAACTAAGGAATGGGATAACTGGTTCAAATGGTGGATCCATTCTAAGTTTTTAAAGGAATTTTCCCTACTGCTTTCCATAGTGTTTGCACCAATTTGCAGTCCCACCAGCAATGTATGAGTGTACTTTTTTCCCCACATCCTTGGAAGGCAGAGATTTCTGTATGATCCAGGAAGAAATTTTAGCATAGTCTTCAATATATGACAAGTTCTGAGGTTGGCCTTGGAATTGGGCACAGAAGTGAATGGCAAAGTGACCATTTGTTTATCAGGTTGTGTGTCACACAACTGACTTGCTCAATGTTGTCATTAGGTTGGTCGAGAGGCCATATTTTGCTTTTCGTAAAGACCTAATTCCTTGTTACCTCCCAACTTCCCCTCACCCCGACTTGCTGCAGAATCCGAGTAGCTTCATATCTACTTTCAACATTATGCATTGACTCTTCCTCTGAAACTCTTCTTCAAAGTTGGTGGGGTCATGTCACTGACCTCAGGAAACTGAATGCCTGCCTGTGCTGAACAGAATAGAAGACAATGTTAGTGTACCAAACTGAGGAAGATTAAAAAGCATGTGTCTCTAAGGATACTAATCCCAAATTACAGTGGGTTTTACTCCTACTATTTAAATATGCTCTGTGCACGTTTTACTGAGTTAAACAAAATAAGCAAGGCAAGATATAGCAAAAATGGATGGAATTATATTACTTCTTCAACCCACAAAAGAAACAGCTTTTCATGATCAACAAATGATGAATATGATGTGATTCATTGTGTATTGTACATTGAATCTTGCACAGCCCATGTTTCTAGCTAGAACATTAAACAGACTTGCTAAAAAGGAAATAAACATGCAATCCCTCAATCCACTTGAGGTTAGTATAAATGTTTTATTATAATGCTAGTTCTGTTGGTAATCTGGGCTCTGGCTGCTAATTGGATGCCGAGTATGTTCCTGAAACAAGCAGTCCCCAAACATTGGTTTATGGTTTCCTCCTAGTCTGTTAGGAAGTTTTTACGGTTCTGAGGCAAAATGAGAAAGATGAAAAAAATGTAGTTATTTATGAAGACAAATTGATTTTATTTTATTTTTTAAACCTTTTATTTATTCTGACTTCTTTCTATTTTTATGTGTTAAAATATTTTTCCTTTTGGGAAATGTTAGTGTATATGTGTGTATAGAATTTATTTATTTTAGTTACTGATACTTAAAATCCTTGTTCTACATAAAGACTTTTTTCTAGCATCATCCCAAATCCCTACCCATAAAACCTGGAGGAAATTTCAGGAAATCCTTTTGGTTAGGACACTTGTCCTGGGTGGATCAGCTCTGGACAGCAGTTGTCTATGGAGTAACCCCAATGCCTGACTCCAGAAACTCAGGGGGCAGAATTTCTATATGGAAGTATCTTTCCTCCTTTTTTTTTTTTAAAGTTAGACACTCAATAATTCTTTTTATTTTAAATTATGACCTATTTAAAATATATGGAAAAAACCCGAAAATAATACCTAATACCTAGATATTAACATTTTGCATATCTGCTAACAAATTCTTTTTTGTAAAACACAGAAACCATTAGAGAAATCATTCAAAGCGATTTCTCCTACCCCTTCTTTCATCTACTTTTTGTATCTTGGAGTTGGTATAAAATATTCCCATGCTTCTTTTAGCACTTTTACTGCATACGTTCCACCATAACCTATAAATGTTCTTTTGGTATGTTTAAAAATATACATAAGTGGCATTAGACTGTGCATATCATTCTTCAACTTGCTTGTCACACAGCCTCTTGTATTTGAAGTGAATCCATGCTGATAAAACTTCAGTAGATTTTTAACTACTGTCTAATTCCATTCTATGAGTATACCACAGCTTATGAATTTCTCTACTTAGAAATAGGTAGTTTCTGCTTTTTGGCTGTCACAGAGACTGCTATACTGAGTATTTGAGTCTCCTTATGTACAAGTGTGACAATTTTTCTAGAGTAGGTACCACGAATCAAAATCGCTGGATCATGGGTTATGTGTGTCTGTAACTTTGCCAGCTAATACCAGCTTGTACCGATTGTACCTTTTATACTTCTAATGGAAGTGATTGAGTTTCTGTTTTCTTTACATCTTCCTTCATGCCCTGTTCTGGCTCGACACTTGGTATTATGTGTTATTAATTTTACAATTAAAGAACATGCAAGGCTTTATTTTGGCTTTCCTGTTACCAAAAAATGTCAACATCTTTTCATGTTTGGTGGCCATTTGGCCTTCATTTCTATGGGTTGTGTGTTATACATTTTGCAGGTATGTTTAAGATGCTCTTCTTTGTCTCGTTAGATGCATTGCATGGTCTTCTCCCATTCTGTGGGCCTTCCCTCACTTTGTTAATGGTGAACTTTGCTTTACAGGAATTTCCATGTTCGAAGTAATAAAATGTGTACATATCTCTTTTTGTGATTTTATGTGTTTATGCTTTTATGCATGATTGTATCTTTTTTTTTTGAAATTGTTTTTGGCTGATATCATAAAGTTCTTTTCTTTTTGTACCAGGGATTGAACCCAGGGGCACTTATCCACTGAGCCACATCCCCAGACCTTTTTTTATATTTTATTTAGAGAATGGGTCTCACTGAGTTGCTGAGGCTTCTTTTGAACTTGTGATCCTCCTGCATCAGCCTCCCAAGCTGAGCTACTGGGATTATAGGCATGTAATGCCACCATATCCGGCATCATTTCTTTTTTTTTAAAAAAAAATTTCTGTTTTGCTTTATGCATTTAGTATTTACTTGAAATTTATCTTTGTATTTGGGTTTTCAAATTCTTGGCATAATTGTTCATAGTATTCTCTTAAGCATTTAAAAAATCTCTCAAATAACTGTGTGATCTGCTCTATATTACTTATGTTTTTATTTATGCCTCCTCTTTTTTAATTAACTTGTCAAATTTTGTGTTTTATTGCGTTTTTTCATTTCTTTAAAAAACTTGTGAATTTTGTTTGGTTTTTCTCGAATTTTGAATTGGACTCCTTTTTCATTGGTTTTCATTTTCTTAACTTCTAATATAAACACTTTAAGGCTACAAATTTCCTCTAATATTGGTATAGCTGCTTTCCACGAGTTTTGATATATAATGTTCTCAATATTATTTGTTTAAAATTTTTCATAATTTCTATCATGATTTCTCTTTTGGCCCACCTATTATTTAATATTCTTTAAAATTTCTTATCATGTAGGTTTTGTTATACTTTAGTTAATTTTTATTGAACTATGCCTTTTTGTTTTATTGTTCTTTCTTTGTAATTAAATATGGCAAATTTTTATAACTGTTTCAGATGTGCTGAAAAAATAATTTTGGAACTTCTTTGGAGTGTAGCCTTCTATATATACTCATTAGATCAAAGTTGCTAATTGAACTGTTGAACTCTTATTTGTTCCTACTAATTTGTAATGTTCTTTCTTTCTTTCTTTCAGTACCAGGGATTGAACTCAGAGGTACTTAACCACTGAGCCACATCCCCAACCCTTTTCATATTTTATTTTGAGACAGGGTATTGCTAAATTGCATAGGGCCTAGCTAAGTTGCTGAGGCTGGCTTTGAACTTGTGATCCTCTTGCCTCAGCCTCCCAAATTGCTGGGATTATAGGCATGCACCACCATGCCCAGGTGTAATCTTCTTTAATATCAAAAGAAGTTTATTGAAATTTGCCTTTATAAAATTGTGACTTTGTAGATTTATTTCTTATAATGTTATTAAGTTTTTCTTTATGGTTTGAAATTGAAAATATTAGATGCCTACAAATTCCAAATATTGTATTTCTCTGATAAAATATCCCTTTTGTTATTTATAATAATTATGGAATAATTTTTGCATTGTATTATGCTGTTTTCATGTTAATATAATCATTAGCACTTTTTTGGTATTTTCTTTCATCTACTTGTTTTCAAACTGAGTCCTTTTTTTTTTTTTTTGAATCATATATTCCTCCTAAACAACATGACTAGCTTTTGTTTTTTCTTTTTTTCTTGGTCACTTTATAGTTGTATTAATTAGATGCTATGTCTGTCTCTCTCTCTCAATTATTATGTCATAATAATTGACATACATTTGTATTTAATAGTACATAATAATTGTACATATTTATGGGGTACAGTGTGACATTTCAATACAGGTTAGATTGTATTTCTTAAATAAAAATATGTCACTCTCTTCTAATCTTTATTGTGACTAGAGATCTTTTTGGATTTATTTCTTGCATCTTGTTGTCTGTTTTGTATTTTCTGTGCTTTCTGTTTTTTTCTTTCTCCCTGTACTTGCTTTTGTTCTCTTCTGCTTACTGTGATATTGGCTGACGTTGATTTTTTAGTTGTTTCCCCCTCTTAGATTCTATTTGTGTTCTTGTAATAAGCACAACCACATATCCTCTTTCTGAAACTGTAGGTTTATTAATTCAGATTGTTAACTCCCCCCACCCCCAGTTTACATGATCATTGCTGCCTAAGGTTTTAGTTTCACCTTATACTTATGACTTCCAAATGAGTCATTGTTATTAATGCAATTAATAATTATTTAGATGTATATGCTTTTTTAAAAAAATAAATTTATTTTCTCACCATTGTTTTTATCTCTCATTCCTTTTCTTTCTTTCTTTTGGTTGTGGGTCCTTAGTTTACATTTTTGATTATTAAATAAACATTGTATAGTTTCAGATTGTTCTATAGGTTATTAATATCATTAATGATTACTTACATTTATACATATTGTTTCCTACACATTATTAAATTATGTCTTTTCCCGAAATCCCTTGTTGCTGCTTATTTTTTCTCCTGAGTATTTCCTTGGAATGTTTTTGAATTTTGGGCTGTGGGCTCATTTTCACAAGGCTTTCTCTGAGGGTATTTTGTGGAGCATGAGCTGAGGTTGTGCTGCTTTGGGACAGTTTTGCATTGGTCTCTGCAGTTTGGGAGTTCCAGTCTGAATTCATATTTGATCTAACAAGCCTATTCCTCATTCCTAAGCTTAAGTCCCAGGAGATAGCCTTTTTCTTTTTTTATAACTCAAATTGATTAGTTGTCAAGGTGTTCCCTTTTCCTTCTTGGGTGATCAAAAAATGTTTTCAACAGATCATTGGGCATCCAAGATCCTTTTCTTCTAAATATCCTCAGCACTGATGCCAAAATGATCTTTCTTAAAGGGGATCCTGATCATATTCATTCCTATGGCTTAACTTAGGGAAAAAAAAAAAAAAAAAAGCTCCAGTCTCTTGGAAAGATCTGACTCCTGCTTTGTTTTCTGATCTCAATTCTCTTTTCAAAGATACTTCATACTTAAGCTGAAAAACTTGTGATTCTGGAACAAATCATGAGCTCTCTTGTTTTTTAAAAAATATATTTATCTATTTATTTTTATGTGGTGCTGAGGATCAAACCCACTGCCTTACCGGTGCAAGGCAAGTGCTCTACCATTGAGCCCCAGCCCCAGCCCAGCTCTCTTGTTTTTATGTCATTATATGTGCTGTTTCTTCATTAACTAGCCTCCTTTACCTAGTAAACCTTTACTATGATTCAAGACTCATTTGGGCATTTTAGAGAAGTACTTTCATGTTCAGGTTCAATATTACCTTGCTTTTGTTATTGTTGCTTATTGGTTTATTTTTTTAAAGAATCATAACCATCTAGGGAGAGTTTATCAATTTGTAATCCTGGACTCCGTATTTCTACACCTGAAACCACATGAAACTTGATAGTATCTCTAGGACAGCAAATGTGTGTTTGAAGAACTGAATTCATGCATCATCATTTGAAAATCTCGCATGTTGCAAGGTCATCCCTGTTGAGGGATTTGTTAGCTAAATGCAACAGCATATATTTCATTGCCAAATTGCCCTTTGGGAGGTGAAAACTAATGGAAGTGCATCTGATCACTCTGCCTTTTCAGTAAAATAATGAGATGGATTCTCATTTGCCTTTGACATAATTGGCTGAATGTCTTCTTTCTTGGTTTCATATTTTTTTTTAAAGTAAAATTGTTGGGTGAGATGACCTCCAATATTCTTTTCACCTCCAAAATTCTTGTGGTGATTTAGGCTTGGAATAGAGAATGAGGAATAGGTTTGAAGAGTGGGTGTCCTTATAACCCACTCTTTCATGTTACTATCACATCTTTTGGGTTGGTAATGAATAGTTCATAATTCACAGGAAACATGTTATGTTTAAGATAAATTTGCATTTAAAATATCTTATTGATTACAGAGTGGTCAGTTGATACAGACATTAATCAGAAAGTTCTGGCTAATATCAAATTTTGAAAGGCAAAGACAGATGTTTTAAACTTTGTTTGTATTTAAAAGAATAACAATAAAGATCAGAAATGCAGTGCTTCAGGAATGTGAACTAGGGTAAAACCCTCGCTGGGTAATATCAAATGCTAATGTTATCAGTCTCAGGCGGTGCTTACTTTACTACAAATGTATCTGGGCCAGCAAGTAGAAAGATCAATAACTTTTGATATGCTTGCCAATTTCCTAGTGTTGGTGAGCAACTTCTTTAAAGTAGCCTGTGTTCGAATATTAGTGTGCCTTCAAAGAGATGAAAAGTGTCATAATTTTATATGAAGCACTCATCTATTAGTCATATTTAATTATCTTTCCATACTAGTGGAGATGTCCCTGAAAACTTTAATGAACTTGTCCTAAATTTACTGTGTAAAAATATTTGCTCTAAATTTTCTTTGAGCTATTTAAGTTAATAGCTTTTTGCATTTCAGATCTTGAATGAAAAACTAGAATATTTATGATGTTTTAAGTCATTAGAGGTGGGCAGAATTATCTTTTTAAATGGAGAGGGCTATTGGAAAGAAATAAATATCTCTGCTGAAATTTATGAAAATACATAGCTAATAGTTATGATATTTTATTATTTTTTTTTCTCCCCGATTCTATTACTATTGTCTCTTTTCTTATTTTCAGTTTTGTCTATCAATTCTTCTCCCAGCTTTCTTCTTTGCTTTCCTCTTTCAACTCGACTTTTTGTCTTTTTGCTTTCTTCTCTCTTCTTTCTTCTTGTGTTTCTCTTTCTTTCTCCTTTCTTTCCTGACATGAACATTTTTACATATACAAAACTCATTGGAAACTGCAAGCAGGAATGGGATTTATATGCAGAGTAAAATGTTGAATTATGAGATAAAACAAGTCACTTTTTGTATATTAGATATATCTAAAATATAATAGAAAGACAGATTCTTTTATATGTCTGGCATCTGAAGATTATACTTTTGTTTCCATTAGACGTATGAAGTGATTGGTGATTTTTCATTCTATATGTTTATTTGAACATAAATTGGTCTGCAGGACTACGTTCTATATGTTAAGTTGTAGTTTCAGCTGCTAGTCAAGTATACCATGAATTAATAATCATCTGATATTGACTTCAGTCGAGGTGAATACCAAGATTTATTGACCCAAGTGGAAAATATGGACCAAAGTGAAACTTCTGTCAATATTTATTTACCTTTACAGGGACAATTAATCTTGATACTCATTGAAACAAGAAGTCAATATATGTATTGTTATGTACTTTGGGAGTCTTCCATTAGAAATATTGGCAAGTCGCTGGTTCATGGCCATAGATTTAAAAGGCCTATCAATTTAAATGTTTTGGGTAGCAAAAGCTAAAACATGTAAAATATTATAGTGTTACTCACCAGAAATTAAAAAAAAAATTCCAGAGTCTCGTCAGAGGAGGTTAATGTGAATTCCTTGTTTCAGTTCAACGAATTCTTCTTTAGTAATATGAACTGCCATGGAGACGGTGGTACTGACTTCTCCATGATGACTTCATCCTTTAGGGGGTGGGTTAAGCTCTCCTAGGAGATGGTTTGCGCATGCTTCTCTCCTGGGTGCATGATGCTAGTGGATAAACCCCCCAGTGCAACTTAGTTTCTTTGTGAGAATTTTGTAACTTACCCATGTACCCTGGCGAAGGATAAGCTGTGTGGTTTGGACCCTTTGTTTCTTAGCATTTTTTAAAATTATTTTTTAATGAAATGGTGGAGGTAAGAGACACTCTCACTTCACAGTGACTGGAAATGCAATGGAGCACTTGATGCATATGCATGAAGCGTTAAGGTTGACTGTCCTGGGAGAGAGGTGGTGGGTTCCCTGCAGTCTATAAATTCCCAATTTTGAATATGATGTCAAGAATTATACTGTAAATTTCTCTCCCCACTCTCAAAACAATAACAGAAAGAACAAACTAAAAAAAATCAGCACCTAATAGGAATCATAAATGAGATAGCTTTTTGAGACAGATTAGAGCGATTGACTTACGCTTAATTAAGAATGAAACTTGCTTTCTCCATGTAAATGTAGCTGAAAGCTTAAGTACCTCAACATGGTGTTTTTTCCAGTAATGAATGCTGTCTTTACTCATTAGAAATAAGCATGCAATGTCCAGAAAGTTAGGAAAGATATGGAGGAGATTAGCACATAGGTTGGGCATGCATGCCCATATACATATTTTAATATGAAATATACTTATCTTCAAATTTTGTGGACAGACAGCTGTATTCTAGACATTGTGAAATAATTTCAGGTTTCCTTTTGATGGCCAATCTCAACATCGTCTCAGAATTGTTATAATACCCAACGTAACAGCATGCCAAGATATACAGCTGAAATCAGGAATTGGCTAATATCCATGAACAGTCAACACATTAATAGATTTGCGCTCAGCTTTAAGTTCTCAGCTTGTTTTTTAAACTGACATTTTCTATCATCCTGGGGGTAGGGATTTGCTTCTTTTGGGGGTGGAATATTTCTTTTCATAAAGTTTAATTCCTTTTCCTGATTATACAGAACTACAGGTACTTCTTTGGTGGTGGTTGTTAATTTGTGAAGTAAGGACATGTTCTTTAAGAATTTGTGCCATGTGCTGTTAATGAGGATAGCAAAAACAAAACACAAGGAAAGCAACAACAAGAACATTGTATATAACCCCTGCCCCGTGGAATCAGAAACACCAAGACAGATGAGTCCCTTAATGTATTGGCTATTGACATTTTACAGACAGTGGCTGTAAAGAACACATACACACAAACAAGCCCCTGAATCTTCCAGAGAGTATGCTTTCTGGAGGTGTCTCAGAAAAAGTTTATCTCCCTTTATCTCTTTTGTTGAAGAACAACAATGATCCACCTTTTGGTGCACAGGTAGCTCTGTCAGCCACCAGCTTTCTCTTGTGCTATGGATGGTGGAAAGGAAAATGGTGGTGATGTTATAAAAGATCAGCTTATTTATATAAAGCAAAGAGAGAGAAGGAAGTAGAAAGGGGATAGAGAAGGTGGCAGTAGCAGGGTGAAGGTCTTTGTGTGTGTTAGCAGGGGTGGGAGGAGGAGGAAGGGTACAGGAGACCAGCCAGCCATGTGCATACACCTCCAAGCAGCCTCTTGAAGAGGAAGGATCGTCTCTGCTTCCAAGGCACATGCCAACAGTGTTTACCAATTCAGATTGTCATGTTGGAAGCAAGTTAGTGGGTGGAGCTCAATAGTTTGGGTATAAGTTAGATGAAGGTATTCATGGAACAGTCTATGGGACAAAGAAACCCTTTCAATTCAAATACTTGCCTGCCTGAAAAAAAAAATCACGATTAGATTTGAAGTCTTCATATTTTAATGTCTGTCTTTGCAAACTACATAAAATAGTCACTATATTTTTTTAAACTAATAGTTTAAAGTGATCACCCCATTTTTACAGGAGGAGGGTTTGACATGGAAAAAAGATCATTGTCTTCATTGTGGAAAGTACTTAAACTTTAGAGTCAGATGGACTATGATTCAGTCCTCTTGGTATGTTTTTGCAGTAAAAAAAAATGAAGGATTAAATAAAAGAATGTGTTTTTTTAAAGAAGTCTAGTATGGTGCCTGACACATAGTAGGTGCTCAATTTTGTTAGTTGCTTTTCCCCATGTGCAGGGCTTTTCAAGTTCCTGAAAAATAAAGGCTATAAAAATTCGGAAGACATTAGGGTGGTATGACTTTTAGAGGTCATGCCATCAGGTGTGCTTGCCTTCTAGGTTTGTTGTCTAGTCTTTTGAGATAAGAGAAAATCTGGAAATGAGACATTTTGTTCACAACAATATCCCTGCTGCACAGACATAGTAGCCAATGTCTGCTTTGCTTGACTTCCGGTGTTTTCTCTAATTGCAGAAGTATGTGAAGATCCTAAGCTCTAGGAGGGCCTTCAAGGTTGTGCCTGGTCAGACTCTGCCTGCCTCTCTAGCCTGCCCTTGTCCCTATCTCCCCCATGGCCTGCATTCCAGCCCCCTAGGGCTGGAATTCATTGCTCCAACACCCAACTCCCTTCTGGCTTAGGGTCTTTGTATGTGACTCTTCCTGGGACTCCCTGGATTCCTCCCATTTCTGCCACCCCCCACCTTGACAAATTCCAACTTTCTTTACATTACTTTAATTTTGTCTCTTTCTGCCTGAGACCCAGCCTAGATTAGAGCTGCTGGTTCAGAACTTTCCCAGCATCCATTCTGCTACATATCACCACTATGATTAATTTTTTTATTTTGGTAGATATCAGCTCATGTCTGTCTTTCTCTCAGGCTAACATATCACTAAGGACAGTGACTGTGTTTGCCTTGGTTATCATTGTGTCCCCCATGTTCAGTTCCATGCTGCACACAATAGATGTGTGTCTTGTTGAATAAATGATATAAGATGTAAGAAACAAATTGGTGAGTGTGTTACTGGAACATGACAAGATTGTTGAGCCCCACTGTGTTCAACATTGGTAAGTAGTGGAAATGTATGCTTAGTTTGTGATCTCTGGACTGCAGAGTGGTCCAATATGGTACCCTGGGTGATGGATATGGTTCATATATGAGTAATGGGACAGGTATCTGTTCAAAAAAAAAGAAGCTGGCTGGGTGTGGTGGCACATGCCTGTAATCTCAGCTACTTGGAGGCCGAGGCAGGAGGATGGAGGCCAGCCTCAGCAACTTAGTGAGACCCTGTCTCAAAACAAAAAATAAAAAGGGTTGGAGATGTGGCTCAGTGGTTAAGCACCCCTCTGGGGTCAATCCCCAGTACCAAGAAAAAAAAAAAAAGCTGGCTTAGCCCAGAAATGGAATCTATTCTCATGTAAATGGTTTTTAAACCCACAAAATTTAAGTCTATCAAATATGCTAACAAAATAAACCCAACCTTTGGGAAGTAGCAGGCACCAGATATTATTCCTGTGGATTCCTTTGGAATCAGGGAACAACAACCTAAGGATGGTATTTTTGAGACTATCTACACAGGGCTTAGTCTTGCCTTTGCTTGGGAAATGTTCATACCTGAGTTGTGGGGGATGCTTGGCCAAGGGCAAAGCCTTGCCTCTGACACATATAATCTGCATAACAAGGAATGGGGAAAATGCAGATGGGCCTCTACTATAAGTGACTGTGGAATGTGGGTTGATAGGACAGGAAGGCACAGAGAGTAAGCACATCACAGAAACCACACTGTGTGTTGAATTCTGCCTTGGCCATACTGTTCCTCTATATTGTCAATATTATTACTCTTCTTTAAGGAAATGAAATGACATTAATGATATATACAAGATCCTTTGTAGAGAAAAAGCCCTAACCTAAGCGCCTTCCCAGAGCACAAGGAAAAGTTTCAGTGCCATTGGATGTCTCTCTTTGTCAGATGCCATGGTGTCAGGCTCCCAGCCATTTGTCATCCCTGAATTTCATTATCTGCTCCTTCCCTGTCTTTCATTCTCAGTTTGCTAGGACATTTGTTCACCGTTGACCTCCCTGACAAATAATACACCTTAATTATGTTGGCAAGAGGGGATATGTCATTCCCAGGCCACTTTAATTGTCTATCCGACAGGCATCCTGCTGAGGCAGGGAGCTTCGGTGGTATTTTGACTGCAATTGGAG